>NW_028080118.1:0-600000 GCF_014824575.4 Sturnira hondurensis | reverse complement strand
TCCAGTATAGCCAGTCATTTCCATTTCTTGCGGTGGTCTTTTCCTCAGAATCCTACAGATGCAGGACCAATGACTTGCAGATGGAGTGCAGTTCTGTTAAGGGCGTATTTATACAGACACACTGTGATAACCTGCTTCAGATTTCTCTGCCAGTTCTCCGTCTGCCCTGCAGACAGAAATTTCCCATTTCTGGATTAGGACTTTACCAGTAGTAAACCTGGGATTCCTAGTAGAACAGATCTGTTCATCTGGTTTTGGGGGGCTGGGCTTCCTGGGATAGCTGTAGCTTGGTGGGTTCCCTGTGGAGTCCAGAGTCTTAGTCTCTGAGAAACTACCTCATTGTTGCCTGAACTTACACAAGATTGGCTTTGAATTTTGGACACCCAAAATTCATTTTCAGTGGGGAAAAGACCTTTCCACTATTTGTGTCCAGTTCATTTTAAGCACATTTTTAAAAGCCCCCCAAGGCCTGGAAATCACTTTGGTCCTTAGAAGGTGTCTGGGAAGCACAGACTTGGAGAACAAAAAGAAAAATAGGACTTGAGCACAGTTTTCTATAGAAGAATATGGTGACATTTCTTATCTTTTTTTTGGAGTAGAGTGTCTAGTGATGCAAAACTTTACATTTTATTTTGTTCTGTAGTATTGATTTGTGTGGGTAGATACTTTCTGGAAAAGGAAGTGGCATATTTGTGTAAGGAGCCTGGAAGTCTTCTACGAATGAGGGGTTGGACTCAAGTTCTTTATTCTCTAATATGCAAAGTTGTTAAAGCCTGTTTGGGTGGACCAAACGCCTCAGGGAACATGTGAAGAATTTGGTTACAAAGAAGTAGAAAGAGTTGGGAGTTACTTCCTCTCAGAGCTCTCTGTCCTTTTGTTTCCAAACTGGTTGCAGTCCAGACTTGCTGCATATCTCTTTTTCTAGAATTTCCTTTGTTTATGCATCTGTATTGGATCACGACTTCCTAAATTCCTAGTCTTCCTCCTAAATTCCTGGTCTTCCTCTTTCTTTTCTTTTTTTTTTCTTTTGCATATTTTAAGTAATATTTTATTTATTTATTTTTAGAGAGAGGGGAAAGGAGAAAGAGGGGGAGAGAAACATCATTGTATGATTGCTTCTCACGTGGCCCCCACTGGGGACCTGCTCCCACAACCCAGGCATGTGTCCTGACTGGGAATCGAACCAGTGACCCTTTGGTTGGCAGCCCGCACTCAATCCACTGAGCCACACCAGCCAGGGTGCTTTCGCATTTTTTGAGAAAGCTTTATTTATTTATTTTTGGAGAGCAGGTTAGGGAGGGAGAAAGACAGGGAGAGAAACATCAATGTGTGGTTGCCTCTACCACGCCTCCTACTGGAGACCTGGCTGGCAACCCAGGCATGTGCCCTGACTGGGAATCAAACCAGCAACCCTATCTTTCATAATACACATTTCTTAATATGCATTTTGAGGGAATGCATTCTCTAGTAATTTCTTAAGAAAAGTTTATGATTGATAAGTTTTTAAAATATTATTTGCATGTCTCAGAATGTCTTTAGTATACCTTCATATGTGTTTGACATTTTGGCTCAGTAAAGAATTCTGGAACGTTAGATCAAGATGGAGGTGTAGGTAGACAGACACACTTTGCCTCCTTGCACAATCAAAAGAAGGACAACAACAAATTTAAAAACAAAAAACAGCCATAATTGCCAGAAAATCTGACTGTATGAAAGTCTGACAACCAAGGAGTTAAGGAAGAAACATTCATTCAGACTGGCAGGAGGGGCAGAGATGGGCAGCTGGAGCAGAGAGGACTTGCTGCAAGGTGGTGGCTGGAGGACCTGGATGGCAAGGTAGCAGCTGGCCAACTGGGCAGTCCCACATTTGAGTGCAGACAAACTGGGAGGAACAACTGGGGAGTGAGACAGACCATGCAACCCAAGGTTCCAGTGTGGGGAAATAAAGCCTCAAAATCTCTGACTGAAAAAAAAAACCTATGGGTGTTGAGGTGGCAGTGGGAGAGACTCCCAGCCTCACAGGAGAGTTTGTTGGAGACACCCACAGGGTCCTAGAACAGACACAAACCCACCCACCCGGGAATCAGCACGAGAAGGGCCCAATTTGCTTGTGAGTAGCAGGGGAAGTGACTGAAAGCCGGGAAAAATGGGACAAGTATAATAGCATAATCAATAAAATATACTTAAAAGAAAAAAACTGAAAAATGATTATCATCTTCTCTTATAACATGTTCCTCCCAGGAGAAGCTCAGATGAGGCTGTTCTGTCCTGGCTTAAGTGCCTCAAGATAGGATGACTGAAAAAGAAGGTTGTGAGTAGAATAAATTACCATCAGAAAGGAGAGATAGGATCCTAAGAAAAGAAATCTGGTCTGGATTGAAAGGCAGGAGGGAAATGGAGAGAACTCAAATCAGAGAAAAGGAGGTGGTCAAGTTCAAGAGGAAGCTCTGGGAACTGGGCCTAAGAACATCCCTAGCCCCCACCCTTCTCCTGTCATCACCCCCCACCATAACTTCCTTCTTTCCCCAGCCCTTTTATTTTAATACACACACTCCACCTTAAGTTTATTCCATCAGAGGCCTCTGGAAACAGACCAAAGTTACAGTCTCCAAGAGAAGAACTAGATGACTAGGAAACAGAAAAAGGTGTTTAGCCTCATAAATAACCCAGAATCAGCCATTTCAACAACAGGAAGAGACCTTGGGAGCGTTTTACACAGAGGGAGGTCCTCAGAACACTTTGAAAATGAATGTACCTCTGATTTGAAATTTTACTGCAGGATATACTTCTGTATTCACTCTCAAGATTAGATTTTTAAAATAACAGTGTTCTAAGGAGAAAAAATATTCTTAGTTAAAAAAATATCAAGATTTCAATATTTATATGTGAAAACTTAACCCTGGCTGGTATGGCTCAGTGGATTGAGTGCCAGCCTGCAAACCAAAGGGTCACCAGTTTGATTCCCAGTCAGGTCACATGCCTCAGTTGCAGGCCAGGTCCCCAGTAGGAGGCGTTGGAGAGACAACCACGCATTGATGTTTCTCTCCCTCTCTCCCTCTCATCCCTTCTCTAAAAATAAAGAAATAAAATCTTTTTAAAAAGGATCAACCAATGAATGTGTAAATAAGTGGAATAACAAATTGGTCTCTCTCAAACCAATGAATAAAAAAATAAATAAAATCCCTTCTTTAAAAAAAAGTATTTGGCTTATTTGTCACTATTACCTAAAAGATGAAAAAAGAAAAAGAATGCATTGTGTCCTCAGAACAGAGCAAAGTTTCAAGCAATCACTTCTTGTAACAAACAGCGGAAATTAAAATATTTGCTTCTGAAACTTCGTTTTCCTTGGAAAGCAACGTTTTGGCTGTTAAAATGGCAACAAATGGAAACTTTAAAAGACAGTAACAAATGAAATAATGTTTCTGTGCAATTTCCTGAGAAAGCTTAAACTTTAGGTCAATGTCAGGGTTTGGAATAGCATTAATTCATTATCCTGTTTGATTTTACTTATCTTAGGCAGTCAAAGAGGCTCCCCAGCATTAACATGTGTTTCTGGGTTTATTTGTGCACCTAGAAGGTATCATGACGCCAATTCACAGTTAAATGAGATTATATGTACCAATGATAATGCATTAGTTGGGATTATTTTGGTTGTAAATGATAGAAACTCAACTACAAACTGGTTTAAGCACAGAAGAAAGTTTATTGATCTATATAACTGAGAACTCCAGGGGGTGGATTTTGGGGGGGCTAGATCTAGATGTTCACGTAACTGCTTTTTAAAAAAGATTTTATTTATTTATTTTTAGAGAGGGGGGAAGGGAAAGAGAAAGAGAGAAACATCAATGTGTGGTTGACTCTCATGGGCCCCCTACTAGGGACCTGACCTGCAACCCAGGCGTGTGCCCTGACTGGGAACTGAACTAGTGACCCTTTGGTTCGCAGGCAGGTGCTCAATCCACTGAGCCACAGCAGTCAGGGAATTTTCCTTACATTTTCTTATTAATTTATGAATACTATTTGCATGTTAAGGATATTTTAAAGAGCTTTATTGTGATTAAAATACCCCCCAAAATAAATAATAGATAAATAATGAAATAATCCCAAAATTAAAATACCATGCATTTTACTCATTAAATTGTAGAATTCATTGGCTTTTAGTATATTCATAGAATTGACCACCTATATGCACAATCAATTTTAGAACATCTCATCACCCTAGGAAAAAAGAACTCTAATCCCCTTCATTGTTATGAAGGGGGTCATAACAATGACCCCCCAATCCCTCCATCCTCCCCATTTCCCGGCAACCACTATTCTATTTTTTATCATTGTATTGCCTATTCTAGACATTTCATATAAATGGGATCATAAAATGTGTGGTCTTTTGTGACTGGCACCATTCACTTAACTATATTGTTTTCAAGGTTCATCTATGTTGTAGCATGTACTTAAATTTTATTCATCTTAAAGTCAAACAATATTTCATCATATGGATATACAACATTTTGTTTATCCATGTATCTGCTGGTAGACATTTAAGTTGTTTCAACCTTCTCTCAATTGTGAATAGTACTGCTGTAAACACTTGTGTACAAGTCTCTGTGTGGGTACATTTTCATCCCCTTTGGGTAGATACCTCATGGTGGAATTGTTGGGGTTATGCGTTAATTCTAATTTTTTTGAGGATCTGCCAGACTACTTTCCACAGTGACTGCAATATTTTACACTCCCATAAACAGTGAATGGAGGTTTCATTTTCTTTACATTCTCGTCAACATTTGTTATTTTCTGTCTTTCTAAAAAATTGTAACCTGCCTTGGCAGGTGTGGTTCAGTGGATTTAGCACCAGCCTGTGAACCAAAGGATCACTGGTTTGATCCCCAGTCAGGGCACATGCCTGGGTTGCATGCAGGCCAGCTCCCCAGTAGGGGGTGTGTGAGAGGCAACCGCACATAGATGTTTCTCTCCCTCTCTTTCTCCCTCATTTCCCCTCTCTAAAAATGAATGAATAAAATCTTTTTGAAAAAATAAAAAATAAAATAATTATAACCCTTCTAGAGTGTATGAAGTGGTATTGCATTGTGGTTTTGACTTGCATTTACCTGATGGCTAATGATGTTGAGCATCTTCCCATGTACTTCTCCCTTCTCCATCATTTATACATTATCTTTAGAAAAATGTCTGCTTAAATCCTTTGCTCATTTTTAAGTTACTTTATTTGTCTTTTTATCTTAGAAGTGTAAGAGTTCTCTATATATTCTGGACAGACATATGATTTTCAAACATTTTCTCCCATTCTATGAGTTGTCTTTTCAGTTTCCTTATAGTGTTTTTTTACATGCATTAAAAATGCTTTTAATGAAATCTAGTTTATGTAGTTTTTCTTTTCCTGCCTGTGGTTTAAGAAATTATTATCTGCTCTGGCTGGGTAGCTCAGTGGGTTGGAGCATCGTCCCTATGTACCAAGGTTGTGGTTCGATCCTTGTTCAGAGTACACACAGGAACCAACCAATGAATGTGTGAGTGCGTGGAACAACAAATAGATGGGTTTTTTTCCTCTCTCTCTCCCTTCCTCTCTTTTTCTCTAAAGTCAATAAAAAATTTAAAAAACAATTGTCCGTTCAATTCATGGTCATTCATATTTATCCCTTTGTTTTCTCTAGTAGTTTTGTAATTTTAATACATTTAGATTATTGATCTATTTTGAATAATGTTTGTATATAATGTAAGGTACAGGCCCAACTTCACTGTTTTGCATATAGACAGTCAGTTGTCCTAGCACCCTTTTTGAAAAAAAAAATTCTTTCTCTATTGAATTGTCTTATTGCCATTTTTGGTCTCCAGACACTGCCATTGTTAGAGGTTTGTACCCTTCCCAACTATTTTCTATACATATGCACATGTATGAGATTTAAAAAGTGGGTTGCTCCACTAGTACTTATTTATTCACTAATGATATGCATGTACTAATAGTCCCACTAGTTTAAGTACTAGATCTACTATATTACGTACTTAGTAAATTAAGTATATTAAAAAATGAATGGGAATGGAAACCACAAAAGGCTGAAATAAAGATGGTAGAAATAATATTTAAAAAAATAAAAGTGGTATCAAACTATAAGGATGGTTTTGCATCTTACTTTTTTTCACTTGACAATATAGCAGGATGTCTTTCCGTATGTTGATCAACTGCATACCTTTCTTATTATGCTAAGTAGAGCCTTCTCCACCCCACACTTATAAAAAATATCCTCCTATATAGTCATTTACAACTTTTATAGGCTGCTATTTTTATTTATTTTTAACTTAAATTGTTGTAAAAGAATGACTGTAGCATTGGTGGGATTTTCAATGTCATCTTGTCCACAACAGAGGGGACAATTAAAAGCAGTTGCTCCGCTCCCCTCTGCACATATTCAAGAGAGAGAGAGGCTGGCAACTATTCTGCCTATTGACTTGACACATTCAGACAGAGCTTAAGCTGGCTAGAGGCAAGTGTCTCCGTGTGTGTTTGTGTGTGTGTGTGTGTGCGCGCGCGCGTGTGCAAGTGCGTGCGTGTGTGTGCGTGCATTCCTCCCCTACTCACTCTTGCCTTTTGTACTTCGTGTGGACCTATTCTCCTCAAGTGTAAGCCAGTGACTCCCCACAGAGTACCTTAAAGATCCACTTTTGGAATGATTGGACTATGTAACATCAGACCACTTTCTGGATACCCCATTCTGAAAAGGGTAGGATTAAATAAAGAATTGGTACTTGCATTCCCTATGAAGACTTCTAGCACTGGAGCGAAACTGGGAGAATCCGTTTCACTGACTTGGTTTCAAACTTGCGTAGTTTTTATACGGACAACCCCTGGTCTCGTCTCTGCCTCCTGCACCTTCCTGGGATCCCCAGGGATTCCACAGGCCCTGCTCACTCCTTTCCTTCCAGGCCTGCACGGCCCCATCTTTCCTCTTCCAGATCCCTAGGGGCTTTGGGGAAAGGAAAGAGCTCTAGCTCCCTTCCTTTCCCATTAGGCTTCTTTGCAGAGTCGCCTCCCTTTACCTTCCTGTTGTCTTGTGCCCTAAGACGCGTGAAGATACTCAAGCCTCTGAGGCATGGTAGCCCAGGTATTTATACAGGCGGCTTCCTAGGACCCCAGAGTTTAAGAATCAAGGATCTGGAGGGCAAGGGATTTAGCCTTCCCGAGAGATGGGAATGAATGTGTGCATGCGTGCGTGCGCTTGGGGTGGGAAGGGCATGTATTCCGGCTTCAGCAGAGACTCTTTCATGCTCCCCAGGGCTAGTCTCCTCTTGGCGCCAGCAGGGTCAGCAGTCCTGGCAGGGCCACCTGCCTGTGCATGCATTGAGCAACTCCCCCCGAGTGGAGAATCTTCGCTCTGGCCAGTGCGGGCCAGGATGCTAAGGAACCGCCAAGATTTGCAAGAGTTGCCATGGGAGTGCGAGGACGGGCCAGCTCCTCCCACCACGTGTGCTGGCCTAGTCCGGCCTTCCCTCCCTGACAATGGGCGACGCCACAGGGGTTCTCCCTTTTGGCTACTTGAGCCCCTCCTCCACATCCCCGCCTCCTCCCATCCTCTTAGAAGCTAAGCGGGGGCGTGTGTGCTCACCCTAGAGGAGTTGCCTTCGCGGTGGCAGCAGCCTGAAGCACTCCACCGGGGGCCCCAAACTCGGAGCAAGTTCCCGGCCCCCCTGTGTGCAGTGCTGTGCCACCTCTGCAGCCCCTGGCCCCACTAGCGGATTAGTGGGTGGGGGAGATAGGCGAGCTGGCCACAGCTGGGCCAAACGGGCCCGGCGACACGACCCCTCCGGCTGTGCGTGGACGCGCAGGGGCGGACGCGGGGCGGAGTTCAGCGGCGGACTGCCGCGGTGGCGGTCCCAGCCCCGACTCCCGCGTGCGGATGGCGGCAGACTGCTCCCGGCCCTACCTGGGCTCGCCCACTCTGGAGGCGCGGCACGTGCCTCAGGCCTCGGCGCCACAGACCCCTCTGCTGGGTGGCAGAAGCCTGGAGGATGCCTGCGTGTCCCTGCCTACTGCCCAGATTATTCCTCTGCAGGTGGACATGGCCATGGCCCAGGAGCGCGGGAAGCATGTGGAGAAGTGCAGTAACAGCTACCTCTGTCTCCTGCCAACCGTCTTCGTGGCGGGTAGGTACCCTCCTGCGCGCACCTCCCGCGGCCCTGGCTCCTGCCTAGCTGGCTGGCGCGCTCCTCTCCTCTCCCGCTCCCTCTTTAGCCCGCCTGCCTTGCACACTTTGTCTTCCCTCGCCCCGCACGCACACCCGTCCCCACTGCCCCACTGCGGTGGCGCTCCCAGCTCCCGTTGTTTCTCCGGCCACCGCTGCTGCAGGGTATGGCCCACAGGCGAACCGTGAGAAAGTGTGGGCAGCGGGGTGAGGATGTCTCCTCCGCCGTTGGTTCAGGTCCCCTCTGCAGTCCTCACCCGCTCCTGTGTGTCCCCAGAGAGATGGGAATAGACGGTATCTTCCAACTGTGGCTCCCACAGAGCAGAAGCCAGCCTCCCGAGGCTTCACGTCCCTTGTAATATTTCCCGAATGTTGGAGAAGGGAGGGGAGGGGGTTGAATAATACGTGTGGGGAAACCGAGTCTAAAAAGCCGCTGGGATTCTGAGACGGGCTGCACCGCAGTTGGAGATAAGCAGTGCCGCCAGCGACTCCGGTTTTTTTTTTTCCTGGCTAGTGCATCTTTCCCGCTTGGTCCATGAGCTTCCCGTCTGTTGGGGTCCTCACTACAAAGGCAGACGTTTTTATCTGCGAGGACAAACAAGCAAAATCCAACAAACCCACAAAAAGTTTTCTGCTGCTGTCACGGTTTGCATCAGGTGTGCGAGCGGTGTAATCTGAGCTTGGTCACTTGCCGTCCTCGATGCACAGACGTTTACCCAGCTGGAGGTGCCAAGTTTTGTGGTTGGTGCTTGCAGGCTCTGCAGCTCGCTCGGAGGACCTCGGTTTCTTTGGGACCCTGCAGACGGGGGCGCAGGGGCAAGCCGAGAGCAAGATGCGCCTCCGCGACTTTTAAGTGCAGCTAGGGCTTTTCAGACCAGCCTAAAAGGTACTGCAATGGATGGACATGCCTTCCTCTGCTCGTATTGTCGTTTGGTTTAGCACAAGCTAAGTCTTTCAGTGGGAGTTCTGCCATTCAAAAAATAGATTTGGTGGTAGTTTTCTACAGATGAGGTGGCCATAACACACAGTCAAATATCCCTCCTTATTCAGGACTGGCAGGCCCCCTTTCCCTGGGATTATGCATCGCAGACCTGAATGACACCAGTTGCTATGCTGTGTTTTCATGTGGGCTTGCAGTACTTTTCTGCCTTTCAGCCTTTTTAGCAGTGCCGTCTATCTCTCTGTGGACCAACAGAGTGTCCTGAAAGTGGCTTGTCCCTGTGCTGTTAGAACACGATACTCTTGCATGTGAAAAGGATTTCAAGTATTTGAAAAATATTCATAGAGTTAAAATAGGTTTACAAAGCTTTTCATGGTGGTACAGAACTTTCTGGAAGATCATTTCAATAATGAGCATTTATAGGCTACCAGAAACATGCTACAGTGTGATAAGCTAATTACATGTGCTTGTGTATGATCTGCTGTGTGAGTTTTGGCTTCCAAAAAACAGACTTGCTGGGGCACAGCCAGAGGAGGGAAAGATTGGCTCCACTTAGGGAGTTAAGGGAAGACTTCAGGGAAAGGGTGATGCATGAATTGAATCTTCAAGGATGTATACAAATTTCCTGTGGAATGGGGAAGGGGGTGGAGTGTGGTGGGGATAGGTAGGGTGAGGGGTATTCTAGGCAAAGGAAATAAGATGTGCAGAAAGAAGCAGAAAGGCCGCAGCAGAACAGGTTTTGGAAACTTTTTGTAAATGAGTGGAGTGTAAGTTGTGGAAAGTACAAGAGAGACAAAATTGGAGAGGTAGGCAGGGGTTGGATCAGGCGGAGCTTTGTAAGGCATGTTAAAAGGCTTTACTTTATTTGAAGGGTAATGGGGACTCACTGGAGTGTTGTAAGTGGGGGGATAGAGCAATGCCTTCTCCATATGGTTGTACAGGTCGTGCCCTGCAAAAACCCTTACGGGCTGCATTCACACAGACTGGCCCTTGCTAGAGCTGTACAATGCACGGTGTGCAGGGTGGTCCACAATGACAATGCATGGTGGGGCTTCTTGCCAGTCACAGATATCACTGTGGTAGTTGTGTGGGGGACACAGCATGTGAAGTATGCAGCAGAGAGGAAGAGGACCCAAAATAGATTGGCCAGTAAGATGGCAATTCTAGGAAATAGGGCAAGAGTGGACGTAGGCATGGACTAAGTCAATTCTGGAGATGGGGTACAGGGGAGAAGATTGAGGAATTTGAGAGGGTAAAGTTTGTTTGACTTGGTGACTAGGTGTGAGATTTGAAGAACAGGGAAGGAGACTAGGTTAATTCCAGGTTTCTAGTTAGGATGACTGGGTGTGGAGAGAGATCGTTAAAGAAGGAAATGGAGAGGAGAAACAGATTTTCAGTTCAGTTTTGGGTATGTGGTTTTTGTGGAACATTGAGAAGGAGCTGGCCAATATAGATCTGGAGCTGGAAAGAAGGGAATCTTATTTCTCACCCTCATCTCTGGCATCTATTAAACAACCCCTGGCACTGATGTGAAGTTTCTTTCTTTAAATCTACTTAGATGGGTTATCCTGGGAACCCAGAAAGCCTAGCATAAAAGTTGTGGACATTTACTCTAAAATTCCTTTTTAAAATTTTTCCCAAAGATTGTATTTATTATTTATTTTCAGAGAGTGGGAAAGGGAGGGAGAAAGAAAGGGAGAGAAACTTTAATGTGTGAGAGAAACATCGATCAGCTGCCTCTGGCACGTGCCCAGCGGGGACCTGGCTTGAAACCCAGGCACGTGCCCGGACTAGGAATCCAACAGGTGACCTTTCACTTTACTAGATGACCCTCAACCAGCTGAGCCACATCAGCCAGGGCTGCATCCTTTCTTAATGACTCAAGGTTATCATCCTCTTAATAGCCAACATTAAAGTGCTGTATATAGTGTTGCCTTGAGGGCTCCTAAATTGTGGAGGGCTGTTGTCCCTACATTATATTGGACATAGATTGTTCTGCCTCTTTAATTTGTAATGCCTGGCTTTCTAGTCTTTCCATATATCCCCTCTCTGTTAGCTGTCATTTCTTGCTACTATTATTTTAACAGTTTATGCCAACTAGCAGTTTATCACCTAATCCTCTCTCCTGCCTCCTTCGTTGCTCCTTCGGATGTGTTGTTATGAGCTAGAAACTTGTTAGAATTGTCTTCAAAATAGGAGTCAGTGGACTATGAGTAGGGCTGTGATAGTCAACTACTCATGTATATCAGCTTTATCTTAGGGACTCTGTGGTAGCTACTCCAATTGCAAAAAAAAAACACGTCATTTTCTTTTTTTTCTAGTTCTTAATCATATTCAGGAGGGTTGATGCTGTTTAGTAAGTTATTAGTAAAACCTGTGTCCTCTTGTAAATTGAGTTATGACAGTATGTGAAGTTGTAATATTTTACTTTCTTCCCAAACAAACAAATGTCTTCAGAATCTATCAGAAAATTAAGAGGCATTTTATTCATTGCATGTCTTGAGCTTGCTTATAAGTGCTTGGCACTAGGAGGCAATTCAGTTTTAGAAGTTGCTCCTAAGGATTGAAAGTCAACGTCTCTGTATAACATCTTCGCCAGTAAGCACCTTCTGAAGGTGCCAGAAAAACCCTGCAACTCATCTGCCCCAGGGCAGAAGCCCAGAGCAGCCCAGAAGGGGAGATGCCTCTTAAATGGTTGTTGCCAATGTCTTGCTCCAGCAGCAGTTAGAGACCAGTGTCACTCACAGAACTTCCTCCCATTTGCTGGGTTGGCCAAAGCGTCCGTATGGGTTTTCTCGGTAAAATAAAGGATGCATTTTTCATTTTCACTGATAGCTTTATTGATTTGGCTATTTTGAGTATGTCAGCTATCTCCCATGTGGTATTACATTGCTTGTTCTCAATTAATGTCTTGATTTGGTCGCTATCAACTTCAGCTGGTCCACCCGACCTCTGAGCTTTGTCCAGTGAGAAATCTCCAGCTGGAAACCCTGCAAACCACTTTTGACACGTTCGATCAGTCACAGCACCTTCTCCAAACAGTGCACAAATCTTTTCTTTTTCCATTTCAGTTGCGTTTTTACCTTTCTTGTAACAATAAAGCATAATGTGCTGATAATGTTGCAGATTTTCCTCCATCTTTGATATTAAAGTGGATGCACAAAAATTCACTAATTTTGATGTTTATTCTAAATGCACGCTGATATGACAGCTGTCACAATACAATCTATCAAAATTGTTTCAAAGGAAGTTAAGGGCGACTAAGCGCTACTAGAGCCATCTTATGAAAAAAAACCAAGTGAACTTTTTGGCCAACCCACTGTTTTTCACCCAAACCCTCCCCTCATTTTAACATCAGTAAGTCTCTGACTGCCTTCTGCTTACTTTCAGTGCTGTGAAGGTGACATTGAGCAAAGATCTAAGGAGGTGAGGAAGTCATCAGGGGTATCTGGGGCGGAGAGTGTTTCAGGAAGAGGGGATGGTTGAGGCAAAGGCCTTGAGATGAGAGAGTGCTGACAAATTCAAGAAACAGGAAAGGGATCAACGTGGCTGAAGCAGTGAGTGCATTCAGGTGTGTGCCAGTGCAGGTGCATACGCACGTGAGTGCATGCTTGAGTGCATGTGTGCCTGTGAGCTGGTGATGAACTGAAGCCTGAGGTAAGGGGTCCGGATCATGCAGGGTTTGGTAAAGACTAGCCTTTACCCTGAGTTACATGAGGAGTTAGAGAAAGGTTTTGAGAATGGTGACTTAGATCTCTCTGGATGCTCTGTGGAGAATAGGCTAAAGGTAGGACAAAGGTGGAAGTAGGGAGACCAATTAAGAGGCTATTAGGATTGCCCTGGCCCGTGTGGCTCAGGTAGGAGCATCTCAGTAAACTGAAAGGTCGTGGGGTTCATTCTGGTTCCGGGCACAAGCCTAGGTTGCGGGTTTAGTCCCCTGTCAGGGCATGTAGGAGAGGCAACAGATCTATATTTCTCTGTCACATTGATGTTTCTCTCCCTCTCTTTCCCTCTCTCTAAAATCAATAAGCATGTCCTCTGGTGAGGATTTTTTTCAAAAGAGGCTATTAGGATTGATGATGGTGACTGGAACCTAAGGTAATAGTGGAAGTGTTGAGAAGTAGTCAGATTCGGGATATATTTTGAAGGTACAAACGAAAGGATTTGCTAATGGTTTGTCCATGAGAAAAAGAGAAGCATCAATGATGACTCTTAAGAGTCTGGGCCTGAACAAGGGGACGGCAGGAAATGTCATTAATGCAGATGGAGATGCCAGCACAGGGAGCAGGTTTGTGTGTGTGTGGAGGGGATCACTGAGTAGCAGAAGTTTGGTATGATAGCTGTTAACTTTGAGGTGCCTATAAGCTATCCATGTGGACATGTTGAGTAGGCAATTGCATATAGGAGTGTGGCACTGAAGGGAGGGGTCAGGCCTGGGGATATAAATTTTGGAAACCTTGTCTTATAGGAGGAGGTATTCAAAGCCTGGATGAGTGAGTATAGAGATCAGTCAGTAGAGACACTTGGTTTGTGTCCCACCAACGAAGACTCATGAATGACCTATGACTCTTCCCCAAAGCAGTGTTTATTTGGGGAGGAAGGAAGGCAGTGCTCCAAAAAGACAAATCATTTCTCTGGTTTGTTGTTCAAATGGTCGTGCTGTTCGAGTATGCTCACAGGTCACTTTGACTCATGTTTCTTCCTTCACAGTCTGGAACACAGGGCAATCCTTGCCTGCGGGTAAAGACAAGGTCTACGTTTAAAGCTCTTCAAAGAGAGAAACTACAACTTCACTGTTAAATAATTTTCTGTGTGGGTACAAGAAATCTGTAGGTTAGTCATTTGCTGCAGACGAATCTCTTCCTGTCTTATTTTTGCTTTAGTAGAAATATTAAGTGGCCACTATTGCTTTTGAATTGAGAAGACCTTTGTTCAGTGACCTCCTATCATTTTCAGTATGTGGGATAGTTTTCTTAAAAAATTATGTTTTAATGGAAAGCCAAAGCCTGATCACAAATTGGAAAGAAGGACCTTTTTTTTTTTACTCAGAGTCAAGTTTGAGGCCTATGGTTTTGTGAATTAATATTACTCCAAAAAATTCAATTAAAAATAAAATAAAATAGTTGAATTAGCAAATATGGTGACATTTTAATATATTGAAATTTATTCTTGAGGTAGATTACCTTCTCTCTGACTTTCAAATATTTGTTAATAATATTGTCACCTCTGTCATGAAGAAATTAAGCTGGCTATTAACCCTGCAGATACTGGGAAAGCAGACTTTTTTAGCAACACTTATAGCTCACATGTGTGTATTCTGTCTCTGGAAAATTATGAGCCAGCAACTTTATGGGGCATTATGTCTTCTCTGGTTTCAAATAATTTTGTGCATTGATCTGAAAAGGGAAGGAGGGCCCCTCCTAGTAAGGAGGAGCAGGAAAGTTTTGTTAACCAGAGGGGGAAATGGGAGAAACAGGAGCCCATTCTAATTTTTTAAAACAGTTTTATTGAGATATAATTCTTACACCATACAATCAACTCATTTAAAATATACACTTGAGAGTTTCTAGTGTAATCACAGAGTAGTACAGTCATTATGACAACTTTAGAACAGTCCCATCACTCACTCTCAAAAGAAACTCTTGTACCAATTAGCCTTACGCCTTACCTGTCACTCCCCCTTTCTTCCCAGCAGCACCCCCCGCCAGCCCCTGACCGCCAATAATACACTTTCTATCTCTATAGATGTGCCTATTTCCAAATATTGAGATAAAATCATATAAAGTGTGGTCTCTTGTGACTGGCTTCTTTCACTTGGCATAAGATTTGCACATTTCATCCATGTTGTAGCACTTGTCAGTACTTCATTCTTTTTTAAAAAATATTTTATTTATTTATCTTTAGAGGGGAAGGAAAGGAGAGAGGAAGAGAAACATCAATGTATGGTTGCTTCTCCTGCATCCCCTGCTGGGGACTGGCCCCTGCCAGGTACTGGCCTGCAACCCAGGCATGTGCCCTGACTGGGAATCGAACCGCAATTGTCTGGTTCGCAGGCCTGCACTCAATCCACTGAGCTACGCAAGCCAGGGCTTCGTTCTTTTATATTGTTGAATATTATTGTGTTGTATAGATAATAGGCCATATTTTAATTATCTATTCTTCTGTTGATGGACATTTGAGTTGCTATTATGAGTAATGTTGCTATGAACATCCTTATACATCTTTTTGTGTGGACATACGTTTTCATTTCTCTCAAATATACGACATATAGAATTGTTAGGTTACAGAGAAATTGTTTGTTTAATCTTTGGGGGAACTCCCAGACTATTTTCTAATATATTTTTATATATTGCAAAACGATCACCACAATAAGTCTGGTTAACATCCATCACCATAAATAGTTATTTTTTCTCTCATGATGAGAATTTTAAGATCTAATTCACTATCTTAGCAACTTTCAAATGTCCGATATGGTATTGCTAACTGTTGCTAAGGGCTGTATATTACATCCCCATGACTCATTTATTTTATAACTGGGAGTTTGTACCTTTTGAACCCCTTTACCCAAAATACCCCACCCAGCCAATACTATGTTTTTTAAAATATATTTTATTGATTATGCTATTACAGTTGTCCCATTATCCCCCCTTCACTTCTCTCTGCCCTGCATACACACTCCCACCCACATTCCTCCACTTTAGTTCATGTCCATGGGTCCTACATATAAGTTCTTTGGCTTCTACATTTCCTATACTATTCTTACCCTTTCCCTTTCTCTCTTTTACCTACCATCTATGCTACTTATTCTCCGTACCTTTTCCCCTTCTCTCCCCTTCCCACTCCCCTGTTGATAACCCTCCAGGTGATCTCTATTTCTGTGGTTCTGTTCCTGCTCTAGTTGTTTGCTTAGTTTGTGTTTGTTTCTGTTTTAGGTGTGGTTGTTAATGATTGTGAGTTTGTTGTCATTTTACTGTTGATATTTTTTATCTTCTCTTTCTTAGATAAATCCCTTTAACATTTCATATAATGAGGGCTTGGTGATGACGAACTCTTTTAACTTGATGTTATCTGAGAAGCACTTTATCTGCCCTTCCATTCTAAATGAAAGCTTTGGTGGATTCAGCAATCTTGGATATAGGTCTTTGGATTTCATGACTTAGAATACTTCTTTCCAGCCCCTTCTTGCCTGTAAGGTCTCTTTTGAGAAATCAGCTGACGGCCTTACAGGAATTCCTTTGTAGGTGATTGTCTCCTTTCTTGTTTCTTTTAAGATCTTCTCCTTATCTTTAATCTTGGCTAACGTAATTATGATGTGCCTTGGTGTGTTCCTCCTGGGAAGGTTCCCACCTTCTTTGGGACTCTGAGCTTCCTGGATTTCCTGGAAGTCTATTTCCTTTGCCAGATCGGGGAAGTTCTCCTTTATTTTTTGTTCATATCACTTTTCCACTTGTTGCTCTTCCTCTTTTCCTTCTGGTACCCCTATAATTCGGATGTTGGGATGTTTAAAGATGTCCTGGAAGTTCCTAAGCCTCTCCTGATTTTTTTTTGAATTCTTGTTTTTCATTCTGTTCTTGTTCAATGTTTCTTTCTTCCTTCTGGTCCACAGTGTTGATATGAGTCCCAGTTTCTTTCCCATCACTATTGGTTCCCTGTGCATTTTTCTTTATTTCACTTAGTGTAGCCTTCATTTTCTCATCTAATTTGTGACCAAATTCAACCAATTCTGAGAGCATCCTGATTACCAGTGTTTGAACTGTGCATCTGATAGGTTGGCTATCTCTTCATCGCTTAATTGTATTTTTTTCTGAAGCTTTGATCTGTTCTTTCATTTGGGCCATTTTTTTTTTTTGTCTTGATGTACCTGTTACGTAGTGAGGGACGAAGCCTTAGGTGTTCACCAGGGCAGTGCAACCCATGTGGCTGCAGTGTGATGCTGGATGTGGGGGAGGCGTCCGAGAGGGAACAATGGCACTTGCTCTGCTCTCTGACAGCTTTCAGTCACTTCCCCTGCTGTCCACAAGCAAAGTGGGCTCTTATGGTGCTGATTCCTGTGTGGGTGGATTTGTGTATGTTCTAGGACCCTGTGGGTGTCTCCAACAAACTCTCCTGTGAGTCTGGGAGTTTCTCCCACTGCCGCCTCAACCCCCACCATTGTTTTCAATCAATGGTTTGAGGCTTTATTTCCTGGCGCTGGGGCCCTGGGGCCCTGGGTTGTACAGTCAGTCCCGCTCCCCAGTTGTTTCTCCCGGTTTATCTGTGAGTGAATGTGGGACTGCCCAGTCCATAATCTGCCACCTTGCTGGGTCCGCCAGCTGCTGCCTTGCTGGCCAGCCATGTCCTTGCCTGCCCCGGTCCTCTAGCCACGGCCTTGCTGTGAGTCATCTTTGCTTGGCTGCCTATCTCCGACCCTCCTGCTGGTCTGGATGAATGTGTCTTCTTTAACTCCTTGGTTGTTGGACTTCCATACAATTTGATTTTCTGTCAGTTCTGGTTGGTTTTTGTTTTTAAATTGTTGTTCTTCTTCTTTTGGTTGTGCAAGGAGGCACAGTGTGTCTACCTATGCCTCCATCTTGTACAGAAATCTTCTCTGTTTTCTTTATCAATGAAATTTGTTTGTTTTATATTTCACATCTAAGTGAGATAATATGGTATTTGTCTGTCTGACTTATTTTCCATTGCATAATATCCTCTAGGTCCATCCATGTTGTCAAACCTATGTGTTTGTCTGAATTTTATAGTTTGAACTCTTACATTTAGGTCTTTCATCAATTTTGAGTTGATTTGGGGGTATGATGTGAATTAGGGTCAAACTCCATTCCCTTGCATGTGAATATATCCAGATGTTCCCAGAACCATTTGTTGAAAAGAATATTCTTTCAGATGTCTTGGTATCCTGATTTAAAATCATTTGACCATAGGAGCAAGGGTTTATTTCTGGACTCTCAGTTTCATTCCCCTGATTTATGTATAAGTCTGTCATTACCTCTGTAGCACACTGTCTTAATGACTGTTGCTGTGAGCCAAATTTTGAAATCAGGAAGTGTGAATTTTCCATTGTTGTTCTTCTTTGTCAAGATTGTATTGGCTGTTCTGGGACTGTTGCATTTCCATATAAATTTTAGGATTAGGTTGTCATTTTCTGCATAAAACACTAGCTGTGATTCTGTTAGGGATTGCATTGACTCTATAGTTCAATTTAGGGAATGTCTGAACCTCTTGTGCATAGTTGTACAAATTGAGGTTTCCCAAAATATGGGGTATTCACATTGAAGGTGTGTAGGAGTCATTTACTGTAAGGCATTGTGGCCCATCAATACTAATATTGGGTGGTTATTCATATATAGTTTTTTCATGAGTTTAGAAGGATTACAATATATTAATTAATTCACATTATGGAATTATTTTAGAGACTCTCCTAAAAGCTTAAGAGGCAAAAAAGTAAGTATCCACAAGAGTTCTCCCAAGGAAGAACAAAAGCATGAATGAAGATAAAAAACCACTAGTATAATCACTGACTCAATTGCCTTAGGTTTTGGGATCCTGCATTGAGCATGGAAGTCTATGTGGGACTCGGGTGAGATAATGTAGGGAGAATGAGAGGCAGGTGTTTTGATACCACGTTGATCAGGACTCTGCAAAGACCTTCCCAGGTTGGACAAGACCATGTGTCAGTCAAGTGTATAATCCTCCTTCTTTCTATGGCAGGAGATGTCTTTTAGGAAAAGAGATTTCAGTGCTAAACAGATAAGTTTGGGCCACTCTGCCGTGCCTTTGCTGATGCTTTAAGCGGGAAAAACATTTTTATCTTTATTTTTGCATACACTAAATCACCACATAGGCAGTTGTCTTCAGGGAATGATTTAGTTCCTCTCAAAATGTACTTACATGTGTTGGGTTTCTGAATAATGAATTCACTGGGCTGTAATTGTTAGGCAAGTTTCTGAGACAATGGCAGCTCTCTCTGTTGTATAAGGAAAACCTGCTGTCTCCATTGGGTGGTTTTTAATCTGAAGGGGGGTGGAAGGAAAAGCTGGAAAAGCTTTCCATAGCCATCCCCTTAATTAAACACTTGCAAGAGACACGGGAGGCCCAGCAACTTGGGACACTAAGTTCTTGGATGGTGATTACTTCTTCATCATTTCCCACCCGCTGCACCTCATTTTTCTCGTGTACTTTTTGGCTCTCTCCCTTTCATCTCTCTATCTTCTTGGTTTTTCCTCTTATTTTCTTCATGCCTAGTGCCTTATTAATTGGGTTGGCCAAAAAGTCCATGTAGGTTCTTTTTTTCATAAAATAAAAGACAAAGTTTTCATTTTCACCAATAACTTTAATTTGGATATTTTGAGTATGTCAGCTATCTCATGCTATTGGTCTCTAGAGGGTAGAGGCCAGGGGTGCTGCTAAACATCTTCCAATGCATAAGACAGCCCCCAGCAAGGAATTATTTGGCCAAAATATCAACAGTACCAAGAAACTTTGCAAACCACTGTTGACATGTCTGATCAGTCACAGCACCTTCTTCATACACTGCACAAATCTTTTTCAGTGCGTCAGTTGTGTTTTTACCTTTCTTGAAATAATAAAGCATAATGTGGCAAAAATATCACATATTTTCTTCCATCTTCAATATTAAAATGGCTATGCAAAAATTCACAGATTTTGATGTTTAAATGCACGCTGATATGACAGCTGTCACAGTACAATCTAACAAAATTGTTTTGAATGAAGTTAAAGACAAATAAGCACTACTAGAGTTACTGTATGGAAAAAACACTACACACACTTTTTGGCCAACCCAGTACTTTTTTGGTTTTGCGTGTTTAAAAAATTTTTTTTTTTTTTGCTTTTGGTAAGGGTCTTCCCTCCCACATTTTCTTATGTTTTTAAGATATGTTTTATTGATTATGCTATTAAAGTTGTCCCATTTTTCTCCTTTATCCCTTTCTGCCCTGCACCCCCCTCCCACCAGCATCACCGCCCTTAGTTCACATCCATGGGCTGTACATATAAGTGCTTTGGCTTCTCCATTTTCCATACTATTTTTAACCACCCCCTATCTATTTTGTACCTACCATTTATGCTTCTCATTTCCTGTACCTTTTCCCCCTCTTCTCCCCCCACCCTCTCCCTGCTAATAACTTCCCATTTTATTATGTTTTTAATTATTTATCTATTATCTTTGTATAGCATCTAAACAATATACATGCCCATAAACTGATAAGCAAAAGTCACCCCTGGGCCTAGCTGGGTCCTACTGTCTGCAGGAATGCACTGCTAACAGCTTGGGCTTGTGGCCAAAGGAACTTTCTATGGATATGGATATTTATAGCAATTCAACTCCATAAATATTGATTGATCACCTCCTATGTTAGCACACATTGATATGTGCTAGACAATGTTAGGATATTTCGGAGAGCAGACAAAAACCCCAATCTTCATGGAGTTTATTTCTAACTAGCGAGTATGACAATAAAAAATCCACATGTATCCAGGTATTTTACCAAATTGGGATCATACCCCATATGTTGACCTATGGCTTACATTTAGGTGTGTTTATTTAAAAATTATTTTATTATGAAATTTTTATATTTACTTATTAGAGACATGGGAAGGGAGGAAGGCAAGGAGAGAAACATCAGTGAGAGAGAGAGACATCAGTTGGTTGCTTCTCACATGCACCCCACCTGGGGGACCAAACCTGCAATCCAAACATGTGCCCTTACCAGGAATCAAACCAGCAATTTTTTGTTTTGTGGTATAATGCCCAACCAACACAGCCACATGGTCAGGGTATGAATTTTCAAAAATATATATTTTATTTATTTTTTTAGAGAGAGGGGAAGGGAGGGAGAAAGAGAGGGAGAGAAACATCAATTGGTTGCCTCTTTCACATCCCCCACTGGAGACCTGGCCCGCAACACAGCCATGTGCCCTGACCAGGAATTGAAACAGTGAGTTTTTGGTTTGCATGTCAGTGCTCAGCTCACCGAGCCACACCATCCAGGGCAGAGCATGAAGTTCTTGATACACACAAGTCCAGGAAATAAAATATATAATGTAAAATTATTTTGTTATATTATTTAAAAACTTTCCCTTCATAAAGCACAAAGAGGCTACTCTGTACCTTCTCAGCACAAAAAGTATTTGCCTAGTTTGGTCCTAGTGGGCTTATAGTTTAAATAAAACCCACGCAAAAGCTGCTAGATTTGCGAAAGGTACTTTCTTTACACAATCGTTCAAATTGTTTATATCTGAATAAGTAGATGAAATTTTATGTAATGTTTCTGTATTTCCTTGATATAGACTGAGTCAATTTCATACTGAGACCACTTCCTGCTATTCAGGAAATTAGTTAACATTACAGTGACATTCTAATGCATATATATTTGAAGAAATGGATCCGTGTTTGTAATGTATGTATGGATATAAAAGAGCCAATGAGTTTGCCCTGACCAGTGTAGTTCAGTTGGTTGGAACAAAAGGCAGTAGGTTCGATTTTTGGTCAGAGCACATACCCAGGCTGTGGGTTGCATCCCCAGTTGGGGCATGTATGAGAAGGCAACCAGTTGATGTTTCAAAGTTTCTCTCTCTCCCTTCCTCTCTAAAAGAAATGGAAAAATGTCCTCAAGGCGAGGATTAAAAAAATAAAGAGCCAATGGCTTTAAAATATAAAGTTGGTGTCACCATTATTACTTTAATTTATTAATATTCAAATGATCTCTTACTCAATTAGTAAAAAGGGGAAGTTTGAACTTAAAAAAAAATCTAGTTGTCAGCCCTGGCTGGTGTAACTCAGTGGATTGAACATGGGCTGTGAACCAAAAGGGTCACTGGTTCGATTCCCAGTCAGGGCACATGCCTGGGTCGTGGGCCAGGTTCCTAGTGGGGGCCACATGAGAGGCAACCACACATTGATGTTTCTCCCCCTCTCTTTGTCCTTCCCTTTCCCTTTCTCTAAAAATAAAAAAAAAAATCTAGTTGTCACTCCCCCGACACTTCCCAACATTTCCATGAAAGCAACATTCTCTTCCCTGGAAATCAAGTTTGAAAATCAAGTCATATATGTACTTTATATGTATATGTATGTGTATATATTATATGCATATTTCATAGATGATATACAATTACATAGTATTATATACTGAATTCATTTAAATAAGTTGCTAATGATTCTCTTTGTAAAACTTCTAGGGAAGATAGAAAGGTTGTAGATACTACTGGAACATTTCTTTTGAATAACTTTGTGCCAGAGTTGAACTGCCCTTTTCAGGACACTGTGGGTTCTCAGTTCATCAAAACTTCATTTGCGCTCTTGTGTCACTGATAGTTAAGTTGAAGCATTAGCTGTTTTAGTGTACAGCTTGATGACAAGACAAACCACAGGAAGTTATTTTAAATATATGGTGTGATTATATATTCTTAGACTCTTTGATGGCACTTAAAATTAATATATGTGTATTTGAGCAATGTCTTTGAGTTTGCAATTACAAGCCAGATCACGTGATTAGACTCAGAGCAAAAAGCAGCATCCCTGTTTTTCTTTTCCATTTTATACTTGTCAGTTTACAAGAGGGTCAGTTTTGGTTCCTTAGTTGACACATTCCAGGGACCATTAACAGATGTGTGTTCTTCTGCGTTCCTTATAAGCTAAAGCAAATCGTTTTCATTGGATTACCTTTGCAGATGTGGTATATTTGAAAATTAGGTTTTCTGAACATAAGAAGAGTCATGGAATAGGAGATCTGACATTTAGTCATATGTCTTCATAGATATTTTGAGTTCTGATATTAGTAGGTCATCTTATCTACTTTCCAAGCTTGTACTTGAAGTAGCTGCTCTCCAGAGGCCTGATGTATAATAAAAACTTAAAAAGTGGCTAATGGTAATATTTACCTGTTGCTAAGCTAGTATGCTTAGAATTATCTAGTGGTGGCCATAACTATAGTGGTTAGGGACTGTAACTTTGTGTTTTTTAAAAATACATATTTTATTGATTATGCCATTACAGTTGTCCCATTTCCCGCTTTCACTCGCCTCCACCCTGCACACCTTCTTCCGCCCACATTCCCCCCTTTAGTTCATGTCCATTTGTCATACTTATAAGTTCTTTAGCTTCTACATTTCCCATACTATTCTTGCCCTCCCCCTGTCTATTTTCTACCTACCATCTATGCTACTTATTCTCTTTACCTTCTCCCCCCTCTCTCCTCCTCCCATTCCCCTGTTGCTAACCCTCCATGTGATCTCTTTCTGTGGTTCTGTTCCTGTTCTAGTTGTTTGCTTAGTTTGTTTTTGTTTTAGGTGCAGTTGTTGATAATTTTGAGTTTGCTGTCATTTTAGTATACACGTTTTTTATCTTCTTTTTCTTAGATAAAAAAGGTTCTTGTTTTGTATTCCTATTCTCTTTCTCCATTCTCTCATCCCTTCCTTACATTTTCCATCCCCCCCCCACACAGAATTCTGCTTTACATTACCTGGGGGTAAAACAATCCCACAGTTGAGCATCTGAGAACAGTGAGGTTTGCGAATATTGCTTCCCTGATTTGGAAACTATTTATTATGTGCTGTGTAAACAAGTGGTAAAATGACATTGAAAGCTTAGTAGGTATTCAGGCAACACTTTCCAGTGTTCAATTCCACATTATACAAGTCTTTAATGCAACCTCAGACTTCCTGTGATCTTTGTTGCCACATCTAACTGATTCCCCCCCCCTCATTTTGTGTAAAGTCACTGTATTTACTCTGCAGCTCTATCAGGGTCAAACTTTATCTCATGTGCTTTCTTTCAGTTATCACTAAAACAGGTGCTCTTTCAACGTGGATGCTTTGTGAAGAAAAATCTGTGGTAAGAACCAAGGACAAAAGCAAAGCATTCCTATAATGATTATGTTGTTGCACATAAAGGGCCTTGCTAATGTTGATTTTTTTCAATTGATGCTTAACTGATAGGTATGAAAGATTATTTTCCTGTCCTTGAAATTTGTATTTCACACATTACTAATGCAGTGGAGGATTTCTTCTGATGTTTATTGACCATTCCTGTTTCTTCTTTTTGAAATGCCTGTTTGTGTTATTTTTATTCCATTTTTCTATTTGGTGATTTGTCTTTTAAAACATTAACTTAGAATCTTTTATATAGCCTTGATAGCATTTTTTCAATTCTATGTATTGCAAGTATCTAAACCCAATTTGTTGCCTTTCTCTTTTTTATGATGTCATTGGGTGAAAGAAAAATTTAAATTCAATGTTGTCTAAACTACCAGTCTTTTCCTTTATGCTTTGTGCTTCTTGTCTCCTGATTAAAAAATTTTATCCTACCCACAGGTTATACAGATATGCTCTTGTATTCTCTCTGATCTGATTCCTAATGCTGTAGGCTTTGAATCTTCACCAGCGCATGACCATTAAAACCAAATTGTTAAGTCACCTGGGAATTGGCAGATGCCCCGGGGGCAACGTCTGTTCTTAGTTGGCTTACTTCTCAGGACATTTGCTCTAGTAGTGGTTTCGGCCTCTGAGGATTTCCTTGTCTTTTCTGCCAGCTCGGCCATGCATTAGAAAGGCTTTAATTTTACTTTTCCCACCATGTTTTTCTGTTTTGTCGCAGGAAGATTTTTGAGGAATTTTAGCCCCCATCGTGACCAGTGAGGGAAACTCCTCCCTGTTTTTCAAACTTGAAAGTTCAATTTTTATATTCAAATATGATATCATTTAAGAGTTTTCCCTGTATACAAGATCTGAGATATGGATAAGGAACCCTGATCTTATTCCCCTATTTGCAGATGAACTGAAAGGTAGGAATGGTATTCTGGCCTTGAAGCAGTTGTAACTGGGGAAGGTGAGAATTAAAATATTTGCAGAAACATAATGCTAACCAAGTCATTGTATGCCACTGCCTGAATGCTTACTTGTACACTAAACCTTTTTAAAAGGATTTTATTTATTTATCTTTGGACAAATGGGAAAGGAGGGAGAAAGAGAGGGAGAGAAACATCAGTGTGTCATTGCCTCTCTTACAACCCCTACTGAGGATCTGGCCCACAACCCAGGCATGTGCCCTGACTGAGAATCAAACCGGTGATCCTGTGTTTGGTTTGCTGGCCCATGCTCAATCTACGGAGCCACACCAGCTAGGGCTGTATACTAAACCTTTTAAATTATGATGTTATTTTTTCTTTTTTTCTGTAACAATGGCCAACACTTATTGAGCCTTTTCTATATACTAGGCACTGTTCCAAGTCTTTGCATGTATTAACAATTTCAACATTACAGTAACCCCAGGAAATGGGTATTAACATTTCTCCCATTTTACCACTAAAGGAAACTGAGACACAAAGAATTTTTTTAATATAATTTTTATTTAATTCTTGTTCAAGTACAGGTTTCTGTCTTATATTCCCAACCCTGCCCGCCCCCCGCCCCATGCTCCCCGCCTCCCTCCCCTTTCCACCCCCCACCCTTAGTTATTGTCCCTGTGTCTTTTATATTTGTTCATGTGAGTCCATCCCCTTTTCCCCTATGATTCTCTCCCCTCTCCCCTCTGGACCCTGTCAGCCTGTTCCATATTTGAGTGTCATTGGTCGTATTTTGCTTGCTTGTTTGGTTTGTTTAGAATCCTGTTAACGGTGAGATCATATGATATTTGTCTTTCACCGCCTGGCTTATTTCGCTCAGCATAATGCTTTCCAGCTCCATCCATGCTGTTGCAAAGGGTAGTAGTTCCTTCTTCCTTTCTGCGGCATAGAATTCCATTGTGTAAATGTACCATAGTTTTGTGATCCAGTCATTGACCGATGGGCATCTAGGTTGCTTCCAACTCTTGGCTATCGTGAATTGTGCTGCTATGAACATTGGGGTGCATAGGTTCTTTTGGATTGGTGTTTCAGGATTCTTAGGATATACTCCTAAGAGTGGAATTGCTGGGTCAAAAGGCACACCCATTTTTAGTTTTCTTAGAAAATTCCATACTGTTTTCCATAGTGGTTGTACCAGTCTGCAATCCCACCAACAGTGAACTAGGGTCCCCGTTTCCCCACAACCTCTCCAGCACTTGTTGTTTGTTTCTTTGTTTATGATAGCCATTCTGACTGGTGTTAAGTGGTATCTCATTGTGGTTTCAATATGCATCTCTCTGATAGCTAGTGATATTGAGCATCTTTTCATGTGCTGAGACACAAAGAATTTATGCAGCTTACCCAATGCCATACAACTTGCCAGTGGTAGAGCTGGAATTGGTAATCCAGGCAATCTGTCTCTGGAGAATGCACTAAAAAATGCCATGCTGTATTACCTCTGCATGAAATACTTATTTATGTGGAAAAAAATCAGAATTTTATGTGTATACATTATCCAAAATAACACCCAACTATAACCACCATGTTAACTAATTGGTACTATGAGGTCATTCTCCTTTATACACAACTGTCATCTTTTTTTCTTTAACATATATTTCTAAAAGTTGAGCTCCCTTCTATTGGCATTTCATGATTAAATTCTTTTGGAAGGACTTGCTTTTGAAAAAGCACATCTTTTATGCAAATAAACTTCTTTTGTTATAAACACCAGTCCTTTCGTTTGTTTTTTTTGTAACAGTTTTATTGAGATATAATTTACACAGCATACAATTTACCCATTTAAAGTGTAAAATTCACTTTTTTATTTTTAAAATTTAAAATTTTTTTTATTTATTTACTTTTAGAGAGAGGGGAAGGGAGGGAGAAAGAGAGGGAGAGAAACATCCATGTGTGGTTGCCCCTCACGTGGCCCCCACTGGGGACCTGGCCTGCAACCCAGGCACGTGCCCTGACCTGGAATCAAACTGGCGACCCCCTGGCTTGTAGGGCAAAGCAGCCAGGGCAAAATTCACTGTTTTTATTAGCACTGTTCAGAGTATGTGACCATCACCACAGTCGGTTTTAGGTCATTTTATCAGTGCTAAAATCAACAAAACAAATGAGCAAGCAAAATAGAATCAGAGACATTGAAATTGAGAACAAACTGACAGTAACCAGAGGGGAGGTGGGAGGGGATAATGGGGGAAAAGAGGGAAGGGTTTTCAGGAACACGTATAAAAGGACACATGAACAAAATCAAGGGGAGGTGGGTTCAAGGGTGGGAAGTGGAGATGGCTGGGGTGGGGGGACGTGGTGGGGAGGAAATGGAAACAACTGTACTTGAGTAACAATAAAAAAGAAGCCCTGTACCTCAGTTGTCATCTCCCCATTCCCCCACACCCCCCTGTCCCTAATCAAGCACTTAATCTATTTTCTGTCTCTCCTATGTCTATTCTGGATATTTCATATAAACAAAATCATATAATTTGTTACTTCTTCTGCTTAGCAATATCCTTCAAGATCCATTCATGTTGCATGTATCAGGTGGGCATTTGCATTGTTTCCACCTTTTGGTTATTATGAATAATGATATTAACATTCCTATACATGAGTAGATTTTAATTTCTTTTGGATACATACCTAAAAGCAGAATTGCTGGGAAATACGGTAACTCTTTAACTCTGAGGAATTGCATAGCTGTTTTGCACAGGGGCTAAACCATCTTACATTCCCATGAACAGTGTATGAGGGTTCTCATTTGTCTACACATTTAGTAACACTTGTTATTGTACATCTTTTTCATTATAGCTATCTCCATGGGTGTGAAGTGTGTATCTCATTGTGGTCTTGATGGGCAGTTCATAATGACTAAATGATGTTGAGTATCCTTGCATGTGTTTATTGGCCATTTTTATATCTTTTTTGGAGATGGGTCTATTCCTTTGTCCATTTTTAATTATTTGCCTTTTCATTGCTGATTAGTAAGTGCTCTTTGTGTTCAAGATACATATTCCTGAGCAGATAATTTACAAATATATTCTCTCTTTCTGTGGATTATCTTTTCACTTTCTTGTCAGACACAAAAGTTTAAGCTTTGACAAAGTCAAATTTATCTGTTATTTTTTTCTATTATTGTTTTGTATTTGATGTCATATATATGAAGGTTTTGCTTAATGCAAGGTCACAAAGATTTATTCCTTTATTTCATTTTAAAAATGTTATTGTTTTGGCTCTTACATTTCAATGTCTGCCCCCGCTGTGAGTTAATTTTTATATACGGTGTAAAGTAGGGGTTCCACTTCATTCTTTTCAGTGTGGGCATCCTGTTTTCCCATTACCATTTGTTGAAAAGGCTATTCTTTCCTCATTGAATTGTCTTGTCCTTGTTAAAAAAAATCAATTGACTTGAGATATATGGGCTAATTTTTGGACTCTCAATTCTATTCCATTGATCTTCACATCTAGCATTATGCCAGCACTACACTGTCTTGTTTATTATTATAGCTTTGTGTAGTAAGTTTTGAAATTGGGAAGTATGGGTCCTCCAACTTTGTTTATTTTTATCAAGGTTGTTTTGGTTAATCTGCCTCCCATGCATTTTCATATGAATTTTAGGATCATGTTTTCAATTTCTGGAGACAAAAAGCCAGCCCAGGATTTTCACAGGGGTCATTTTGAATCTGCGTATCAATTAAGTAAGTATTGCCACCATAATAATATTAAGTGGAGTTCGTGAATGTGGGATGGCTTCCCATTTATTTAGATCATCTTTAATTTCTTTCAGTATTGTTTTGTAATTTTCAGAGTATGTTTTGCAGTTATACTTTGCACAATAGAGATGCAATTAATTTTTGTATACTGATCTACAATATACAAAAATCTATATCCTTGCTGAACTTGTTTGTGTGAACAGGCTTTATTGTGCGTGGGTTCCTGTGTGTGAATTCCTTAGTATTTCGTGTATACAAGATTGTATCATTTGCAAATGTAGCTAGTTTTACTTCTCTTTTTGGGAAATTGACTGTATTTGGGGCATCCTCAAGACCACCCCAGATTTGATGACTTTTACTAGGTGGACTCATGGAACTCTGCCTATATTCGCACTCGTATGTAACTAGCATTTATTGCAACAAACAGATGCAAAGCAAAAGCTGAGAATAGAACTCAAGCCAAGTTTTATTTGGAGATTATAACACAAAAGGAGAGCTTTCCCTTTCCCTTCCCCTTCCCACAGGCTTTGTGTTCTATAGGTGCTTATAAACAACGGGAGCCATAGGGAACCTTCCGTGAATTGCCTGAGGCTACACCAAAAATTGGTAGCTAATTGATTGTAGAGTACGCCCGTTTCTACATACCAGCTTTTCTGTTGTAGCAGTTGCTTGCTTGGAAAATACCTTTGTGCTAAGTCAGTGATCCTGGATCAAAGGCATTCCAGAAGCCTGCTCTCCTCTGGAAGCCTGCAAAGGTCTCCACTTTTAGCTTCTAGTCTTTCTTTCAAGCTTTAGCTAGACTCGCCCATGCTCTAAACTCAAACCATATCAGGCCATATATAATCCGCTGTTCCTTTATCTACTCCTGTATTGGTGCCTTGTATCTTTCACTTGGAAAGTTCTTTTCTATTCCCCTGTCCATGCATTTGAATTCTCATAGAATTTCAAGGCCCAGCTCAAATGTCACATCATCTAGAAAACCTTCCTTTTTCTCACTCTCTCAATTAGATTTAATAATTTCCCTTCTTTCTATACATTATATTGTGTATTTCAAATATATAATGGCCAGTTGTTTATGCTATAGGTTTTGTTAAATTTTTAAGCTCCCTCCTTTTTATTGAACTTAAGGGATGACACTGGTTAACAAAATTGTAGAGGTTTCAGGTGCACAATTAATTCTACAACACATCATCTGTACACTCTATTGTGTGTTCTCCACCCTAAGTCAAGTCTCCTTCAGTCACCATTTATCCCCACTGTACCCTCCTCCACCTTCCCACTCAATCACTACACTGCTGTCCCTGTCCATGAGTTTAAACTTTTAAGCTTTTTAAAATGAGGAACTATTCATATTCCAATGGGCCTCCGCACCCAGCCCAGGGGAGCAAATAGAAGCCCAGTGGTTGTTTGCTGAATTGAATTACAATGGATTGGAAGGAGGTGTGGTAGGTTGTTAACAGAGGGAGGATTTAGCAAGAATCTCACTTTTCTTTTGTTAGTACAGAATTATGCCAGTCTTTCTCACTATACCTTTATTGCAGAACAACATACTGCATAGTTTGTTTTGCTATCCTCTAATGGGAATTCATTTTGTGACAGTTTCACAGTTACCCTTTTATTCGTTCTACCTTTTAAAGCATACAATGTGTCAAGACAGCACTCCAGTTTTTTGCATGTGCTAAATCATTACTGTTTATAGATGGGCTAGTATATCTGACAGTCATTTTGAAAGGGAAAAATCACAATCATAGAAGCCCATATGCCTGGCAACGGGATTTAGATGCTGAACCAAAACTTAATTTCATCTGAGTCCTGCACATCAGCAATAGGGAACTTTCAAAGAGACGATTGCTGAAAGTAAGCACCATTGTTAAAAATTTCAGGCTGTAAAAATAATGGTGTTTCTTGCAAAAGATTGTATAAAAACATTTTTGATATGGTTTGGGGTGAAACTCTTGCTGGAAGAAAATGGGAGGCTGTGGAACCATATCTAGTTAATAAGTTGCAGTAGAGCTAACTGAGTGTATTTTGGGTGCACTTTTGAGATTGCCTGTCTGAGTTTAGGGAACCACATAGATGGACCATAAAAGCATCTTCTAAAATTCTTCTCCTGGATTCTGCCTTGGGTGTGAACAGTGTCTGGTACCTGACAAATGTTGTATGAATTTTTTGAATGAATAACTGGGTGAGTGGGATCCTGTTTCTTCATCTGTAAGAGGAGGGTTTTAATGTCTGCTTTGGAGGATATTGCTAAGACCAGAGAAAATGTATACCAACTGCTTTATGTGGTGTGTGGCAGGTTGTTTATAAGTCATAACTCCTCAAGTGATATCTATTGTTAATCATTTACTACCCTTTCCCCTCTGTTTTCATATTGGTGATGGCAAAGGGTTGATTGCCATGAACGAGCCTGCATCTTTCTGGTTGACATTTCCTTGATTTTCCTTTCTATTTTAGTGTGTGCTCCATTTTGCCTCTTATTTTTGGGAAAACACGAGAATAGAGGTGTTTGCTCTTTCATGCGGTTTATTCATTAAGACTCGGTAGTGCCCGGACAAAGTGACATGTGTGTGCAGCATGGTTCAGGACTCATATTCCTTTGTATATGACAGGAGAGAAAGTGTCATTGTGAAATAAAGTTCAAGGGTTAGAATTACTGCTGTTACACGGCAGAATCTGGAGTAAAAATACTTTCTATAAAATTAGAACACTTATAGATGCCAATTTACTTAACTTTCTAAACCATCATTTTCTCTACAGGAGTCATTAATAAACTCAGTAGAATTGAAATTCCTTGGAATAGTAATACATACTCAAATCATGGAGGCATACTCTTGAAGAAGGACATAAAAGATTATTTATTCCAGCCCAAGTGCATGCTTGATTGTCGTCTCTAGTTTTCCTTGCCACAGAGCTGCTCAGCCTTTGTTTGAAATAACTCTATCAATGATAGCGAAGGATTTCTCTATCTTACCTTGGCCATCATTTTATCTACATCTTCTAGAGCAAAGTGATTGTTCACCTGAAGTCTCTGTAGCTCTCTGTTACCATCCTCCCCCCTTTCTCTTCTTCTCTGCTTCTTCCACCTCCCCTCCCCTCCCCTCCCCTCCCCTCCCCTCCTCTCCTCTCTTCTCTTCTCTCCCCTCCCCTCTTCTTTCTCTCCTTCCCTCCTCTCTTTTCTCCACTAGTCTCTTCCCTCTCCTCCCCCCTTTCTTAAAACCAACCAGCCAACCAATGAAACAATCAACCAACCAACCAAAGAAACAAAGGAGTACCTGATCAAATACTTTTGGGAAACATTGCATACATATACATAGCTCATAGCCAAGAAGTTGGAATGCTTCTGCCTGTATTTGCTGGGGAATATTTCAGTGTGTCTAAACCCTGATATTTCACAAACTTGTTTGTGATCTTTGCTTTTACACAGCGTGTCTGTTCACAACTTAGAATAGTAACTGGTGCTCAATAAATGGCTGTTTTAAAAAGTTAATGAATATAAAATAAATCTCTAAAAATGATAAAGGGTACCCTTTATCAAGGTGACAAGTGTTCTCCATTTCTGCAAGTGACAGAACAAAAATTGAATGTGTAGACCTTCCTCCTCTGTGAACCATCCTAAATATTTACTTCCACATTTGTTAGGATTTAAAATTTTTTTTATATTTGAAATTGGAGTTTGTATCCTCATTTGCACAAATTACTTTTCATTACCTAAAAAGAAATATTAGTGATGACTTCACAACAAAAGCTTGTCTCTTTTTGCTTCCTGATCAAATGTATGGAATGAAGGAATTGGCAAGCACTGTTCTTGTCTTTTGTTTTCAGTTTTTGCCTGATTGTGTTTGCTTTTACAAGCACATGTGCTTCAGCAAGCCTCTTAAATGAAGCAGTGCTGCAACTGGGTGTTTTTAACGGTGTTTGTCAGATTACCTGTTGAGTTAGTGCCCCACCCCCTTTTTGGCTTCCCAACCGGCCCTTTTGGAGCTTAGCAACTAGCCAGAAGTAGATAGGATACATGGTTTTCATTTGTGAGTAATCGAGCTTTCCACGCGGAACAGCTGGACAAGCCTCCTATCAAGTGTGAATCTGGCCAACAAGAAACATGCTGTCATGTGGACTTGATCCAGCATTGCTGATCCAGGTTTTTTATTTCTCATGCTCTGGAGTAAGAGTTTAAAGGGTCAGCAAGAGGAAAATTATAAATCATATTTATTCTCACTTTTGTATTTCAGTAGGAAATCTGTGCAGATATTTAAGAGTCAGATACAAAGTTGGGTGGAACTCAGTGTCAATTCTCTCCAGAATCAGTACTCTTTTTTTTGTGGTTGCTCAGTGATAACCCTGTATCTTCTGTTTCCTCTCCCTTGTTATCACCTTTCTCTTCAGTCTGTTTCCATCCCATAATGCTATTTCTTTTTAAAAATTTTTATAGATTTTATTTATTCATTTTTAGGGAAGGGCATGGAGGGAGAAAGAGAGGGAGAGAAACATCAATGTGTGGTTGCCTCTCATGCTCCCTACCGGGTCCTGGCCTGCAACCTAGGCATGTGCCCTGACTGGGAATTGAACCAGCAACCTTTTGGGTAACAGATCAGCAATCAATCCACTGAGCCACACCAGCGATGGCATATAATGTTATCATTTCTCAAAGTGATACCATTTCCTCTCTTAATCATTATTTTATCCTTTTTCATTGGTATGGAAATATTGTTTTGGTGGCACATTGCAGGAGATATTTTATGGTAGAAACATCACTTTATTTCTCTTATATCTATGGATTTACCTGCTGTTTGATCTTACAGAATGTAAGGGGCCTTAAATAGCATTTGTTATATCTCCCTCACTTCTGAAATGGGGGTAATGAGGTCAGGGGTAGGGAATGACTTGCTTCAGGATCACAGACCCGCACGTTGACAGAGCCCTCACACTCCTAGCCCTTAGCCTTATATGTCTGGTAGCTCTCTTATTACATAGTGGGTTAAGAAAATATAGAGTAAGTGGATATAGTTTCTATAGCTATACAAAAGCCTGAATGGTATGGGAGGAATCAGGTTGTAGTTATTATTGATAGTGCATCTACAGCTACCATCTGACAAAATTCACCAATCTGTCTTCAACTGGTCCAGCAGGGAGGGATTTGAGTTTTATTGTGTAGGAATATTTCAATGTCTAGTGCTCCTATTTAAATGGTGGGACACATTCGGGACATTGCCACTCTATAGGCCTTGAAGGGCAGAAAAAGTTCTAGTCCTCTTTGCATGATCCCTATTCCTTCTTACATGTGTCCACACCTAAAAATGTCAATGTGTGGCACATTTGTGGCTGTCAGCAACACATTCTTTTATCTGAGGAAATATGTAGCACTGGAAAAATAATAGCATTGGGCAGTTTGGTTGTGAAGACATAAAAATGTAAAAGTCCACTAGGCATAACAGGAGCCTCATTTAAAACTTTACAAGACATTTTTAGGAATGAAATTTTATGTCCTGACAAACTTAGGTTTTAAAAAAATATATATATTTATTTATTTTTAGAGGGGGTAGGGAGAGAAACATCAGTGTGGTTACCTCTCATGTGCCCACTACGAGGGACCTGTCCTGCAACCCAGGCATGTGCCCGACTGGGAATCGAACCAGCTACCCTTTGGTTCACAGGCTGGCACTCAATTCATGGAGCTACACCTGCCAGGGCAAATTTAAGATTTTTAATGGCATTATTCTTAAAAAAATAAATTTGTGAATTAATTTCTTTTTAAAAATATATTTTATTGATTATGCCATTACAGTTGTCCCATTTCCCCCTTCATTCCCCTTCACCCTGCACACCCCCTCTGCCCACATTCCCCCCTTTAGTTCATGTCCATGTGTCACAAGTCCTTTAGCTTCTACATTTCCCATACTATTCTTGCCCTCCCCCCTATCTATTTTCTACCTACCGCCTATGCTAGTTATTCTCTGCACCTTCTCCCCCTTTCTCCTCCTCCCACTCCCCTGTGGCTAACCCTCCATGTGATCTCCATTTCTGTGGTTCTGCTTCTGATCTAGCTGTCTGCTTAGTTTGCTTTTGTTTTAGGTGTGGCTCTTAATAAGTGTGAGTTTGCTGTCCTTTCACTTTTTGTATTTTTATCTTCTTTTTCTTAGATAAGTCCCTTTAACATTTCATATAATAAGGGCTTGGTGATGATGAACTCCTCTAACTTGACGTTATCTGAGAAGCACTTTATCTGCCCTTCCATTGTAAATGAAAGCTCTGGTGGATAGAGCAATCTTGGATGTAGGTCTTTGGATTTCATGACTTAGAATACTTCTTTTCAGCCCCTTCTTGCCTGTAAGGTCTCTTTTGAGAAATCAGCTGACAGCCTTACGGGAATTCCTTTGTAGGTGATTGTCTCGTTTTCTCTTGTTTCTTTTAAGATCCTCTCCTTATCTTTAATCTTGGCTAACGTAATTATGATGTGCCTTGGTGTGTTCTTTCTTGGGTCCAACTTCTTTGGGATTCTCTGAGCCTCCTGGATTTCCTGGAAGTCTATTACCTTTGCCAGACTGGGGACGCGTTCTCCTTTATTTTTTGTTCAAATCACTTTTCCACTTGCTCTTCCTCTTCCCCTCCTAGCACCTCTGTAATTCAGATGTTGGGACGTTTAAAGATGTCGTAGAGGTGCCTAAGCCTCTCCTCATTTTTTGGTGAATTCTTGCTTCTTCATTCTTTTCTGTTTGGTTGTTTCTTTCTTCCTTCTGGTCCAGTCCGTTGATTTGAGTCCCAGTTTTTTTCCATCACTATTGGTTCCCTGTGCATTTTGCTTCATTTCACTTAGTGTAGCTTTCATTTTTTTCATCTAATTTATGACTAAAATCAACCAGTTTTGTGAGCATCCTGATCACCAGTGTTTTGAACTGTGCATTCAATAGGTTGGCTATCTCTTGCTTGCTTAGAAGCATTGGCTCTGGGGATCTGAGCTGTTCTTCTGCTTGAGCCATAAAGTTTTGGTCTGTTCACACCTGTTATGTATGAGGGGCAGAGACTTAGGTGTTCACCAGGGCAGGGAAACCCAGTTGCTGGGTTGTGATGCTGTATGTGGGGGCAGGGTCAGAGAGGGAGCAATGGTGTTTGTTGGGCTCTCTCTCACCAAGCAAATTGGGTCCTTCTGGTGCTGGTTCCCGGTGTGTGGTCTTGTGTACATTGTGGGACCCTGTGGGTCTCTCCAACAAACTCTTCTGTGAGGCTGGGAGCCTCTCCCAGCACCTCAACCCCTGAAAGTTTTTTCAATTGGTGCTTTTAGGCTTTATTTCCCATTGCTGGGGACCTGGGTTGTGCAGTCTGTCTTAATAACCATTTTTAAACCTGCCTGGTTTATTTGCACACAAATGTGTGTCCACGGTTAGCCAGCAGCCTTGCACACCTCACTGGGTTTGCTCGTTTTCTCCCTGCACCCGTGTTCTGCCAATCACCATCTCTTCCTGCTGGGAACCCTCTCTGCCCACCCCCAACTCCGCCCCTCTTACTGTTGGGGATGAATGGTTTGTTGTTGTCGGACTTTGGTACAGTTCAATTTTTCTGTCTGTTTTGGTTGTGCTTTTGTGTCTAAATCTTTGTTGTCCTTAAATTTGGTAGTGCGAGGAGGTTCAGTGTTTCCACCTACGCCTCCATCTTGGCCAGAAGTCCTACTAATTATTAATTAATTTCTTTATGTTTCAGATGGGGGAGCATGAGGAGTAGTTCATTCTATAACAGATAACCTATTCCAGTGTCTAGTGTGAACCCTTAAAAACTTGTTTTTGTCATCCCCTTGGGCATGGTTGACCCTGATAAACCACCTCCATATGTTATTGGGTTGGCCAAAAAGGTCATTTATTTTTTTCCATATGATGGCTCTAGTAGTACTTAGTTGTCTTTAACTTCATTTGAAACAATTCTGTTAGATTGTACTGTGACAGCTGTTATATCAGTGTGCACTTAAAAAAACTTATCAAAATTGGTAGATTTTTGTGTGGCCATTTTAATATTGAAGATGGAAGAATATATGCAACACTTTGCATGTATTATGCTTTATTCTTTGAAGAAAGGTGAAAACAAAACTGAAACACACAAAAAGGATTTGTGTAGTATATGGAGAAGGTGTTGTGACTGAGCGGATGTGTCAAAAGTGGTTTGTGAATTTTCTTGATAATGTGGACATTTTGGCCAAATAATTCTTTTCTGTGGGGCTGTCTTTTGCATTGGAAGGTGTTTAGCAACCCCCCAGCCTCCGCCCACTAGAAGCCAATAGCAGGAGATAGCCAACATACTCAAAATATCCAAATCAGTAAAGTTATTGGTAAAAATGAAAAAATGTGTCTTTTATTTTATGGGTAAAATTAAACAGGCCTTTTGGCCAACCCGGTGTGATTTGAGGAGCACTAAGAAGGCTACTATTTCATCAGTCAGACACCACCAAAAACAATGTCTTTGAAGGCATTTTGTATCAGACAGCAAGTGGAAATATGTCTTCTATAAGAGATGTGGAACCACAGGCATTAAAACCAACAATCAAAAATAGCCTTGTTTGATGACCTCTTTCTTTTAAAGAGTTGTCCTTGCTTGTGGACCAGAGAGAGGTAGTGGACTTTGATTTTTGGCCCCTGTAGAGTTCACTAGAATTGAACATTAGAAATCAGCCCTTAAGATCAGAGACAACTAAAACATATTTAACAATGAGTGCATGGATGCTGTTCCACCTCTAACGATCAAAGGTGAGTTAATATTGCTACTGTTCATAAAACACCCACTATTACGCCAGGTATTTTGTACTTAGTTGACACAGCACCCTGTGAGGTGGACGTTATTGTGCCCAGTTTACAGGTAAGGAAACTGAGGCTCAGAGAAGCTAAGAAACTTGTACTTCTCTAGAGCCAGTAAATGCAAGAAACTGAGATTTGAATTCAAATCTGTATGACTCAAAAGCCACATGGTTAACTACTACACTGGGCTTACTCTCCGACTCTTTTCCTGACTTCTAAGATGGAATAACAATATTTTCCTTGGGGTTATTTTAAGGATTCAGTAAGATAAGAGATCTGAGAAGTGTCTGTAATCTCTAGTTAAGCTTTGCAGAATGAAAGGGATTATCAGAAGTAGAAGACAATCTGCTAGGGTCTCCACATGACGATCTACCTGGAGTTTGGACCTTTGCCCCTGGCTTTCTGGTGATTGAGAGTAGTTTATGTCCTGGGCATAGATTCTGAGAAGTAGGACACTAGTCATACTTACTCAGTGATGTTTTCAACAGTGAAATTTCCTTGCTAAATAGCTGAGAAGTAAAGAAGAGAAGATCAGCAGTGTGTCTGTGTGCACAGATCTATGGGACCCCTGGAGTTCTTTTTAGCACAGTGTGCAATTGCATGGTTCTAGGAGTACTTTGACATGTATGTCATTTCTCTCTCTTTCTCATTTGTCTTAGATTCTGAGCTGCATCTCCGGGTAAAGGACATCAGTCATTTCTTAATGCAAGACATCGCCTTTTTGTCTGGTAAGGAGACGTTTACATATATTTAGACCAGATAAATCTATGACTTGATTAGCAAAGTTAGTTTGGTCCTTATTAGTATATGTGTATATATTTTGAGAAATACTGTTTTAATAAACATTTAAACATTTTGCACATAGTTGCTAAAAAATGGACATTTACAGAATAATTGGAGACTTTTCAATATGTTTAGATATGTGATTAAAATCAAACTTACCATGCTTGTATATTTGACTTTCAGACAAGTGTTTAGAAATCCATGAGAGGTGAAGGTAGAATACATCTCCTAGGTGGGTGCTGACTGGATAAGAGTTTGGTGACTCAGATGACTTCTTTCAGGTTTTCTCCTCCATCATACTTTGATTACTTAAATGTTTGTTACAAATTCTGTGAAGTCATTCACCTAACCAAGCAGCTTTACTAAGTTATTTTTCTTTAGGATTTTATTTATGCATTACAAAAGAAGTTTACTTTTCTGAAATATATATCTGTTTGTTTATGTATATACATTTGTATACTTTTTATTGTTTATTCTACTACAGTTGTCCCAACTTTTCCCTTTTGCCCTTGTCTGCCAAGCCCACCCCTGTCTCCCATAGTCAAGGGCACCCCTGTCTGCCCTCTCTGTTGTCCATGTTCATGAGACAGTCGTACGTGTTCTTTGAATAGTCCCTTTCCCTTCTTTCTTCCATCCCCCCCTTCCACCTCCCCTCCTACAGCTATCAGTCTGTTCCATGTTTCCATATCTCTGTTTTATTTTTTTCATTAGTTTATTTTTTGTTCATTAGTTTCCAGTTATAAATGAGGTCATATGGTATTTGTCTTTTGTCAACTGGCTTATTTCACTTAGCATAATAGTCTCTATTTCCATCCATGGTGCTGCAAAAGGTAGGAGTCCTTCTTTCTTTCTGCTGTGTAGTATTCCATTGTGTAAAAGTACCAGTTTTTTAATCCACTTATCTATCGATGGGCACTTGGGCTGTTTCCAACATTTGGCTATTGTAAATAGCAGGGCAATATAATTTTTTAAAATTGTGATAAAATGGACTTCTGGTCAAAATGGGGGTGTAGGTAAACATACCTCAAACAAATATGGCCCAAGTGAAAAAATATAACAAAACTCCACAAAAGGAACTAAATGAAATAGAGATAAGCAACCTATCAGATGCACAGTTCAAAACATTGGCTATCAGGATGCTCCAGGAACTCATTGGGTACTTCAACACTATAAAAAAGATCTAGGCAGAAATGCAGGTTACATTAAGTAAAATAAAGAAAAATCTATGGGGAACCAACGTTAGAAGAGATGAAGCTGTGAATCAAATCAATGATTTGGAACACAAGGAAGAAAAAAGCATTCCATCAGAGTACCAAGAAGAAAAAAGAATTTAAAAAAATGAGGATAGGCTTAGGGACCCCTGGGACATTTTAAATGTATGTGCATTCGAATCATAGGGTTGCCAGGAGAAGAAGACAAAGTGAAAGAAATTGAAAACTTATTTGAAAAAAGAATAAAAGAAAACTTTTCTAATTTGGTGAAGGAAATGAGACATACAAGTCCAGGAAGCACAGAGAGTTCCAAACAAGATGGATGCAAACAGTCTCACACTAAGACATATAATTAAAATGCTAAATGTTAAAAATAAGGAGAGAATCTTAAAAGCAGCAAGAGAAAAGCAGACAATTACCTACAAAGGCATTCCCATAAGACTGTCAGCTGATTTCTCAAAAGAAACTTTGCAGGCAAGAAGGAGCTAGAAAGAAGTATTTGAAGTCATGAAAGGCAAGGACCTACATCCAAGATTACTCTATCCAACAAAGCTATCATTTAGAATTGGAGGGTCAGATAAAGTGCTCTGTAGACAAGGTAAAGCTAAAGGAGTTCATTATCACCAAGCTATTATTATATGAAATGCTAAAGGGAATTATATATGAAGAAGATCAAAACAATGAATATTTAAAGGACAGATTCACAACTATCAATAATTGAGTCCAAATTACAAACTAAGCAAACAAGCAGAAGAGGAACAGGATCATAGATATGGAGATCATTTGGAGAGTTATCAGCTGGGAGGAGGAAGAGGAAGAATGGGGGGAAAAGGTACAGGGAATAAGAAGCGTAAATGGTAGGTACAAAACAGACAGGTTAAGAACAGTATGGGACATTGAGAAGCCAAAGAACTTATATGCATGACCCATGGACATGAAGTGAGGGGGAGATTGTTGGAAGGAATGGGGTACTGGGTGGAGGGGAACAAAGGGGAAAATATTGGGACAACTGTAATAGTACAATCAATAAAATATATATTTTTAAAATTGTGAAATACACGACATAGAATTTATCTTCTTCATCAGTTTTTATTGTTGACACTATTACAGATTTCCCCCATTTCTCCTCCTTTGCTTCCCTCCATCAAGCCCCTGACCATCCTCCCCCAAACCTGGTTTTCACAACATTGTTGTCCATATCCATGGTCTATACATATATGTGGTCTCTCTGGAAAAAGCCCAGCCATTGTTCGTATAACGAGAACAGTTTGTGTGACATTGATGTGACCTGGCAGCCAAGGAGAGTGGACTGAAATGCACATGTGTGAATAATGACAACTTCACTGTATAGTAGTCAGGGGGGTGGTAGATGCTACGGAGTAAGCATGTATATGTACACTGTGTGGCTGTCACATTCAAAATGACTAAATGAGTAGAGCGGTGAATCTGCATCAAATTTTGCATGAAGCTTGAACATTCCTTTATGGAAACTATTGGATGATTCAGAAGGCCACAGCTATGGGCAACTGGTGATTGGCAGCTTTATCACAACAACACACCTGCTCATGCATCATGTCTTGTGCCCCTGTTCAGCCCAGATTTGGTGCCCCGTGACTTCTGGCTTTTCTCAAAATGAAAGTCACCTTTGAAAGGGAAGAGATTTCAGACCATCAGCAAGATTCAGGAAAATATGATGGGGCAGCCGATGGTGACTGGGAGAACTGTGTGAGGTCCCAAAGTGCCTACTTTGATGGGGACTGAGGTGTCATTTCCCTATGTATGTTTCTTGTATCTTCTGTCTTCTTTAATGAATGTCTCTGTTTTTTTGTGTTATGTGGCTGGATACTTTCTGGACAGACCTCCTATGCATGTATGTTATTTAGCTAATCTCATAAAGTCCCCTCCCCCCTTCCTCATTTTGAAGTGTACACAAAGTCCCCCTCCCCCTTCCTCATTTTGAAGTGTACACAAAGTCCCCCTCCCCCTTCCTCATTTTGAAGTGTACACTTCAGTGGCATTAATTATATTCTCATTGTTGTGCAACTATCCTCAGCAACAATCTCCAGAACTCTTCATCTTGCAAATTGAAACTCTGTATTTATTAAAGAATCACTTCCCATTCCCTCCTGTCCCAGCCCCTGGCAACCTTCATTCTACTCTACTGTCTATGAATCTGGCTATCCTAGGTATCAGTGGAATCCTACAGTATTTCTCTTTCTGTGACTGGCTTTTTTGACTTAGAAATAATATCCTCCAGTCCATCCATGTTGTAGCACGTGTCAGGACTTTCTTCCTTTTTAAGGCTGAATACTATTCCATATTATGTGTATACTACATTTTGTTTGTCCATTCTTCTGTTGATGGATAGATACTTGGGTGACTTCTGCCTTTGGCTACTATGGACAATGCTACTCAACAGCAATACATATTTTTAGAGATAAACCTATGGTAAACCATACATCTCATTTTTACTTGGTCAGATATCTGGGAAAATTTTGCTTAAAGACAAGCTAATTGCTTTCAGGTATTAGAGTAATTTGAACTACACTATTAAACATTATATATTATATTAGACAGATAAAACTTTACAAGTATATGCACTGTTTGCATAGAAATGAATGCTTCTTTAGGTGTTCAGTAGTTTAATTATTTTTTCTAAAATGACACCTACATGCTCAGCTTACTAAACAAGCATTTACTTTATAGGTGATCTTAATTGGGCACTTTAATCTAGCTTCTGCTTTAATGATTATAATTAGTGGTAATTGTGAATTAGTGGTTACTTAATGTGGTTTTATGTTTTATTTTATAAGTGGTATAAATGTGTGACATACTGTCACAGTTGAGTTTGGGATATTTTACTGAAGCTCATCAATGTTTTTCAAACTGTGTTCCAAATATAATAATTACTCTCAGGGCTTATTTTCCCACCAGACCCCTCTCCACAATTCCTTTCTTATCTGCTTTTTGTAGTTTTTTTCAAAATGTTTCTGCATATGTTTTCTTTTAAAGAAAGGGTTCACAATGGGGAAAATAATTACAATCTCCAATTTAGAATTTAAATATCTCTTTTGTTCTTACAAATTCACTACCTAGTACAGCACTTGTAGGTGTACAGTTTATAGACTAGTCAATGATAACTTACTCTTATAAGAACCTTGCAGTCTTTCCTTTGGTAGGTATAGTTTGCTTAAGTGCTAGTTGATTCTGTCTTTCACTCAAGTGCTTACCAGCTTACTTGGCGGGTCTGTTATTTTGTATGTAAGATATATATTACATTATAATTATATATTATTTTTATTACTAGTTTTACACTGTATCTTATCTATAGAGGCTCTTTCTTTAATGATGCACTAAATCCCTTGGTTCAGAGTTGTACAGTTTCTCCTTTGAGTTTCTTTAAGACTCTTGTTTGGATGCCATAATTCTCTATGATTATATCTTCCTTAAAGATCCTTCTCTTTAAGTCAGTTATACAGTGAAGATTTATCATTACTTGATTGAATACTTTGGACTAATTTGATTCAAAAGATAATTTGGGAATGGGAACACTCCCTTGAGTTTGCCTTGGTTAGATGAATTTGATATTTTTTCAAGTGCACTGGAGAAGACTGTGTATTCTGCTTTTTGTTGGGTGGATTGTTCTGTAAATGTCAGGTCATGTTGATTGAGCTGGTCATTCAAGTGCACTGGGTCCTTGTAAATTTCCTGTCGTATCAATTATTAAGAGAGGGGGGGTGAAATTTCTAACAAAAATTGTAGTTTTGTCAATTTCTCCTTGGAGCTCTATTAGTTTTTGTTTCATGTATTCTGAGGCTCTGTAATCAGGTACGTAAGCATTCGAGATTATGTCCTCTTGATGTTATTTATTGCTGCTTGATTATCAAATGATCTTCTTAATACCTAGTAACAGTATTGACTCTGAAATCTACTTTGTTGAAAATTAGCTTCCTCTGAGTAATTTTAGCATGGCATATCTTTTTCTATCCATTTGATTTTAATGTATTTGTGCCTTTATATTTAAAGTATATTTCTTGTAGGCAGTATTACCTATAGCTGTGTCTTAATTTTTTATCCAATTTGATAATCACTCACATTTTACTGGGTTGTCCAGATCATGACATTTACTTTAATTTGAATATTCATGTGGCTGGGTTTAAATCTACTATCTTACTATTTGTCCCATTAATTTTTTTTGGGGGGGGGGTTCTTCCCATTTCTGCTTTCTTTTGGATTGAGTATTTGTCATTCCACTCTATCTCCTTTGCTATTGTCATATTTTTATTGTACATTGAATTTTATTTTTTTAAGAATTACTTTTAAAAAATGTTTTTACTTATTTTAGAGAGATGGGGAAGGGAAGGAGAAAGAGAGGGAGTGAAACTCAATGTGTGGTTGCCTCTAGCACACCCCATACTGGGGATATGACCTGCAACCCAGGCATGTGCCCTGACTGGGAATCAATACATTGAATCTTTTATATCCTTATATTTCTATTCACTTAAATTCAGCTAAATAAGAATTACAATTGAACCTCTTTAGAAATTTCTATTTGTGAGCTAAATTCTAAGGCCACCCTACAGTTTTCCTCCTAAAATAATTTCTCAACTTCCATTTAGTGACAAATATTTATTGAGCAACTATTCTGTGCTCATGTGTTAGGCTAGATGTAGAGTGGAAATTTAAGCAAGTGTAAGTAAGGATCATCCCTGCACTTCAGTGGCTTTAATTCTCTGTTCCTCATGCTCCAGAATGCAGAGGGGGTTATGGAGTGGGATGCACATTGAATTTTAACTTGCAGAGGATTTATGGTCAGTCTTTCTTTATACTGGGTAGGATTTCTATACCACTGTTGCTGCTACTGCTTATGTTGTATCTTCCACAAATCCATTAGAACATCACTTACTTCCTACAGTTGTGTCCTGTATTCTTTCATGCTCACCATGATGTTGAGTGGCTGATTATATCAAAGTTTCCGCTTGCTGTCAAACCTCCAATTACCTGTTTTGAATTTAGGCTCATTGCATTGGCATAGAAGCAGTTATAATTTCTGTTGTCCAATTTGAGATATTGACTATATTTTTGACTGCACATTCCATTAAATTATATTCTAACTATATTCACTCATTCTGTGTTAGTTCTCTCTCTCTCTGTGTCCCCTTAGAAACCACTCTGTCACTATTTCAACTTAGGAGCATGGTCTCATGTTGGTTCATGTGGAGATATAATCCTTATAAAAGTTACATTGGCCAAAAACTGTCTCCTAACTGCTCCTCTCAAATGTAAAAATTCTCTTTATTGCATTGTTTTCACACAAATTATTAATTTGTTTGATTTTTAAATACCATTTTAGGTGGTCGGGGAAAAGACGATGCTTGGATTGTTACATTTCCAGAAAATTGTAATTTCAAATGTATATCAGAAGAAGTGATAGAAAAAGTACTGACTTACTTGACATCTGTTGCGAGGTATTGCAGTTTCTAACTTTTTTTTCAGTTTGTTTTGTATTGGATACCCATATGAATAGAGTAACAGGAAAATGGCTTTTTAGTGTGACTATTATTATTATTATTGTAAATGATCATAAGACTCACCTTCAGAGTAGATGAGAAATAGAAGGGGAAGCTGTCAGTTACCTAAATTGCTGTAAAAATTATATTGAGGATTTACAAATACAAAATTGGGGGTCTAGAAGTATTTATCCCTATAAAGAACAGAAGTTGAAAATGATGATCAAACATAAAGCCTTTAATTTGTGTAAAAGGAAATCTTACTAGCCAAGAGTTAAGGTAGCTATTCTTTATTTCTTCCAAGGATAAAATAAGACTGAATGTTAAATAGATTCAAAAGTGATACTGGAATATATTAGGAGGAACTTTTTGATATCGGAGAACATTTGAGACTTGTACACTTTAAGAGGGAATATTTCAAAAGCTTCCTTAAAGGTTTAATTTAGGTCAAAGGCAAAGTCTTTAAAAGAAAAATTTTCTAGTTACTGATCCTGAAGACTAAGGGGGCACACATCTAGGCTGATAAAATTGTGAAGGTACCCCTTGAAGCTCGAAAGTGGTCTTTTTAGGGAAAATAGAAGTTCTAGCTTTCGGCTTTTAGCTCAGAGGAAGTAGGTTTAGCTTTCTTCAGTTTTCTTGAATCTGGGTTCATCCAACACCACTGCCTCCACTGAAGATTCAACCCCTATTAGATCCAAGTTATATTCCTGAGGTGCACTGGTGGGGAAGTCACTGCCATGTTTACCCTCACCTCCAAGATCTGTCCCCTGAGCCTGTCCCCCAAAAAGGTTGGTGACAACATTGCCAAAGCCACCTGTGATTGGAGGGTTCTGAGGATCACGATGAAACTGGCCATTCAGAACAGAGAGGCCCAGATGGAGGCTGTGCCTTCTGCCTCTGCCCTGGTCATCAAAGCCCTCAAAGAACTACCATGAGACAGAAAGAAGCAAAAAAAAAAAAAAAAACCCCATTAAGTACAGTGGAAATACCACTTTTGATGATATTGTTAACATTGTCTAACATGTGCAGCACTGAACTCTAGAGAGCCCTCTGGAAACATTAAAGAGATTCTGGGGCTAGCTCAGTCTGTGGGCTGCAGTGTTGATGGCTGCCACCCTCATGACATCATAGATGGTATCATAGTGGGGCAGTAGGACGCCTGGACAGTTACGAACCACAAAGGAAAATATTTCAATGAAAGATCATTTGACAACCAAAGAAAAAGGTTCTATTATCCACTACACTGCCTTCCCTAAAAGAGTAGACTAGAGATAAAAACATATTTAATAGTATTTTTCCAAATGAATGAATGATCATTGATTTATGATGAACTGCCATGGCAAGTTAAATCTGATGTCATTAAAGACAGCTGTCTATAAGATTTACCTGTAACCAAGTCTGCAGTATTCCAAATCTATTTTAGTGACCTATGTACATTACACTAATCACTTGCCCCTTTAAAAAATTGACAGTCATGCCGAGAAGAAAATTTTAAAACTTTTTAAATTGATTTTAGAGTGAGAGAGAGGAAGGAGGGACAGACAGAAATTGATTTGTTGCTCCATTTATGTATTCCTTGGTTGATTCTTGTGTGTACCCTGACTGGGGATTGAACCCACAACCTTGGTGTATTGGGTCGATGTTCTAACCAACTGAGTTACTTGGCCAAAGCTCCTGAAAAAAATTTTAAATAGTGAGTAGTGGAATATGGAACAAATTTGGTTTTCCAAGGTAGCACTTTGTGATAGCTTCCAAATCCAAATCTGTCTTCAATCAAGACATCAGATGTAAACTAATAAATCAAAAGTAAGCACATATGAAGCAAATTTGGATTACTACTAAGAAATACATATTATTTTCTCTTATCTCTCAGGCACAATGGATCTGACTCCCGGTTTACCATTATTCTTGATCGACGATTAGATACATGGTCTTCTGTCAAAATCTCTCTCCAGAAAATCTCAGTAAGTACCAATGCATCTTAAGTAGCTTCTTACTTTTGTTTTACATTATACTTTCTGTTTGTGGGTGTATAAATTACTTTGATGGAGATGAAAAACTACTGATGGAGACAATAAAATAGATGGGATGGCCCTGGCTGGTGTAGCTCAGTGGATTGAGCATGGGCCTGTGAACCACATGATCGCGGTTCGATTCCCAGTCAGGGCACATGCCTGCGTTGCAGGCCGGTTCCCGGCAGGGGACCCACGAAAGGCAACCATACATTGATATTTCTCTCCCTCTCTCCTTCCCTTCCCCTCTAGAGATAAATAAATAAAATATTAAAAAAGATAGATTGGATGATAAGGTGAGAAAATAAGAAGGTTTGGTATAGGAGAATGAGCTAAACAACTTCACCCAAAATAAAACCTAATGTGAAAAGGTGAGTAGGTAATGGTTCAAGTTATGAGTGAGAAGAGATTCATGGTTCCCTATGTTTTTCAGAGCTAGGCAAGTTTTTATGGGAACTTTTAAGAAATGCAAAGAGCTGTGTTGTATACTCACTGTAATATGAAAAAGTATAAATAAGGAAGTTTAAAACAGTAGTCAGTAATCCAACAATCCCTAAATAAGCACTTTTTAACAAGTGTATCTTTCCAGACTCCTTGCCCCCCACCTGGGATAGGGATAAGGAAGTGAGCCACCTGCAAAATGACATATCTCCCCAATTGGAATCTAGTCCCCAGCTTCCCAAGACCCAGGTAGAGAAAAGAGTTTTCCTAAAGAAAATGTTATGACAGATGCAGTCCTGCCCACAGGGGAGATGACCTCTTACATTATTAGGCTCACGGGGATATAGTGGCCTTGTCTGGTACTTCTCTTTCATGGGAGAGGAGGGAGATGAGGAACCCATAGAGTCCTGAGCTGGCAAGAGCGGAGCTGTTTATGGAAGCACCGTGTTGTCAACCTCAGATCAGAGTGGTTGGGAATCAATATACATTTTTCTTTGAGAATCCAACATCATCAACAATATGAAATTTTTCCTTTGTCTCCTGACTGACACAGGAAGCCACACCCGCTAGAGAAAGTTGATTTATATGTGACAGCAAGATAAAAATCTAGGCTGTTGGACTTCTGAGCCTGAGTTCTTTCCACTATACTCAGTTGCTAACAAGTGTGAGAAATACAGTTGACACTTGAACAACACAGGTTTAAACTATGTGGGTCCAATTATACATAGATTTTTTTTCTTTTCCTTTTTAAAGATTTTTACTTATTTATTTTTCAGAGAGGGGAAGGGAAGGAGAAAGAGAAAGAGAGAAACATCAGTGTGTGGTTGCCTCTCACATACCCCAGACTGGGGACCTGGCCCACAACCCAGGCATGTGCTCTGACTGGGAATCAAATTGGCGATCGTGTGGTTTGCAGTCTGGCGCTCGATCCACTGAGCCACACCAGCCAGGCCCAGATTTTTTTCCAATACATACTGTAAATGTATTTTCTCTTCCTTATGTTTTTCTTGACATTTTATTCTCCGTAGCCTATTTTATTGTGAGACTATAGTATATGATACATATAATATGCAAGATATGTGTTAATTTATTGTTTATATCACCAATAAGACCTCTGGTCAACATTATGCTATTAGTAGTTAAGTGTTGGGGAGTGAAGAGATATCTGCAGATTTTTGACTATATGGGTGGTTGGGACCCTAATCCTGCATTGTTTAAGGATTTAACTGCGTACTGGACATCACATGGTAAAATGAATGAGAACATTATTCTTTTCATACCCAGTATGAATAGAACCATCTTAGGCAAGTCAGCAGATTGTTTTTGCTTTGTTTGTTTGTTTCATTAGCAGAGGTGCTTAACTAAGCAATGGAGAGAAGAGTTAACACCAGATTGACAAGATGCTAAAATAAAATAACAAAGACTTGAGTTTGTATAATATCTTTTTGCCACTATAGAAGCAGTCACATTTATTAAGTAATATTGATTCTCTTTATTTCCTGATTAAGTATTCCAGCAGAAGTCATTATTATTGGCTTATGGATGAGAGCATTGCATTGACATATACACTTCGGAAAGGTTATGTGAGCTCAAATAGCTAATAAAAAGAGCCAGAGCAAGAATTGAATTTTTGTGAATTTCAGTTGTGCCCTTTCCACCTGCTGCTTTCTATCATTTTCCAAATTAATTGTGCATAGACTAATAAATTCAGTGTTCTTTAGAAAAAAGTAAAACTCCTTTGGAGAGAGTAAATCCACCCTCCATATAGTGTTGGGCCTTATCAATGGTGTTAAGTGAAGTAACAGCTATTTACCTTCCACTGGTTTATCAGGGTTGGTCCTTAAGCATGTTGAACGGACTTTAGTTTGTGCCAGTGATCAATTATTTTATACCAAATATAACACTTGTTACAATGAAACATTCAAATTACTGAGCCTAACTTTTTTTCTTTTGGCCATAACTACCTGCTTGGTTAAATTAATTGTTATTTAGTGACCATTTGACACATGGCATCGGTTTTTTTGTCAAACAGTTTTTTGGCCAAATTTTAATGTGTTTTAAATTTGTTTTTTTTTTCAAGGTTTTATTTATTTTTAGAGAGAGGGGAAGGAAGGAAGAAAGAGAAGGGGAGAAACATCAATGTGTGGTTGCCTCCCTTGTGCCCTCTACTGGGGACCTGGCCCACAGCCCAATTGTGTGCCCTGACTGGGAATCAAACCAGCGACTCTCTGGTCCATAGGCCAACACTCAGTCCACTGAACCACACCAGCCAGGGCTCAAGTTTTAGTTTTTTACTAATCAAATAGGTTGCTTGGAATAGAGGTCTTCTTTTTCCTAAAACAGAAATATAAGATTCAGTTGTGGTCCTATTGATTTTGGGTCAACAGAGGAATACTGACTTGATTTTTGGGAGATAATTCTCCCCTTTCTATTTTCCTAGGAATGCTTTGTTACTGAGGAAGAATGAACCATGGTTCAGCAAAGAGATGGGCACTCAGGGTCCCTTTGTTCTCATAACTGTCAAATTGATGGCACTGGGAAGAAGTGGGGGTACAGGTGATGGCAACATGTAACTGGTTATAGATTAAGTGTTTCCTTTTTTGAGTATATTTTATTGATTATGCTATTACAGTTGTCCCATTTTTCCTCCTCTTTATCCCCCTTTGCCCTGCACCCACTCTCCTGCATTCCCCCACCTTAGTTCACATCCATGGGTTGTACATGTAAGTTCTTTGGCTTCTCCATTTCCCATACTGTTCTTAACCTCCCCCTGTCTATTTTGTACCTACCACTTATGCTTCTTAGTCCCTGTACCTTTTCCCCCATGCTCCCCATTCCCCTCCCCACTGAGAACTCTCCATGTGATCTCCATTTCTGTGATTCTGTTCCTGTTCTATTGTTTGCTTAGTTTTAGTTTTAATTTTTTAGGCTCAGTTGTTGATAGGTATGAGTCTGTTGTCATTTTACTGTTCATAGTTGTGATCTTCTTTTTCTTAGATAAGTCCCTGTAACATTTCATATAATAAGGTTTGGTGATGGCGAACTCCTTTAGCTTGACCTTATCTGGGATGCACCATACCTGTCCTTCCATTCTGAATGATAGCTTTGCTGGATAAGTGGTTCTTTTGAACATTTTAAATGTTTCTGCTTGTGGTAGTTTGTATACCTAAACTCAAGAGCACATTAATTGCGTCTCAACCATTCAGCACTGTTTGCAATAAAGGTAAATACTGAATACAAGCTGACTTCAAGAGCAACAGTTGGCATTCAGAGAATTGTCATTGCATAGATAGATGTAACTGTCTTTGGTATATTATTTTAAATGAGTATCAATGAAATAATTTTATAGTTCAATTTGAAGACCTTAATTTGTAGGTTCCAAGATAAACTATGCAGTTAGGTTTATATTTCATAATTCATGATAGGAGACACGACTTATTTTAAGTTATACGTTTTGGGAAAATGCTAATTTGGGAGAGAATTCTATCCATCTTAGAAAATTTGCATGTTTTATTCTTTCTAGATTACCATCAGGAAAAAATTCACAAACTGTCAACTTTCATAAGGCTTAAATACAGAATAGAATTTAATTAAAAAATAGAATTGAATTTTAAGTTATAGACCAGGGTAGGACAAGGATGAAGGTATCAGTTAATACTACCTTCACAAAGATTCTTACCATTCCACCTTAAAAATCAAACTGCGCAGAGGAGAAAGCCAGTCCCATCAAGCCCCTAGGAGAGTCCGTTTTTTTCCCCCTTTCTTCACTCTTAGGACATGCCCGATCTTCTTGAGCAGTCCAGCACAAGCTAATCCATGAGGTTCAATCAGGCTAAGTAATTGGGGAATGTGTCAACTCTGAATTACAATGAGCAGCAGGGAAGGATTTGTCAGCTGACTAATCAGGGATAGTGGTTTTCTTACCGTGCTGCCACAGTGGTAATGGAAGCTGCTACAGCTACAGTAGCTTTGTGTGGTAGAGATTTTTGGCTGCCGCTTTTCAATACTACCTCAGAAGCAGCTCATATTTCATCAATGTTGCATTGACAATTGGAAAAGAAGAGTGTTATTGTGTATAAGCGAGATGGCAGAAGCAACTCCCCCGAGAGGCAAGATGAGGTTCAGAAGGAATGCGGTAAGGGCTCTGCCTGCAGTCCTGGAAAGCCTCTGCCCAAGTTCAAGTGCAGGGATGCTGCAGCATGGTGCTATAGCACAAACTGCTGAATGGGGCTTTTAAGGACAGATGGAGAGAATGGAGACTTGTATTTGCATGGATTGCATTGATGTGCTTACTGTGGCGATGCCATCGGGAAACATAGAATGTAATTTCAAAATTTCAATCTAATCAAGTTTTTATGAGGGAGTGCCGTTAGCCACTTAAGACTATATGGACAATTTTGAATCACTTGGCAGAGTAGCTTTAAATGACTGGTTAAAATAACATCTAACAGGAGGGGATTCATTCTTTCTTTCACTGTGGTCAAGTACAGTTTGATATCATGATAAGGCCCGGAGACAACTTCATCAGCATTTAAAAAGGAAGCCCTCCCTGGGTGTTATTGTACTAGTGACAACATTTTAAAGCCTAATGAATTGAAGTGTTTCTGATTTTAATTCTTCTCCAAGTTAAAACTTTAAAGATACAGAACTCTAGCCTATTGACAACTTTTTAAAAGAAAAACAGAGTGACTCACTTTTCACTATAGGCTAGAATTTAGAAATCTTTCCTTGAAAATATGTTTCCAGCATTTTTCTACCTAAAATTTTCCCTTTATTAGCTTAGTTGTATACTAAATTCCCAGCAAATCTTTAAAGTGATATATGTATTTTTGGGGGGTAAATATGAAATAATAGTAGCTAATTGAGCAACTAACTAGTTATCAGCAGGAATTTAACTGCCACTTTTTTCTTTCAAAACTTAAGATAATATTTATGTTACAATTTAAAATATAATACTTGCTCATCAAAATATTGATACAACACCAAAAATAAAGATCAGATATACAAAATAACATTTGGAATCAAAAGTAAGATAAAGGAGATAAATGAGTAAGAATTTTATTGTGGCTGAAAGACAGTGACCATCACTGAGTGAGTAAATGAGTTATGTTCTAAAAAACCTCTTAGCACAGAATGCTATTTTAAAATTACAGTTTACGTTATGAATCTTTTTATTTTGACAAAATTGTATCTCCAGATCTACAAATGATTTTGTATAATGAGAATAATAGCCTCAGACTTTTTAAAAAAGATTTTATTTATTTATCTTCAGAGGGGAAGGGAAGGAGAGAGGGAGAGAAACATCAATGTGTGGTTGCCTCTGGTGGGTCCCCTGGTGGGAACCGGCCCGCAACCCAGGCATGTGCCCTGACTGGTAATCGAACCGAGATTGTCTGGTTCTCAGGCCCATGCTCAATCCACTGAGCTACACCAGCCAGGGCTAGCTTCGGACTTTTAATAGACAATTTTTTGGCAAAAATGCCTGTGTAGATGCTTTGCAGTATTGGGTACAACTGACATTAATACTTTTGTTATCCAAAGTAACTGACTCAGAAAGTTCATAATTGCTTTATATATAGATGCTTTTTCAGTGGCAAACTTAGTTTCATGTATATACACATGCGTTAATAACATAAGGCTTAAATACACAAATAAATACAGTACACAAGTACTCATTGAAGAGAGGCATCTAGTACTGTGCTACACACAATATAAATTGACGAGATAAATATGGGATGGCTATTGAGCTGAAAGAGTTTTCAGTCGAGTAGAGAAGGTAGGACATGTTCATAAATAACTAAAACGCAAGAACTTCTACCTGGTGGGGACGTCCTTATAAAGGAGATGACATTTGTTTAGATCTTATGTAAAAGCATACGTCTTCTTACCTTTCTTTGATTCTTTCCTCCATTATTCTCTTAAATGAATTACTTTAAGAGGCCCCTAGGAACAGATATCTTGACATTGATTAGATTGTCTTAAAACACAGAACTATAGTGGAAGACAAATTTGTTCTGCTTGCATGGATAGGGCTTGGCCAGAGTGAAAACTCGGAAACTCAGCTGATGACACAGTGGTTTAACTTTGGAGAATCTCTGGAGTTAGCCTGGTTCTGGAGACTATGATAGGTAGTGCCTGACAGGATGGTGCAGTGGATTTAAAGTCCAAAGAGAGGCTTAAATTGGTTACTTGGTGGAAGTTGCAGTGACTGTGGTCGAGTGAGAGGAAAGAGATGAGAACAGATATGTGACAGAAAGGGCAACCCACAAGGAAAGGAGTATTTCTTGGAACTCTGCTGCCCCTGAGATCAGTTGGCAAGTTGTTTGGTGATCTGTAGAGTAACTCATACTTTCTGTACTCTTTAAGGGTGGGGGGGGTAGGGTGTGGAAGAGTGCAGAAGTCAGTCAATCACGGCCTTGGAAATGCTGCTCTGTAGCTTGAGGTTATGAGATTTTCCCAGCCTCTTCTAAACAGATAGTTTGGACCTTATCAAGGCCAATCACAGTCCAACAATTCAACAGTATATTCTATTATAATATTAGATGATAATAGTTTCTGTTTACTGGGCTCCATGATGTCAAATTGTTTCCAGCAATGTGTTTGAATGTTAATGTTTGTTCCATTTTGTAGATGTTAATGTCAAGTCATTCCCAAATGCTAGGCATCAGGTCTGAGTGTGCATTCAGTCCATGCATTGTTAAGTACCTGTCCTGAAAATTATTATGTGCTGTGGAAAAAACTCACCCTTAGGATTCAGGTAGGCCTGGGTGCCACTGTTCCCTGTCTATAACCTTGGGCAAGTTTTTTCACCGCTCTGCTTCAGTTTGCTCATCTGTAAAAAGGCCATCATACCTACATCACTGCAATGTTACAAAGAGTAAATGGGGTAATATATATAACAAGCCTGGCACATATGTAATAGGCTTTCAGTCAAGGGTTCCCTCTGTTACTGCATTTCTTTATCCTAAATATTTAAAAAAGTAAAAGCAATAAAAATAGAAATATTTTTAAAATATTTTATTTATTTTCAGAGAGCGGGGAAGGGAGGGAGACAGAGAGGGAGAGAAACATCAGTGAGTGGTTGCCTCTCATGAGTCCCTTACTGGGGGCCTGGCCTGCAACCCAGGCATGTGCCCTGACTGGGAATCAAACTGGTGACCCTTTGGTTCGCAGTCTGGTACTTAATCCACTGAGCCACACCAGCCAGGGCTATAAATGATTTTTATACTGAAGTAACCACATTCTTTATTAGATAAGCCATTTTAGGCAATTTTAAAGAAATAACTAGAATGAATGAAAAGTGTGAATGAAGTATATGAATTGCTTCTGTTAGGTATTTCACAAAAGAAATGAAATAAGGTGAATTTCTAGACTTTGGTAGTGCAATGGTGTATCAAGTTTATGCCTTTTGGTGGTGTTATTGCTGTCCTTACTGTTATGTGTCCACATAACTGGGTGACCTGAGGGAACATGTGAGGAGAAAGGGAGTAAATCTTTTCTCTAGGAGGAAAAGGTGAGAGAAAGCTCATTTTGTGCCCATGAACCTGAAGAACCAGTAAGAACTGCTGCAGAGGGCCGGGGTGGGGCCACACACAGTGATGGGAGAAATGACTCTGAGCCCTATGAAGATGAGCAATGTATTTGCCTTTTACTTGAGTACCTTTAAGCAGTCACATGTTGGAACTCAAAAAAAAAAAAAAACAAAACAAAACAAACAATGCCTGCAGTAAGCTAAAAGCAACACTGTTTTCTCTCTCATGTTACCTGTGTTTTTAAGGGGAAAAAATGACAAAATAAAGCAAGTGTGACCCCTGCCCACATCTCTGTGCTCTTTTTGATAAGTTCCTAAAAATGATTTATAGTTTTAAATTCTAGGGTTTGATTTTGGAGAAAATAGAAACTGTGCCTTTTCATGTTTATATAACTATACAGATTACAGAGACTTAAAATAGCATACTCAAGAATTTATGAACGTAGTTTCTCCAGACCAAAATGGGAGAAAGCTCAATGGTCTTGCGATGTATTTGCTGTGAGATACGTGCATGCAGCTATACTATTTATAATATGTGATATGCTATTTGATTGCTCATTTGAATACTAGCTTTAAAATGGGTTATCTTGAATGTTTAGTTATGTAAATATCTATATGGAGGAAAAGCACTGTCTCTATATACCTATCTACAAACACATCTTAAATCTAAACGGCCTTGCAGGTTAAAATTTCTTGAGTTCTCTGTCTTCTCTAGATTCTTATTGCCAGCAATCACAGATAGAAAAGTGTACATATTATTGCCATGGGCCCATGTTCATATATGTGAAGCTTTAATTCAGAGTTTGCAAACTAGTAGTCCGTAGAAGTATTTGTTTAGGCTGTATATTATTTGGTGTTTGTTTTACCAAACTTTTAATTTGTTTCCCATTTTTAAAGATCTTGAAGTTTTTCCCTGGCTGGAGTGGCTCAGTGGATTGAGTGCCGGCCTGCAAACCAGAGGGTCGCTGGTTCAATTCCCAGTCAGGGCACATGCCTGGGTTGCAGGCCAGGTCCCCAGTGTGGGGGTTGCACAAGAGACAACCACCCATTGATGTTTCTTTCTCCCTCTTTCTTTCTCCTTTCCCCTCTCTCTAAAAATAAATAAAATATTTTTAAAAATCCTGAAGTTTCACAGAAAATGTGGATTTCTGGCTTCTTTGGGGGAATCAAAAGACTTGGCAAAGCTGGGCCCACCTTTCCACATGACAGTTAGCTGGAACTGAGTAGTGAGTGCCTCTCCCACAATGCTTTCCAGCTTGCCACATTTCCTATTTTCTCTCATCATCTAGGAAGAGTGTGAGTTGCTACTTTCCACCTCAGTCAGGCTGTGTTTTAATTAAACTCTGCCTAGTTCATGCATTTACATTATTCCCCTAACACATGGTAGGCATTCAAGTTTGTTACCTTTGCTTTAGGTTTCATGTTTAGATTCTTGACCTTAAACCTGATCCTTATACCGTCTTTGCTACGTTGCCCCAAATTTCTCCTGTTGATTGTTTTACTGTCCACTAGGTGTTTCTCCAGAGGAGGGAAAGCTAAAATGAACATATGCACACACACATATATATATATGTGTGTGTGTGTATGTATATACATATATATATATATATGTACATTCTCCTTTTATTTTTTCAATTAAAGTTTGTTTAAGTGTTTGGCTCTGCACTCAGATGAATCTGGTCTTTAATTCTGCCACTTACAAGCAAGCTATAAATTCTTGAAAAATAACCTCACAAAACTTCAGTGTATTATTCTTTTTAAAAAGATATTACTTATTTATTTTTAGACAGAGGGGAAGGGAGGGGAAAGAAAGGGAGAGAAACATCAATGTGTGGCTGCCTCTTATTTGCCCCCTACTGGGGAGATGGCCTGCAACCCAGGCATGTGCCCTGACCGAGAATTGAACCAGTGACCCTTGTTTCACAGGCCAGTGCTCAGTCCACTGAGCCACACCAGCCAGGACAGTGTATTAGTTTTCTATTGCTGCTGTAACAAATTACCACAAATGGTATGTACTCTGCTAATATATTTAAATGTATTCTGTTAATGTTCTGAAGGTGAGAACCAAAATGAGTCTTACTGGGCTAAAAGAAAGGTGTCAGCAGGGCTTTGCTCCTTGTGGAGGCTCTAGAGGAGAATCAGTTTCTTTGACTTTCCAGCTTCTAGAGGTGCCCACATGCCTTGGCTCATGGTCCCATGTCACTCTGACCTCTGCTTCCATCATCACATCTCTTCCCTTACTCTGGTCCTCTCGATTCCCTTTTTGTCTAATAAGGATCCTTGTGATTACATTATTCCTGTCCTGATAACCCATGACATCTCCCCACCTCAGGATCCTTAATTTAGTCACATTTACAAAGTCTCTTTAGTAATGTTATATATTCACAAGTTATATGGATTAGGATGTGGACCTTTTTGGGAAATCATTATTCTGCCTACTACTTCCAGTTTTCTCCAGCTGTGAAATGAGGATAAAATAAGAACCTAATGCATGTAAAGTACTTGGCACAATGTCATAATAATGCTCAGGATTAGCATAATTTTTGCAATAACAATTGAATAAAAAGCAACACTCCCACCCGTGGCAATCTAGCCAATCTCCTTTTCCTACCTTAAGTCTTTGAGAGGCCCTGAATATATACAAATATATATATATATACATATGTCTTTTTTTTTCTAGAGAGGGAGAAGCTATGTAAAGTAGTCGTTCATGTGAGCTTGTGGATTTGCTATAATTAGACAATATAGCAACCACCTGTTTCAGTTTGGGATAAGTGAGTGGGCCTGGGAATGAAAAATCAAGTGTATTTTTTACATACATGGGATTTAATGGGCATGAGGGATAGAAACAATATACGTGGTCTGAACAGTTTAATTTAGTTTTGTAAAAAACCAAAAATGACTGACAAATCAAATGAATTGTTTCAGTGCCACCCAATTATTTAGTAGTTTTATAGCTATTGCATACAAGTTATTTATTTGTCCAAATGGAAGATTTGCATAGTAGCCGAGTAAAGATCTCAAAATTATTTCAGTAGCTGAAATTATTGTACAATCAAAAATATTGTAAATGTTATTATACAGGCAATAAATGAAGTCTTCATCCTTGATAGTGCATTTTCTTTTTTTAAAAAATTTTTAAAGATTTTATTTATTTTATTTTATTTATTTATCTTTAGAGAGGAAGGGAAGGAGAGAAGGAGAGAAACATCAATGTATGGTTGCCTTTTGTGCTTCCCCTGCTGGGAACTGGCATGTGCCCTGACTGGGAATCGAACCACGATCATGTGGTTTCGCAGGCCTGCGCTCAATCCACTGAGCTACACCAGCCAGGGCAATAGTGCATTTTCTTTAAAAATACAGCTTTTGTGGGCTTTTGGTGATAAGCAAGTCACTAAACATTTTCAAGAAATTAAGGAAGGAGACAAAATAATCAGAAAGTTTTACTTAAAATGATCTGATTAGAATGTAGAATTTTCTTCAGAAGCATTCTATACAGCCATCAGTGTTTTGGATAAACTACTTGATTAAATAGTGACAATAAGTGATTTAACAAATAGCCAGCACTAAACCCCTGCCTGGCTTTGGAGGAGCTGGAGGCTTTCAAACCCTGCTGAAACTCTTCCTGTGGATTCTGTGGACAGTGATTCTGCTCCTCTCTTTATATTTTGCTCCCTGCTGCGTGATCAGCTGTTCCTAGACCTGGCTGCTGGGACAGCTTTGTTCTCCTAGGAATGGCAGGGTGGAGACTTGGGCCTTAGCTCAGGCAAAGAGTTGCCACATGGCCTTCTCTGTTCCCGTTGTATCTTCCACCCTGATTTGGGAGGAGGGTGAGCATTCCCGACTTTAAGTTGGTCTTCCCCAGGGTCTTGCATCCAGATATTTCCTACTCCATACCAGAGACTATGACATTAAGGAAAGTCAGAGAGAAAGAGACAATGAGACCACATTAACCTAAAATCAATGAAAGGATAATAGCAATTTTACTTTAAGTGTTGGCAAAAGTTGGGTGCTTTCAGTTCCGTTGAAAAGTGAAAAAACAAAAGTCTGGATCAAAGCAGGTAGTATAATAATACAGTGATTTTTGTATGTGAAGGAGAAGGAATGAACTTAACTGCTAAAGTGAATGGGATAGAAATAGAATCAGTGTTTTCAAGCTAAAAATAGGTCCAGAGTTCTTACAAATCCTTGTCAGAGTCTCTCCTTAAGTAAGACTGTGTCCATATTCTGGGAGTTTTCTACCTAAACTTGCTTGGCCTTGGGTCTAAGAATCCAAAGTAAATTATGTTATTAATTATTTTAGAGTTTACAAACTACCTTTATATTTACTATTTCTTTTGATTCTTATAATAACCATGGGTGGTGTGAACCAGGCTTAGCATAAAACACAATATATATTATGTACATAATAGAGGAGAGAATGTACATTGTCATTGGAACTCTATCTCTGTTTCTCCAGAAAAGTTGAAATAAGATTTCTCCAGCAACAGGGGTCATGATTCCCAGTAACTCTGCAACTGTGCCATCAAAGTTCCCTTTTCTTAGCACCAATTTGTAAAATCATAGGGCAGGACTTTTGTCCTACTTACATCAAATCTTCATCCCACTAATCATTGTGTGTTGGAAGGGCAAGGTCATGTAGAAAGACAACAGTTTTTATTACGAACCAATGAAAATTGTAAGAGGCCTCTTTTTGTCCATCTGGGGTGCTATGACAGAATACCATAGATTGGGTGGCTCATAAAGAGAAATTTATTTCTCATAGTTCTAGAGGCTGGAAGGACAATATCAAGGTCCTGGCAGATTTGATGTCTGGTGAGGGCCTAGTTCCTGGTTCCTAGAAGGTCATCTTTCTCTGTGCCCTCACATGGCAGAAGGGGTGAGGTATCTTTTGGGGGTCCATCTTATAAGATTGCTAACCCCATTCATGAGGGTTGCAACCTCATGCTCTAATCACCTCTAAATGGCCCCACCTCCAAATATTAGCACATTCAGGCTTGTTACAACATATGAATTCGGGGGAGGCATAAACATTCAGTGTAAAGCAGAGGGGAAGAAATTTCTCATGAAGGGAGAGGGTAGTACAGACATGGCCACTTGGAGGACTTATAAGTTGGACAGCCATCCCAATTCGTATCTATTTATTATCTTTGTTTAATTTAGTGATTTAATTTTGTGCTCTTTTACCTATTTGTATGACACTCAGTTCTCTTTCCCTGTAGTTCTCATTGCTACTTAATTGTTTTTTTGTTTTATCAGTATTTCCAATTGAATTTTTAAAATTCCCACTTTTACGTGTCATTTCCCTAAGAGTTTAGTTCTTACAACTCAGTGAAAATTATTAGACTTTATTTTTTTTAGAGCAGGTTTGAGTTCACAGCAAATTGAGCAGAAAGTACAGAGTTCCCATTACTCTGCCCCACAATATCCTAACAACTTTCGTATTATAATTTTAATTACTAGTATTTCAACATGCTTGAAATATTATTATATTTTTCGACATTTGTTTTTAAAGATTTTATTTTTAAAGAAAGGGAGGGAGAAAGAGAGTGAGAGAAACCTTGATTGTATGCCACTCACATGCCCCCAACTGGGGACCTGGCCCACAACCCAGGCATTTGCTCTGACTGGGAATTGAACTGGTGACCTCTTGCTTCTCAGGCTGGTGCTCAACCCACTGAGCCACACCAGCCAGGGCTGAAATAGTATTGTATTTTAAATATTTCTGGTATACTTTGCTTTATTGTGCTTTAATCTTCTGTTTCGAGGCCAACTCCCAACACTGCATTCCCAGACTGGCCTTCTTTCCTTTCTTCCTTGTACATAGGTTTGCTGATGCACATCGTCTGGATGTTCCGCTTACCCTGTCAACCTGACAGGTCCAGGAATGGGCGTCAGTATCTTGTCCCCCTCGTGAAAACCTGCTCCTCTTGTGTTCTCCATGTTAGTGAGGGCTGTACCATTCACCTAGTTACTCAAGCCAGAAATCTGGAGATTGATTTCCTAGGTTTTCCATTGTTTTAAACTATTTTTATCGTTGTTTAGTTACAGTTGTTCCACCATTTCCCCCTGTTGCTCTTCCCTGCCCCGTCCCCCCCCCCACTCCGACAGTCTACCCCCTATAGTTTGTGCCTATGAGTCCTTTATTCATGTTTTTTTGACTTGCCCCTTCCTTTACTTTCCCCTATTATCCCTCTTCCCCCACCCCTCTGGTAACTCTCAGTTTGTTCTTTATTTCCATGTCTCTGGTTCTATTTTGCTCATTTGTTTGTTTTGTTGACTCCGTTTCTCTTATAGGTGAGATTGTATGGCACTTGTCTTTCACCACCTGGCTTATTTCACTTAGCGCAATACCTACAGTTCCATCCATACTGTCGTGAAGAGTAGGAATTCATCCTTTCTGCTGTGTAGTTCTCCATTGTGTAAATGTACTACAGTGTTTTGATCCACCCATTTTCAGATGGGCACTTAGGCTGTTTCCAGGTTTTTCTTTCTTATTAGACACATTCCGATATCATGTCTTGCAGATTCTCTCTGCTGATTTCTATCCTCATCCCTAGTATTGTTGCTCCAGTTTAGGAAATCCTCCTCCCTGGGTTGGATTACTGTACTGTAGCCTCCTAGCTCACCTCTTTGCTTTCACTCTCTTCCAAATCCAGTCCCAAAGCCAGAGTGATCCTCCTAAAATGCAAACTGATCATGTTGCTCTGCTGCTTGAAACTTCTTAGCGTCTTTCCTTTTCTCCAGGGGAAAACCCAAGCCTTATCCTGAACCAGCTCCTGCCCATCTTTTCAGCACTGGTTCCCATTGCTATCTCTCCATCATCCTTTTCCCCTAGCCTTTCTGATTGGAACTTCTTGAAGCAATGGGGTAATAGAGTGATTAACAGCACAGACTCAGGTGTAAATGAAGGCCTCACCAGCTGGGTCAATTACACTTAAATATATGAGCCTCACTTTCTTTGTTAGAATAGCCTAACTACTTGAAATAATTATTATGAAGAGGAACTATGATAATGTTGGCAAAATACTTGGCACATAGTAGAGCATTTGATGTGTGGTAGTTTACTATTAATATAGGCCTATAGTAGTCCATCCCTTACTAATTTTGCATAGTTCCCTCCTTGTCTTTTGCATTATTTCATTTAGCAATTATTTCTTGGCCACCTATTATGTACCAGTATTCTAGAAGCTGGAGAAGTGTTGGTGCACCAGGATGACGTGTTATTCCAATTAACCTCTCCTTATGCTTTGAAACCTTTCTTGACATTCCTAGGCCTAGAATGTGCAGTGCTACCACTTCCTGTTGTGTCTTTTTCTAACGCCCTTGTTTCACTTATTAAATTATTGTGCTATAGAGCTAATGGTTATTAATGTCCTCCACTATTTTCAGACTGTCATTTTCTTGCAAGAAGTGTACAGACTATATTTTATTAATTTGGGTGTACTGAATGCTAACAGGGCTTGATAATTATTCATTTAAATACACGGAGCCCTGGCTGGTGTAGGTCAGTGGATTGAGCACGGGCCTGCGAACCACATGATCACAGTTCGATTCCCAGTCAGGGCACCTGCCTGGGTTGCAGGCCAGTTCCCAGCAGGGGACTCACGAGAGGCAACCATACATTGATAAAAAAAATACACAGAGTGGACACACAGAAGATATTCAGTGAATGTTGCTTGAATAAAAATAAACATTTGTGTTCATAAAATAGTTTTCTTCTGTTATTTACTACAAGTATGCAGGATTTGAGTTTCCTTTGACTTTTAGGGATACTCTAGGAACCTGTCTCCTAATTCTGTTTATAGGGAATACATGCAATTTCAGTACAAATAAATAAATAACTTTAAAATGAAGCTTAAGAGTATAATTCTTTGTAACTTGAGACTTTAGTGTGAGAAAATGCCATGCCATGAGCATTGCAAAGATCTGACCTGATGAGCTTGCATTGGTTTTATTTTTGGTTTTGTGTTTTTAGATTTTATCACTATCTCTTTTTAAAGTTTGTCGTTTTAGTGGCTTTCATGATTTTTAAAGTGTTTTTTTAGATTTTATTTATTTATTTTTAGAGAAGGGAAGCGAAGGAGAAAGAGAGGGAGAGAGACATCAGTGTGTGGTTGCCTCTTAAACACCCCCTACTGGGGACTAGGCCCGCAACTCAGGCATGTGACCTGCCTGAGAATTGAACCAGCAACCCTTTGGTTCTGGTGCTCAATCCACTGAGCCACACCAGCCAGGGCGGCTTTTATGAGTTTAAAATTTCTTTCCTTTCATTACAGTTTTCTGATATGTGCTCAGTTGAGTGCATGTTTTGACAATGTTTTCTTTCTTTCCTGTGCTCGCTCTTTTTATAGACTTCCTTCCCGGGGAACATACACTTGGTATTGGTTCTACGTCCAACCAGTTTTCTTCAACGGACTTTCACAGACATTGGATTTCGATTTAGTCAGGAGGATTTCATGCTCAAACTACCGGTAAGAGTATATTTTAAAAAATGTCTTGTTCCTTTTATTCTCATGAAGACTTTGTGCCATGCTGTTCATGTTATATATGTGCTCATAAAAAATTTAAAAGGAAAAAAATTGAATTTGTCTTCAAAAATGTAAATTTAAAATGGCTGAAAGTCTTCCGCTTCTACTGTTAAAGGAGTAGATTAATCAATTTTTCATGAAGCAATTCCTTTTGAAAATGATATATGTCACATATGTTATATATATATAGGGTGCAGCAAAAGGAAGTTTGCAGTTGAGAGTGTGTGAAACACAGAGTTTATTCTTGTATTATCATTTATTGATTATTGTATTTTTTCATATGAACAACTGTAAGCCTACTTTTTCCTCACCCCGTGTGTGTGTGTATGTGTGTATGTGTATATGTGTGTATAAAATCAAGACATTTCATTTTAGAAAATTATAAGTGAGTGTTTTATGTATTTGTACTCCCATGAACTTGCATCCTGAGCTAGTTCAGATGTTTTTGCTTTTTTAAAGATATTTTTATATGTTTTCAGGGCTAGGGTGCTCATAAATTTTGATATTTTTGCAAAGATCAGTCTCTCCTGATAAATTGTAACAGATTCCATAAAACCCTTTTACTTCGCAGTAGGCATAATATTCTTTCAGAAGGTTGATTGTTAACAGTGCAACATTTTAGATCAAGGAGAGTCAGGTGTTTTGGGTTTCTATGGAGATTAATTTTGCTTTGTAGAAAAATGTTTTATAAATGAAACCTGTTACTACTTGAAGAAGGTAGTGAATACATGTGTGGGGGGAGGAGCAGAAGAGATTTGCTAGAAGCATTTATAAAAGTTAAATTTCTGCTAAGTGAATGCTAAAGTTCATTGTACAGTTGAATGGAAGGATGCCCCAAAGGGCAGTTAACAGTATCTTTCTTGCTTATTTATATAGGTTGTTATGCTGGGCTCAGTTAGTGAATTGCTGACATACATTGATGACAAGCAATTAACCCCTGAGTTAGGCGGCACCTTGCAGTACTGCCACAGTGAATGGATCCTCTTCAGAAATGTATGTTCCTTTTGCCCTTACTCTAGAGCTTATGGTTCTTGTTAGCTTTTAAATTGGGTGCTAGAATTCTTTTCCTCTTCGGGAAAAACAGATTTCTGGGGTTCCTAGTTTTTAAAAGCATATAATTCAACATCTTGATTTTCTTCCATAGGAAATACCTAGAAATGCTGAAGAGTCATTAAGGATGGCAGTTGAAAGAGAGGCCTAGGGAATAAGGAGATCTTCCTCTGTCCTGCCCTGTCCTGTGGCCATGTAGTAACCTGAAGGAACAAAGAGTTGGGATTCAAATCCTAGCACTGATGCTTTTTAGTTGTATAACCTTGCACCAATTATATAACGTCTCTGAGTCTCAGTGTTCCCAGTTGTAAAATGGGAATAATAGATAAGTTTGACTCACAGGGATATTGGGAAGATGAAATGAGAGGACAAATGTAAAATGTTTGGCATGGTGCCTAGCCTATCAGTATGGCAGGCCTTCAAAAATGCAAGTCATATTATTAATCTTGCCGTCATAGTGGTGCTCCCGAGGCAGTTAGCTTTGTAGCAGAGAGTCCTCCTGTTGTAGAAATTTACAAATAGGCAAGTGTCCTGTGTCTCACAGGCATGAGTTTGTGGTATAAGAGTCTCTGCTGCAAATTCCATAGATATAGGAAACCTTCTGAAGGAAGCAATTAAATACTGTTTAATTAAACCAGGGTCCTATTTTTCTCATGTGTATTCTTCATCCGGTAGTCCTTCATGTGCAGGTACATTGTCAAAATTAGCAATGACTAGCCTTACATAACTGATAAAGCTATAAATAACCGAGCAGATACCCTGAGTTGTGTGGTAAACAGGGGGTATATGGTTGTCCTTCTTTCTCTGAGTAATTGCTTTTGGAAACAGGATGAACAGTAAAACCTTACTTGACATTTTAGGGCAACAAAACCTGGGATGAATTGTTATGACTAGAGTCCCCACATCGCCTCATGCCATCATCTTACTCAGAATGCTAATACTTGTTCATAAACTATACTAAATATCAAGTGGTCTTGATGTTCTCATCTCCCTCCAGAAGGAAAGTTATTATAAAGTGGTTTTACAATTGCAGAGTTTACTAGAATAAGGAAGACACTAGGGTTTTCAAGGTCATAAACTTAATTACTCGGGACATGACATCTTTTAGAAATAGTTCTCATCATTGTCAAGGAAAGTACAGAAATTTAGATAAAAGGCATTCAAGAAGACCATTCACCTGACTATTTAGTATTTTAGAAGCTTAGATGCAGAGTTAGAGTTGATTGCCAAGGACAGTGCCAATTCTCCTTAGCAGAGGAGAGTTCATAGTATATGTGTTTGCTTTCATACCTAAGTAAAATACAGTTACTGATCCAGGTTCTGATACGCTGGCACAGATCCCACAAAATTTAAAAAAAATTGCTGGCTCTTTGCAGGCTATAGAAAACTTTGCCCTCACAGTGAAAGACATGGCTCAGATGCTACAGTCCTTTGGAACTGAACTGGCTGAGACAGAACTACCAGATGACATTTCTTCAATAGAAAAACTTCTTTCAATTCATGCTGAAAGGTATCACCTGTTGAAGGTACGTCTGACAGAGGGGACAAACGAATGTTTTCCATAGTCTTTTTCTAGAGAGGTATTCAGTGTGTCCATTTCACACTGATTGGCGGGTATGGAGACAAAACATACATTTATATATATTATAAAGCACGTGTAAAAAATAAGAGTACAACGGAAGGTCCTAGAATTGTTGTATCTAAGTACTCCCTTTATAAATGGTGTGTTCTCTTCAGAAGTTATTTATTTGTAAATAGAATAGTTTATAAATGTTCCAGAATAAGAAATCTAAAGTCATTTTTGTTACCACATATTTTTTATCCCATGGAAAGGCCCGCTGATTTGGAAAGTTAGAGTATGAAGATGCACACAGGTGTTCTATTTTAACATCTACCACAGGCACCATGTAAAATGGAGAACCTGATGAGGAGTCAGGAGGCCTGGTTTCTTGTCCCACCTCTGCAGTATACTAGCATCGGGACCAAGTCAAACATTGGTAAATTGATTGCCAGCCTTCTCTTCCACAGAGGGCTAGTTCTTGTTGTTTTCTACAATAAGTAGCAAGTTGATTTGGCTCTCTTACCCAGCTCTCTGGAGTGTTGGGTTGTGAAGAAATCTGAGACCTGATTTAGACGATCACCAACCGCTTTAAATTCACGTTCCCCCCAAAGTTTATAAAGGATCTGAACAAGCACTAGGATTCCCTGTAGAATTCATGTCCTTCACATGATGATAGGCTTGCTGGCTCACTGACAGATACAAGCTCTATGCAGAGGGGACATTTTTAAATTAAGAAGAGGAGAGGAAGTGCAATTTTGAATCGTAATCTAAAAACAAAACTTTGTTCAAGGAAAGAAAGCTCTGTCTCTTACAAACTATGTTATCAGGTAATTTGCTTACCCTCTCTAAATGTCAGGCTTTTTTATGTGTACAGTGAGGTTGACGATGATGATGCATGCATACCTGGTAGGGTTGTTGTGAGGATGAAATGAAGTATAGCATGTGAGATATGTACAGAATTGTTTGGCACAAAATTGCCACTAGCTCTTAAATGTTTGTGTTCTTATTCACATTGGTGGTGAGGTCGTGGGTGCTGTTCACAGAAAAATACATATACACCCAAATTTTTACATCTCCTGAAGGAACTCATAGATCACTCTTACATGCCTGAAGAATCCACCACCCAAGGTTAAGACCTTCTGAATAGGGGACTTCTGGCCAAGATGGAGGTGGAGGTGGAAATACTGTACCTCCTCGCACAACCAAATTTAAGGACAACAAAGATTTAGAAACAAAAACACAACCAAAACAGACAGAAAATTGAACTCTACCAGAGTCCAACAACAACGAACTATTCATCTAGACCGGTAAGAGGGGAGGAGTCTGTGGCCTGTGAGAGGAGTCTCAGCAGGAAGAGGCAGTGGCTGGCAAAACACGGGCATGGGGAGAAAATGAGCAGACCCAGTGAGGCACACAAGGTGGCTGGCTGACCATGGACACACATTCACGTGCAGATAAACCAGGCATATTTAAAAATGGTCAGTGAGACAGACTGCACAACCCAGGGCCCCAGCAACAGGAAATAAAGCCTAAAGGCACCAATTGGAAAAACTTTTGGGGGTTGAGGTGCTGGGAGAGGCACCTAGCCTCACAGAAGAGTTCACTGGGGAGATCCACAGGGTCCTAGGATGTACAAAAGCCCACACACCCAGGAACCAGCATCAGAAGGGCCCCATTTGCTTGTGGGAAGTGGCAGAGGGGACTGAAATCAGAGGGAGAGCCCAACAAACGCCATTGCGCCCACTCTGACCCCGCCCCCAGTCACAACCCAGCAACTGGGTCACCCTGCCCTGGTGAACACCTAAGCCTCCGCCCCTCATACATAATAGGCCTGAGCAGACCAAAACATTGTGGCTTAAGCAGAAGAACAGTTCAAAGCCCCAGAGCCAATACTTCTAAGTGACTAAGAGATAGCCAACCTATCAGATGCACAGTTCAAAGCACTGGTGATCAGGATGCTCACAGAATTGGTTGGATTTGGTCACAAATTAGATGAAAAATGAAGGCTATGCTAAGTGAAAAAAAGGAAAATGCACAGGGAACCAATAGTGATGGGACACAAACTGGGACTCAAATCAATGGAATGGACCAGAAGGAAGAAAGAAACATCCAATCAGAAAAGAATGAAGAAACAAGAATTCAAACAAATGAGGAGAGGCTTAGGAACCTCCAGGACATCTTTAAAGGTTCCAACATCCAAATTATAGGGGTGCCAGAAGGGAGAAAGAAACAGCCACGAGTGGAAAACTTATTTGAACAAATAATAAAGGAGAACTGCCCCAGTCTGGCAAAGGAAATAGACTTCCAGGAAATCCAGGAAGCTCAGAGAGCCCCAAAGAAGTTGGACCCAAGAAGGAACATACCAAGGCACATCATAATTACATAAGCCAAGGTGAAAATGAAGGAGAGAATCCTAGAAGCAGCAAGAGATAAGGGGACAGTCATCTATAAAGGAGTTCCCACCAGACTGTCAGTGGATTTCTCAAAAGAGACCTTACAGGCAAGAAGGAGCTGGAAAGAAGTATTCCAAGTCATGAAAGGCAAAGACCTACATGCAAGATTGCTCTATCCAGCAAAGCTTTCATTTAGAATGGAAGGACAGATAAAGTGCTTCTCAGATAAGGTCAAGTTCAAGGAGTTCATCATCACCAAGCCCTTATTCTATGAAATGTTAAAGGGATTTATCTAAGAAAAAGTAGATAAAAATATGAACAGTGAGAGGACAGCAAACTCACAGTTATTAACAACCACACCTAAAACAAATGCAAACCAAGAGGACAGGTAGATCAGGAGCAGAACCATAGAAATGGAGATCACAAGGAGGGTTAGCAACAGGGGAGTGGGAAGAGGAGGAGAAGGGGGAAGAAGGTACAGAAAATAAATAGCATAGACGGTAGGTAGAAAATAGACAGAAGGAGGGCAAGAGTAGTGTGGGAAATGTAGAATCTAAAGAACTTGTGACACATGGACATGAACTGAAGGGGGGGAATGGTGGGGGAGGGAATGTGCAGGGTGGAGGGGAAGGAAGGGGGGAAATGGGACAAGTGTAATGGCATAATCAATAAAATATATTTTTTTAAAAAGACCTTCTGAATAGAAGCATATGCTTCATGATTAATTAATCCAAACATGAATGTAATACTTAGGGTAGGCAGTGATGGATAACAATTAAGGATTAGGATTAGGATTAAATATTATTTGGAATTGTGTGCTCTAGTATGGTAGTCTTTGTTATGCTACCATGGTTTTATTTATGTACATTAAACTATTAGCAGAATACAGTAGATTAGCATTAGCCTCCAGTAAGAGAAGGAGGCTTACAAACACTCTATGGGGTACTTCTGCCTGTAACGATCTTGTAGAAATAGTGATTACTACATCCAGCTCAACAGGCAGAGGCTTCCTGGAGATTCTAACAGCTTTTGGATTCTATCGTACTGAGGCATTCCTTGCTTTTTCAGTTATAAAAGCAAAGGCCATTCTAGAGCTACCGTTTCTATTCTACGTGTTATAGGCATATGCATCTTTCTCTGTAGGCCATTCAGATTAGGTTCCTAGCAGGTATTTGATACATCCTGTCATACCTTTGTACAGAATGATATTACAGATGTAACCAAAGAAGGAAAAATTCTGCTAACCAATCTGGAAGTGCCTGACATGGAAGAAACTGTAAGTTCAAGATTTGAACCTCATGAGCAAACAGGAGGCGATTGGCAAACTATTAATAAGTGAGTAGTTTCTTTTGGGCTTAGACTTTTTTATTTTATACTTTTGAAAGAGAATTTCACGTGTCTTGCTGTAATCTGTTAAGTGTTAAAGTATTCCTGGATCTCTGGAAATCCGAGGACTCACTCTTCAGTTGCCTCACAGAAGTTAGTTTACTCATGGAAGAGGTTCTGTGGACACTGATGGTTTCTGGCTCGAGTGTCATGGCTATGACTTTGCCTAGAATTCTTAATGTCCTGACCAGGTTTATCTACATAACTATAAAACAAGCCAGTGACCCTGGCTGGTGTGGCTCAGTTGATTGAGTGCGGGCCTGAGAACCAGAGGATTGTGGTTCGATTCCCAGCCACGGCACATGCCTGGGTTGCAGGCCAGTTCCCAGCAGGGGATGCACGAGAGGCAACCAACCATACATTGATATTTCTCTCCCTCTCTCCTTCCCCTCTAAAGATAAATAAAATATTAAAAAAAAATAAAAAATAAAACAAGCCAGTGTTTTAACAGAACTCTATGACTTTTCTCTGTTAAGATTGCTGGCTCAAGTACATGATATGGAAGTTGCTTTTGATGGATTTTGGGAAAAACACCAACTAAAAATGGAGCAGTATCTGCAACTATGGAAGTTTGAGCAGGATTTTCAAGAGGTCAGTTAAACATTTCTTTGTACATTTATTTTCATTATGTCAGAGGTTGTTATTCCTTGATCATTACAAATATAGTCTCATAAGATGCCCATTTATGCTCACGGAGAGATAGGGAGAAAAAGGAGGCAAATGTGAGTGAATCTTGACTTTGAATGAAGAAAGCAACTACTAAGTGCCAGGACTCCTACTTCTGTGGCTTGCTCATTTCTTTCAAAAAAGCATGTAATTATGTGTTAACCAATATGAGAGGGAAAAAGCTGCAATCTGCCGTGACATTTGTTATTCAGTTTTATTTTATTTTTTATTGTTTTTAGAGAGAGAGAGAGGAAGTGGGGAGAGAGGGGAGAGGGAGGGAGGGGATGAAGTGGGGAGAGAGAGAGGAGAAGAGAAGAGAAGAGAGGAGAGAGATTGAGATTTATTGTTTCAAATGCAGTTACTGGTTGCTTCCTGTCAGTGCCCTGATTGGGGATTGAACCTGCATTGTTGGTGTAGCAAGATGATGTTCTAACCAACTCAGCTACCCAGCCAGCACTCTTCACATTTATTTTAGATATAAAATGCTTTCAGCCCTGGCTGGTATGGCTCAGTACACTGAGTGCCAGCCTGTGAACCAAAGGATCGCTGGTTCAATTCCCAATCAGGGCACATGCTCGGGTTGTGGGCCAGGTCCCCACTGTGGGGTGCACAAGAGGCAAGCAATTGATATTTCTGTACCTCTCTTTCTCCCTCCTTCTCCTCTCTGTAAAAATAAATAAATAACATCTTTAAAACAAAAAAAGAGGTGATCCAAGGTCATCTTACTCCTACTCTGCCTCAGCCTGAGAACAAGCCATTTTCCTGAGAAGCTCTGGTTTGTTTTCCTGGGGAATGATACTAAAAACCAAGATCTGGGTGCTAGGTATGCTCACTGCTACTGAAGTGTCTTTGTTTCTAGAACTTCACCATTGAGCTAGGGCTATACATACAGGTATATACACATATACATACTTCTATACATGCTCTCATATGTAAATGATGATATACATGCTCTCATATATAAGTAATGATAGTTTATAAATAGTACACACTGATCTCTAGGAGGTTAAATTTAAATAGGTTATAACAATTAGTGTGAATAGAATAACTGAAAGTATTTTCCATATGTATAATTTTTTCATATTGGTGTTCTGATTTAATAGCATTTCCTATAAAACTTGAATATTAAGGGAAATGATGAATAGTTTATATGCTTTTAAGACTAATTTTTATTCCTATTTTTAGCTTGTACATGAAATTGAACTTCTATCAAACAAACAAGCAGAGTTGGCAGATGCCACAGGGAATATAGTTCAAATAAAACAAAAAATAAAACAGTTGGAAAAGTTAGATGAAAAGTCTAAGGTAAGATTACATTTTGGATGTTCATTTTATTTATGGAATGTGATAGTTACATTTTGTTGCTTTTCACTAGACTAAATACTTATTATGATTAATCTCTCAGGTACGATCTGAATACTCGGTTCAATCATATTGGTCTGTTCTCTGTTCAGTGTGAGCCATGAGGTGACACTGCGTGTGTCATGTAGGAGGCCTCTGAGATAATGGTGTGAACTGTTTCAGGACTACCAGTGGCAACAGGATCAGAAATCACTTTTGAAGAGCCTAGACCAATGTCTTTAAAGAATGCAATTTTGTTACAAGAACATAATTCTTTAAACATCCATCATGTGATACATGCATTTGAACCAGACATACACTCAGGCATGTAGATCTGCTTAGTTTTACTGGTGGTGTGACCTTTGGTAAATTGATTACATTTTCTAAACCTCAATGTCCTCATCTATAAATTGGGGGTGAAAGGACTTACTTTGTGGAGTGATTGTAAGGATTCATTTAGGTGGTGCAGATGAAACACTCAGCACAGTACCTGAGATACATGGCTGTATAGTTCGTACTCAAAACAGCCAGCTGCCAGTCTTACAGCTTGGACTCATGGCGTTACTACTTAACAAACTCTAGCTTTGCTCTCCTGTCTTGTATGTGAGGGCAAGGCCGTGGTTTTTAGGGTGCTTTCTTGGCATACAAATAGATTTATGGGTGAACTAGAAGCACCAGAATCTAAAATTGAGAGGAAGCAGGTGTGGTGACCAGTTCTGGAATTGTGCTTGCAGGTCTCTGTGATTTTGGGGCAATTCACAAATCTCTCTGGTATAGAAGAAAGAGAAGGCAGATGGCCTCGGAAAATAGGGGGCTTTGCATTTTTTGCTTGCTTTTGTTTTTAATACTTTTTAGTTTTAATTGTGGTGACAGACGCATAAAATAAAATTTAATATCTTAAGCATTTCAAATTGTACAGTTAAGTACTGTTGAGTATATTCACATTGTTGTGCAACAGATTTCCAGAAAATTTTCATCTTGCAAAACTGAAACTCTATTGCCATTAAACGACAACCTCCTATTTTGACCCTAGTTTTTCAACTAGCTAGATACGCTAGCTAGTCACTTCTTCATTTGGGGCTGTGGTTTTATTTTACCTCAACAAACATTTCCTGGGCTCCTACTGTGTTTCAGTCACTATGCTGGGGGTGGGTCAGCAGTTGAGGTGGAGGCAAGGCAGGTAAGATTGCTTTTGACATGGAAACCCAGCGACACATTCACTTTGTGTCTGTAAAGGAGTCAGGTAGATGATGACTTTCATGGGATTTCCAAGGCTGAGATACGTAAAGGTCAACTAGCTTTCTTTGGCTGGCGTGTACCTCATTTGATATAGGCAGCTCTGTTCTAAATCTGTACATCATGGGAGAAGTGAATCTTATCCCCAGTTTGGGAGGCTGGTTAATTTTCTTTCCGTTACCAGAAATGTGTGAGCTTCTGATGACATCAACTGCTATAGCTAATTGCTGTAACTGTAAGCTGTTTTGCAGCCTACAGAAGTATGACATCAAATAGTTTTGGCAAAATGTCTCTGTGCCCAACCAATTTGTTTCTTAATTACTTTTCCCTTGCTGTCTTTGAACAGAGATCATGCCGTTATTGTTTTACTTCTTTCCCCAAAACAGGATCTGTTAAGAAAGGCCCAATTTGTGATTTTACACGGACACAAACTTGCAGCAAATCACCATTACGCACTTGATCTGATCTGCCAGAGGTGCAACGAGCTGCGTTATCTTTCTGATATTTTGGTTAATGAGATCAAAGCCAAATGGACACAGCTCAGCAGGACCTTAAAAATGCATAAACTCCTACAGCAGGTAGTGTCCTGGGACATGGTGCATTTCTGAAAAAGAAGATGAATATTTTTCTTGGGTCCTTTTTAGAGGTTCTAGGATCTGGGTCTGGTATAGCTTTAGAATTACATTTGCAAGGAGTCTGTACTGGACTATGCTCATTTAATCCATATTACCTCTGTAGAATTCATTGCAGGACTAGTATTGCAAAAAATCTTGGCCTCTGTTGTGATATTGAGATCTTGATTGTGACGGCTTCTTTCTATTTTGGGTACATTTCTGAAGCCTATACTTGGCTAATAGTTTGTAGTCAGAATACTTTGAAAAGCCCTGGGGACACTGTGTGAAAGCCTGGAACTCCTTCTACATTTCATAGTCAAAGCAATAAAATATTAAACAGTGGCTAGAACATATTCCTCCATGGCTTGTGGGTCTGACCCCATTCATGAGTAAGCAGTAAAGATATGGTCTCATCTTGGCAGCGGGATGTAAAATGGGTATCACTTACAGGCATCACATGTGAACATGAATGTTTTAATCTGCGTGTCTCCTTCCGTGGCCAGGAAACTTTTATCCTTGTCCTGGGCAATCATTACACTTTTATGTTATACTTTATATTTTGCTATGAGTTTCATATTTCAGTTATTGATTCTGGGAAAATAGCATGTGGCCCAAGTGTTGGTATTGAGAGAGAATGGTCAGACTGCTGCTGCAGAATGATTTTCTTGTTAAGAAACGAGTGCAGAGCTTCCCAGCCTTGGCTGCACATCAGAAATACCTCTAAAACTCTGTAAACATAGAAATACCCAGCTTATGGCCTGAGCCACTGAATCAGAATTTCTGGGGGCCCAACCCAGATATGTTTACTTTTTTAATAGCTCTGAAAGCAACTCTGAATGACAGAAGCCAGGACTGATAAACACTGTCTTAAGGGACACACATATTTATTTTTCATTTACTGATGGTTGTGTATGTGTTTGTGTGTGTGTGTGTGTGTGATGTGCTCACCAGGCTCGTCAGTGCTGTGATGAAGGAGAGTATATTTTAGCTAATCAAGAGGTAGATAAGTTCCAGTCTAAAGAAGATGCTCAGAAGACCCGCCAAGATATTGAACATTTTCTTGAAACAGCTCTGCCCTTTATAAATTGTGATCCTAAAACCCTACAGTATGAATTTGATGTAATTTTATCTCCTGAACTCAAGGTAAGAAGCTTCTTTTCGAGTAAACAGGTTTTTAAAAACTGTAAGTGCAGTGGTGTTGATACTAGTTTTATTACTTCACAGCTACCTTTGTGTCAAATTGCCATTACATAGTTCTCTTAAGGATTAGGAGTGATATCAGTGACACTGTTAAGCACCAAAAAGTCCAAAGCCTTATTCTTGCTATTTAACAAAGACTAGTTTCCTTTTTGAGCTCTGACTCCATTATTTTTAAACTCTTCATGTGCTGGGAGCTCTCACATGCATTTTCTCATGCCTCCTTGGAGAAAGGCCCAGAGCTGTCACAGGGGAATATCGGGCCTACATTAAGAGCGCCCTACCCCAAACGCATGTTCTTTGTGCTACAGTGACCACCAACAGATGCTCTGTGGACACAAATCTTGTTTTTCTACTGAACTTGAGAAGGAAAGTTTAAAGAAAAGATCTGGGTCTTCTTGGTGCGGGGGGAGTAGGCAGACATTGCTTTTGGCCAGGCGACGAGCTATATAGGTTTGTTCAGTACGGTCCTTTTGGGAACGTCATGAATCACTGTCTTCACATTGTAGGTAAATGCATTTGTGGTGCTATTTGCGGTTAGAAGTGTCTAATTGATTCAGAGTTTGGAGCAGTATCTAAATCCATGCTTAGCTGCAGTCCTTAGGGGATGCCCCAGAAAATCAGAAGTCTGGCTGTGATAATAACCCAGTCATTCTCTGGAAGCCACTAACTGGCTTAGTGGCTTAGCTAACTGCCTCAAATCATCTAAAAGAGGCAGGAGGGTATATTCTTTATCAGTGGTTCTGAGGAGCCTTTTACAACATGGAGAGCTAAAGAATGTCTTGTAGGTTAAAACAAACTACTGTGACAATTCTTAACTTGGTGGCATCCTCAAGCTAAACAAGCCTTCTTTTCCAGCCAATATCCCTTCCACCCTATGAAGGGTGAATCACTTTATGCAGTGACCTATTTCATGACTGCTTGATGGATTTCTTCTTTTATTTGTTTTGCTTGAGATCTTCAGGTTTTATAACCATATGGAAATCATACACTAATCTGTTTTCCATTACTTTCCTAAATTTCTTTGAGTTATATTTTAAAGTCTGCATTGACTTTTGACTGAGTCTGAGAAATCTAATAAGATTTGTAATGACCCCATTTCAGAAAATATTTCATAAAATTTTTACGCAACTTGTAGGTTCAAATGCAGACCATACAACTCAAGCTTGAAAGCATTCGAAGTATATTTGAGAACCAACAAGCCAGTTTCAAGAACCTGGAAGATAAGTGTGTGAGGCCAATCCAGCTTGGGGCATCGGCTTGCAACAAAGTGATTCGATCTAAAGCATCATTTATTTTACCTAAACCTGGTAAAGAATCTTACGTTCTTACCCTTTCTACCTCTTTTTTTTCTGCTCGGATTTACTTTGTTATTCTTGATATAAATGCTGAATTTGTTCTTTAATCCTGATAAGTTGAAATTGTATTTAAGCATTGTTGATCATGTGTGATTATATTGCACAGGCAGCAGTTGACGTTGGCACCACAGTAGTGATCTAATACAGCCCAGGACAGTGCTGGTCTGCACTGAATACTCCAGCCATGCAGTGAATGTGAACATTTATACCAGCCTCAACTTCATGCTTTTTTTCAGCAGACAGAGGAAGGCATATGAAAGTGGTACACACGTGTGCCTGCACGCACTCATGCATTTTTTTATTACTTGATAAACTAACTTGGTTCTTATAAGCTTCTTGTAAGTGAATGGCTTAGGTAATAGAATGGATTGCCTCTTCTAAATAGGTGCAAGTAATTTGAATGATTTTGCTGGTAATCACCTGTGACAGGTTCCATTTTCTGGTCTTAATCTTTGTTGACTCATTTTAATCATGTAATATACATTTTCCTTTCTGTGTTCTGTGGGGTAAAATAATTATTCTCACTGTGTTGTTGAACTACTCTGGAAATGAGGTGGCTCTATTGCTCCTAGGGTTACCTTGAGCTGCCTCTGGGGCCTGTTGGTAGGGGGAGAGGCTTGGCTTTGGAGCCTTAGGTGAGTTGAGTGAACAAGGGACTAAATTTTGTCTCTCTGACCTGAGAGAATCAGAAACTTTATTAATGTATGGGAACTACTTGGAAATTAAGAGAAAGGTTGAGCCAGGGATAATGAGTATAAAAGTTCAGCTCAGCCCCAGCATGGATCAGATTAAAAAGGAGTGAAAAAAGCAGATAATTAGGTTAAGACAATCCAAGTTGTATAACTAGTAGTTATGAAATATAAACATATACTCACAAAACTATAAACAATCCCCCAAATAAAGAATGTTCACTGAGATGATATGGGGGAAAAGTAAAAAAGAACAAAAAAAACCAATAAGAAGCTAAAAACCAATAACTATGAGAATGAAAATAGAACAGGTTGATATTCCTAAGATCTCAGACTTCTGCCTTCATTTACTGGCTATGTGATCTTGGCAGTTCACATAACCTCTTTTAGCCTCAGTTTCCTTGTCTGTTAAAATGAGAACATTAACACCTACTGGTTTCAAAGGGTTCTTGTGAAAGAAATTGTACAATATAAGAAGTACTCAATAAACTGGACTATCCTGACTAAGGTTTTTTGCTTTATAGTCCTCTAAATATGTGGCTTCTTGAAAGGGGTCCAGCAGTGGCACACACCTTGGATTGAGAAACATGGTTCTGAAAAGACTGTTCAAATTCCACTCCCCACCTTAATCACTAAAAGTACATTCTGTTTTGTGTTGTTTCATTTCTTCTTTCTGATATTCTTATATAATGGTGTTATACTTTCTGCAGCGGGAGTTGGATGCTCTTTCTTTCAAGCATGTAACCTTTTTTGCCAAGGGAGCCCATCTTTATTTCTTTTCATCAGTACGTTTTTCTGAGTTTGTGTACACGAAAAACCAGTTTGGCATCTAAACCCAGCAGCATTCATTCTTGCATTTTGCCTACAATTAACTTTCTCTCTTTTTCATAATAACCACTGATTATTCTCTCTGTATGAAACTTAGCCCTGGAGAATGATTATAGAAAAAGTAGATTAAGCTCTTTCATCGAATGACGACTCATAAACAGAAAATAAAAAAAGACAGTTGGCAGTGTTAAAAGACATCAAACTTTCTTTCATTTTATACTCTTGTGTCATCCACAACAAAAGTATTTGTTGGGAGTAGGTTAGATTTGGTACAGTTTCAGACTGCCTAATGTATTTATAAGGAAGAAGGCAGCTTACTGAATAAATGACATGGTTAGATAAATGATTTTGTTCATCGCCCATCATGGTTTACAGGTTTACAAATTAAATCAAAGTATTACGTATGCTACAAACACCGTTCATTTTACCTAATTGCTCTATGAGTTATATAATGGGAGTTAATAGTCAGTCCCAAATAATTCTCCAAGAGTTTTAATGACCGGGCCAGGTATAGAAATTTTGTTCAAATCAAAACGTAAGTGTTGATGTTTCATAAAAGACGTCAAACTGTTCTTATTCTTTGTTTTTGGTTTTTATTAATTTGCATCAAGTAGAATCCTGTACCTAGCATAGTGCCTGTTTGCACCTAGCAGGAGATAATAAATATTTGTTGAATTAACATTTAATACAGAGGGAAGTTAGGGAAGAACATCATCCATGAGGGGTAAAATGTGGTTTGAGCTATTAAATCTGTAACTGTAGTCTCAATCTTTCTCCTAATCATCCAACCTGCATTTATGGTTTGCCTCCTCAAACTTCCTGTAGACAACTCGGACTCCATACCACAAACTGATCACTTCTCTCTTGCAAGCCTTCTGTCCTTCCTGTGTTTCTCATCTCAGCAAACAGCACCATGGTTCCCAGGCCCTTGGCTCCCCATTGTCGTTCATGCCCCATCTGTAATCAGTCAAACAAAGTCCACTTCTTTCCATTTTTACTGCTATTTCTCACTGCAACTTACGTAATCCAACCTAATATCATCTATTGCCTGGACAGCTTCAGTAGTTTCCCTGTCTCCCTATTTTCCCTTCTCAAATGCCCTTAGTTACCTTTGCACTTCACACATACTGTTCTCTCGCAGGAACACTGTTCCTGTCCCTCTCCCTTTTCCCTCTGCTAGTTCCTTTAGATAAGCCTTTCCTTCCTGCTTCTCCTCCCCTGTACCCAGTTCAGTTAGATGTTCAAGCCATGTGATAACAAGTCCCCCCTTCATTGCTTCTCAGCGTTAGTGTTATTTCCTGTTCTGTGTTTCTCTCGATAGACTGTAAGCTCTGTAAGGACAGGAGCTGTGTACAATTCATGTTTATATCCTTAGCACCAAACACGGAGCTCAGCGCATAGTATAGGCACTCAATAATATTATATACATATTTTCATTGTTAAAAGAATTAATTACTCTATCTTGCTTCTCAGAAAAACTTGCATTTGTCCTAAGTTGTAAATATTCCTTTTTCATCTCTTAATGCACTTGCTAATAATTAATTAGCACAGCTAATTAGCAGAGCTCCCTAAGTTACCTTTGTAAATCAGTTCAGATCTGTATATCAGGTGTCTTTTAAGTCGTGGACACCAGTGTTTATTGAGGAATTGATTTTGTATGATAATTACCAGTAAGTCTAATTTGTATTTATATGATTATATACACATAAAGTTTATATATAAAATGTATTTTAAATAAGTGAAAGTGAAGTGTAAAATTTAGAGAACATGACAACAGAGCCTTTCCCCGAGTGTGCCTTGCCATGGCTCCTGCTGAGGAGGAAAAGACAAAAACGAAGTTTCTTCCAGGCAGAGGAGAGATCCATGCAGCCTGTGTGGGTGGCAGCCTTTTCAGCAGCCCTGAGAATTAGGAGCTTAAACGACCTAGTCTTTGAGTGGACCATGCCCTGGTCTTTGTAGAAACATCTGGACTCCTCGCTTAACAATATAGGGGCTCACCCTTTTTAAACAGAAGAGAAAGATTAAACAGAAAGAAAAAAGAAAAGATTAAGCAGCAAGAACAGAAAGATTAAAGCTTGGAATGTTGATGAAGTTGTTTTTAGTTTTGTTTTGTTTTAGCGTTTTAACATGCTTCACAAATATTGTTTTATGTAGGGGTTAGAAACGCGGATTCTGATAGTACATGGTTTGAATTTGAATACCACCTCTGCCTCTGGGACAAGATATTAACCTTCCTTATTTATCTTTAAAATGGGGGTAGAAGTAGTATTTATCTCTTAGGGTAATTTGAGGATTAAAAAAGAAAATGCATGTGCAGTGCTTAGAAGAGTGCCAGCATGTTGTAAGTGGCAAATAAATGCTATAATTATTAGTTAAATTTAGACTTTTCCCCCCAAACTCTTTTTGACCCAGCAAATCAGTTCAGATCTCTGTATCAGGTGTCTTTAAAGTGGTGGGCATCGCTACTTATTGAGAAATTGATTTTATATTATAAGTGCCAGTAAGTCTAATTAATATTTATACATTATGATATAAACACAAAATTTATATATAAAATTATATACAAAATATATTTAAAATAAATGAAAGTGAATATACAATTTAGAAAACCAAAGCATAGCCTTTCCCTTGCAATGTACCTTGCAATGGGTCCTGCGAAGGAGGAAAAGAAAGTATATACAATATAATATTGCATATGTGTCAAATGAGCACTAAATCTGCAAATAAATTGTAAATAATAACACCTCACTTCATGCTTGCTTGGCGATCAAGCAAATGTTTGATGAGAGTTAATACATGGCAAAATCATACTCAATGAGAAGTTGAGATCATATACTTAAGTTTAACCCTTCAAATGTTTTGTATAATGTGATCTAAAAATGCTAATAATATAAAGACATTGTAATATTATGACCTCTCTATTTAATAAACATTCATGTGTTTTTATTAAAAGTGTTGATTTTCATTCTGATCTGAAATTATTCTTTTACATTTCTCTCCCAGGGAAGAAGATTTGGAAACAAAGTCAGAGGAACTTAAAAGTAAATACCATTAATTAATTCAAAGTTGGCTTTATTGCTGTGGTTGCAGAATTGGTATGGGAAATTAAACCGTATTTTAATTTAATCAACCAGTATTGTGCATTTGAAAGCCTATGTCATCTAAAAGAAAAAACTGCTACTGCATTGTGTCTAATTGCAGTCCTGGCATATCCCCAGATGTATGAGCAGATTCTCAAGTCTCGGGTCAAGTTCAGAATAATTTCTGTAGAGTATCTCATGTAAGTTCCAGCATCTTTTCCCTCCACCTCACCTCAATAAACACAAATAAGTGTTGCACATTTTTATAAAAGGAAATTTCTTTCACAAGTAATTGTAGTCCTGCAAAGCATGGACAAAGGATGAATTTTAATGGACCATACTTCGGGCTCAAAAAAGGCATTTTTGCTTTTCCCTATAAATATACAGCTCCTTCTCAGTTACCCATATTCTGGTATCTGCAGAGAGTAGCCTCATCATAACTGCAATACCCTACATTTTCTTTGCGTATTATTGATGATAAATAAGGACAAGAATATGTCTCCAGGAGGCAGTTCGTCATAGTGATACAGATCGTAGAGCTAATCTGCCTGGTTTTTAATCCCAGCTCCATCACTGCCTGGCTGTATAACCTCCGGTAAATTCTCTGGAACTCAGTTTCCTTCTCTACAAAATGGGGATAATAATAGAGTGCCCTCATCATGGAATTGGTGTAAAGATAAAACAATCTAACACTTATGAAGTACTTTGAAAAATGTGTGGCATATGGTACACATGGGAGTGTTCTCAGGGTTTTATACAGTTATTAGCAGGCTAGCGAATGGCCTATACTGACATACCACACCTGGTTATCATGTTGTACAGCCACAATTTCTGGTTTCAGTAAGGAAGCAGGCTGAGCGCCAAGACTAATTCCATAGTCTAATTCCATAGTCTTACATGTCTTTCGGTTCTAGTTTTAACTCACGACTACCATGACATTCAGCTCTGTGTATTCATTTGCATATCTCCCAGAAAAAAAATAGGCTGTGGTTGTGTACAGTTTCTCAGTGAGATTTATAGCTGGTGAGCCTTGTTCCAAATGGACACATTATTCCAATTCAAGTCAATTTGCACAATCTTTATGTATTTAAAAGTATAAATTGATGTTTCAGAACTCTCCAAACTTGTGTTTCAGAAACCCTTTAGAAGTAAATGATGGCCCTGGCTGGTGTAGCTCAGTGCATTGAGCGCAGGCCTGCGAACCACACGATCGCGGTTCGATTCCCAGTCAGGGCACATGCCTGGGTTGCAGGCCAGTTCCCGGCAAGGGACTCACAAGAGGCAACCATACATCAATATTTCTCTCCCTCTCTCCTTCCCTTTCCCTCTAAAAATAAATGAATAAAATCTTAAAAAAAAGAAGTAAATGATGTATACCTATCTGATAAGTGGAGTATGCAGTATTTTCAGTCTTAATTATGGTATTAAAATGATAACAGTTGGTACATTGAGCAGACATAAATTGAAGCACATTCTTTTTTTTTAAGATTTTATTTATTTATCTTTTAGAGGGGAAGGGAAGGAGAGAGGGAGAGAAATATCAATGTATGGTTGCTTCTGGTGTGTCCCCTGCCGGGAACTGGCCTGCAACCCAGGCATGTGCCCTGACTGGGAATCGAACCACGATCGGGTGGTTCGCAGGCCCATGCTCAATCCACTGAGCTACACCAGCCAGGGCTGAAACACATTCTTAAAGAGGGAGCATGACATGGGTGGCGGAGCATGACATGGGTGGCAGACCATAGGCTTGCCTTTGTTTCATCACTTACTAGGTATGCAATGTTGGACCTGTTGCTAGACCTCTCTGAGCCTCAGTTTTCCTACCTGTAAATGGGGATGAGTGTGCCATAACTTGCTAAATTGCTGTTAAGATTTGATATAATGATGTATTTTAAGGACCTAGGACTGTGCCTGTACAATATATTGCATATAAAGTAGTCGAGAAATGTTTGTTCCTTTCTACCTGCATTTGTAATCAGCAGGTCATATTCTGTGGAAATGCTTTGTAGCTGATAGATTCCATACTTCATGTTGGGTTCTAGTTGTTACAAAGTAATGCCACATTTACTCGGAGGTTAGCCTTTTCTGCACATCTCAGCTGTCCAATGAAAACAGGATCCTTGGAATACTTCAGATGCTTCTGAAGAGCAAATAATCCCATTTTGTGATAAATTTCATGTAGTCGACTCAGTAAGGCAGACCGAGCCCTATAGAGTTTGCACATAAGGCAGCAGTTGAGGATCAGGGAAGTCACCTGGGGCAAAAACTGACATGTGGCAGAGAACAGAGACAGATGAACAGGTTATAGCCATTTCAAGAAACAGACACTTCTTCATATGTTACTAGCCCTGGAGTCTGCCATTAAATTTTATCATGTCATTCGTGTTCACGATTTTTAAAAAGATTTTATTTATTTATTTTTAGAGAGAGGGGAGGGGAAGGAGAAAGAAACATCAATGTGTGGTTGCCTCTTGTACGCCCCCTACTGGGGACCTGGCCTGCAACCCAGCCATGTGCCGTGACTGGGAATCGAACTAATGACCCTTTGGTTCATAGGCTGACACTCAATCCACTGAGCTGTATCAGGCAGGGCTCATGTTCATGACTGATGTCACTGAGTCAGTGGGAAAGGGGGCCATGGTATTCTGTATCCTTGGTTAAAGATTTCAAGGACTTATGTAATATTGTCTAGAAAAGTTTCCATTAAAAATCATTAAGGTTAAAAGGCTGTTTTGGTTCTTCAGTGAATAAACTTCAGTTATTTGCACAATCAACTTTTTGTGAATTGACCCTTTTTCCCCAAAGTGCCCAGTAAATGAAACATTACTTAATACATAAAATAAATTCTAATTAATATGTTAAATCTGTTCTCTTAAGCAGCTCAAATCATTTTTTACTAGTGCATATTATGTCTGAAGGAATAATAATCCTATTTTTCAACTTATCTACAATACCAGAGAAAAATTAATTTGAACTTGGTTTCCTGAAAGAAGAAATTATACCTGCTTAGATGATAATTCAGTTATTTTTGTCATTTCAGATTGAAGTGGTGCATGACTGTCTGCAGAAGACAAGTTCTGCTCCATCCTCCAGTTTGGACAGTAACAGCGACTTGGATATTTTAAAGAAGTATCTTTTATTTTACTAACAGACATTCATATACAATCTACCAGTAGGAGTCACCAATTCAGTGCTCAAGGAGAACATGCTTGGGATTTTGATTTCACAGTGTGGGTTATGTGGGGTGTGATGAAAAGAGTACTAGACAAGATATGAGTCTTGGATTTGGGCCTGGCCAACCAATGCTCAGTTTACATGACTTGAAAATTAGAGCTTTTCAGAATCTTAATCTCCTTTTATGTAAAACAGGTCAGAGTGAATGGGACAGTGTTCCAAAAGCTACAAAGGATTATGTATATGTACAATGTTATTTTATAGATATTAATAATCATTGTTTTGTTTACTTTTATAGTATTTTGTTAATATTCCACACATAACTATATCTACTTTTAAAATTTTTTACCATACAGTTGTAACTAGTCAGTATTTAGGGCAAGGTATATGTGGACATATATAAGGTGGGGAAAATGTAGGTATACAGTTTCTTGTATGGAAAATAATACAATTAATAAATAATAATATAGGGAGAAACTGTGTTTCACATACATACTGTTGTAAGCCTACATTTGCGCCACCCTATGTGTGTGTATATGATTGTTAAATGTTAATGCTTAAAGGGTAAAAACTTTAAAAAAAAAAGAGGCCAAAGATAGAAGTTAAATTAAGAGAGTTATATTATGGACTGAGGAATGTTAAATATGATGTCAATTAGAAATGACATGGGAAAGAAAATGTATTTTATTTTAAAGATACAGTGACAAAACTTACTACAGAAACTTAAGTATGATTTATACTTGGAAAAACCACTATAATAAATCCATTTAATGTCTTGGAAAATTTCAGAACATTACCAAGAAAAGGGAAAATTTATTCCTAAAGTGCTAATATTTCTTTTTGAGGGCGAGGGAATTAGAGAGGGAACTATAGCTCAGAAACTGTGCTGCCTCCCCCCCCCAAAAAAAAAAACATGTTTCAGATTTTTAGTAGTAGAGATTGTGAGGTTTTAGATTCTTAAGCTTTAGTGAGTTAGAAATAATGTTTTTTTTTTCATTTAAAAATAACTTCTGAGCCCTGCTCCCATTTCTTTTAAATATATTTTAGAATCTTATCTTGGGGTTGGTACTTATTCTAGAAACCATAGAATTAATTTTATATTTTGATAATAAAACTAAAACCATTGGTAGTTCCTGTGAATAGACAGTTTTTACATTAGACAATTTATAGTGATAATGACTGAAACATTGTAATACAATTCTGAAGTGATAAAAATAATGGATAAATATGGTCTTTTCTTTTAGCCATGTCCTGAATGAGCTGATACAGACTGAGAAGGTGTATGTTTGCGAGCTGTTTACGGTTTTGTTGGTAAGGGACTCATTGCATTTTTCCCATCTTTTCCTAAACGCTCCCTGCTTTATCCGTTAGGAAGTGATTAGGGCAGTCTTCTTTTTCTTCCATCCTTCCTTGATGGTCCCAAGGCATCACTGCGTATTTCTGTTATGGTTTGAGGCTGCATGTTTGTGAGATGTACATATTCAGGTCCCCCCTCAGGAGTGAGAATTGTGGATTCACAATTTATTACAGAAGAGAAAAGCTGTTCTTTTAGGGATACAGCAGGTTGCTCTAACTATTCCCATTGTGCTATTTAGAGATTGTGATGTAAAGAACCAAAAATGGGAGAAAAACATTCATTTCATACAAATGTCATAGTATGAATTTAGTCTGAAAAAACCTAAACACTTATTGACAGTCGATAATATAATTTTTCATACTTGCTTCTGTTTTGTTTCATACTCTATAAAACTACCCTGAAGGCCAAAGAGCAGTCACTTTGATCTACCCATTGAGTGGAAAACCTTCACTTCCTTGTCCTACTTTAAAAAAATAGTAATGATAATGAATACATTTGAGAACTAGAAGACTTGACTGTTAAAATTACAGTTTCATGCACTAATCCCCTACGCATTTTGCTGTACTTACACCTTTGGTGGCCCAATCAACCGTTAATGTGAATATTTGTAAATGAATGAATGTATTTATTTTGGATAGGGCTATAGAGCGGAGATGGACAATCCAGAGATGTTTGATCTTGTGCCACCTCTCCTGAGAAATAAAAAGGATGTTCTCTTTGGAAATATGGCAGAAATATATGAATTTCATAAAAAGTATGTAATTGCTGAATTGAATTGTTCATGGTATTATTTAAAGGGCAATTGACCAATTATTTCACATAAAAATATCTTCTTTTTTTTCTCTGAAATTTTCATAGCCTTTTCATGAGCCGCCTGGAAAATTGCATTGATGCTCCAGAAAGAGTGGGACTTTGTTTCCTGGAAAGGGTTAGTTCAATTATTATTTAAAAATATATAAATATGGACCACCAAAATAGCAGCTCATTTTATAAGAACAGATTTAGAGACAAGGTAGGTATTGTTTCTTATGTCTTTGTTTTTAGAGGAGACACATCACTCCAGCAAGTATTTAATGCTAAACTAGGTTTTGTTACAGAAGCTGGTGCAATGGGGGTATCAAGAGCTTGCAAATGGCCATTGTGTTCTGTGCTAGCAAATGCTTCAATGGCTCAGCTTGTGACCACTGACCCCTGGGTGATCCCAGGAGTTTAAGCAACCATCCTCGCTATGAAGATGTGAGAGTTGGGGATTATCTTAGTCCAACCATTCTTGGCTTGGTTAATTTTTAGCCTAAGAGATGCCTTGGTGTTTTCTTGTAATACATGCGAAGTCTTAGTAGAATCAAATGTAATCTGGCATTCAGATCCACGGCACCTATCACAGGATATTTGCAGAAACAGAGAGCTCTTCTTTTTATTCTGTGAGATCAGTCAGGGAGCCTCATTTCTCCATGTTTCAAGAGCGTACTTAATACAGTTGAGTTCTCAAGTTTTGTAATCATACTCTCCTCCATTAGAGTTTCCTCTCAGAATGTTCTCTGCTTATCTAGTTCCTCCTGTTCCTGACATAACAGTTCTGTCTTAATTTGAGGGTCAATTGTAAAGAGTGATTATTGAAAGCTTCCTAATAGATATTTCAGAAAGTGTTTATGGACTGACAAAACATTAAGGTTAAGAAAGAAATTCGTGTTGTTACCTTTCTCAACATACCCTAATTTTAAACATGTTTAAACTCTGTCCAGATTCTTCCCTCAGCAACAGCAGTCTCTCTTTCCTGTGGACTCCTGTAGGACTTAATGACTGTGCTACTCATTAGGGATTTTACATTTACTATGCATCTTTACACATATTCAAACTCCAACTTCATGGAAAACTCTTTGAGGCAGGGTCCAAATCCTTTACATCTTCGTATCTCTTATAAAGTTAGCAGAGTTCTTGGCAACCAGTATTAGTTTAATTAATGCCTTTTGATATGTTCATTCATTCAACAGCCATCTAGTAGAACCACTATGGGCCAAGCACTGTGCTAGGCTATGTGGTTACCAAGCCTGAGAATATTCATGGAGAAAAACAGGGAATCCACTATATGCAGTTTGAGTTGTACTATGTTAGAGATATACAAAGGGACGTATAGGGGCCAAGAAGAGGTGCATCTTATGTAGACCAGAGGTATAAATGATGGCTTTATAGAAGAGATGACTCATGAGATGAATTGTTAAAGAGTTAGTAGGAGTCAGCCCATTAGAAAAGGGTCAAATAATGATGATTCCAGGGAGAGAGAATAGCATGGGCAGATGTCTTTGTACCATAGACACAACCCATTGTACCATAATGGGTTATGGTACAATGATGATTTCCTAACAATAAACCAAGGACCTTGAAAGTTAGCTATAAGTTCACTTACAAGGGAACCAGGTGACTAACAGCATACAAAGATAGTATTTTTTGGTATCCTATTAGCTCATGGTTGTGAAAATATGGGGTTGCTTTTATAATACATTCAGAGAAGGCTTTTCTCACTCTAACTCTCAAACTTGGGAAGTGGAAGTTATGAAATTACTGGGAGAATTATGTGTCCAGCTACCTGGTCTGATAGGCGTGCTGTTCCTGACCTGCTGCCGATGTGGCAGCTCTCTAGGCCGCATTCCCTGTAATGCTTAGCCACACTCACTCTCACTCAGCCTTTCTTGATAAGAAAAGTACATGGTCACACATTGATAATATGTTTGAATTCACTTTTATCACAGAAAGCTGATTTTCAGTTGTACGAAAAGTATTGTCAGAATAAGCCCAGATCAGAGGCAGTGTGGAAGAAGTATTCAGAATGTGCCTTTTTCCAGGTATAGTAATTTTTCTGGTTTTGGATATACTCTTTCTGGAAGATATTGGGATATTTCTTATTTATAAATTTAGTTTCTACTTGAAGGTCAAAGTACTCTAAGTACTCTAATCAATATATACATATATTGATAATCAATATACACATACAGATTTTCAACATATGCATACATTGATTAAAGAGCAATTTTACCCTCCCCCAAACACACATGCACATGCATGCACATGCACATGACCGCATTTATGCTGATCCCCAGAAGCAACTGCTTTCAGCTCTTTTAGCTACTTCCTTTGGTAGCGAAATGCTTATATTGCTACTTTCCACCATGGACTATGAAGAGCTGCCCCATCTGCCTCCACACTCATAAACATACTTTTTCCCTCCAAATCATTTAATATAGTTGTATCATAATTTTGCTTAAGGTGGTATGCAATGTTAAATTATTAAGACCCCATGATTTCTATGCTTGGATGAATTATGTGCCATAAGATGGTGGTTTTCTTTTCCTTTTGTTTTTCTTGCAGTTGTTTTTTTCACTCAATCTTTTAGGTATTATTATTCTTAATTCTACCTCAAACTTTCCCAGTAGAAGAGTTATATAAATATTTTTAAAATTTTATTTATTTATTTTTTGAGATAGAGGGGAAGGAAGGGAGAAGAAGAGGAGGAGAAACATTGACGTGTGAGAGAAATTGTGATCAGTTGCCTCTCGTGCACGCCCCTACCCAGGGACCTGGTCTGCAACCCAGGCCTGTGCTCTGGCCAGAATCCAACTGGAGACCTTTAGCTTTTCAGGATGATGCTCATTCAGCTGAGCCATGCCAGTCAGGGCACGTTTAATGACTTCTTAAACAGATTTTCAACAACCATTTTTTTCAAACCCTATTTCTCACCTCCCACTTTCAGAGGTACTTGGTGTCTGTAATTCATGGTGGATGCGGGAAAAGTGTTCTATAACATAAATTGAATTGCTCCTTGGCTTTCCCCTCTGTCAACTTCAGATTCACTTTCTCCTGTATGATCAGTTAAACACTTGTCAGTTTGGCTTCCAGTTTCCACATTTTGTCAGTGATTCTTCCTCTCCCATCTTTGTAACTTGGATTTTGCCTTGTAAAAATAACTTTCCCATCATTGTAGTTGGGTTTCATGAGAGAGGAGAGTTCAATGCATGTGTCTATCCACTATGTCTGTAAGTTGATGACTGTTTAAATTAGATTATTTATTGGATTGTATCCATATCTAGAAGGGGGCCTGGATCTTACATAGGTGTAACCTCTCCCACCCCTTTTCTGTTCTGCACTTCTCCATCCTATCCAGCCCCCATCTTGTCCTTCCTATGGACCCTACAATGCTCCCAGGACCCAAAGTCATGACCCTTATATTTGTAGTGGCAGTGAGGCAGTAATTAAGTGAAATATAGCACCAGTTGATGAGGACTGTATTTTTCTTGTGATATTAAAAAAAAAAACTTTTCTCATGCCCAGTCTGATTTATATTCACTAAAACCTACTTCTTTTCTGGGCCTTGGCCTATGGAGCTGATTTCTTGGATATATTGAAGAACTTTTTAGTAATGTTCATGTATGGTTACTCATTGTTTTCTTACCTTTTAAACATTCTACATCAATGTGAATTTATATGTAAATCTTAGTCTTTGAAATTTGAGAATTTTCTGGCTCTAATGACCATACCATGTGTAACAGCAATTTTCTGGTAAGAAAATTGCGAGTTAAGAAATCAGTATGCGCCCTGTCTGGAATGGCTCAGTGGATTGAGCACCAGCCTGGGAACCAAATGGTTGCCAGTTCGATTCCCAGTCAGGGCACATGCCTGGGTTGCTGGCCAAGTGAGGTCCCCAGTAGGGGGCGCATGAGAGGCAACCACACATTGATGTTTTTCTCCCTCTTTTTCTCCCTCCCTTCCCCTCTGTCCAAAATAAATAAATAAAAAACTTAACAAAAGAAATCAGTATGCATTGGCTCTAATCACTTGGCATTTTGACAGGTATATGTCTTAATTTAAATTGATTGATAATTATATTTTAATGACAGGAATGCCAAAGAAAATTAAAACACAGACTTGGTCTGGACTCCTATTTACTCAAACCAGTGCAACGACTCACTAAATATCAGTTACTGTTGAAAGTAAGTACATTAAACATTTGCTTCTTTATTTACTTCTTTGGGTCAGATGTGCCAAAGCCATTAAAAAGGAAGTAGCTGACTAGGAAGCACTAAGAGTGGGCAGAGTCAATGACTATGAAGGTTAGATTTAGTGGCAGGATCAGTGCATTATGGCCCTCAATTCACTGGCTATGCAAATACTGGAGGCATAGTTGTAAAACTGAGAATATCAGGCATCCTTCTAGCTATTAAACTATCCATTCAAGTTACAATAGCATATGTATAACATTTGCTGCAAAACTTTTATTGTTGTTAAGAAGAACTAAGCAAATACTTCTTAGAGTTTTGCAACTACATTTTATATGGGTCTTCTCAATGGAAAGTGAATATGGTACATCCTGTGTATAATGTGAAATGTTGTGTTAATTATGAATGCAGCAGAGCTTGGTTTAAAATGTATTTTCACAATGTTCTATTGTATATACATACTAAATTAAATAAATTGCTGTATCTAGAGGACCAAAAAATGTACAGTTGCTTTATAAACTAATCTCTAGTATATCATAACAGTTTTGTTTTTTAGCTACAAAAGTATTGAATGTGTTTTGCTTCACAGTGCTTACTCAGTATTCCATGTCTTCTCTGATTGGATATTGTTATTAAATATAGTACTAATGTGACAAATAACGCTTAAAAGAAACTACTCAAAAAGTGACATTAGGAGTTCAGGCCAAGGTGGAGGCATGGGCAGACACACTGTGCCTCTTCACACAACCAAAATAAGGACAACAAAAATTTAGAAACAAAATAACAACCAGTACTGACAGAAAATTGAACTGTATGGAAGTCCAACAACCAAGGAGTGAAAGTACACACATTCATCCAGACTGGTAGGAGGGGAGGAGTCAGGCACCTGGACAGAGGGGTCTTGAGGCAAAGCAGAACAGCAGGTGGACCCAGCGAGGGAGTGGATTTTAGAGGGGTGTGGTGTGCAAGGCGGCTGGCGGACCAGGCAGTCCCACATTTGTGTGCAGATAAACCAGGTGAAATTGGGGAGCAAGACAGACTGAAACCCAGGGTCCCAGTGCAGGGAAATAAAGCCTCAAAATAAAGCCTGAAAACACCTGTGGGGGTTGAGGCAGCAGTGGGAGAAACTCCAAGCCTCACAGGAAGGTTTGTTGGAGAGACCCACAGGGTCCTAGAACATACACAAATCCACCCACACAGCAATCAGCACCAGAAGGGCCCAAGTTGCTTGTGGGAAGTGGGGGAAGTGACTGAAATCTGGCAGAGAGTGGAGCTAGCACCATTATTCCCTCTGAGACTCCTGCCCCACATACAGCATCACAACCCAGAAACTGGGTTGCCCTGCCCAGGGGAACACTTAAGGCTCCACCCCTCACTACATAACAGGTGCATCAAGACAAAATAAATGGCCCAAATGAAAGAACCAATCAAAGCTCCAGAAAAAAATACAACTAAGCACTGAAGAGATAGCCAACCTATTCGATGCACAGTTCAAAACACTGGTAATCAGGATGCTCACAGAATTGGTTGAATTTGGTCTCAAATTAGATGAAAAGATGAAAGCTACACTAAGCGAAGTGAAGGAAAGTATACAAGGATCCAGTAGTGATGGAAAGAAAACTGGGACTCAAATCAATGGAGTAGACCAGAAGGAAGAAAGAAACAACCAAACAGAAAAGAATGAAGAAACAAGGATTCCAAAAAATGAGGAGAGGCTTAGGAACCTCCAGGACATCTTTAAACATTCCAACATCCAAATTATAGGGGTACCAGAAGGAAAAGAGGAAGAGCAACAAGTGGAAAACGTATTTGAACAAATAATAAAGAGAACTTCCCCAGTCTGGCAAAGGACATAGACTTCCAGGAAATCCAGGAAGCTCAGAGAGTCCCAAAGAAGTTGGACCCAAGAAGGAACCCACCAAGGCACATCATCATTACATTAGCCAAGATTAAAATGAAGGAGAGAATCCTAGAAGCATCAAGAGATAAGGGGACAGTCACCTACAAAGGAGTTCCCATCAGACTGTCAGCGGATTTCTCAAAAGAGACCTTGCAGGCAAGAAGGGGCTGGAAAGCAATATTCCAAGTCAGGAAAGGCAAAGACCTACATGCAAGATTGCTCTATCCAGCAAAGCTTTCATTTAGAATGGAAGGGCAGATAAAGTGCTTCTCAGATAAGGTCAAGTTCAAGGAGTTCATCATCACCAAGCCCTTATTCTATGAAATGTTAAAGGGACTTATCTAAGAAAAAGAAGATAAAAACTATGAACAGTGGAAGGACAGCAAACTCACAGTTATTAACAACCACACATAAAAAAAAAACTAAGCAAACAACTAGAACAGGAACAGAACCACAGAAATAGAGATCACATGGAGGGTTATCAACAGGGGAGTGGGAAGGGGAGAGAGGGGGAAAAGGTACTGAGAATAAGTAGCATAGATGATAGGTAGAAAATAGACAGGGGGAGGCAAGAATAGTACAGGAAATGTAGAAGCTAAAGAACTTATGACACATGGACATGAACTAAAGAGGGAGAATGTGGGTGGGAGGGGGTGTGCAAGGTGGAGGGGAGTGAAGAGGGGAAAGTGGGACAACTGTAATGGCATAATCAATAAAATATATTTAAAAAAACAAAAAGTGACATTATTTGAAATTTTTCCTTGGAAGCATGTTAGCCAAAATTTTGTTCATTTTCTTCAGCTATTGATGTCTGCCTACTATTAAGTTTAATTCTTGACTTCTAATTACAGGAATTATTAAAATATAGCAAAGACTGTGAAGGATATGAACAATTAAAGGAGGCACTTGACACAATGCTGGATTTACTGAAGTCAGTTAATGACTCTATGCATCAGATTGCAATAAATGGCTATATTGTAAGTAGACTTCAATGATTACCACAATTTTAAGGGGGTAAGCATGTTCATATCCCTTTCTTCCTCTCTTGGAACCCATTGAGAAATAAGAAGAGGCAGACAAATGGAGGTGACCCAAATGTCAGCCTTATTAGTGATAATGCTGAGTAGAGAATTGGCTTCAGATCACTAGCCAAATGGATTTGTGACATCCCTCTTGTCCCCAGAAGTCTGCCTCTAAGTCCAGACTTTGAATTATCCTGCCTGAAGGAATATTTGGGTCTTCTAAGGAGACATATTGCCCCAGAATTGCTCCTTGACCTTGTCCAGGATAGATATGGAAGAAAAAGATCAAATCCTTAGTTACCACCAGCCATTGAGAAAATTTGGACTGGTTGATGCCATCATCAATCGGGATCAAGAAAGAGTGGGGAAGAGTTACCCTGTCTCAACTACCTCCACATGGAGACCTGAAGGCAGGGAAAGGGAAGCTTTTCAGATCTTTCACTTCATAGTAATTTTGTAACTATTTGACACATAGCATGTTTTAAAATAAAAATTAATGATGAAATTTTAAAAGCTTATCAATTATGCTTCAGGGTTTTTAGTGGTTCAAGCTAAACACTATAGTGTTGATGTCAGAAATCTGAATGTAGCTCTGCTTTGTGCTAATGAGTTTTGATTTTCCATTCTAGGGAAACTTAAATGATCTGGGAAAGATGATAATACAAGGTGCATTCAGTGTTTGGATTGGACACAAAAAAGGCGCTACAAAAATGAAGGATTTTGCTAGATTCAAACCAATGCAGCGGCACCTTTTCTTGTATGAAAAAGCCATTGTTTTTTGTAAAAGGCGTGTTGAAAGCGGAGAAGGTTCCCTTAGATACCCATCATACAGTTTTAAGCACTCCTTAAAAGTAAGACAATTTGAATTGTATAACGTAATATTCTTTCACATATATTTTCAAGTTTGTGTGCTTTTTCATTTCGAATAGGTGGGTTTTATATTTTCATGGCACATACTTTTGAGGTGTAATTTACACATGACATTTCATTAGTTTCACATGGACAACAATGGTTTGATATTTCTATGTATTGTGAAATGATCACCACAATAAGCTCAGTTAACATCCAATACCCCACATAGTTAATTTTTTTCTTGTGATGAGAAATTTTAAGATCTGCTCTGTTAGTAACTTTCAAATATGCACTATAGTATTATTAACTATAGTCACCATTCTGTACATTGCATCCCCAAGGCTTATTTATTTTATAAGTGAAAGGTTTTTTCCCTTTAACCCCTCCCTCTTCCCCTGTTTCTCTCACCAACAAAATCTTAAGTAGCAATCCTATATAGAAGTCAGATAAAGCAGAACTTCTCTGCCTGAAATGAATGAGGGAGAGCAGAGCTTTGCCTCCATCCTTTCCTCTCTTACTCCAACCCTTGGCAGTCTCCAAGCGGGCTCCCTAGTGCCCTGCAGAACATAGTTTGAAATAATAAGTGACTTGGCTTCTGCATGAACACTCTTACCACTGGTACGGGGTGGAGTTCCTGGTCTTGGTAGCAGGGAGCCTTTATAACAGAAGAGACTAGAAGGAAACTGTTTCTTCCTTTTCCTCAGTATAATTTACAAATGAATATGTGCTTAGCAAATCCCCACCTTCCTTTTTTGTATCCTCCTTCTGTTCCCTGGCATCTCCTTTCCTGGGTGTTCAAACCCACCTACAGCTGAATCCTATTCACACCTGTCTTGTCTTGTCCTTTGAAATGACTTTCTCCTCTCCTGTAACCCAAATTTGCATTCTGTTCTAATACTAGTTTTTATTTATTTTATTCATTTTTTAATTGTTGTTCCAGTACAGTTTTCTCCATTTTCCCCCACCACTCCCCCCACCCCAGCCATTCCCAATTCCTACCCTCAATCCTACCCACCTTTGGTTTGACATGAAAATGAGAGGAATATTGTTTGAGGAAGTCGCAGTTGGTCCAATGATACTCCCAGCTAGGCCTGACATTTGACAAGAGGAACTTCCATTTTACATGAGTCTGTAATTGGTGAATTTGAGTTTTTTACACCTAATTAATTTTTTCTTTCAAGTTTCAAATTTAAAAGCACTATAGCATTTGTTAGAGAAAATTTGGAAAATAGAGAAAATTATTACTCTTGATTCTCTAACAACTATCATTTATGTCATTTTCATGAACATGTTCTTTCGTAGTTGTTATACAAGGGAGTTTATTCCCAAATTATCTTCTGGAGGGTGGGCCCCTTGTAGTCCAGGCTTCTTCTGCTAGGTGAGTGGTCTAGGAACCCATCTGTATCAGTGTACCAGCTGGCGTTGTTGTGAGAGGCTGTGTTTGGCTTCAGTGAATATTTTTTGAAGACTCTTTTTCAGTATGTTTACCCATTTCATGATGGGTTATTTGGGAGCACAGCTGCCCCGACTCTGCTGAGTGTTCAGCAGTTTTTGCCTGAAAAACACATGGCCCCCATGGCTCATACTCCCTATGCACCTGATCCCACCCCCAGTGACTTTTTGTTGTTGTTGTTTCCCTGGATGAAAAAAGCCCTCAAAGGGAATATTTTGCTGATATGGGAGAGGTGAAACAAAAAACATCAGAAACACGAAAAGGCATCAAAATTGGGTTCAAAAACTGTTTTGAGCAGTGGGAAAAAGTCTCAATAAATGTATTGCATCAAATGGAGAGTACTTTGTAGGTGACTGGAGTTTAAACATGTAATAATTAATATACCATTTTTTTATAAATAAACTGGTTTTTTTGGGGTCCCCCCTCATACATTTAAGAATTGATGTAATTTTTATCAGCAATGATGAAGAGAACAAGCAGAGTGTTCTGAGATGTGTTTGTGTCAGCAGGCTACTAGATAAGCAGACCCTGCTTTTCACTGTTTCTAGAGGGTCACCCGTTCCATGCCGCTCCTAATAAGGTTCCTCACCAGGTTTACAACTAACTTCCTACTGTCCACTTTCCCTGGTTGCTTCTGAGCTCAAAGCAGTGTCACAACTTCTTTAAAATGCTCACTTTTTAAAATAGCAGATGCCCAGCTGCTCCTTTGATATTCGCAATGCACCTCCGAAGCCCTTCAAATCTCGAAGGGTCTTTTATGTCTCTAATAAACACCAGTTGAGAACCAAGAATTTGCAGCTGATCTCTGACAGGGTTCAGATCTCTTGATCTCTGTATACCTATTTCTTGGGAAGGTATTTGACCTTCATAAATGTGCTTGCCCCAAATTCATTTGGTTCACTTTTTTACTTGTGGGATAACCTATTTAATACCTAAGTGTTTCTTGTTTGTATTGACTTTTTATATTTTTAATTCTCACCCGAGGATAAGTTCATTGATTTTGGAGAGAGAGGAAGGGTGAGGGGGAAAGAGAGACTGAGAAACATGGATCAGTTGCTTCCTATACTCGCCTCAACCAGGGATTGAACCTTTTGGTGTATGGGAATGATGCTGCAACCAACTGAGCCACCCGGCCAGGGCTGTATTGACTTTTCATGTTGCCTTTAATTTGTCACAATGATGGACCCACCAACAGAATATTTCTAGAATACATTAGAGTAAGGACAGACTGGTATCAGGTAATGACATCATGAGAATTCAAACTAGTAGTCACTGTGGAAACAGATGGGATAGATGCAAGAAACATTTTGGTGAAAGGCACACAAATGGGCTTGTTGACTTATTAGATACAGGAAATAAATACCTGACATTGGAAGGGAAAAATGAGTTAGATTTTTCTTTGGTTCCCCAATAACTCTTAGTATTTGTAATAAAAAGGATTAGTCAGTGATGCTTACAAGGATTTAGACTAGGATTATTAGGAAACTGGTGATGATTCTCACAAAGAAAGCTGGAAGTTAGGCTATTCTTAAGCCTCACTATGCTTACTTCCTCTTCCTTACCTATCATGAGATTCCAGAATTAGATCATTGCTAGCATTACTAGTCATTGTGTTTGGCAACAGTTAGTTTACCGGTTTCAAAGTCTTCTCCTTGGTAGAGAGGATCAGTGCAGATGCTCTCTACAGCTGAGTAACTTCTCTCTCACTGTCAGTGTACTGGTGCCTTGACTTCATCATGTCAAGCTGCAATTCCCTGGCCTGACAATGTACTTGGTAATGATTGTGTGCTGCATTTTAACTTGACCTTTTCTATGCAAAAGAAGGTCCCTAAGATAGGTCCCTAAAGTTAGTCAGATGGAGAGATTTGAGTTCTTCAGAGTCTTCACTTTATGCATTCATTATTGTCATTTAAAAAAAAATTAACAAACATAGTGCTTACTATGCCCTAGTATCTGTTGAATGCTTATAAATATCATTAACTCATTTGATCCACGTAGCAATTGTATACAAATAGAAACTATTATTAGCCCATTATTCCCATTTGGAGGATGCAAAAGCTAAGTTCCAGAGAGGTGAGTCATTTGCCTGAGAGCACATAGCTAGTCAGTGGTGCACTGCTGCTTTAGACCCAGGCAGGTGTCTCCACAGTCCGAGCCCTTAATACACTGTGCTGGGAAGCCTGTTCTTGTTCATTCATTTTTTCATTCCTTCCTTCATTCTTTTTTAATGCCCATTCTTCACACCTCCACTCTACCCTTGTAGCAACCATTTTAATTTATTTGATGTTTATCATTCACTTTGTTTGTTCTTGATACATGTATACTAATGTTCTGTGTACATGTAGTTTTAATATATATTAATTGCATTCTGTTAGAATTCTCAGTTTCTTTATTTTGATCTCAAAAACTGTTTTCAAGGTACAGCCATGTTACTGCTTTATACCTAGTGTATTGCTTCTAATGCTTCATAGCACTTAAGGCTAGCTACATTTTTTTTAAATCCTCACCTGAGGATATGTTTATTGATTTGAGAGAGAGAGAGAGAGAGAAACATTAGTGTGAGAAAGAAATATTGATCAATTGCCTCCCTTATGTGCTCTGGCTGGGGATTAAACCCACAACCTAGCTATGTGCCCCAACCCCGAATGGAATCTGCATCCTTTTGGCATATGGGCTGATGCTCCAACTAAGTCACACTGGCCAGGGCTAAGACTAGCTACATTTTTTGTTAATGTGATTCAAGATCAATTTCCTAGTAATACCCGCCCCCGCCCAAATAACTAAACTCTATCCCAGAAACGGAGATAAAAGTCTTGATTGGTAGTTATTTGGGGGGATAAGTGGGGGTGAAACATTACTTTGACTTGGACGATGGGCACACGGTGCTGTGTGCAGATGATGCTTGTTGAGTTACACATGTGAAACTGCATAGTTTTGTGAGCCAATGTCACCACGAGAAATTCATAGCTGCAGGGCACCACTGACTAGCTATGTGCTCTCAGGCAAATGACTCACCTCTCTGGAACTTAGCTTTCACATCCTCCACCTGGGAATAATGGGCTAATAATAGTTCCTACTTATATACAATTGCTATGTGGATCAAATGAGTTAATGATATTTATAAGCACTCAACAGTAAAAAGGGGGGGAAACTATTGGTAGTGACTAGGTATAACCCCAGAGTTCTTCACCTACTGGGTGACATTTAACAAGGTAGGTGACATCTTCAAACTTTCCTAATCTTGGACAATTCAGTTAAGAGTTGGGGCGCTGAACACTTGACATGGTGAGATAAAAATGCTTTATAATAAAACATACTCATAGCTATGAGGAATCATCAATGAAAATACGAAGGATAAAGCAGAGACCACAGGGTGTAACTATAGAATCAGCCAAATTTTATTATATGTTCTTTATTGTATAGTATATTATATATAACTATACACATATAGTTAGACCTTTAATTCTGCCTATTGGTTCTCAACTGAGTAAATGTTCATGATACAGTGAACATTTAATGAATAGAAAGCTTTTAAAAAAGCCTATATGTTCTGATATTTGAGAAAATATATACAATCTACAAATTACAAATGGATTGTATACCAGTGGATCATTTATAGGTGAATTGTTTGGAGCTGAGAACAGTATTGTATGCTAAATATAATGGATATTTTTCCAGGGTGACTTGAAAAAGTTTATTTATTTTATTTATTTTTTAAATATATTTTGTTGATTATGCCATTACAGTTGCCCCATTCCCCCCTTCATTCCCCTCCACCCTGCACACCCCCTACCCCCATTCCCCCTCTTTAGTTCATGTCCATGTGTCACAAGTTCTTTAGCTTCTACATTTCTCACACTACTTATGCCCTCCACACTGTCTATTTTCTACCTATCATCTATGCTACTTATTCTCTGTACCTTCTCCCCCCTTCTCCTCCTCCCACTCCCCTGTTGCTAACCCTCCTTGTGATCTCCATTTCTATGGTTCTGCTCCTGATCTAGCTGTCCTCTTCATTTGCTTTTGTTTTAGGTGTGGTTGTAAATAACTGTGAGTTTGCTGTCCTTCCACTGTTCATAGTTTTTATCTTCTTTTTCTTAGATAAGTCCCTTTAACATTTCATAGAATAAGGGCTTGGTGATGATGAACTCCTTGAACTTGACCTTATCTGAGAAGCACTTTATCTGCCCTTCCATTCTAAATGAAAGCTTTGCTGGATAGAGCAATCTTGCATGTAGGTCTTTGCCTTTCCTGACTTGGAATATTGCTTTCCAGCCCCTTCTTGCCTGCAAGGTCTCTTTTGAGAAATCCGCTGACAGTCTGATGGGCACTCCTTTGTAGGTGACTGTCCCCTTATCTCTTGCTGCTTCTAGAATTCTCTCCTTCATTTTAATCTTGGCTAATGTAATGATGATGTGCCTTGGTGGGTTCCTCCTTGGGTCCAACTTCTTTGGGACTCTCTGAGCTTCCTGGACTTCCTGGCAGTCTATTTCCTTTGCCAGACTGGGGAAGTTCTCCTTTATTATTTCTCCAGATAAGTTTTCCACTCGTGGCTGTTCCTCTTCCCCTTCTGGTACCCTTATAATTTGGATGTTGGAATGTTTAAAGATGTCCTGGAGGTTCCTAAGCCTCTCCTCATTTTTTTTTGAATTCTTGTTTCTTCATTCTCTTCTGTTTGGTCATTTCTTTCTTCCTTCTGGTCTACTCAATTGATTTTAATCCCAGTTTTCTTCCCATCACTATTGGTTCCCTGTACATTTTCCTTCATTGCACTTAGTGTAGCCTTCATTTTTTCATCTAATGTGTGACCAAATTCAACCAAGTCTGTGAGCATCCTGATTACCAGTGTTTTGAACTGTGCATCTGATAGGTTGGCTATCTCTTGGTTGCTTAGAAGTATTGGCTCTGGGGCTTTGAACTGTTCTTCTGCTTGAGCCATAATGTTTTGGTCTGGTCACACCTGTTACATATGCGGGGCAGAGCCTTAGGTGTTCACCAGGGTGGGGCAACCCAGTTGCTGGGTTGTGATGCTGTATGTGGGGGCGGGGTCAGAGATGGAGCAATGGCATTTGTTGTCCTCTTTCTCAGATTTCAGTCCCCTCTGCCACTTCCCACAAGCAAATTGAGCCCTTCTGGTGCTGGTTCCTGGGTGTGTGGGTTTGTGTACATTGTAGGACCCTGTGGGTCTCTCCAACAAATTCTCTCATGAAGCTGGGAGCCTCTCCAAGCACCTCAACCCCTGAAAGTTTATTTAATCAGTGCTTCTAAGCTTTAATTCCCATAGCTGGGGCCCTGGGTTGCGCTGTCTGTCTCACTGCTCATTCCTTTGCCTGGTTTATCTACGTGTGCATGTGTGACTATGGTCAGCCAGCTGCTTTGTGTGCTCATTTGGTCTGCCCGTTGCCACCCCATGCCTGGGATCTGCCAACTTGAAAAAATTTATTTACTGTATAATGATGTACTAGATATGTGCAATGAAAAATAACAAAAACTATTGCAATTCAAATAAGGGAAAGTTGAGAAAGCAAACTAATACTCTAAAAAGCAAAGTGCATGACCTAAGCATTTAATGCCTATTATTTAATTGTATATCATCTCTATGAAATAGATTTTCTTCCCATTTTATAATTGAGGAAACTGAAGTTCAGAAAGGTTAACCAACTTGTACCAAGACACATAGCTAGTAAATGGTAGAGATGCAATTCCAACTGTAGCCTCTTGGACTCTGAAGCACTTGTGCTTTCTATCTTATGTTATTGAGACAAAATCATGTATTGAGGCAAAATCAATTTAAATAGTATTGAATATGAGATTGTTATTTATCTTAAATTCTAATGTTTGAGCAAAAGTAGCTTAGAGTGGTTGAATAGTAATAGAAAGATGTTTGGGGGCATTCTGAAAGTAATTTCTGACAACATTCAGGGTGGATGTCACAGGCTCTTGCATTTATATGTCCCATTTTATTTCTTAGTCATTCCTTTTCTTTTCCTTGATATGAGGGTCTCACTAGCACTACTATTAAAACTTATCAGCCCTAATTTGGGCCATTTCCTGGGCTCCTAAGTGGAATGGAGAGTGAGATATTCCTTTAGATAATTAGTCAGGAATTGAATGAAAAAGAAGGCAGAAGGGAACTGAAGGAGAATGTGTGTTGTAAAAGGGAGTAAAATTGCTCAAAATGGAATGAACCATGCTAGAGCAGCACAGAATGAATGAAAATGGAAGAGGCTCTGCTTTGAACAATCATAGGGAGGAGAAAAAAAGTTGTGGCAAGGAAGGGATATTGTGTATAAAACTTTCACTGAGTACAAGAAGACATCCTCCCATGACAGATTATTTGTCTTCTAGAGAGGCTGAGAGACTGGTGGAAATACAGGGGTTGCTTGTGTACCTGGCTGATTTTCCCCTGCCCCATATAAATCAGATCTTTGTAACTTGTGGGGTTTCTCTACAGATAAGTAATAATCTGTAACATTAATTTATCTTGCAAATGATTATTTAAAAGAACTATTTAATTTTAGATGACATTTTGCACTGATGTTTGATTACTTTTACTTCTATGTTTGATGCAATAATTTGTTTTCAGAGTGTACAGTTACTTTACAACATAATTTGATATTAGATGGACTACTTGGATATTCACATTGATAACCTTTGTTTTAATCACTGTAATGGAGCATGTAGTCTGTACTATAAGTGTGTAATTCAGTGGAAACATTTAAATACTCATGTCTGTGATCAAAATATTATTTCATATTCTTTGAATATAAAATGTATACTTTCCCAAGTAAGACATTCTGTTTCATTTAGAATATGATAGGGGTAGGTTTAACGTCATTTCATATTCAAATTAAAGTGCTCATGAAAATTTTGACTTGCATATTATAGATGGAAGAAGTTGGAATCACTGAACATGTAAAAGGAGATAACCGCAAGTTTGAAATCTGGTATGGTGGGAAAGAAGAAATTTATATTGTCCAGGTTGGTCATTTAAAAATTACTCTAGTTATATTACGAAGCTTCAGCCCTGGCTGATGTAGCTCAGTGCATTGAGCGCAGGCCTGCAAACCACACGATCTCGGTTCGATTCCCAGTCAGGGCACATGCCTGGGTTGCAGGCCAGTTCCCAGCAGGGGACTCACGAGAGGCAACCATACATTGATATTTCTCTCCTTCCCTCCTCCTCTAAAGATAAATAAATAAAATATTAAAAAAACCTTCTCATTCCTCTCACGTAGATCACTTAAATATTGTTTCATTATTGTTTTTTGTGATGTAGTTGAACACTTTTTTAGTGACTTTTTAACTTGAGATATGCCTATGGTACTTTCTAAGGCTTTATGTTTTCGCAACCTTACTAGGAGATTTGTGAATTGTAGCTGATAGCCAAAAGTTTGGCAGGGGCTTCTCTGTCCCCATCAAGTTTCTAGGGTTACAGATTGATAATAGTTCTGAGTTCCTTTTGTGCTTGACATTTGGAGATCACCTGATTACAAGACACGGCAATGTGATGATTCAGACTTGATCATTGTTTCTGAAGCCCCTGGCCAGATGTGCTGTAAGGTCCAACCTATTTGAGGGAAGGGGAAAGGAATGAGAGAGAACATTGCAAGAGGATGTTTTCATTTCAATATTTGTATCAGGACTTGTCATGGGTGAATGTGCTGTTGTCTGTTGATAGTGCCCAGTGATGTTTTTTTCTTGGTTTCAGTTCTGTACTACGTAATTATAGTCCATAAAATGTTTTCTTGGTTTGATTGAGATATAAGACTTCCTGCTATCTTTTTTTAAATCCTAACCCAAAGATACATTTATTGATATGAGAGGGAGAGAGAGAGAGAAATATCAATGTGATATCAATGTGAGAGACAAACATTGATTGGTTGTCTCTCATATGTGCCTGGACCAGGGATTGAACCTGCAACCTAGGTATGTGCCCTGACCTGTAATCAAACCTATAACCTTTTGGTTGCTCTGAGCAACCGAGCAAGGGTTCCTGCTGTCTTTTAACAAACTTATCTTGGAAGTAATGGAAAGCTATTTAAGGAAGCTTGCATGTTATCATCATCAAAATTACTCTGCAATAGATTGGCTTTTCAGAAACAGTAGAACTTGTTTTATTTTACTGAAATTAAATGTAAAAACATTTATATTTTTATCATATTTTATTTTAAAGATTTTATTTATCTATTTCTAGAGAGAGGGGAATGGAGGGAGAAAGAGAGGGAGAAAATCATCCATATGTGGTTGCCCCTCCTGGGGACCTGGCCCACAACGCAGGCATGTGCCCTGACTGGGAATCAAACTGGTGACCCTTTGGTTCACAGGCTGGTACTCAATCCACTGAGCCATGCCAGCTAGGGCAAAAAAACACTTATATTTTTAAAAGATCAGTCACACAAAGAAAAGTAAGTGAGATTATATTTCACATTTCCTGTGAGTGTCATTATTTAAGGGCAATTTCAAAATGTTTTTAAAAAAGATTTATTTACTTTTAGAAAAAGGGGAAGGGAGGGAGAAAGAGAGGGAGAGAAACATCAATGTGCAAGAGATACATCAATCAATTGTCTTTGGTACGCCCCCTAACTGAAGACCTGACCCACAACCCAGGCATGTGCTTCTATCTGGAACTGAACCAGCAACTTTTTGGTTCGCAGGCTGGCACTCATTCCCTGAGCCACACCAGCCAGGGCTCAAAATGGTTTTGACTATTATTTCATCTAATTTGATGGTTATTTACTTGCTTCTTAGGAGTCCAAAGAATCAAAATGTTAGAAATTGAACATATTGGTTCAGGATTTAGGTTCAGGTTTATGTTTGATACCCCAATTACATTGGCTTTTTAAAGGAAACATGTCTTCTTCTTCCCCCTTTTAAAATCTTTAGGCTTCAAACATAGATATGAAGATGATATGGTTAAAAGAAATAAGAAGTATTTTGTTGAAGCAACAAGAACTTATGACAGGTATATTTAAGCATGCATTTTCCAGAACCAGTACTATAATAGTCCATTGACTCAGATTTCATTACAGGGAAGGGGGTTGATATATATTTTATACTATTTACAATGAAAGTGTTTGTTAAACTAATTAGTAGGAGATGAAGACTCATGGGGTTGTGTAAACTATTTTGGAGAATGAACTTTACACTAGAAAATGAACTGTAGTGCTTGGGAAACAGCGGTGAAATAATATACCAAGAAGACTGTGTCAATTCTGAGTCTTTCCCATGAGGCAACTGTTTAGCACCTCAAATATTATCAGTGCTTCATCATATTGGATTGGGGTTCCAGTAATACAGTTGTACTCCTTGAATGAAATATTCCATTATTTGGTCCTTTTTTATATTCCAAATTCAGACTGGCCTTCCCTCTGGTTATTTCAAGTCTGTGTAGGTTAACTCTTATGGAGAATGGGTGGTGTGCATGCACATGTGAAAGTCACTGGTCTTCAAGGAAGGAAGAAGTGTGGCTTCTAAATGACGCTTATATAAACTTCCTTTTATTCCACAGTTAAACATCAAGAGCAGTACAGTCAGTTACCTGAAGATGGCCAGCTCTCTTCTCAGCAGAATGATGAGTAAGTGATTGTTCTTTAAGAACCACCACTCCCACAAGCTTCTGTTTTCCCTGTGTAACACCAAGCACTATTAGTAAAGCAGCTCAGATAAAAACTACCTGCCCTTTTAGTAATAATTTGTCAAATTCCATAAACACATCCTTTTCTCAGTTCTATCCTTATACTTGGAAAGGGATACTCCTTAATAGTTATACAGTTGTTCCCCTTGATGTTAAAAATAATTCAATAGTTTGGGCTAAACACAATAACAGATGCTTTGTTCTCAGTACATTAGGGGATGGGGGGATTTGGTGTGAAGGCTTACCCCAAAGTGGCTGCACTAGTGGATTTCTCTTCAACATATTTTTGGTCACCTTCTATCTCCTTATCCTTTAGAAGAGTGGTGAAGGACTGGCAGCTACTCCTGGCCTACAGCTTTGTGGTCCTTTGATGGAGACCACATGCTGGTAACTCGACCTCTCTTTCTATGTAGTTAGAGATGAGGTACTGATTCTCAGAGGGAATTCTGCCGGGACACAACCATTAAGTCTTTGAGGAAGGTAGCAGTCCAAAATAATAGCACTGATGAGCAGAGGTGTAGAGATGTGGTCCTTGTATTCTGCCACTAGGCATCCTAAAGGGTAGAGTTTCCATAGAACATTTGTAGACATGCAGAAAGATTCACCACACTGGTGAATCTTTAGGCCTTTAGCCCTCCAGAGCTTTGGCACAGAAATTTAGCATGTGTTCTCTGTCTGATAGAGGGATCATTAAATAACTTACTGAAAATACTCTTTTTGTCTCTGTTGCATATTATCTTTCAGAGGTAGCTAAAATCAGGTGCAAAAGTGTGTTGGTTCATCTGGAGCTTTAGGAGAACCATTTAAAAGTCACACTAGAAGTCTTTATCTTCAGCCCTGGCTAGTGTGGCTCAGGGGATTGAGCACTGGCTTGCAAACCAGTCACCGGTTTGATTCCCAGTCAGGCCACATACCTGGGTTGCGGGCCAGGTCCCCAGTAGGAGGCGTGCAAGAGGCAACCACACATTGATGTTTCCTTCCCTCTCTTTCTCTCTCTTTTCCCCTCTCTAAAAATAAATACAAAAATATTTTTTAAAAAGAAGTCTTTATCTTCACAGTACTCAATCATTTGTCTTATAGAAGTAAAATCTTTAGATTTCATGTAGTTGACTTCCTAGTAGCTGATAGAACTCAACAGTATTAATCAGTTTAAAGTTTCATCATCATTTACGTATATCTTATTTAATTAATTAAAGCTAACATTGGAGTAACAGGGACTGTTGTTTATATTTTTCCAACATTGTTAAGTTGTAGTTGTCAGTTAAAATTGTATATATTTAAAGAGTACAACTTGGGGACTTAGACTACATATACATTGTGAAATATTCACCATAGTTAAGGTAATTGACACAGCCATCACCTCATATAGTTATTCATGTGTGTGCATGCATGTGTGTGTGTGTGTGTGTGTGGTGAGGGCATTTAAGATCTACCTCTTAGCAAATTTCAAATATACAGTTTAATATGCTGTTGGAATTTTAAAATTTATACCCGTGTTAGGTTGCAAGGAAGTAATTTTTTCCTTGCATATTAAAGAGAGGCCCTGCTGGCTTGGGTCCTACGAATTAAGCTTTCCTATATTATGAACTATTACCACACAGTAAGAGGGAGTTAGCTCTGTTTGAATGGATTCTTAGGGTATGTTGTTGACACATGGTATCAGTAGGAAAAAAAACATTTTAAATGTTTTATTACTTGTAGACTATACCAAAGCTCACTTAGTTTTGCATATTTACTATTTCAGAGGGCAGCAGGGGGCTTTTATAGGCCCCCAGGAAATTGAACCAAAGCACACCAGCACTGTGGTGGGGGTCTGTAAGGCAATCCCGGCAGTTCAGGCAGAAGCCGGTAAAGGTACGTGTCATGGTTGTCTGAAGGTCAGATTCACAGCTGTCCAAATTCTTTTCTCCCATTGTTAATTTGGAAAATCTACCTGTCTATTACCTTTATATAAGAAAAAAAACAGAATGAACCCATTTTTATAAGGCTTGCATGTCTTGCGTGTGCAAGATGCTGGTGGACACTGCAGAGTAGTGGTTCTCCTAGTGCAGTTCCTGCACCAGTAGCATCAGCATCACCTGCAAATGCATAAGGATGGTGAATTCTCTGGCTCTTTCCTAGACCTTCTGAATCAGAAGGTTTAGTGAATAGAAAAGAGTCATTTACAGCTGGAATAGTTTTTAATGCAAATTGTTTCATTTAAACTGGTTTCAAAAAATTGTTTATCTCAGCAAATATAACACAGCCTGTATTTCAGGAATTGTGCAAAACCCTGGGCATAGAGTGTAATTAAGATACTCAGGCCCAACTGATGTGGCTCAGTTGGTTGGGCATTGTCTTGCAAAGCAAAAGGTCACCACTTCGATTCCCAGTCAGAGCACATGCCTGGGTTGCAGGTTCAATCCCTGGTCAGGGCATGTATGAGAGGCAACCAATCGATGTTTCTCTCCATTTCTCCCTCCCAAAGCCTTCCTCTAAAAATAAATAAATAACATTTTTAAAAATGAGAGGCACTCAGCTGTCATCCCCATGAAGCTAAGAACATAAGTAACTCAACAAGCAATGAAAATTAAATGTGATGATTATTTTGATAGAGAAGTACAATGTACTGCAGAAGCATTAGGTAATCACATGGGGATACCTGAATCACTCTGGGATCAACAGCAGAGACTTCTGGAGAAATGCCTAACAGACTGCACAATATGCACTACTTAAATGTGATGGTCTTTAAAACCAAATAATGGTAATGCTGCTGAACTTTCAGTTGTCAGTTTAAAGGTCACTTCTGTCAGGTCATCTATGCTGCGGTTCCCAGAGAAGTCAGGAGGGAGACTAGTATCAGTGCCATAGTTTGATAGGTGTGGAAACTAAGTCAGAAAAAGTTGACATAGCTGTTCCAAGGTTACATGAATGGTTTAGTGTTTAGTGTGACCACATTGAGAGCCTATTAATTCTCTGCCTATATTGATTGCTTAAATCATATCAGTTCAAAATATTTTATTAATGAAGTACCTGTTAGATTCAAGGTTCTTATGTGACATGCAATGTATAACACATGGTCTCTGCCTAATAAGAGAGTTAAGACAAGTCAAATATAATATTAATAAGTAGAATGTTATAAGTGCTATTCAAATAGGCCAATAAAATGCTATAGAAAAAAATTGGAAGAGATTATTTTCTGTTAGAAGGGGTAACTATTCTTTGGAATGCTATTTACCTTATTATTTTTAATAACTCTCCCACAAACCCCAATTTGAAACCATCCTAATAAATAAAAGAAGTATATGACATTCCAGGCCCTTTCGGAAATATCAGCACTTCTAAAACAGTACAGTCTAATTGGAGGTTCTATTATAGGGAGCTACTATTCTTGGATCACTGTAGCTTTGATTATTGCTATAAGTTTACTCTTCTCCTTGCCGTGGGCCAGCATCCTTAAGTAACTGCCACCCTTCATGTTTTTCTTATTGTTTGGACTGCAGAAATCTCTGAAGGACCTGAGACATGGGTAAACGACTATTTCTACTCTTCCTATGTTGACAATGAAGAAGAAAGACCCCTAATGGTTAGTAATGACATATTAAAATAAACAAATGGGAACTCTTGAGGCAATTTTACTGATGAAATAGGTGAAGTACATAGGGGCAATCTTTTGTCAGTATCCTTGAGGTCATTAGGTATATGGCACGGCCAAAGATTGGAAACAGGTATAACCATTCAACTTATTTGAGCTATATGTGGAGTTCCTAGTGAAGCCGATGAGATCAATAGTCAGTCATTCCAAGTCTCAATATATTGACCAGTGTTGTCTTTAATTCAGCTTCACCACTGTGTTTTCAGTCAAGGCACATGAGACAAAATCAGAGGACAATAGAAAGTCAATTAATTAAAAATTAATTAAAAATCAATAGAATCCATATTGGAGAATATAGCAAATAAATGTTACACATTAAAAACTCTTTAATAACATCTGGGAACAGGGTTTAGTGGGCTATCAAAAATGTACTAATGATACTAAATTTCAGCATATTAGAACAAGGGGTCACCCCATAAAACTAAAGGAGGTTGCTTTAGGGTAAAAGTAAGTGTTTTATAGAAGTCGTTTGCAATATTGTTAGGATCCTCTTGGATTATTAGAGGGGAGTTAGACTTTTTAGGGTATATCTTCAATGTTTTGAAGTCACCAGCTAGCTTAGAGGGTGGGAGTGGTATATTGTACTGGACTGCTTCTTGGTGCCCTTCAGAGTACCAACATCAATTTGGCAGTTTTAATATCGGGGTAAGGGAATAATGGTATGGAGAACCACAAAGCTGCAGAGCATCAACCTGAATGGTTTCTCTCAAAAAGTACCAGAGTTTTCTTTCTACTAATAATACAATGACCATAAACAGAGTTGTAGGGTAGTTTACAGTTCACAATATAATTTTCCCATTTAATATTCACAGAATTATTGAGAGGAAGAGCGGGTTTTTATTACCTCCAATGCACAGAGGAGGAAACTGAGGCTCAGTGCTGCTAAGAGGTTTGTCCGGTGTTAATTGTCTAGACCAGCAACACTGAAACTTTTTAATGCAGGAATCCTTTACATTCTTAAACTTCATTGAGAATCCCACAGAGCTCTTGTTTCCATCTGTTGATATTTACCATATTAGAAATTAAAACTGGTAAATAGAAAGTTATTTATTCATTATCTTTAAATATTACTAAACCATAGTAAGTTCATATAAGTAACATTTTAATTAAAATTTTACATATTTCAAAACACAACTTTTAGTGAGAAGAGTGGTGTATCAAATATTTTTGCAAGTGGCTTTAACCCGCTTTTGCATTCAGTCTGTGCTGTCACACACCAGGTAGGCCCTAGAAAACTCCACTCTATACTTATGAGAGGATAAGAGTGAAAAAGCAAATAATGTCTTTATAGAAGTGTGACCTCGCAGACCCTTGGAAGGGTGTCAGGCACCTCCAAAGCTCTGCCTCCTAAACTGAGAAGCACTGGTTTAGACTAATAATAAAGAACTTTCATTTTTAAATTAATAGTGTCTGAGGATGGTAGTTGTTCAGCTGTGAGTGAAAAATCAGGGGAAGGCATTTGGGGTTTAAATGTTTGCTGTAGGTGATCTATGAGGGGATTGTTAAGAACTGACAAAATCTTCAGTAAGCATTTGCCCAGCTGTAGTGTTAGAAAAGAAAGTACATATGCAAAACTGATTAGTGCTTTAATCATAGGGGATGGGAATGTAGAAACACCTATTAGCTTTCTTTTATTCTCCCAATAGTTCCCCAAGATGTGTTACTAAGAAACACATACCCAAAACAAAACCAAACAAAAAACAACAATTCAATGCATAAAAAAAAGAAAGACACCCCCAAGCAAAATGGGCTCCAATGAGCTGCTCTTTTAGCCTTGCTTTATCAAATCAAAAGTCAGAAATAATAGGTGCTGCTTACCTCTTAGAGGCTGTCGAGGATGACTCTGCTATTATGATGAAGCTACTATGTTAAATGGCAAGTAGCTCTTTCCTGCCTGCTTCTCAGCCCATTTGATAAAAAGGAAAAAGGACTGCTCAAAAGACATCTGGCGCAAGTGACATGGATATTGTTTTTAGGTTAATTCCTTTTGGATGTGTAAAGAATCAACATCACATAATTATTTCTTTTTCCTTTTGGATGTGTAAAGAATCAACATCACATAATTATTTCTTTTTCATGAAAAAATTTAATATTGTACTTTTACCTTTTGAAATTATGTATTCAATGTGTTAGATATTGTGCTGGAAACATCTCTAACTACTTTTGGACATGAGATTTATTATTTCTTCTCCATCTACTTTGTAACTAAATGCAATTGGTGTGCCTTGTATTTTCTAGCTTATTAATGAATAAGTTAAAATTATAGCTGCAAAAGGTTAGGGCCAAGTAAAGTACAATATTTAACCTGCTTTTGTTGGACCCAGAGCTTTTGTGCCCATTTTTTTTTACCTGTGCCAAACGGTATAAAGACCAGAAATCCTTTTGGGGGCATTAGGAAATCTTTGTTTAGAGCCATTGCATTTTGTATGTGCCAAGATAAATTTTTCATGAGGGTAGATTATATATAATAGTGTTTAAAATTATTTTGTTTGTTTTTTCCTGGAGTTATGCTTATGATTCATGTAACAAATTAGTTCTGTGTACCTCTGTTATTTTCTGTGTAGTTCATGGTGTAATTCTCCTTTTGAAAATTAAAGTGAATTCTTCAGGTTAAATAAACACATGTTCTGCTTTTTTCCCCATCCCAAACTGCTTCATGTTCGTTTGTTCCTGCAAAGCTGCCACAGCTACCACATTTGCCATTGAAGTACCACATGAATTCTTTGTCAGAGAGCATGCAGTTGTGCAAGTAGTTTTGCAATCAAGTTTATAATGTAATTTTTCAAAACAACCTTACAGCCTCCAGACAAATATAAAGCCCTAGCAGATTGCAGGAATAGGGGCTCAGAAGACCTCCTGATTAGAAATGGAGATGTCATTCAGCTTCTCCATGAGGATGTTGAGGGTCAATGGTAGGTGTGTTCTCCATGCCTGTGATGACCTCCGCCTGGGGCACATGGATATCTAATCAAACATTCTGCTTTACTTGTATCTTTGTTATACAGTCTCAAGAAGCAGAAATATCACATTTCTTATCAGTGTTTCATTTTCATTGCTTCAGCCATGCCTTTATAGCTCACTGAAAGGAATGTTAACCTTCGGTGAGTGAAAAATGCTTTGAAAGAATGAAATGCTGTGAGTCTGCATGCTCTTTTGTGGTTTGCCTTTGGCTCAAACATTCCAGCTGATACACCTGGCTTTGTAATGGCTACAGATTGCATTACACGTGGTAATTTAAGTCATTCATTAAATCATCACATCTTTAATGAATGCCTACTGTGTGCCAGGGACCATGCCTTGCTCTTTTACAACATAGTCATACCTCTCTTTATCAATTCAAATGACTGACTTTTTTTGGTCTTATCCTATCCGTATGCATTTGACTTCCTGTAGCACCAATTGCAAAGGTGGTTCTGCCAAATGTACTGTTTAATTTTAGAGAACCCAAAGCAGGAAGGAATATTGTTTGGAGGAGGACTAAATGAAGCTTCCACAAATCTTGGAAATTTTATATGAAATTATTATTTCATTGTGTCAGTAACTTTACTGAAATTCTATGTTTACCATGTACTCTGACCCTAAAGATGGAAGAGTATTCACACAAGGGTGAAAATTAATCATGTGTCATTAAAATAATAACCATTTTTGCTGGAAACGTCAATCCTTTGTAGGTTACTCAAAAGACTTAAGAGCACTGTCTTTGAATACATGCAATAGCTTTGTGAAAATTTAAGCTGCAATGCAATGTCTTTGCTTTTTATTAGCTTATACCATCATTGTTGGCTACTAATTCATTTATTATTTAGGTTGGTGAAAAATCTAAACAGAAGAAAAAAATGCCTGATTCCAGGGAACAGTTTGGAGATTTTAATCGGTGACTATAGGTTTCGGAAGGCCAGAGTTACAGGTATAATATGAACATACTGTATACTATTTGTTTAAAGGCTAAAAGTTTTAAAGCTTTACCAGATATGAAATTGGCATAGGGTAAGAAATACTCTTACTCTCTTTGCACTATTATTTATTTCTATTATTTAGAAATAAAACTGCAAGCATATTACATTAGCCAGGATTTAATAAACATGTTACACTTTTCCCTACAAGGTTGATAGGTTTGAAAGAGTTTCAGATACTATGATGTCTTTATTTTTATTTTTATATTTTATTGTTGTATAATTACAGTTGTCTCCATTTCCTTCCCATTACTCTCCCCTGCCCCACCCACCCCCACTTCCCACATCCAGTCTTCCCCCTTATTGTCTTTGTCCTTGGGTCCTTTATACATGTTCCTTGACTTGACCCGGCAGGGAAGATACTGTGATCAGGTGGTGTCTTATAAGAGATCCTTCAGAACTAAATACTGATAAAATACTTTTAAGGTACCAGCTTTACTACCTAAGAATGCCTTACCAGTGTGTTTTTACTTAGTGCACAGAACATGTTCTTTTCTTATGGTAGGTTTCTGCTGCACACACATACTTCTCTGTGTCTGTGCCCAGGATTTAATGTGTGAAGGTAGTATGCAGCAATGAGAACTAACCTAGTGTTCCATTCTATTAATTCAAACTTTCGTACATAAAATTCCTGCATACGGACCCATATTTTTGTACATTTTCTCCCTAAGTGATACTGAGCTATCTGTGAAAAGTCAGCACAAAAGAGAAACCAGACTTGTTTGTGAACAGGACTATTATTTCTATATGTATGTATTTCCTTTGAATTTCTAATTTGGACTTGTATTTAAATTCCAGGTAATGGTACATTGTATTTAGATAAATCTAATAGAGCAGTATTAACTTATTTGGTTCCAAATTTCATTTAATGGCGTAAAATAAAATCAAAGGATGATAGGGCTCAATGTAAATACTGGATTGCATGGGAACCCCACAAATAGAGTCACTTGTTTGGTTGTTTTTTGGGTACTCCAAACCTGAGTCTCCTTTTAAATGTTTTCTGCACTAATTGTTGAATTATTTAGATAATTATTGAATTATGGAATTATTTACATAATCAGAAGAATCTGATATACCAACAATCTGAACTAAGTAATATTTGTTTAAAACCCAACAACTGCAGAATACACCATTTCTTTTAAGTATACATAAAACATTCACCAAGATATAGCATATGCTAGGTCATAAAGTAAGTCTCAATAAATTTCAGAAGATTGGAATCATATAAAATCTCAAAGGTGTTATATTAGAAATCAATAATCTGTAAACATTTGGATATTAAATGATACAAATCTAAACAACATGTGGGACAAAAAAGCACAAAAGAAATTAGAATTTTTTCAAGTTGGATAAAAATGAAACATATCAAAATTTGCAGATGCAGCCAAATAGGGTGGGAAATGGATAGCTTTAAATACTTGTATTACACACTTAAAATTCAGTGTAATTCCCCATATTAACATAATTAAGGGGAAATTCTTGTAATCATTTCAATAGATGCAGAAAAGTACTTTACAAAACTCTACTCACTCATGATAAAAACTCTCACCAAACTATAAATAAAGGGAATTTTCTCAATCTGATAATGTACTATTGTGAAAAGCTATAGCTAACATTATACCTAATGGTGAAATATTGAAAGCTTTCCCCCTAAGATTGGCAACGAGGCAAGGATATTTACTCTCACCATTTCTATTCAACATTTTTACTGGAAATCTTAGCCAGTGCCATAACTCAAAATAAAGAGATAAAAAGATTAGAAAAGAAGACACAACATTCTTGTGCTCAGGAGATCATGTCTATGTACAAAACCATTAGGAATCTATACACAAAAAAGTACTAGAAGTAATAAGTGAATTTTATTAGGCCATAGTATACAAAGTCATTATGCAAAATAAATTATAATTCTATATCTTATCAACAGAGAATTTAAAATGAAATTTATAAAATAACACCATTTACATCGGTGATATAAAAGATATAATAAATAGAAATAGGTATAACAATAGATGTCTGAGGTTTCTATACTGACAAGCATGAGTCATTGATGAGATACATTTAAAATGGCCTAAGAAAGGGAGCAATATATATCATGTTCAAGAATTGGAAATATCAGCATTGTTAAGAAGTCCATTGTCCCCAAATTGACCTGTAGAGTTAATGCAACCAAAATTTTAGCAGGTTCACTGGGGGGGCTGGAGGGGGAGGAAGTAAAGACAAGTTTGTTCTAAAATGTATACAGAAAGGCACAGAGTCTGGAATAGAATCTCAAAAATTTGAAAGACTTACATACCCTGATTTCAAGACCCTATAAGGCAGGGGTGTCAAACTCACTTTCACTGGAGGCCACATCAGTCTCATGGTTGCCTTTAAAGGGCCACATGTAATTTTAGGACTGTATAAATGTAACTACTCCTTAACTAGGGCCAAGGAGCTCTACATTCTGCCCTTTGAAGGCAACCATGAGGCTGAAGTGGCCCCTGGTGAAAATGAGTTTGACACCCCTGCTATAAGGCTACAGTAAATAGAGTGTGGTATAGAGAAAAAGAGCTCAGAAGTAGACCCACCGACCCATAACCAATTAATGTTCAATCAAGGTGCCAAGTCAACTGAATGGAGAAAGGAATGTTGTTTTATCAAATGTGCTGGTGTGGGACTTCTGGCCAAGATGGAGGTGTAGGTAGACACACTGTGCTTCCTTGCACAACCAAAAGAAGGACAACAACATTTTAAAAACAACAGCCAGTACTGATGGAAAATTGAACTGTATGGAAGTCCTACAACCAAGGAGTTAAAGAAGACACATTCATCCAGACTGGTAGGCAGGGCAGAGTTGGGTAAGTGGGGTGGAGAGGACTTGCAGCAAAGCAGTGGCTGGTGACCCCGGGCACACAGGGTGGCAGCTGGCAGACCTAGTGCAGTGGTGGATTGTGGCATGGTGCGCAAGGCAGCGGGCAGTCCCACATTCACAGATAAACCAGGCAAAACTGGGGGGCAAGACACTGTGCAACCCAGGGTCCCAGAGATGGGAAATAAAGCCTGAAAACACCAATTGAAAATACCTGTGGGGGTTGAGGTGCCGGGAGAAACTCCCAGCCTCACAGGAAAGTTCATTGGAGAGACCCACAGGGTCCTAGAATATACATAAGCCCACCCACCCAGGAATCAGCACCAGAAGGGCCCAATTTGCTTATGAGAAGCGGGGGAAGTGACTGAAATCCAGCAGAGGGCAGAACAAGCACCATTGTTCCCTCTCTAATCGCTGCCCCACATACAGCATCACAACCCAGCAACTGGGTTTCCCTGCCCTGGTGAACACCTAAGGCTCTGCCCCTCACTACATAACAGGCGGTCAAGACAAAAAAAATTGGCCCAAATGAAAGAACAGATCAAAACTCTAGAAAAAATACAACTAAGTGACCAAGAGGTAGCCAACCTATTAGATGCACAGTTCAAACACTGGTAATCAGGATGCTCACAGAACTGGTTGAATTTGGTCTCAAATTAGATGAAAAAATGAAGGCTATGCTAAATGAAATAAAGGAAAATGCACAGGGAACCAATAGTAATGGGAAGGAAACTGGGACTCAAATCAATGGAGTGGATCAAAAGAAAGAAAGAAACATTCAACCAGAAGAGAATGAAGAAACAAGAATTCAAAAAAATGAGAGGCTTAGGAACCTCCAGGACATCTTTAAACATTCCAACATCTGAATTATAGGGGTGCCAGAAGGAGAAGAGGAGGAGCAACAAGTGGAAAAGTTATCTGAACAAATAATAAAGAAGGAAATGGACTCCTTTCCCTAATCTGGCAAAGGAAATGGACTTCCAGGAAGTCCAGGAAGCTCAGAGAGTCCCAAAGAAGTTGGACCCAAGGAGGAACACACCAGGCACATCATAATTACATTAGCCAAGATAAAAATGAAGGAGAGAATCCTAAAAGCAGCAAGAGAAAAGAAGAGAGTTACCTACAAAAAAGTGCCCATCAGACTCAGCTGCTTTCTCAAAGGAGACCTTACAAGCAAGAAGGGGATAGAAAGAAGTATTCCAAGTCATGAAAGGCAAGGGCCTACATCCAAAATTACTGTATCAAGCAAAGCTTTCATTTAGAATGGAAGGGCAGACAAAGTGCTTGTCTGATAAGGTCAAGTTCAAGGAATTCATCATCACCAAGCCCTTATTCTATGAAATGTTAAAGGGACTTATCTAAGAAAAAGAAGATAAAAACCATGTACAGTAAAATGACAGCAAACTCACAATTATTAACAACCACACCTAAAACAACAACAAAAAAAGCAAACTAAGCAAACAAGTACAACAGAAACAGAACCACAGAAATGGAGATCACATGGAGGTCTAGCAACAGGGAAGTGGGAGGGGGAGAGAGGGAAAGAAGGTACAGAGAATAAGTAGCATGGATGGTGGGTAGAAAATAGACAGGGGGAGGGTAAGAGTAGTAAGGGAAATGTAGAAGCCAAAGAGCTTATAAGTATGACACATAAACATGAACTAAAGGGGGGGATTGTGGGTGGGAGGGGGTGTTCATGGTGGAGGGGAATGAAGGGAAATGGGACAACTATAATAGCATAATCAATAAAATATATTTAAAAATGGTGTTGGTGCAATTGTATATCCACAAGGGGGAAAAATGAATCTTTATCCCTCTACCTCACTAGTCCATATACAAAAATTAATTTGAATTGGATCATAGACCTAAACATAAAAAGCTAGAATCATAAAATTCCTTTTTTCCCCAGGAGCAATTACTATTTTTTACTGTATTTTTTCCCATTACCATTTATCCTTTTTATTCCCACCTCACCCCATCCCCCTCAATCACCACACTGTTGTCCACATCCATGAGTCTTTTTACTTTTTTTGCTTGATCAAAAGCAAACACAGAACAATATATTCATGGCCGAGTGGTTAACAATGTTTTTTATTGTCTTTCTATTACAGTTGTTCCAATTTTCCCCCATTGCTCTCCCCTGCCTTGCCGATGATCTGCTCCCACAGTCAATTCCCACCCTGTTGTCCATGTGCATGGGTCCTTCATACACGTTCCTTGTCTAGTGCCTTCCCCTTCTTTCCACCATTATCACCCTCCCTCAGAAATCTAAAAGTGGAATTGCCTTTTGACTTGGCAATTCCACTGCTAGGATTATATCATAAGAACCCTGAAACACCAATCCAAAAAACCTATGCACCCCAATGCTCATAGCAGCACAATTTACAATAACCAAGTGCTGGTAGCAACCTAAGTGCCCATCAGTAAATGAGTAGATGAAAAAACTGTGGTACATTTACATAAGGGAATATGACACAGCAGAAAGAAAGCAGGAGCTCCTACCCTTTGTGATTATAATTTCGTTTTTATACAGAGCAGAAAAAGCACTAACCAGGAAAGAAAAGTATCAAACAGATATACAAAGAAAGATTGCACTTTACAACATTAAAAAAGTATGCCTATTAGAATAAGATAAAAATCTAAGATGCCCAGATTTGGAATATTGTCTAAGCCAACTATGTGTTGTGATGAATCACATTTTCCCCCAAATTAACTGATTCCATCTTGTACTTTATTATCAGTGTTAGAAATTATAGCATAGACAACATTTTTGGCCTGAAAAGTCACTTGAATATTAACATCATTCTTCATTATTTTGTAGATGCTGCTCTGGGTAACTCAAGGAAACTAACTTCCCCTTGAATTAAAGGAGAATGAATAGACTTGTAAAATTAAGATTTTTTTGGAGGTGTGAACTAGATTATATTTTGTAAAAGTGTTACAGTAAACAGCACAAGAGTCAGGATGATCCTATGCTGCCCATGACATTCACAGAATCTCCTCAGGACTGAGGTGGACTTCATCATTAACAGTTTGTCTCATTTTTGCAAGGAGCGTCTTCACACCTTTCATTCCCTGCAGGTGAAAAATGCAGTATTACTTTGTTTCCAAGTAGTTTTTTTTTATGGCATGCATTCAGATTCTATCTAAAAAAGCTGGATAGGAATTAGTTTGAACATTTATAGATAAAAGACTTAACCTGTAATTTTGTTGGCAACCTCCGGAACAAAACAAAAACCCAAAGAGAGAGGAGGAAGAATCAGAAATTTTAAACTACTTTGTTAAGTCATAGTTTATTATTTAATGCTGTTATCTATGTGACTAAAACAAACCAAAGGGAGATGTTCTGAAGGACCTCTTTTGCACTTTGGCTGGTATTTAAGGCTTTCAGAGCTGTCTTATAGTTTTAAAAAGATCCAAAGCTAAAAGTCCTGTAGTTAGGATGTGTTGAAGTTTACATTTTATGCATTGCAACTTAATTTAGACACACTTGTCACAGCTTTAAGTTAAATATTCATGTATGCACAAGAAGTGTTCCTGTAAAAATGCTCTACTTTCCAGTGTCTTTACTTGCTTTTGAATTTTCTGGAAAAATATGTGTTGTAGTAAATGTTTTCTTATGTTGTGTTTCTTTCTAGTTTTTTTTATTTGTTAAAATAATACATGTATAGATGTCTTTCTTTTATGTATGTAAGCAGTGTGATGACTTGTTTTAAAGTGCAGGGCCAGTTGTTGCATGCAATATTGAGTTGATGCTTGGAGTAGTTTATATCAAGTCCACTGAAGACAATGATTTGAAATTGCTGCCTTTTGAATCATGGATTATGCATTTTATTATCAAGTTGGCATATTACGTGCATGTTTTTTGATGAAATGTGTTACAATAAACAATTCAGTAACTATATAATACATAAATATTTTATCCTTTAAATAGGTTTGTGTGTCATATCAAGATCATAGTTTATGCCAGTGGTATCATTTGATGTAACAATTTGTATGACAAACCAGTTGTATTTTGTTCAAAGATACCTGGAAATTATAAATCTTCTCATGTACACTTGCTGGAATTTATGATGGTTGATTTATGACTCACTCATGAAAATGCCCTTATATTTGATATTTTACTTAATGCTTCTGCAAAAATAACACCAAAATGAAATTAAAATTCATTTCTTTTGTGTGCTGATCCTGTGGTTAGAAGACAGAATTAGGAAATAAATTTTTTTCAATAATGATGCCCTTCTGCACAAAATGTTTTAATTTCATGGTATTAAACTAGGGCTTTTAATCATTTAAGACAATACTGAATTCTATAGATTCAAGCATATGGTTATAGGCTTTTAATGTTTTAACCACTGTACAATGAATGGTTTACTTGTATATGTAACTGTACTGTATTCATTTTATTGGGCTATAAATGTGTTAATATGAAATATAGCAGCAATTTCCCTTTAAGTCTTCAAATTCGAATTACATTGTAAATGTACTTACAATGTAAATACACTTGTTTTAATTCCACATTGAAAATGTGCATCCTTAAATTCATTCACATACTTTTTCAGCTTAGTATAGTATCAATTATATATTGAAAACTGTTTCCTTCTGGTTCATTAGTGATACCGTATAGGCACCATATGCCTTTTGAGTTAAATGTTTACTTCAGCCTAACTGGATGATTCTCTGAGAGAGACAGATAGACAGAGATATCTGAGTAGCAATAGGGTAAAATGCCTGTTCAAAAAGGCTTCTTCACCCCAAATCTAGGATAGCAATAAATGAGGTTTCCTGGGTTCAATAGCTATGGTTATGAATGGATATTTTTACACACTGAGAAAATCTTCTTCCATATAACTGGAGCCCAAGGAAACCTGGAAAGCATCTAGATACCCGTGATTGTTCTCTGAGCTATTGCTTGCAAAGGACTCTTAGTTGAGTTTACCAGACTTAATGGTTTCTTTCCCAGCCTATTTGGGTTCCAGAACTTGTGTCTTAATATTCGTTAGGATACAAAAGCCTAAGAGGCTGGTTTGATGGACTCTTCCACTGTTTAAAATCTGAGATTGTTTGAGATGGCTTAATGAGCATCCCAACACAGGGTCAACTATTTCTCTTGCCTTTAAATTTATTTTTGAGCTCTTTGGAGGAAGTATGATCAGTGAAGTAGTTAATCAATAAGTTGATGCAACCCCAAAGAACACCTTAAAAATTAAAGTGTAATTAAGTTTTTATTCCTATGTTGGCTAAGAAGTGAATGTTATTGTTGATGTTTCTCCAAAATCATGTGTCAGTTTCACAACACAGAATATATATAGTTGTTATAAAAAACCCTGGCATCTAAGCTACAATATTCTGTTACAAAAAGAGAAAATTTCAGAGTGTATTTTTGAAAGTGTAAGGGCATGTAAGAAATCTCCACTTGAAGAGAAATTAGGTCAATGATTTTGTTTGGGGGTTAGTCAGAAATCAATCCAGTTTCACACTTTCTCTGAGAAAAATGCTTATTCTTAAGTATAATAATGCCTATTGATATACTAGACCACAGGAATCAGCTTCCCACAAGGGCAGTACTTTCGGAAGTCTCAATGAATTTAGTATCAGTATTAAATTGTCAAAACAAGTGATTTTTATTTCATTTCAGCATGCTTCTGTACATTGACTTGGAATAGTCAGTTTGCAATTAGTCTTATAGGGTCTGCCCAAGGACAGCAAAATGCTTAGGAAAAAAAAGTATTAAAAATAAAACCTAAACCTTTTATATTTTTGTTCAAAAGAAAATTTATAAAAGTTATAATAGGCACTGTTTTACAGAAATATTTTTTAACTTTATTGTTGGCATTATTACAGATATCCCCATTGCCCCCCAACTTTGCCTACCTCCACCTAGTCCCTGCCCTCCCTGCCTCTGCCATCCCCACACTGTTGTCTGTATCTATGGGTTATGCATGTATGTCATTCATCTAATCCCTTCACCTTCTTTCATCCAGCCTTCCCCTCCCCACCAACAGCTGTCAGTCTGTTCCATGTTTCCATGCCTCTGTTTCTGTTTTGTCAGTCTATTTTGTTCATTAGATTCCACATATGAGTTGAGACCATATGGTATTCGTCTTTCTCTGACTGGCTTATTTCACTTAGTATAATAATCTCCAGGTCCTCCATGCAACAATAGGCACATTTTTAAAAACATAATTCTTTTTTTAGTTCGAAATGTATTTTCTGTATTAAGCTCAGGACAAATTCAAGTCTTAAGTTTTTCCTTTCATTCTGTGAGAGTCTAACCCAATATTTGTTGATGACCTCATTTTCACACATATGGATCAGCACATGAAATTCTGAGGAGGTAGTTTCAGCTGATGTCCACCAAATAGGACTGATAAGGTATATCAAGAAGAGTCAGTGAAGTCGGACTTTGTGAGAGTGTATTCCTTAGGCTAAACAACTTTCCTTAAACCCAAACAAAAATAAAATATAAACCATTTCAAAGATACATTTTGTGTAAGTATTTGTGAGATAGACTCACTGACTCAATCACCATGAAAATAACAAACTAAATACAGCCAGGCTGGAGAAGAAATTAAAATATAATGGAGCAGGAGAGGAAGTCAGAAAGTTTGGAAGCATGAGAAGAACTGGATATGCTGAGGTTTTAGTTAATAGTTTTTATCTCAGTTGGATAGTGAACATCCTCTTTAACATGGCAAGCTATGAGAGAAATCAAGTGACAACAAATAAAATGTGACTAGGTGGACTCTAACTTTATAACCACACCTAAAATGCTTAAAAGAGAAAAATTATAGTGGGTGTTTTAAAATTTAATATTAGGAGCTAAAATGCTCCTAATATTACTGACCCCAGGGAGGACACAAGACTGTGCCTGTACCTTTACAATTAGTTTTAAGATCCCTTAATTCAATGCAAAGCTGGCATTTAAAATATTAGTATTAGTAGCTTAAAAACCTACCTATACTGCTAAAACCACCAGGTATTGGGAAGGACATAAAGCAGAAAGAACTCTTCCACATTGCTACAGGCAGCATAAGTTAGCACAACCCTTATGTGAGTTTTTTGCTAATGCCAAGTGAAGTTGAAGCCCATACTATAAGGCTGACCAACTCCACCCTAAGTATCTACCTTGGAGAAACATACATGCTCAAGGAGACACATGGACCAGAAAGTTTATAGAAGAATTATTTGGAAGAGTGACATATTTGGAGACAACATGAATGGCCATGAACGCTAGAAGAGGTAACTAGATTATGGAATATCATACAATCAAATACTAGATAGAAATGAAAATGAATGATCTAGAGCCACCTGTATCAGCATCAATGAATCGCACAAGAAACAAATTGCAGGATAGATACAATATGACCTCATTGATAAAGTTTTAAAATATGCAAAGCAAAATGTATAATGAATAATTTAGAGTAAAGGTGTATAGGTAGGCTAGATAGTGATTAAGACCACATTAAGGGTGGTGGCCACCTCTGAAGGTAGGTGGGTGGAAGAGAAGGAGTGGTTGAGTGTTGGTGCTTCAGAGTTCATGACATTATTCTCTATACATTTGTATATGTCTGAAACATTTCATACTAAGAAATTCTGCTCACTTTAATTCAGTACTAGAAAAGTAAAATATAATACTATGTGCCCCAATGACTGAAATGCTGTAAAAGTGTGTGACATCTTACCTTCCATACATGCCTGTGGGACTTTTTTTCCCTTACATGCTGGTGAAAATAACAGTTAAGAACTCTTTCCCACAGTCTTTATAAATAAATTATAAATTGCTATAAACTAACATACCTGCAGAAAACTACCATAGACTAAAGCTCCGTTGGCTTAACAATGTGTGAATGTGTTGTATAGGAGAAATATTTGTGCTTAAGAAATATTATGTTTTTTGTCTTTCATTGCCTGGCTTATTTCGCTCAGCATAATGCTTTCCAGTTCCATCCATGATGTTGCAAAGACAAATACCATATGATATCACCGTTAAAAAAACAAAACAAACAAGCAAGCAAAATATGACCAATGACACTCAAATATGGAACAGGCTGACAGGGTCCAGAAGGGAGAGGGGAGAGAATCATAGGGGAAAAGGGGATGGACTCACATGAACAAGTATAAAGGACACATGGACAATAACTAAGGGTGGGGGGTGGAAATGGGAGGGAGGTGGGGAGCATGGGGCGGGGGCCGGGCAGGGTTGAGAATATAAGACAGAAAGCTGTACTTGAACAAGAATTAAATAAAAAATTATTAAAAAAAGAAATATTATGTTTTGCCCTGACCAGTGTGGTTCAATGGGTTGAGTGTTATCCCACAAAGTGAAAGTTAACTGGTTCGATTCTGGTCAGGGCACATGCCTGGGTTGCCAGTTGGGTCCACAGTTGGGGTGTGTCTGAGAGGCAACCACACACTGATGATTCTCTCCCTCTTTTTTCCTCCCTCCCCCTCTCTAAATAAATTAAAAAAATATTTTTAAGAAGAAATGTTATGTTTTACTTTACAGCATAAAATAATGACATTGCCATCTGAGAACAACTACAAAAGTCTGATTTTTCAATATTTGTAGCTCATGAATATTTAGCTTCCTTAAACAACTTTATATTTTAATTCACAGTGTATGTAGTGCTCACTCATAGCAATAATTGATTAGAAGACTAAAAATTATGAATGTTTAGTCAAATATTTAGAATGTGTTCATTTGGTATGTTTGTAAATGTTAAACAACTGGATGTCTTAAAAAATATGTATTTGTAGTATTTGTCAGTATCTATGGTATAAATATCTCTACCATGGTGGATTTCAAGCTATTGACATGAAATTTCTGAATTGAGAGTTGGAAAGAAATGTACAAAATTGGCATTTAGGAGTTGGTACAAGCCAGTCCCAGCACAACACTAATTCTGTCTTATGAAACAGATACAGTGCTAGGCCCATAGTAAGCATTCAGCAAAATTCCATTTTGGAGTGTGGTAAGAGTTTTGAATTTTAACCCAGCATTAGGTAATGTGTGATTATCCTCTTAGCTCATGTTAGCCAAATTTACATTTTCTAGATGAATGATGCAGAGATTCTAATCTTAAGACATGATTGGGTAGAGCTCTAGAAACAGCATCTGGAAGAGACTATGGACAGTGAAAAACATGGGAGGTGTATTCAGAGAAATTTAATCCCTGTGACCAAGAATGACAACTTAATTCAGATATAAAACTTCCAGACCCAAATGGAACCCAAGAGCTGACTTAAGGAAAAACAAGGTATAACAACAAAATACCTACCAAAGCAAAGATACAAAGCATAGACAAGAGATAATACAGCTTCTGAGAACACAGACACAAAAGCAATGAATGTTAACAGCAGAGGAAAAGGCCTTGGCTATAACCATAGCCATCTAAGCTAATGTTTTTTACATTTCCTGGAAATTAGTGATAACTCCTTTTTTATATACTTGGAAAGAAATCAGTGTAGGAGGTCTCTCTGTACTTATCTGTTTCCCCTCCTATGGCATAGTCCCTTATGTGTTCAGGATGACTATCTCATTCCTCACTTAGTGACTGAGTTTTTTACTAATGGTTCAATAACAAGCATTCACAGAATTCTCAGACACTTGTTGCATTCTTAATTCAGCTTTTTACTTTTAGAGCTGAATTTTTTGAAAATATTTTATTTTTAGAGAGTGGGAAAGGGTCGGGGAAAGAGAGGGAGAGAAACATCAATTGGCTGCCTTTGCATGCCCCCCAACTGGGGACCTGGCCTGCAACCCAGGCATGTGCCCTGACTTGGAATTGAACCAATGACCTTTTGGTGTACAGGATGATACCCAATCCACTAAGTCATACTAGCAAGGGCTAGAGCTGTTTTAATATCATGAAAATGCATGTTTATTTTTGTAATATATTCCAAGAGGAAATTGGATATTTATGTATACAATATTTATTTTATTTTTTAGATAGATGGGGATGGAGGGAAAAGGAGAGGGAGAGAAATGTCAATGTGTGGTTGCCTCTCCCACACCCCCAACTGGGGACCTGGCCCGCAACCCACGCATGTGCCCTGACTGGGAATCGAACTGGCGATCCTTTGGTTTGCAGGCCAGTGCTCAATCCACTGAGCCAGACCATCCAGGGAAAATTTTTATATATAGATCTTTACTAAAGCATGTAATGTGTAGATCATGAGACCCCTTTTTCTTTATGAGGTCAGCCTTTAAGCCACTTTGTGGTTATTGATCTGGAGGTGCTAAATACAGGATTTCTAAAAGTTCAAGAATGACAGCATCCAGGAGATTTATTATGTTGGCAACTTTTTATAGATTTGGATCTCATATTTAACATCACAATGAAGTAACCTTTTGAAGGGAAGTCTTTGGAATCAGGAATATCTGTGTTCCTATTTCCATTCTTCTTTCAACCAAGAGGGTAATTCTTCTACCAGAGTGAAATGATCTGGCCAGGAGTTTGAAATATCCCCGTGAGGGTGTGAAAAAACTTTGGTCATGTTCCAGAAGCTGTTGTCTTTCTATCTATATGTATTGGAAAGGGTCTGCCTGCTGTTCATCCCTTCTGATAACTTTATCCACAGCAGAGGTTGAGGTGAACTTTGGGAATTTCAAGGCAAGCCATAACCCCCAAAAGAGGGTGAAAAAAGTATGCCTTGAAAGTACAATTGCAGAAAATGAGTAGAGTGATCTGTGTACATGGACTGGGTGAAAAGGGTCAGAATGCCATAGCCTTTTCCTTGCCATGATTCCCTCAGCAGCCTTCATAGTTTGCAGAACACGCTAGTTTTTGTGGCTTTAATCATGACATTTGGAGATGGCATAAGCTTCAGGTTTAAAAAGAGCCCTGATTCCTGCATGCTTTGCCCACACAGACCTGTCCACCACTGAAGTCTGTTTCCCAGTCACCCACGCCTGCCATTGCATTGTCAGAATCCGGCCTTCAGTGGGCCTTTGAAACTTTCCTTCAACCCTGAAATGCTCCTGAAGTAGCCTGCTGTCTTGCTGGGCTGCATATGTCTTACCCAGCAGAGTTGCAATGAAGTGAGTTGAAATGTTGCTTCTCTGACTGTGTGCCAGGTGACACTGACGAACATGCTCTAGAAGTCAAAGGTCACATCTGGAAGGCCCAGTACTCACGGCTGGATTAAAACTCAGACATCAGCAGCACAAGTTCATTCCATGTGTATGATGGGGGACTCAAAAAAGCCGAATTATCTTCTGGAGGGTGAGCCCCTTGTAGTACAGGCTTCCCCCAACAGGGGGAAGTGTTCTAGGAATCCATCTGTATCAGTGTACCAGCAGCCTTGTCGTGAGAGGCTGTGACTGGCTTCAGTGAATTTTTTTTCAAGACTTTCAATATGTTTGCCCATTGGGGCAATCACCCATGATGGGTGATTTATGAGTGCACCGGCCCATACCACACTGAGTGTTCAGCAGCTTTTGACTAAAAACGGCATGGCCCCCATGCCCTACCCTCCCTATTCACCCAATTTCACCCCAAGTGACTTTTTTTTGTTTCCCTGGATGAAAAAATTCCTCAAAGTGAAACATTTTTCTGATGTGGAAGAGGTGAAACAAACAAACAAAAAATGGCAGAAGCACTAAGAGGCATCAAAATCGACAAGTTTGAAAACTGTCTAGAGCACTGGGAAAAAGTCTTGATAGGTATATTACCTCTATCGAGTGGAGAATCTTTGAAGGTGACTAAAGTTTAAACATAAGAATGAATACATAATTTTTTATAAATAAATTCTGGTTTTCTAGAATCCCCCATCACATTTACTGAGTGCCTACTATGAGCCAGGGACTGTACTTTCAGTTTATTATTTGACTGTCACTCTGCTTTCCAGGCTATCTGTTCATCTTCTTGATTTTGTCAGTTGTCAAACATCACTAGTAAGAATTCTAGGCAGTTTCAGTCCCAGGTTGTCTGAAAAGATTGCCACCAATGCAGAATTCCCCAGCTGCTCTAAAAATATAGACAGTACTCCAGTCAAAAGCTCTATGCTTTCATAGTATGGAGTGGGAGACCTGGCTTCTAGTTTTGGCTCTGCCTCTGTTACTTTGGGCCTAGCTTTATCTTGGCCTCAATTTCTTTCTTTTTTGTTTTTGTTTTTAAGATTTTATTTATTTATTTTTAGAGAGAGGGATAGGGCATGAAAGGGGGAGAAAAACATCAATATGTGGTTGCCTCTTCCACATTCCCCACTGGGGACCTGGCCCACAACCCAGGCATGTGCCCTGACTACGAATAGAACCAGCAACCCTTTGGTTTGCAGGCCAGCGCTCAGTCCACTAAGCCACACCAGCCAGGACTTGGCCTCAACTTCTTCATCTGTTAAATGGGCAGAGTGGTTACAATATTGCCTACAGGCCTTTGCAGCTCTGACATTCTTAGATTGGATGTTGTTAGATTGCATTCAGAAATTGTTGCAGAATTATAATGAAGCAGTTTTGTGAACTGGCCTGTCATGGTTCAGGTAAGCAGGGGAGGAAACCCATTTTTTCCCTTGGCACAGAAAATTGGACCACACTTAATTCCTATCAGCACGAAGCATCTAATATTCAAAAGAACCAAACACAATTATACTTAAGCAAGTTAAAATGACTGTACTACATTAACACACTTTTCTTCACTCAGCAAGAGTTCTAGTTTAATCTGTCATTTCCAGTGTTGCAGCAGCATTTATGTTTTAGCCCATATAGGTTATGAGGCTCCAGTGATTTTGAGGGCATTAATGATTCTTATATGGCAATTTCAAATGCTCTAGGTAGAATCCAGGGGGGCATGGCTCTGAAGATGCTGGCTTTTAGGTGCACTTGAAGGACCCATGTGCTTAATGATGGCAACATACTACAGGTGGCTCATGATAAATTCACTCATTTCTGAGCTCATGGCAAAAAGGATAAGTGTGGCTTGGAGACTGATAGGTCCAGAATCTCCTTCTGTGACAGGGAAGACCAACCACAGAAGGTGGAAGGCCATGCCCCTACTGCTGCCTTTGTAAGGGGCAATCTCCATGGCAACAAGGCCAGAGTGACTCGCTTTTACCAATTGTAGAGCACTGTAGACCCAGTCATTAAAATGCTAAATTAATGGGTCTAAAGACCTTTAGTCATTAAAATTTAAAGTAACATGTTTCCATGAATGAGTTAGTATCCTCTTTAAACCTAAGATGGACAATTACAGTGTCTCTCCTCTCTCTCTCCCTTCTTTAGCCCAAAATAGCAGAACTGATTTCTTTTTTTTTTCATTAAACCTCAACCACATTCATTATTTAGGTATGGCCTCTTTTCATGACACAATACAATGCTTGTTCCTACTCTGGAATAAACATGGGTTCAGATTCAGCTAACATTTATTGAGCATCTACTGGGTAGTAATACAGTTAGCACTGACAAAGCAATTTACATACATTATTTTAGTTAACTCACAAAATATGTAAATAAGGATTGAAATTTAATGAACATGTTTAATGAAATTTAACGGCTAGTGTAGCTCTGTGGATTGAGTACGGACTGGGAACCGAATGGTTGCCAGTATGATTCATAGTGCACATGCCTGGGTTGCAGGTCGGGTCCCCAGGATGGGGTGTGCAAGAGGCAACCACACATTGATGTTTCTCTCCTTCTCCTCCCCTCTCTCTAAAAAATGAATAATAAAATCTTTAAAAAAAGGAAATTTAATGAACACCAATGATGTGTGGCACAGAGTAATAATCTCTCTTTGAATGTTTTTTAAATAAAGGAATAGAAGCACAGCCTATCAAAGTCAACAAGGACTTTCGGAGAGAATCCTGTCAAAATCCCTCATTATACAAATGGAGAAATCAAAGCCCAAAATGTAGAGTGACTTATGAAGACCATAACCGCCGCTATTTAAACTCAGTCCTGTCCCTGGTGGATCCACACTCAAATGAAAACTGAGTCATAACAGAGCATCAAAACTCTGATGTGTTGTATTGCTTTTGGACACATTCTTCTGATCGTTTGGCTGAATGTAGTGTTTGGGGTTCTTTTCTGTGAATGAGGCAACAAGAAACACTTTTTGAGGAATTGAGAAATACATTTATTGATATTTATTCTTGAAAGACTGAAGTATTAACTGTCATAACTTGAAAGAAATCAGCCATAGTGAGGTCTGGCTGGAGTGACCAGTCCATATCAACCAAATTCAGAAAGCTGATGTATGAAAAAGAGCAGTGGTTTATTAATTCATAAAGGGAGATATTCTGTCTAATCAACTGAAGTACACATGTTGGCTGGTCAGCAACCACTTAGAAAATCCGATATAGAAGACCTAATTATAATAAAAAGTTGCTCAGTGGGCATGAAACCAGAAAAGGGAGAGTTAGTTGGCTCATTGGAATGACTCACATTTGTGAACCTGGTGTACCCTTCTCCACTACAGGGATACACTAGTTAGAAGAACATGATGCTCATGTTCTCTGTTCTGGGCAACTTCCTCCTTAGCCCTGGTCAGTACTGGAGACACTGATGAATTCTTCCTTGCAGAATTCACTCTAGATTATAAGCTGACTATCCTCTTTCTCTTAACATCTTTTCAGCTTTCTTAGTTACAATGCCACATAAATTTACATTTATAGAGCCAACTCTGGTCAGACCTCCATAACTACACAAGTACAAGATCTTCGGGAACTATTCTGATAAGGCATTCCTTCCATTATGTATGTATTTTAATAATGTGACTCTCTGAGAGAACTTTTCACCCAAGTTCTTTAGGACTTACTTAGTCCCTATGTTCAGATAAGCAAATGCAAGACTAAACTGAAGGCAAGTCTGGGTTTGATAGACATATATAATTGTGTGTACCAGCAAAACAGTATGACGTTCCCCTTCCCTCCTCTGTGTGTCGGGGGAAGGGGAGAGAGAGAGAGAAAAAAAAACTGACTTGGAGATTAGAAGTTGGGAAAGTTAAAGGGTGCAAAAATAAGGATACAGAAGAAGTAGTATTTCTTATGAGTTTTAACCTGTCAGCTGCTCCTGTATTTTTCCTTTATGAGTGTAGTGCTGGAATTTTGATGGACTAGACCAAATATCCTGGATACACTCCTAATATATGTTGGCATTTTGGTGGGAAAGGTAAGAAAGATCTGGAACATGGCATGCTGCTAAGGAAGGAGAATCAGGAAGTTGCTTCAGTGGATAAACATAATGCCTGATGGGCAGGATAAAGAAGTTAACTTTCCAGTGTTGTTATGGCCACAAATTCTTACCACAGCATACAGGTCTGGCACAAATAACATTTTTTTATTACAAAATCTTTTATTACAAAATCATAAGCTTGTAATTCTGTAACACAACAATATCACACTCAAGCACACCATAGGACATTTTAGGTGAAATGTTCAAATTAAAACTATAAATTATTTATACCCACAATATTTCCATACCAACCACACTCAAGCAGGCCTTACTTCTGCTGGACCCTGTATTTCTCAAGTGATTACATTTTCTAATCTACTTACTCTAGTAAAATATCAATTCTAGATAGACTTCTCCCATAAACTGAAAAAACAATATTCATAGAATGTATATATTCAAATTTGATGAGATAGAAAAGTGATTAGTTAGTAAATGACCTTGTTAATTTTCAACCCCAAATATATCAATCTTAAAAATGCGTTTTTCTTTAAGTGAGTTTTGTTTTTTCCTTAATCCAGTTGACATACAGGGATACCCTTGTATATATTCCATATTTTCCTTTCACTGCACACTCTTCACCCCAGCTAATAATTCCAGTTAAGAAACTGATGCCTTCCACTTCAGTAACATGGGGTCCCCCACTATCTCCTTGGCATGAATCTTTCCCTCCCTCATGGAAGCCAGCACAGAACATGTTATTATAGATGGTGACCTTTGTGGAGTGAAGGCATGTGGCTCGGTCAACAAGAGGAACTTTAAGGTACTGAAGAACTGAAGCTGATCTCCCTCTGTTGAAGACTCTCCCCCAGCCACTCACTGTGCCAGACCCAAAATTGAGGAAGATGTTTGTGTATTTCTTGTCAGCAATGCAAATAGGTGTTACATAGCTGTTTAGCATTAAGGGTTTATCCAATTCCAGAAGGGCAATGTCGTGGCTGTACTTATTAATAGTTGCATTGTAGTTGTAGTGAAGAATAGTGCGAATCACATTTCGCTTTTGTTCTGTTTGTTCCTCCATCTCAATGTTATGTTTACCTATTGAAAACAGATTTTTTTTGTCAGTCACTGTCTTTTCCATAGAGACACATTTTCCAAGTGTCCACCAAGCATCAATTACTTAACTAGCATTTCACCCACTGAAAATAAATTTATCTTCAGTCACAAATAGTCTTTCACATAAAGAAACGCCTTCAGTGTCTACTCAGCATCACTGAATTAACTGGCAGTCAAGTGTCAAAGATCTTAATCTTACATTGGTATCATTTGGGTAAAATGTAACGAGGGCCAATGCATAGTTTTCAGACAAAAACATGATTTAAGACCCATCATAGAGATGGTTTCATTCACCCTTGCTGTTACAGGTCTTAACGTTGTTCACAGTTGATAATCTACTCGTCATGAATTATTCTAGACTTTCCCAATTGCAAGTATTTTGGCCCCTTTTTATGGTCATTCATTAAAATGTTAGCTGAGGGCCCACTACAGGTTGTGCAGGGACCAGCAATACAAAGATCTGTGATATGACACAGCTTTTGGGAAGGCTCAGTCTTGTAGTGACATCAATATAGGATTGTTTCCCAATAAAGTGAGTACTAATATGAGTACACAAAAAGAACTCTGAAGAGCTTGGAGGATAAAACAAGTTGGACTTTGAAAATATGGCCCTTCTACGATTAACCCAGCTTATTTATCAATGATCTTATTAGATTTTGGTAAAATGTGATATACTAGTCTTATAGAAGATCTAGTGATGCTGCAGACTACTATCCTTTTGTTTATTTACCTGCAATAACGGTAATTTTAACACCAGGTTCAATACAGTGGGCTGCAGTTACAATCCATTTTTCATTAACAATGGAACCTCCACATAATGCCTGAATTTTACCATTCAGAATGACCTGTGGAAACAAAATTATAAGTCTTAAAACATAATAAATTTGATTCAGAGCAAAATAAATGTGTGCTGTTTATAGGAGTGGTCAAAAAGTTGGCCTGTAGGTGCTGGCAGAACTGGAGTGTTTCTGGAAAATGTCAGCATCACAGATTAATTAGTGTTCCTGGAGCATAATCAAAAAAGCCATTCCTGTAACTGTCTTGAAAAGAATGTGCAGTGAGAGCCAGGGGGAGCTCGAGATGAGGCAAATATGAGGGAACAGCTTCTCCTCGAAATCTGGGACCCCCAGATTCCATTTCCAGGTGAATCAGATTCTCGATGGCTAGAACTGTACATTCACAAATGTGCTGACTTGACTCCGTGAGCTCAGTAGTTATTATTTGAGTATCCTGTCCTTACATAAGGAAATCTTTTTGCTGCAGGTTATTTGAAGAGAAAAATTACTGATTTTTTAAAGGAGGTCTTTTCAAGCCATTTATAAACTGGAATATTATGAACTGAGACCTATGGCCTCCATAAGGGCTATGTTTATGGCCATCCACTCATTCACTCCTTCCATTGTCCCTAACCATATATGACTGTCCATGGCTAGATTTGTCAGCTGTCTTTGTCCTAAACACTGTACTTAGCCGTGCCTTATTTTGAGGCACAGTGGACAAAGGTGTTTGGGTGCTGCTTTGAGCCTGGGCATTATTGGAGAAGAAGCCACTCTAGTCTTTCATCTGCACATTCATGGCATAATCAGGGCAGACAGTGAATATTCTCACCACCTCAATGACTAGATCAACTTGGAGAATTTCACTTCCAAAGTAAGCAAAGTCCTTGATCCACCTCTTCAGGAGGAAACCAAAGAAAGTGAACGCTAGAGGGCACACTTAACATTTGATAAACTTTTTGTGGACTCCGACTAGCTCTTGTGAATAGATGCTCTTTTACTACATAAAGCACACAAAGCCCCAGGCATAAGCCCATTCATACACTAGGAGAAAGGAACGGTCAGTTTCTTTCAGTGTGAGTCTGAAAAGGTCCTTGGGACATGTTCTAGTGAAGATTCTTTTTGTCCTGAATTCAATTGAACACCCACTAAGTCGTAGATGCAGGAACACCAGTGTCCCACGACCCATGGGGCTGACTCATTGCAAGCTTCTGACCCCCTTTTCCATACTCTAGCTTTCCCTCTCATTCTAGCTTTTGCTTTTTTACTTCCAAATTTGTAAAAATGTAGGAAAACTCACATAATATAATAAACTTCAGTGTACACACCACCTAGACTTAACAGTCTTCTTCATTTGGGGGGAACATTTACTAGTTGCTTATGTTGGTGCTAAGTGTTTTATGTATATATAATACTCACAGCATGTTGGGGAGTGATATTAATATTATCATTTATACTGAGCTAACTGAGCTTTAGAATATGTGCATTAATTACCCTAGGGTTAGTGGCAAAGCTAGGATGCAAACAAGTTTTCTTGGTTCCGGAAGCTATGTTTCTAAGCACCCAGTATCTCTCCAAGTGTGGTTGGTGGGCCAATTGTGGTAGAATCACCTGGGATGCCTGTAAAATGCAGATTTGGAGGCCAACCAAGACTTAATCAGAATATTGGGGGGGGGGTGGGGAGAGAGAAAATGAGGGTCTCTGGAATATCCTTACACATAATTTTGAAAAACTGTTTCAGAATCCCCAAGGACAGGTGATCTGTATGTTTTAAAAGTGCTCATTCTGGCCAGATCGGACTACATAATTTGTGGGACTCACTACAAGATGAAAATGCAGGACCCCTGTTTAAAAGCCAAGAAAAATAGCATTGAAGACATTAAAATACAAAATTTTTCCTTTCCTTCTGTGGCTTCTGGCAACCCATCAGGGTGTTTTTAATTTATTATTTAGTGTCCTGCTCCCTCAGGAATGGGTGATACTTACTGGGAGGGCAGATACTGACAGGTGCCCAGGGGCTGCATCCAGCAAGTTAGCATGCAAGTGCATGTAACCTCCTCACACCTGGCTGGTACCCTATGCCCAGCAGTGGTAAGGGTAGGTCAATCTTCCCTTCCCACTGGCCCAATGCAGCAATCATTCACAGAACAGGGATTCCCAAGGGACTGCAACTTTCGTGTCAGTATGTGCTCAGTATCTGGAATGGAGATGGGCAAGCAGCTTTCCCTACAATTCACCCTCCAAATCTTCTGTGACACACTTTTGGTCCTGAGAAGTAATGTGGCCATTCCCCCTCCAAAGATGTCGTAGGGTGTGTGCACCCATCTCAACCTTCCCTGTGACTGTGCAGGAGGAAGATGACTATGGTAGCTATTGGGGATGAGGAAGGAGAATATGTCTGTGTGCCATGGGTTGGGGGGTGGCCGTGGTCATTGGGCAAGTGTTAGGAGGAAGAGGCAGGGCTGGACCAGGCACCAGGAGACAGGGGAGTGGGAGGTCCAAAATACATCCCCTTGGGGTGTGAGAAGTGAGATTACAGTGATTCCAGGTTCCAAGTCTGTAGCCCATCTATATCTCATTGTCTCATTGGACTTGAGTCATAAAACACAAATGCAAAACATTGAAGATTAAATGGGGGACTCTTCTGGATGCAGGGCCCTGTGCAATGGTCACAAGCTCATGAAGCTGGTCCTGACCCCAAGTGATTTTCATCACCAAGCAAATTTGGGCAACACTATTCTATATTGGTCCTAATGGTTACAACTGAATACCTCTGTTCAAGTAACTGGAGTTAAGAATGCACAAGCAGTGATGTAAGTGGGCTTCTCCTCTGTGTCAGAGGTGACATAGACATCTCTTGGCAAAATGTGCTAGTTAGGCCAGATCGAATGATTGCTGTAGCCCGTGGGCAGAGAGACTATGATGTAGGCAGTCTGACTCCTGCCAAAGACTTGCTGCCTGGAGCTTCAACAGCTTCCTGGTGGATGACTGAGAAATAGGGTTGTGTTCTTTTATGCCTGAAGAGCATTTTTTTTTTGGCCAATCCCTGATTGGTATTTGATGTTTTAGCAAACATATTTGCCAAGAAAATTCCTAAAATATATTTGCATTTAAAGATATTATAAATGACTTGGTTTTGGAATGTTTGCTTGACCACCTCGGGGTCACAGCTATCTAAATATTAACTATTTGGGGATGAGCTGTCTGCTTGGCCAAGGACAACTTCTTGTAAGGCGTCCCCTTTGGAGAATGATGGGAAAAATGGGAAAGCATATGTTTTAGGCATGGCATCTGAGTTCTGACCTGTCAAACATTTTAATATTTGTAATGTCCTAACAGGAGCCTGTTTTCTCCCTTTCAGACACTAACAGATACACACTGCATACACCTACATGCATATACAAAATACACATTTACATATCTGTTCTGGTGTTGTTCACTGACAATCCCAACTTAGGTGTGACAGTTGTTGCCCTGTTGTTCACTTCCTAAACTTTCAACTTGAGCCTGGCCTTTCCCTGTGATTTTAGTAAACCTTTATTCTGCCTACCTAGCCACCTCCAGCTTTACAATATTTTTTTCTATATTTGCATACTCATTCTCATATAAAAAGCAAAACCATTTCTGAATGGTGTGTAGCTTGTTGTGGCCAGAGGGGATGTTCACTTTCAGCCCTAAGCCCTAAGCCCTACTTCATTTTTTTCTGGGCACAGAGGTGATGCTCACTTTCAGTTTTGAATGACTGGTGAACTAGACTGGTCATTGAAATAGATTTCATCAAACTATCCTAGAGAATAATAGTCCAAATGTTCTGTCCAAAATAGTTTTGTGAGGCCAGGTAAGATTACGTTTGTCATCTGTTTATTTCTCTTAATTGGAACTTTATCAACTGAGCTATGATAGAGGGTTACCTTTCAAGGTGAAGATATTGCTATAGTCTTAGGATCTTGATATAACATCTTCTTTCCAATACCCCCCGCAAAAGGAAAAGTTCTGGTTCATACATATGATAACTTTGCATGACATACAAATGCTGTCTGCCATGGGTGTGTCCTAATAGAATGGAAAGAATTGGGTCTGTGCAAGTAGCTGTACAGTCAAGAGCTTGCATACCTTTAAGGGCAGCTTCAAGCCAAAGTTGAGGAAAGCCCAGACTGGGAAAAAAACTAAGACATTTTAAGGTTGTTTAGGCTGAGAATAAACTAAAGAATAAACATATCTTGTCTGTTAAAACATTTAAATACAGGCAATTGCATATGATACAACTTAATATAAAGGATAGGGAAAGCTTAACACCGTGGCTTCCATTGTATTCTGTCTTTGATAAAACAGAAGACCAGGTACTTGGCATTCAGGGGCAAACAGATCTAAGCTGAAGCAGAAGACGTGGGATAAGGTACTTGGGGTAAGTTTGAGCATGCTCAGAATGATCAGTTGACAGGCTCAAGGTCATGGGACCAAAACCAAATGAAAGTTTTGGAAAGTCTCAATGCTGCCTCACTTCATCAAATCTTTCACTTTTAAGATGTCTTGTAGTATAGGGTTGTGATTTCCCTTTTTCCCCTAATGTTCAAGAGTTTCCATTGCTTCCCTATGTAGCTGTATGAAAATTGAGTGTTGTTTTAGTTCCCACTGCGATAAGGAGGCTGAGGCTATACTGACATGAGGAAATAGCCTTTCACTAAACCCTGTAGCTACCTCTCTTCCCTCCTGAGGCGTCCCTGCAGAGTTCCTGCTTCCTTTCCCCCAGTTCTCAAAGTGGCTCTGAGCCCACCACCAGACATCTGGAGGGAAAATGAAGGAAATTAGCCTTGTACCTCCCTCACACTTCCAGGCCTTCTGTCAAAGTGGATGAGGGTTTGAGGTCAGGCTAGCTGGCCTGCACCTTTGAGGTTGGGGGTTGGGTCAGAGCCTTGCAGGCTGGAACCAATAGCTGTTCTTTGAAGCGTCTGTGGCAACCACAGTGGCTGCTGTGGAGCCCTTGCCTCCAGTCCTGGAGATGAAAGTCCTAAACAGAATAAGGTAAGAAATAAATGCAATTGTGGAGGGGCCACATGGAAGGTGTACATAGCTCCTTAAGGTGTCAAAGCTGTCCCCTAGCCTACTCTAATCTCTCCCCAGGTGAACCAGTGCTCTCAACATTCCCCTCGTGGGGTTATGCACCACTGCTGTCCCCAGTGAACAATCAGACAAACATTGTTTCAACCAGCATTTTCTCCCAAAGCTGCCTAGCCCACATAACCAACACTGTGGCTGCAAAGGGCTTTCGGAACCAAGGCCAAAACCTGCCTACCTGCCTTTAACTTTCACTTGTAAACCCACGAAGAAGAAGTCATCTTTCCCTTCCCCCAGTGGCACTTTAGCTCTTGCAAAACAGATCGCTTAAAGCTTTTCTTTAACAGACTAAACCTTTCTAGTTCATTCAAACTGTTCATTACTCCAGATGAAAGTCATCTCCCTATGTTCTTTGTGGAATCTCTACATTTACATGTTTGCTTTATCTCCCCACCCCCTTATTTCTGAAGCATCAGCATTTTAAATCACTCTTTGCTAGGTGACCTTGCTAAACAGGACTTTCTATTTCATTGCCATAAGAATAGTTTGGCCTTTGAAACCCCAGCTGTTGCTTGTTTCCTCTTGATGCCTTGGCTGTAGCAGGTGCACTGCAGTCTTGTCTGCAATCAAATCAAGTATTTCCACCCTGCAGATTAACCATGATGGGGTGGAGCTGGCTCTTCCACAAATGATAGATTCTGGTTTGTTTTAATTTTGTTTCTTCTTTGTCTAAAAACGACTTTTGTATGCTCGGTTTATCTCATATTTTTAAAACAGGTAACCTTACATGAGAAATTGGGTGGGGGTGGAGATGGACAGAAACAGTGAAGAAATACAACTTGGTGTTTTTCGAGTATCCTAGAAAGTAGCTCACAGTTCTTTATCTTTGGTTAAGAACAAACACCTAGTACTTTGTAATTCTCCAGTCAGTAATCTTACTTCATGTGGGTGAAATAGGAAGTGAAAGTGTGTGTGCACACATATGTATGAGTGATCTTGAACATTACAAATGATTTTAGCTTGACTTGATAGAAAAGAGAGAACAGGTATACTTAACTACCAGTGTTCAGTAAGGAGGACATGACAGATTTCAAATGATGTGTATCATTTATACCTTCTTTCTCACAATACAACTGTACCATCATCTAATAGTTTCTTCTGCTTAAAAGAAAAAAAATAGTTTGCTATAGTAAAATTTCTATTAGGAAGGACTGGCATTTTAAAAAATTGGCAAGCAACTGGCTTAAAGGGGATGCATGGGGAACAGATTATATAACTCAATTGAGAGCTTATAAAACCCCATTTTTTAGCTCTGCTTTAAATGCATTTGCATTTCCTTTTGGGTTGACAAGGGAACCATGCTAAGCCTGCAATGCATGCATTCTGGGATTTTAAAAAATAATCCTGTTTTTTTTTTTTAATGGGAAGTCATCTTCTTAGCTAATGAAATACCCCTGGATGACTGAGTCCTCCACTCCAGGTACTGCTTTATGTCCCACAAGCCCAAGAAAGGTAATAATTATGAAGTCGATTTTTTTTGTTCTAAGCACCTTTATCCATGGAACTTGGATACAGAATGAATGAAAATACACAAGAACACAAGTAGTAAAATTATAGGGAATTAGATACATAGATGTTAAATAGAATGAAGCATAATTATAGTGGCTGACCCAAGAGGGATTGTTCAAGGACACATTGAGGAACAAGGTCAAGGGTCAGTCTTATGAAGAGTCATGAATGAAAGTAAAGACATGGGTAAGTGAAGGAATGGGTCATGGTGGATGAAGGTAGCAGCACTGGTAGGATGCTTAAGTAGGGGACAGAAGGTATATAAAGGAACATATGTATATCTTACTGTTTATAAGATGAAGTCCAACAAATGTTATTAAAAACAGAGGTAAAAGAAAGGAAAATATAAAGTTTTGGTTATGATGATCAACAACCCTTCAGTAACATTCTGTGCCAATGGTTCAATAACAAGCATTCACGGAATTCTCAGACACTTGTTGCATTCTTAATTCAGCTTTTTACTTTTAGAGCTGAAATTTTTGAAAATATTTTATTTCTTTATTTTTAGAGAGTGGGAAAGGGTCGGGGAAAGAGAGGGAGAGAAACATCAATTGGCTGCCTTTGCATGCCCCCAACTGGGGACCTGGCCTGCAACCCAGGCATGTGCCCTGACTTGGAATTGAACCAATGACCTTTTGGTTCACAACAATGTCTGTGCCAAATCTCTACCTTCCAGGGATAGGTTCAATATCTTACCCATTGTATTAGACAATAGCAGGCAATCTAAAGAATCCTGGGTAGAGACACAGCTAGTCTCAGAAAATTTCATTAGTGTTAAACCCAGGGACATTTACCTGATCCTGGCTTAAATTGTTAACCTCTTTGGTGATTAAAAATTCTTTAAAGCAATTGTTTTTTATGGCAAATGTTTAAACCTCAGTAGAGGTTTAGTGAAGCATTCTTGAGAATACTACAAAATTACATGATTGTGGCCACTAGGAGTTTTTATCTTAAACTCAGCTATTATAAGTGCTGTCCAATAGAATGATGATGGAAATGTTTTGTACCTGTGCTTTCCAATATGGTATAGCCACTGGCCACCTGTTGATATTTTGCACTTGAAATGGACTGAGAAAATCCATTTTGAATTTGATTTAACAGTAGTTGAATTTAAATAACTACATATGGCTAGTAATTATCTTATTTGACAGCACAACTTTATACAAGGACTGGCTTGACTCCTTGCCTCTGGGGCCTACTTTTTCTCTTTGATGGAATCACTTAGGCATTAGCTATAGCTAATTACAACTCAGGCTTTGCTACAAGTCTAGCTCTTGGATGTTGCCCCCAAAATGTGCACAGTTGATTCTCATATGTGTTGTCTGCAGATCACATCTGGAGCAATGTGCAATTAGGTACCATGATTCCACTGTTTGGGGTTTTGGACCTTAATTTCTCTAATAAGTGTGTTGTCTTTGGGCCAGTGGCTTCAAATTGTAGTGTACATTAGAATTATCCAAAGTATTTACAGCACACAGATTACTGTCCGCCCCCCCCCCACCGACTCTGATTTTGTAGGCCTAGGGTGTAGCATGAAAATTTGCATTCCTAGCAAGTTCCCAGGTGATTCTGATGCTACTACACTGTGAGAACCACAGCCTTAGATCAAGCTGGTATCTCATACCCTGGTTCCAATTACCCAGTTCTTATCTTAATTCTTCTTACTTGAGTCCTTTATAAAATTCCTTTGAAATAATACAATTTTTTTGGGACCTAGAGATTTTCTGACTCTTACCAGTTCTCACAGGGGCAGAAGCTAAAGTAGCATCCTGAACCCCAGTACCTGTGATCTCACTTCCATCCCTCCCTATTGCTTGTCTGGGATCCTGCTACTCTATTTCCTTGGTGCCAAATTCTCCTTGACCTTTTATAGTAGCTGTCTCTGGACTTCTCTTTCACCAGCTCCCTGGACCCCATGAAGGCTTCCTCATATTGCTTAGTGCTGAAACTTGCCTAAATGCTTCCCTCACCTTGATAGGACTACCTAGTGTCTTTTAAAAGAAATATTTTATTTATTTATTTTTAGAGAGAGGGGAAGGGAAAGAGAAAGAGAGGGAGAAAAACATCAATGTGTGGTTGCCACTGGTGTGCCCCCCACCAGAGACCTGGCCTGCATCCCAGGCCTGTGCCCTAACTGGGAATCAAATCAGTGACCCTTTGGTTTGCAGGCCGGAACTCAATCCACTGAGCCACACCAGCCAGGGCAGTCTACCTAGTGTCTTAGCCTCAGCCTCCACCTGGCCTGCCCCTTGCCCTCTGAACTCCAGTTACAACACATCAATACAGAGTACCTGCCAAGGGAATTGACCTGGTGTGGCATCTTCTCCCCCAACAATTCGAGTGAAGTCGTTAAATGGTTGGGTGCTTTGAGTGATGTTATCCTCAAATTTTTCATCTTCAGTAGAATTTTCATAGTCCCTATTGGAATAAATAGTCTCAGCACGGGTGAGCTTGTCAGAAGTGAGTGCTACAGAAACTCTCCCACATGGGAATGGCACTAGAAAAACAGAAAAAACAATTAATATTTGAATATTTCTCATTGACAAGCAGAACATGTATTACAAAAGATAAAAAATGAAGCCCATCCTTGTCACTTCTGAAAAGTAGGCCCATCAATATTTAAAAAAAATTAATCAATGAATATAGTCTCAAACTAAAAGGTTAACTGAATTATTTTAATGGAAAATTTTCAAACCCTTCATGAAAAAAAAACATTTGATTCAGGAATTCATCATCTTTAAAGAAATAGAAGAGTTCCAGAATCAAATTTTGTAAGACTTTTATAAAGTCTAATGACTTTGTGTTTAGTATTTTAAAGATTTTATTTATTTATTTTGACAGATGGGAAGGGAGGGAGAAAGAGAGGGAGAGAAAAATTGATGTGTGAAAGAAATTTTGATCAGTTGCCTCTCCCACACCCCTGACTGGGGACCTGGCTCGCAACCCTGACTGGGAATAGAACCAGTGACCTTTTGGTATATAGGATGTTGCCCAACTCACAACCCACTGAGCCTCATCAGCAGTCAGGGCAGTTTTTTTTAAAACTAAAAAGTCATTCTCAAGTATTCTCCCTGAATGAAAATCTGATGATTGGTGCCATGTAACTTTAACTTCAGAATTAGGTAAATGGGACTCCCGCTGCTTATTGTTAACAGGATTTCTTTTGTAGACTACAATGCCTTCTAGATTCCAAGGTGAATTTTAAGTATCTCTTGGGTGAGAGATCATTGTGATTTAATTACCTGGCTGTCAAGTATTAACCAAATAAATTACTAATATGATTATTACAGCCATATCCACCTGGGAATGAGAACTGGCCACTTTATTACCTTTGGTTGGTTTATTTCCTAAAGAAAAGAAATCGTCACCTGGCCAGTGTGGCTCAGTTGGTTCGTGCATTGTCCTGTGGACCAAGAGTTCACAGGTGCAATTCCCTGTCAGGGAACATATTTAGGTTACTGGTTTGATTCCCGATTGTGGGGTGTGTGCCCTGGTCGCAGTGCATATGAGAAAACAACCAATCAACGTGTCCTCTTGTCCCCTTTCTCTGTCTCTTTCCCCTTCTCTTTAAAAGCAATGAGACAAAAATGTCCTTGGGTGAGGATAAAAAAATAAATAAAAAGAACAGAAATTGTCTTCTGATGCATTGGGAACAACCAGAATGGAAATTTGTAGTCAAGCAAAGTCACCTTACATTTCATTTTTATTTCTCACTTTCCTTTCAGCCACATTCCTTATAACAGACATTTCTATAGCAACCAGCTGTGGCAAAGTATCATGAAGGCAGCATGTGGTTGGGAAAACAGGAAATTAGTTCAAAATACTTATGTATTTTGTTAGAGAAAAGGGACCATTACTATTGAAAGGCAGAAAAGCTTATTTTAGGTTTGGCCTACTTATTCTGCTAAAGCTAAGGCTATATTCAGATACAATAATAGTTGGAGGTGGTTCTCAATTATTTTCTCTCATAACATAGAAGGGCTTATAAGGGTTTCGCTACTATGCCATCCATGTACACTGAAACATACATACGTTCTCCTTCCAAGGTAGGCTGGCTTTGAAGCAGTGAGGAACCAGGTAGGATAGGCAGGCAGTGCCTTGAAGCATTAAATACTTCTTATTTTAGTTACAGCATGAATACTCTTGGATTCTGGTCCTTTCTTTAATTTCCTCTGCCGAGTGCATTGCTGAGATAGGTATCGAACCCAGTTACAGAGGAATGAGGCATGCTTTAATGTACCAATTTAATAAGATATCAGGTTTCGGAAATGCAAAGGAAATTGTATATTGCCTCAAAAAGGCCCCTCATTTATCAAATGAAATTGATCCTGCAGAGCCTATTTTTTAAAAAATCAAAGTTTCTACTGCTTTCATTTTCAGACAAAAGTAATGTGAGTGTGGAGGACTGATGTTCTGAATACGATAGGCAGCTGTCAACATGGCAGCATGGTTGACATGACTGGGAAACACTGCTTTGACCACTGCTGAATAGACGGACTGTGCTGAACACCCTGGCACAGCTTAAAACAGATGGTTGTTGGAACTATTCTGATGCCAAGGGTATAAACTCAGCCTGAGACCCATGGACAGGAAATAACTTTCTCAGAGGAAATCAGCCACACTTTAGCAGAATTATGCTTAAAATTCACCATCCTTATACTAGAAGCCTACCAATCAATCATTTATGTATCTTTCATGGCATAGGATTAGTACATTAATTTGACTGGATGAATTACAAATATATAAAACCAATTGCTTCATGACATAAAAGTCAGAGAAAAAATTGGACACATGGAAAAATTCAGACTAAACACATTTATAGAATTTCTATTTTAAAATGATGATGCAGTTGGAAAAATTAATTTTTCCAATTCAAGTGACTATTCTTTTCTATGTTTTCAAAAGGAAGTAGAAATGAGTAGGGATTATAATTATGAAGGCTAGTTAAAATGCTAACAGTTCAAGTACAGATTTGGAGAGTATATCTACCAAGCTTAGAAAAAAACTTATTTAGATTTTGACCTGCTGGTTCACAGGACTGTTGGTCTTCTGCAAGTCGATATCCTGCTGTACAGGAACAAAGCACCTTGTTACCAGTGCCCTTTTTACAAAACTGCTTGCACCTGCCATTCTTAATCCTGCATGTTGCATCTGAAAGAAAGCAAAATCAACAGCAATAACATTATTTAACATGCATTTCAAAAAAGTACATGAAACTGCTGACTCAGGTATAGGTAAAGTATAAACTGGTAACATTCTTGGAGAAAAGCTGGGTGAGGGGAGCCTTGAGCTGAGTAGAAACATAAAATAAAATGTTTAAAAATATTCTTCATAAGGTATAAAATGGTGCCAGTGATATATTTGATTTGGCATAAAACTGAAGGTTTGGATATTCTACTTTTAAGAAATCATGTACTAAAATTAAAAATGTTTATTAAGCCCTGGCTGGTGTGGCTCAATAAATTGAGTGCCATTCTGGGAACCAAAAGGTCACTGGTTCAATTCCCAGTCAGGGCACATGCCTGGGTTGCAGACCAGGTCCCCAGTTGCAGGCACGTGAGAGGCAACATATAGGCGTATCCCTCACACATTGATGTTTCTCTATCTCTGTTTCTCCGTCCCTTCCCCTCTCTCTAAAAGTAAATAAATAAAATTAAAATTTTTTTCTTGTATGTGTCTTTCAGTAATATATGCATGCGTATTTCTTGGATATATACTTAGAAGTGCAATTATTGGATCATACGTTCAGGCTTAGTAGATACTGCCAAGTAGTGTTCTAAAATAATTGTACACATTTAAATTCCTACCAGCAGTGTTTGAGAGTTCCAGTTATTGGGTACATGTGATGAATATTTCTCCTCCTGAATCTGTGACTTGCCTTTTCACACTACATAGTATATTTTGCTAAATAGAAGTTCATAGTTTTCATATAACCCAATTTATCAAAGGAAACTTGAAGCTGGCTGAGGGGGCTATGAAACAACACAAGAGAACGAAATAGAGTCCTTTAAGGTAGCTAAATGCCAAAGACATTATGTTTTGATACTGAGAAGCATTTCAGTGGCTCACATTTTCTTTACTCTCCTACACAAGAGCCCTTATTAATATAAAATATCTTTCTTTGTCTCTTGTAATGCTTTTTGTCTTGGATTGTTTTTTGTCTGATAGTGTTTGCTTCACTCATTACTTTTTGTTAGTATGTACCTAAAAAATATTTTTACATCCCTTTAATTTAGCCTACCGGTGTATTTTCATTTCAGGTATCTCTTTTGTCCACAAGATACAATTTGATTTTTAACACCAGACTGAATATTGTCATCAAGACCATTTTACATGAACTGTGGTTCCTGATATACTTGGTTTATTTCATATTTTCTAATTACCATGCTTTCCTTTTGTTTCTCCCATGCAATCTCAGTAACAGGAAATAGTATGGTTCAGGGCTTGCTAGCTGAGACAACTGAGTTAAGAGAAACAGGCTCTGCTCTTGGGCCTATTTTGTCTCTAGAGTAGCAGAGGAACACAGTGAATAGAAAACACCTTCTGCCTTACCTACATGCTCAACAGCAGTACAACTTTCAATAGAAATCCTTACTTATCACTGCAGTTAGAACATGGAAAAATTAAAAATGAATGACTGTATTAGATACCTCCTATGCACCATCTTAATTCCTCTTAGCTTTTCCTGTGTCTTCTCGCAACACTGTGGTGATCAGTTCTCCACAGACTTCCACTGACTTCATAGGTGTGGCCTTGAATGGCCTTGAATAATCATATCTGTACTATGTGCCTCTCATCTCCTACCTTGGCACTTCACTGTTGATGCTGAGCCATGGGATGCCACATAAACTTTCCAAATATCCCAGCATGTATAAGCTGGAGATATGTTCAACTCATGGGCTGAACTTTGGACCAATGGGAGACAGATGCTGATGGACACATTTTTTCACTTCTTTCCCCCTCTTAGATGGACTATCTTGAGGCCAATTGATATGGATTCTTGAAAAATAGTCCCAGGATGGGATTCATCCCTTGTGGATGAAGAGAAGACTCATCTTGTAGGTCTCCTTTCCCCACTGCCTCACTCCCCTGTCCTTTACTCTTGTTCCCTAGAATTGCACACCATATGAATAAGCTTGCATCACAGACTCCTTTTTTTCTGGTGGAATCCAGGCTAACAGAGTGACTGCATGGTTTTGGAGTATATTGTGGAATTTTTAAAAAAGATTTTATTTATTTTTTTACTTTTAGAGAGAGGGAAAGGGAGGGAGAAAGAAAGAAACATCAATGTGTGGTTGCCTCTTTTGTGCCCCATACTGGCGACCTGGCTCGCAAACCAGGCATGTGTCCTGACTGGGAATCAAACTGGTGACCCTTTGGTTCACAGGCCAGTGCTCAATTCACTGAGCCACACTAGCCTCAGCTATTATGGAGTTTCAAGGTTTGAGGCCTAAATTTTTGAATTATATTTTACACAGGCTGGCATAGGCTCTGCTAATAATTAGCTCATATTCCTTACTGACACTTCAGGAAATAATAACCAATCAACAGTTGCCAGATAGACAGAGAGAAACCAGCCTGAGCGTTAAACTTTTGCTACCAATAATTCATTAAGTGCATAATCCAAAAAGATGTCACTTGGTCCTTTTTATTTATTTTTTAAAGACCTTTCTCCTCACTCATAGTGACTCCATTCCTGGCTCTTTCATGAGGCTAGCTATCATTTTGTTGTTTCAAAGCAGTACTAAAGTGTTCAGCCAAATCAAATACCACCTGTGGAAAATGTTCAGTCAATATGAGATTGTGATAAGTTAACAGAGGTAGGCGGTAGGTCCAGTCTGGTTTGGTGCTGGGCATGTATAACAGATATGAGGAAACTCTATGTGGTTTTCCCAAGTCTGATTCTATGCTCTTATATGAGGAAACGCTTCTTGTATTCTTAGAAAGGACAAGAATGACCAAGTTCTTACAGACCTTGATCTATCCGAAAAGGACTCAGATGTAATGTGTACATCTGGGGACATACAATGATCTTTATTCTAGCCAAAGGGACACAATAGCCAATTAATGGTTATTCTTCTAAGTAGAAAACATGTCCTGAATATTTGTACCTTTCTCATGGGAGAGGAGCCTCATGGACAAGGAAAAAGGAAAACCAAATATTCTGAACAATGGAAATCTCCCTTCCCTTTTGAAGCCAGGATGCGGCAAGAGACTAGGGGCCAAGGTACTCCATAAACTGTGCTACATAGGAACTTTTGAGATTAGTCTTTAGTTCAGTTTGAAACAACAGCATAAATAGAAGTTTGTTGCTGTCCTCTAGTGTCTGAGAAAAAGTGCTTTTTTGAGAAAATTCCCACTTTGTTCCTGAACTAACTGAGCTGGAAGGATTTTTCTAAGTCTTGATAAGATGGGCTTGGAGAGATCAATGTAACCTAGAGGCCAGGCTTGGTGGTGGAGGTAGTGCAACCAAACCAAAATGTGGGGAACCTGAGACTAAGAGGTCCAGTTGTAGACTTAGCACTTTCATTATGTAGACTGTAGCCTGCACATGTAGCAAAACCTGTTAGGGAAGGTTTGTGCTTCTATTTACATTCCTTGGGGCTATTCTCTTTCTTTTTAAAAATATATTTTATTGATTATGCTGTTACAGTTATCCCATTTTCTCCCCTTTATCTCCTCAGCCCTGCACACCCTCTCCCACCCACATCCCCCCTCTTTAGTTCATGTCCATGTGTCATACGTATAAGTTCTTTAGCTTCTACATTTCCTATACTATTCTTGCCCTCCCCTGTCTATTTTCTACCTACCATCTATGCTACTTATTCTCTGTACCTTTTCTCCCTCTCCTCCTCCCACTCCCCTGTTGATAACCCTCCATGTGATCTCCATTTCTGTGGTTCTGTTCCTGTTCTAGTTGTTTGCTCAGTTTGTTTTTGTTTTTGTTTTAGGTGTGGTTGTTAATAACTGTGAGTTTGCTGTCATTTTACTGTTGATATTTTTATCTTCTTTTTCTTAGATAAGTCCCTTTAATATTTCATATAATAAGGGCTTGGTGATGGTGAACTCCTTGAACTTGACCTTATCTGGGAAGCATTTTTTCTACCCTTCCATTCTGAATGAAATCTTTGCTGGATAGAGCAATCTTGGATGTAGGTCCTTGGATTTCATGACTTGGAATACTTCTTTACAGCCCCTTCTTGCCTGTACGGTATCTTGACAAATCAGCTGACAGTCTTATGGAAACTCCTTTGTAGGTAATTGTCTCCTTTTCTCTTGCTGCTTCTAAGATTCTCTTCTCATTTTTAATCTTGGCTAATGTAATTATGATGTGCCTTGATGTGTTCCTCCTTGAGTTCAACTTCTTTGGGACTTTCTGCACTTCCTGGATTTCCTGGAAGTCTATTTCCTTTGCCAGATTGGGGAAGTTCTCCTTTATTTTTTGTTCAAATAAGTTTTCCACTTGTTGCTGTTCCTCTTCTCCTTCTGGTAGCCTTATAATTTGGATGCTGGAATGTTTAAGATGTCCTGAAGGTTCCTAAGCCTCTCCTCACTTTTTTGAATTCTTATTTCTTCATTCTTTTCTGACTGGATGTTTCTTTCTTCCTTCTGGTCCACTCCATTAATTTGAGTCCCTGTTTCCTTCCCATCCCTACTGGTTCCCTGTACATTTTCCTTTGTTTCACTTAGCATAGCCTTCATTTTTTTCATCTAATTTGCAACCAAATTCAACCAATTCTGTGAGCATCACCAGTGTTTTGAACTGTGCATCTGATGGGTTGGCTACCTCTTCATCACTTACTTGTATTTTTTCTGGAGCTTTGATCTGTTCTTTCATTTTGGCAATTTATTTTTCTCAGTGCACCTGTTATGTAGTAGGGGCAGAGCCTTAGGTGTTCACCAGGGCAGGGTAGTCCACATCACTGTGTCCTGACACTGTATGTGGGGACAGGGTCTGAGAGGGAACAATGGTGCTAGCTCCACTCTCTGACAGGTTTCAGTCACTTCTTCCACTACCCACAAGCAAAGTGTGCCCTTCTGGTGCTGATTCCCAGGTGGGTGGGCTTGTGTACATTCTAATGATCTTTGGGTCTCTCCAAACAACTCTCCTGTGAGGCTGGGAGTTTCTCCCAACTCAATCCCCACAGGTGGTTTTAATTGGTGGTTTAAAGCTTTATTTCTCTGTGCTGGGACCCTGGGTTGCATGGTCTGTTTCTCTCCCCAGTTGTTCTTCCTGGTTTATCAGCTTGTGAATGTGGGACTGCCCACTCCACTAGCCTCCACCTTGCTGGGTCAGCCAGCTGCTGCCTTGCCCATGAGTCCTTTCCGCTCAGTTGCCTGTCTCTACCCCTCCTACCAGTCTGGATGAATGTGTCTTCTTTAACTCCTTGGTTGTTGGAACTTCCATACAGTTTGATTTTATGTCAGTTCTGGTTGTTTTTTGTTTTAAAATTGTTGTTTTCCCTCTTGTGGTTGTGTGAGGAGGCACAGTGTGTCTACCTACGCCTCCATTTTGGCCAGAAGTCCTATTCTCTTTCTTTTTTAAACTTATTTTTTAAAAATATATTTTACTGATTATACCATTATAGTTGTTCTATTCCCCCCTTCATTCCCCTCCACCCGCACACTCCCTCCCCCACCATTCTCCCCCCCTTAGTTTATAACCATGTGTCTCAAGTTCTTTAGATTCTATATTTCCCACACTATTCTTGCCCTCCCCCCTATCTATTTTCTACCCACCCTCTATGCTATTTTCTGTGCCTTCTCCCCCCTTCTCCTCCTCCCACTCCCCTGTTGCTAACCCTCCATGTGTTCTTCATTTCTATGGTTCCACTCCTGATCTAGCTGTCCTCTTGGTTTGCTTTTGTTTTAGGCGTGGTTGTTAATAACTGTGAGTTTGCTGTCCTTTCACTGTTAACATTTTTCATCTTCTTTTTCTTATATAAGTCCCTTTAGCATTTCATATAATAAGGGCTTGGTGATGATGAACTCCTTGAACTTGACCTTATCTGAGAAGCACTTTATCTGTCCTTCCATTCTAAATGAAAGTTTTGCTGGATAAAGCAATCTTGGCTGTAGGTCTTTGGATTTCATGACTTGGAATACTTCTTTCCAGCCCCTTGTTGCCTATAAGGTCTCTTTTGAGAAATCCGCTGACAGTCTGATGGGTACTCCTTTGTAGGTGACTGTCCCCTTATCTCTTGCTGCTTCTAGGATTCTCTCCTTCATTTTAGTCTTGTAAAGACTAAAATGTAATTATGATGTAATTACAGTGTAATTATGATGTGCCTTGGTGTGTTCCTTCTTGGGGCCAACTTCTTTGGCACTCTCTGAGCTTCCTGGATTTCCTGGAAGTCTATGTCCTTTGCCAGACTGGGGAAGTTCTCCTTTATTATTTGTTCAAATACGTTTTCCACTCATGGCTGTTTCTTTCCCCCTTCTGGTACTCCTGTAATTTGGATGTTGGAACTTTTAAAGATGTCCTGGAGGTTCCTAAGCCTCTCCTCATTTTTTTGAATTCTCATTTCTTCATTCCTTTCTGGTTGGATGTTTCGTTCTTCCTTCTGGTCCATTCCATTGATTTGAGTCCCAGTTTCCTTTCCATCGCTATTGGTTTCCTGGACATCTCCCTTCATATCAATTAGTTTAGCCTTCATATGTTCCTCTAATTTGTGACTATAATCAACCAGTTCTGTGAGCATCCTGATAAACAGTGTTTTGAATTGTGGTTCCGAGAGGCTGACAATTTCTTGGTTGCTGAGAGTTATCGGCTCTGGGACTTTGAATTCTTCTTGTGCCATCTTTTGGGCTGTTCGTTCCTGTTCCATAGCAGGATCAGAGCCCTAAGGTGTTCACTAGAGCAGGGCAACTAAGTCGCTGGGTTGTGACGTTGTATTGGGGGCGGGGTCAACGAGGAACTATGGTGTCCCATCTGCCGCCTCCTGCCGCAGCCCCCACAGGTGCTTCAGCTGCCACTGTCACGGGACCCACATGTTTTGTCCCACTGCATGCGAGTGTGCCACCGCCGTCAGCCCTCGCCCCCTGGGGCCTGTGTGGTCCATCTCACTGTGTGCGAATGTGCGACCGCGGTCAGTCTGCCCCACACACTGACTGGGTCCAGGCTGCCTGAGCGCCTAGGTCTGGGGATCTTTCCTGCACGACCCTACTCTGCTGCTGGCTCCGCCCCTCTTACTGTCCCCGTTGAATGGTTCGTGGTTGTTGGACTTCCGTATAATTCAATTTTCTGTTTTTTGGCTGTGTCTTTGTTCTCCAAACCTTTGTTGTATTCAAACTTGGTTGTGGGAGAAGGCACAGTGTTTCCACCTATGCCTCCATCTTGGCGGAAGTCCTATTCTCTTTCTCTACAGTGACTTTATTTTTAAACTGAAGACATTTAGGAATATTTAATGCAAAATGCTATTTTTAATTATACTTTACTATAATGTGTCCTTCATTTTTAACTGAGACTAATTGAGTTATTCATTTCCTGAGCTCCAATAGTTATGTTATTTAAGCTGAAAATGAGTATCTATTCCAAAGATTTTTGTAGATTTCCGTAACAAGCTCAAATTTATTTGGCTAAATCTGAATTCAAAATCATAAACTTTCATATGAAAGTAGCACCTAAGAGATGTTGAACCAGTCAACACACTCATAGGAAAGGGAGCCCAGGCAATGGTTTGTCCCCTCACTAGGAAATCTGAGGGAATGGGAATGCAGGCCAGGTATACCAGTTCACCCACCTGCATTTACTCTTTTCTGTATTTTAAAGTGTTTTGTTCCTGCCACCTTCTCCTTTTTTATCTTCTATTCTTTTTTATCTTTTTCATCTCAGAGGAGGATGATCAATGGATTTTTCTTTAATACTGAAAGGGTTTCTGAGCATTGCAGTCTACTTCTTTCCCTTTCTCAATGGGACAAGTGCAGCTGCTGCATTTCATTTTGTTTTATGCCTTTTTAATCTATGGGTTCGGTGGATTGCTATAATGCCTTAATAGAGTCCTGCTAATTTTCTACCCTTTGCCCTTAGTCATACAGCCTGTGGTGTTAAATTCACTCCCCAGGATTGCATCTCTATTCTTCTGGAGTTTCAGAGTAGAAAGAGAATCTGTCATTAGCACTGTGTGATTTTCACAATCACAATACCAGTAATCTTGCATCCAGAAGTAATAAACAAGTAGCTGAGGGACTTTGAGGGTTTATAGCTCCAATTGCCAAAATCTCAGAAAAAAATAGTTTAGGCTATAAGAGAAAAAGATTTACACTGAACTGCAATTTGATATGTTACTGTTTCAATGTAATCCGTGTATGAGCTCAGATTTTTGTCAATAAGTTTTACATGTAAAGTGGTTTGTGTGTGTAGAGAAGTGTCTACTATATGAGAGAACTGACTTTGTCATACCCCGATTGCTTGACCTCCAGTGCCTAAGTTGATAGCAATTTAGTCATGAGGTCAACAAGTTCAGTTTTCTTTGCATTTTGTGGATAGTAGTTAGAAGCATAGGCTTTTGTCAAACTGAAGTCCAATTCCTGGCCTGACCATTTGTTTTTATCTGTAGTTTTTTCATCATCATGGAATTGGGATAATAATAATGATACTGACTGCATATGGCTTTATTGAGTCTTTACCTATTATCTACCAAATATTATTATTGCTCTTAAAATGGTTTCTTGAACTCATCCAGAAAATATGACTACAGATAAAATAAATGGTTATAAGCTTTGCAAATATGTTTCATGCAATGGCATATTATTCAGGCTTTAAAAAGAAGGAATCCTGTCATATGTAACAATATGGATGGACCTGTAGGACATTATGCTAAGTAAAGTAAACCAGTTACAGAAGAACAAATACTGCATTCTTTTATTTATATGCAGTGGCTATAATAGTCAAACATATAGGAGCACAGAATGAGGAAGAGAAAATGAGGAATTGCATTTCAATGGGTATAGTTTCAGTTATGTAAGATGAATAAGTTCTAGAGATCATCTGTATAACATAGTGCCCGTAGTTAACAATACTGTGTTGTACACTTCAAAATTTCTTAAAAGTATAGATATCGTGTTGTTTTCTACCATAATAAAAATGTATATGGTTTTAAAGGAAAATTATGATATGTAAATATTGTGTTTTCCAGTTTCATCTGCTGTCAAAGAGAAACTTTGAACCATGAGTAATCCAAAACTAGTTACTTACCTAATTCACAGTTCTTTCCTTCAAATCCAGGTTGACACCAACATTCATAGGAATTAATGTCATCCTTGCACATGCCACCATTTAAACATGGATTGGACTCACACTGGTCTCCATCTTTGAGATAGGTTAAGATGTTAAATTAGCAGATAAATTGTTTACAATGCATGATCCTCCCTGCACAGACCCATGGAAAGAAGATCCTAATTTTAGGGTCAGGAAGCTAGGTGCTTATGGGATGCCCCTGCCTTTCTGTATTTCTAAAAGCAACCCGGACAATGGTGCTTAGGTGAACAGTGTCTTAGGAAGTTGCCTTGAGGAAGACATGTGCATAGTTTATGCAAAGGGAGATGACTGAGTATAAAATGTATAGGAGAAGCATAGGCTAAGAAGAATTTTCAGTCCTTTCTTATAGAATGGTGGCAGATTTAATTCCAAATCAAATCACATCGCTTCAACTATTATTATCTATATGCTATACAAGGCTTGTTCTATCACATTGCTGCACAAGCTCAGCCAGATAACATATGGTACTTCTGCTCAAGGGATTGGTGGCCTAGGCATGAAGAAAATGCATTTTCTTCCTTGTGTTGTCATTTCACTTTTAAGTATAATATGCAGTAATGGTTCAAAACAATAGAAAAGATGCCTGAAGCATATGTTACTTCTTAAAGGTATTCTGTCTATGAGTTAGGTCCTAAATGGTCTAAGTAAAGTGAGAAAAAACTTTTTAAAAAATTTATCTTTAGAGGGGAAGGGAAGGAGAGAGGAAGAGAAACACCAATGTATGGTTGCTTCTCGTGCATCTCCTGCTGGGAACTGGCCTACAACCCAGGAATGTGCCCTGACTGGGAATCGAACCGCGATCGTCTGGTTCGCAGGCCCGCGCTCAATCCACTGAGCTACACCAGCCAGGGCAAGAGAAACAACTTTTGATACAAAGAAGTAAAAGAGAAAAAATTCTGAAAAACATTCCTTTTTAGGTACAGATTGACTATGTTTCCTTTCTACCTTTCCTACAGTTTCAACCTTTGTAGAGTTCTTGAAAACCTTTGAAGACACTGGTGGCAAGAAAACAGAAGGAAGAATAGACAAGAGGGGAAGGGTCAAAATGAGAAGGGAACCTTTAAGTCTCATTTCTTAGAGCTCTGCCTCCATCCATACTTCTGAGGCAGCTTCAGGAGAAATGGATGAATAGGATCATAAGGTAGACTGGTATGCACTTTGAGCTGAGAGAAATAGCTCTGAAGAAAAAAAATGGGAGCTAGATAGGTAAGCCAGTACATGAGAAGCCAAACAGTGGGAGCTGAAGATGACATAAGAATGAAAGAATGAGAGAAAAGGGGCAAATAATTCCTGATTATCAATCACACTTTAGAGTGAAGCTCCCTGTCATCTAGCATGGTGATCCTGTTCTAGGGAGAGCACCAAATGTCTGTCATGTCCTATGTCGGTAGCATGTATCCAGGCCCCATCGATTAAAGACTAATATCCCTTTCTCAGAAATAGTCCCTCTCTGGAAAGTCTGCTTGCTGTAAAAATTATACCTTGTCCTCTCTGCCCCTTGATCCAATGTGCTTTTGCACAAATACTTCAATTTGTTCTAATTCCATGGAAACAAAATATGTTATATCTGGCTTATTATTATTGATGTTCAGAACTGGTCTAAAAAACGAGCCACATTTGCACTTTATATTATAGACTAACAGATCTGAATTATTTAGGATGTTTCACTGAAAGAGTCTGGGCTTGCAGCCAGCTACACAGCAACTCTTTTGCTGAGACATATCTTTAAAATGAGTGTCATTTTATCCTGCATTTAGTCCTCCTTGGGGTGCTTGTCTGTGTGTACTTTGGGCTGAGGCAAAGCCACAGACAGTAGGGGTCAAAGACAACAAGGGATAAGATGTTGCCAAGAGAGGGGTTCCTGTTTAAGGCTACTAAAGTTGGTGTTTAGCAAATAACTGCATTTAAATTTGAAGGCTGGTAGGAATAATAGTGAAGACAAGGGATTGGGCCTTAGAGAGCTTGGATTGTTTTCTGGGCTCCATGACTGCCCATTTGGGTAAACTTTGGCAAGCCTCAGTTTCCTTCTCTGTGAAATGAGGTTAATAATACTTTGCTTCCAGGGCTGGTGTGAGGATTAAATGTGACAGGTACTCTGTAAACTGTAAAGGACTTGACAGGTGCTGGTTATTGAATGGTGATTCAAACAGGTGTTTGAATGATATTCCTTCTTAGCCTGGCTCTTCATGTGGTGAGTTGATGGTACAGAATGGAGTGGGAGTGAGGGGCCTGTGTCTCTGATGTATGTGACTGCCCACACAGTGAGAATTAGCATAGTCTATTTGGGGGAATTAGGAATCTTTGTTGCAAGTGAAAAGAGGCATGCAGTTATTCTTTTTTCTTTTTTGTTCTTGTTTGTGTTTTTCTATAGACAAAGTGGTAGGGTAGTGACAGAATCATGTCCTGAATGTTTCTGAGGTATCTTTACCTGAGATAGAGTAACCACTGCCTGTGATCAGAAGGCAGGAACCCGACTTAAAAATACAGTTCTTAAGAGGTCCTGACCTACCCTGCTATGGGGTGGGAGATCAGGTTAGGGGGTTGTCAGTGAAGGGATTATAGGAGTTTAAATACAGCCAGGAATATTTGAGGGGGGGTGTAGGAATTGGTGTGCTTTAAAAATATATCACAAGATGAGAAACTTTAAATATAGTTGAAATAGAGAATGAGAAGACTTACTTAGACTAATAACTACAGGAATACCTCAGTAGAGAATTGGCCTGGTAGTGTTTATTACCAAGAATAAGGAAAGGAAGATAAAGCAAATGAAATGAAGGGAATCTTTTCTTTCACCATAATTTAAGAACAAAAGTGGAGGAATTATGAGTTAGCAGAGTATGAACAATCCCAACAATGTCTCCAGAACAGAATCTGGAAAATAGAACTGGATCTCAAATGGAAGGAACTCAGTAAATTTGCTGCCTGGGTAAGTCAACCTGTGAAATTGATACTGCTACAAAGTCCTACTGCTGGATTTTAAATTGATTTTAAAACTTGGTTGTAATTAAAAGTTTTGACTTTTCATCATTTTGGCAAATTCATTGAACAAATATTTACTCAGTGTTTCTTTACCAGATCTTGTTCAAGTTACTAGGAATACATCAATAAACAAAAAAATTGAATACCCCTACCAGTATGAAGTGAGCTCTCTATTGAGGTGGGAAAAATGAATGATAGTATAAGTAAGAACATTATATGATATCTCAGATGGTGAAAAATGCTATGTGTGAAAAATAATAGACCAGGATACAGTGTCTAGAGTTAAGGAGTTATGGAGAGGCAGGTTGGAATATTAATATATGATCAAGGTCAACTTCACTGAGATGGTGACATTGGGTGTAGACCCAAAGGAGGTGAGGTGGTGAGTCTAGGGAAACCTAGCAGAAGAGCATTCCACATTAAAGGAACAGCCAGATCCAAGACTCTAAAGTAGAAGCATTCCTAGAGCATGCAAGAAACACCAGAGAGGCCAGGATGGCTGGGATCCAGTGTGTCAGGTGGGGAGCAGTAGGAGATGAGACGAGGGGGGCAATGGGAAGAGAAGGTCTAGGCAATTGTGGAGGGCTTTATAGACTATCATAAGAAGGATGGTTAACCAATAAACATTTAAGTCAATCAACATTCTCTGATTCTCTACTGGGGATGGCAAACCCTCATTCAGTCCCCAGATGCAATAATCTCTGTTTCTTCTTCCAGCTTCCTGAGGTAGAATGATGTTCTTTTTGAAGCCCTAGGGAGGAGTAAGCTTATCTGCCAACTGATGTCTCTCATGCTGGGGTAAACCTGTAGTGTAACACCTTCAATCTTGGGTAAAACAGTTGAAATTATTTAGCCCTTTTGACAGAGTTAAAATATATTATATATTTGCACAGAGAAAGAAAATACATAATTCTCAAATGTTTCATATGCAAGCTAGAAGATAAAATTAATTGCTTACCAACATATTGCTTCCAAAATTCAGTCTATAAAGAAAAAGGAGAGGTTAATGGTGGCATTTAAAATGTTTTGGATTTTATTCCTTCTCTTTTATAGCATTTATAATACACATATATGTATAGATATTTTTAAATTACAAGAAGTTTTTGTCTTTTTAAAAATGGTTTACTATTTTTTGTTCTGTATCTGAAGGATGTTTTGTGGAAATACTCACAGCTTTTTCGGTGTTTTCAAAAACTTCTCGTGCTTCTTCAAAACTACACTTCTCTTCCATACATTCTCTTTCCAGATTCCCTTGAACAAACTCTTCCAATTTACCTGAATTATATCTCTTTGGACGATTCAGAACTTTGGTGGCATTTTCATGATCGAGAAAAACTGAAATTTGAAAGAACTATTATTTAGCTTTATGAAAATGAAAATATCATGGAAATTAAATACAACTCTTAGGGAAGGGTTTTTTTTAAAATATAGGGAATCTTAAAGCCAATTTATCTTTGGGGAAATGGAGCCAAAAATCTATGATGTGCTCATGGTATTGTATACACATGGAGATTGAGGAATTAAAATTCAATTTTACCTTTAGTCAAGAGCGCTCCACTAATAAAAGGTCAGATTTTTCATTGTATTTGAATTTACTTTGTATGAAAAAGGAAGTTCTTTTTTGTTATATAAAATGTATTCTTTTTAAAAAAATTATTTATTTTAATTGTCGTTCAAGTACGGTTTTCTGTCTTTTACTCCCATAGAAAGTTCTTAAGTAAGCAGTTAACTGCATGCTTTGTTATCATTTGAAAATAGCTAATTGCAGATCCTTGCAAGGTGGCCGACCCCCTCCCTCCAACCCTGATGACAGGGCTCTGTTTTAAGGATGCAGTTGCCCAAATTACTTTGTAACAAATTTCTCTTGGAAGAACAGAAGCCTAACTGTGGTCCAACTCCAGTCGCAACCACAGGGGCTCACTAGATTTAAAAGAAAAAACACTGCCTTCATTGCTTTTATCTTCAGACTCAACAACACCTTCAGTTGGCATGTGTTGTAGGAATTTCAGTGATGTAAATCTTCCCCTGGGATTCAGGATATGGTTAATCTTAGGTGTGACTACCTAGCCTGTGGAGACACTCCTGAGCTCTAGAGGACTGAGATCTCTAACCAATTCTTCCAATTTCCCTCTTAAATCTCCCACTCTTAAATATCCCTCTTCCTATTTCTCTGTCTCCCTCTATAGATATATAAATAGATACAAATCTATTATTTATATCTATATCTATAATTAATAACAGGAACTCAGGAAGTTGCCTGGAGTTGTTTCTTTCTTCAAGAGACTATCTGACACCATCTCAGAGGACCAGATGCTTCTAAGATGAACTTTCCAGGGCATTTTGGGACTACTTTCTCATTAACTCCAAAAGAAGTATAAAAAAAGAAACTAAACTATATTTCCCTACTTTCATTGCAGCTCTTCACTTTAGGGACCCTTCCAGTCTCTTGACAACCTTGCTTTTCTCTTGTTCAGCAAATAACCCTTGGGATTTACCTGCCAACTTTCTCCATTTCCTTCACCCCCTCTTCAGTGCTGCAATATCCTGCAATCCCAACCCTTAGATCAGTGCTGCCATTTGTGCCTTCCTTCTCTTCTGAGGCACCTGAGCACCGTGGGATACAATTCCTGTGCTACAGGTAGATGCCACCATATATTGATGCCTCCCAGTTTCCACCAGGCCCTCCTCCCTGCTGGGTGATTCTTTTGCTTGGTCCTGGGCACATCTACAATATCATCTATGTCTGCATCCATTTACAGTGTGGTCTAGTGGAGAAACAGAGTTGTGGAGTCAGATCAGACACCTCTGGATTTCAATCTACCATCTGTTGCCTGTGAGATCACTAGGTCTCATAAGAACCTGACAAAGATTATGTGAGATCACATAATCTTTGAAGCTTAACTTGGTTCAGTGAAAAATAGGTTTACCCAACTCTCTACAGTCAATTAATACTCGACAAAGGGAGCAATAACATAAAATGGAGTAAAGACAGCCTTTTCAACAAATGGTGTTGGGAGAACTGGACAGCTACATGCAAAAAAATGAAACTTGTGCACCAACTTACACCATACACCAAAATAAATTCAAGGTGGATAAAAGACTTAAATATAAGCTGGGAAACCATTAAAGCCCTAGAGGAGAGCATTGGCAAGAAAATCTCAGATATTCCATGCAGCAATATTTTTACTGATAAGTCCCCTAGAGCAAGGGATATAAAGGAAAGAATAAACAAATGGGATCTCATCAAAATTAAAAGCTTCTGCATGGCTAAGGAAAACAGTATCAAGATACAAAGAGAAGCAACTGTTTGGGAAAACATGTTTGCCAATGATACCTCAGACAAAGGTTTAATCTCCAAAATATACAAAGAACTCACTTGACTCCACTCAAAGAAGACAAGCAACCTGATTAAAAAATGGGCAGAAGACTTGAACAGACATTTCTCCAAGGAGGACATACAGAGGATCCAGAGACACATGAAAAGATGCTTGATATCGCTAGTTATCAGAGAGATGCAAATTAAAACCACAGTGAGATACCACTTAACACCAGTCAGAATGGGTTTCATAAACAAAGAAACAAACAACAAGTGCTAGAGAGGTTGTGGGGAAAAGGGGACCCTAGTTCACTGTTGGTGGGATTGCAGACTGGTACAACCACTATGGAAAATAGTATGGAATTTTCTAAGAAAACTAAAAATGAACGTGCCTTTTGACCCAGCAATTCCACTCTTAGGAGTATATCCTAAGAACCCTGAAACACCAATCCAAAAGAACCTATGCACCCCGATGTTCATAGCAGCACAATTCACGATAGCCAAGAGTTGGAAGCAACCTAGATGCCCATCGGTCAATGACTGGATCAAAAAACTATGGTACATTTACACAATGGAATTCTATGCTGCAGAAAGGAAGAAGGAACTACTACCCTTTGCAACATCATGGATGGAACTGGAAAGCATTATGCTGAGTGAAATAAGCCAGGTGGTGAAAGACAAATACCGTGTGATATCAACGTTAACAGGGATCTAAACAAAACAAACAAGCAAGCCAAATATGACCAATGACACTCAAATACGGAACAGGCTGACAGGGTCCAGAGGGGAGAGGGGAGAGAATCATAGGGGAAAAGGGGATGGACTCACATGAAGAAGCAGAAAGGACACATGGACAATAACTAAGGGTGGGGGGTGGAAATGGGAGGGAGGCGGGGAGCATGGGGTGGGGGCCGGGCAGGGTTGGGAATATAAGACAGAAAGCTGTACTTGAACAAGAATTAAATTAAAAAATTATTTTTAAAAAAAGAAAAATGGGTTTACCAGTAGGATAATACAAATATGTACCTGAAAAGTGTTGTTGACAGGATCCATGAGATAATAATATGTGTAGGGTGGTATATGGGGGGGGGTGCAAAACACCTGAAATTTATTTATAAAAAAATGTATATTTACTTTTACATGTTTAAACCTCAGTCACCTTCAAAGTACTCTCCATTTGATGCAATACACCTATCAAGATGTTTTTCCACTGTTCAAAACAGTTTTTGAATTAAATGATTTTGATGCCTTTTAGTGCTTCTGCCATTTTTTGTTTTACCTCTTACACATTGGCAAAATGTTTACCCGTGAGGACTCTTTTCGTCTAGGAAACAACAACAACAAAAAAGTTGCTCAGGGTGAGATCAGTTGAATGGAGGTGGAGTGTGTGTGGTGCACAGAGGTAATGCTGCTTGTGGTCAAAAACTGCTGAACAGTTAGCAGTGTTGGCAGGTGTACTCAAATCACCCATCTTGAAATGGGCAAGCAGTTTGAAAGATTCTTAAAAACAATTCACTGAGCCCAAATTCAGCCTCTCACAACAATGCCAGCTGGTACACTGGTACAGATGGGTTCCTAGAACACTCACCTAGTCGGGGAAGCCTGTACTACAAGGGCCTCAACCTCCAGAAGATAATTCTAGGTTGTTTGCCCCCTCATATGTTGGTTATGACAAACAACTCTCCCTCCCTCCCTCCCTCCCTCCTTCCCTCCCTCCCTCCCTCCCTCCCTTCCTTCCCTGAAAATAGAACTGGATTTCAAATTGAAGTGACTCTGAATTTGCTGTGCAGGTTACTTTGTGTTCATGTAGGTGGTCTTAAGTATGTCAACCTGTGAAACTTACACCGTCTCAGAATTTTCTCAATTCCCTTTAGGTCTTTAATAATCTTTTCTTTAGCTCCTTCCCTTCTTTTCTGTCATGTAATGAAATGACTGTTGTCAGGATCAGCTATGGCCTCCCAAAGGATAATTCTGAGTTTATGTATTTCCTGACTGCTCTGAAACATTCCTAATTATTGATCTTTCCCTTTTCAGGACATTCTTTCCATGAAATCACTCTACTCTGGTTCTCCTCTTTGCTCTAACTCTTGTTATTCATCTGCCACTTGAATCAGTTAATTCACCTCCTCTGCCTGCCCTGAAAATGTTCAGAGTTCCCCAGGCTCCAGCTTCAGCCCTTTTCCTTTTCATGCTATCCATCCTTGCCAAGGCCAGGACTGTGGTAAGGTAAACAAGGCATTTAGGGCACAAAATTGAAGGAGGCACTCTCTTTTAGTGTGTACAAGTATACTGATGTCCAACTAGCCTTGCTTGCCTCACCCTAGTACACCCCTAGCTTTTTCAACACAATTTTCTGAACACTCACTACTGTCAAGCACTATACTAAGTGACACAACACCCATGTTCGTTTCCTGGATTATCATCATATGGCTGTAACTACTGTTATTTGACAGTGAGTTCCAAATATTCATCACCAGTCAGATACATCTTCTGAATTCCATATTCCTAACTGTACAGTGCAATATGACAGAGCACTGATGTTTATATAATGCTTCTGATGTGTTCTACACTGTACTCAGTGCTTTGCTAGCATTATTTCATTCCATACTCACAATGGTCTCATGAGATAGGCACTGTCATTTCATTTTTGGAATTGAGAAAAACAGAGATTCTGAGAAGTCCAGTAGTTTGCCCCAGGTAATATAGTAATGTGTCAGGCCAGGATTCCGACTCTGGCAGTCAGATGCACAGTTCATGCTTTCAGGCCCTAGGTTGTGACCAGTAATCACATAAAATGACCAGGACATACTCAGTACACTTTCTCTAAACCTGTTCCTTTCCCATACCCAGATGGTTAAGTCATATCATTTCTACTTCCTTAATGTTACTTGAATTCCTTTTCCTCCTCTGTCTATGTAGGTAATGTCCATGTTCCAGCCCTCCTGCCTTCCCTGGATGATTACAGTAGCCTCAAGATTGGTCTCCTGTAGTCTTGCTACCCCTGCCTCAGACAGTTGATTATAATGTTTCCAGCCTGAGTATCCAAAATCAGCCATCAGTGGTATTTGTTTGTACTTCTGATGAGTCCAAATGGCTTTCTAAAGGGAGTATTTTTGAGATTCTCTTTCTTTCTTTTTTGTTCTCTCTGTCTCTTTCTTTTTCTTTCTTTCTTCTTTTTAGAGGGGGAAAGAGAGGGAGAAAGAGAGGAAGAGAAACATCAATGTGTGGTTGCCTGTCGCATACCCCCTACTGGGGACCTGGCCCACAACCTAGGCATGTGCTCTGACTGTGAATTGAACCAGTGACCCTGTGCTTCACAGGCTGGCATTCAACCCGCTGAGCCACACCAGCCAGGGCTACATTGCTTTCTATTGTCCAGACTCTTTAGTTTAGGGCTTTTATTGTCTGATTACCTGGCCCTGCCTTGGTATCCTGCCTCACTTGTCATATTCAACACTCAAAACATAATGAGTTATTGAAAGCCTTCACTTTCTTTGTGGGTCTGGATGTTTGCACATGAGTGATCCTCTGTGCCTAGAATGCCCTAGATGAGACATTCAAGGGTGAATCTATTCATTTTTAAGGCCCAGCTCAAAATATTATCTCTCTGTTAAGTGTTTCCCCGGTTTATGTATTTCATTTTCTATGGTCCTTTAGCACCTGGTGCACATTTTAGCCCATTATATTAAATTGTGTTTCCTGATTTTATGGTGCCTTAGGCCAAAGAGGGGAGTCTGGTTTGTCCCCATGTCCCTAGTACCTTGCCACAGTACCTGGCAGCATAGTAGTAGTCACTTGGTTTTGTAAAGTTTTCTAAAGTGCGTGGATTGACGCTCTCTCTCATTCATTTCATTCATTCATTCTGAATGAAAGACAGTTTTGGCCCATGTACTTTACAAACCTGAATTGGTTTCACAGAATAGTTTTGATTTCAAAATCCAAATTGATGCAATAAAACCTAAGGGCAGCAGTCATGAAAATGCAACACCTCGGTAGATCATTCATCAGAACTGCCTTTAGAAGTCAATCCCAATTTAACAGCAGCAGAGAGTGCTGCCTCAATACTGTCCACCCTTAGGGAAAGTCCCCTGCATCTCTCCTCAAGGGCCTTTTTTCTTTGACTCTAGAATCACATTTATTTTCTCCTCATATTGTTTGAGGATCATATATCTTAATTTTTTCAGGTTTATTTATTTTAGTCATGATTTCCCAAGCTCTGAAATCCCAGTTCCTCTTTTTTCTTCCTCTTTGTCCTTTTCCCCAACATCTGAGTTCTTCAAGGGGTCAGCAGCCCTCTTAACATCTCCATCATCTCACCACTTATCCTGAAGGAAGGCCTTGGGTCCTTTGTCCTGCTGATCTCATACTGAGGAGAAAGGCTTAGCTTTATGTCCTGCTTTGTGAGTTTTCCAGCTACATTTCTATATTCCTGGACTCTACCCACTTGGCTAGTTTGATTTAACCTTTGCATTCTTGTATCATTATTTCTGCATTTCAGTCTGACATCATGTCTGGAGTGGGAACCACAGGGCCAGTCGGCTTTCTGGGGACCCTTAAGGTTGGCACCCCTGATCCTGGCACTGTCAGTGACTAGATTTGATTATAGTAGGCTGACAATTAAGTGTGATAAATGCTTCCTGTGAGAACATGCTGTTTGTCTAAATGAGGTAATTTCTTTCCTGTGTGCTTTCCTTTGGGGACAGTGCATAAAGTCACTGAGGCTGTGAAAAAACAAGTGGTACACATTGCATAAATGAATTTCTACACGTTATGTCAATTCTTCGACTGGCTCATCTCTCCTAAGAGCTCAAGTATTTACTTCTCTCATGTATTAACTCTGAGATATTTAGAGTCAGAGATAAAATAATTTCTTTCTAATCCATGAAAAATGTTGGTGATAAATAACAACTTACTAATGAAAATTTTGTTTTAACTAAAACTTTAAGTTGAAGGCATATAATTTTATACATTTAAAGAATTAAAGGCATGCCTTATTATATAGTTATAAAATTTTGAAACACATCACAGATCTTAAAATCAAAATTTTTGTGCAGATAAAAGCATCTTTGCGGCTTTAATGTTTCCCTTTTTGATTTCAAAGTGATGAGTAAAAATAACCAAAATGACAGTTAATTTTTTCTCCATATTCTGCTATTTCTATGTTAAAGCATTTTCCCACTTTTAAGGTTTTTTTTTAACCAAGGAGATGACTGTTTTCTAAGAGGAATTACATGGTTAAATCCTAAATCCAACAGTATCCATTAAAAATGTACCATAAGCATTGCAAATCTATTTAGTTTTAAATACCAAGGAGACACAGCTACCAGAGAACCAGTATTTGCCAACACACATGCTGACTACCACAATCTTAAGTATTGCTGTCAAATCCTTATTCATTATTCAGTAAAGAAGACAGCACCAGACATTATATATCTAAAAGACAAGCATACTCAATGTATCTTTTAAAAGGAAACAAACCTGTACATTCAGCACTGAGTAGATATCCTAAAAGGCAGATGGTGACGAGGCCTGGTGATTCTGCCATGATCATGTTCAGGTACTGCATAACCTTTGCTAGAAGATTGTGCAAGCAGCAAGGTTCACCAATTGTTCCAAAGTACAAGCTGAGCTGTATTTACTTCTGGGAAGCAATGTCCATCTCCCACAGTAGGTCTTTGGGCTATTTTCAATAGCTTCTTGGGTTAAGTGAAGAGAATAGGCAGTAGTCACCATTAAACTTCATTCACATTCCATGGACTTTTGTCCCTGTGGCTGAGTTGAGACTGAAGCAGGAAGTGACACATTATTAAAATAAGGGGAGATATGGCTACCGTTGCTCTGGCAGCAAAATTCATCAGAGAAGTCCATCTTATGCTTGTCAAGGAACACCACTGTCTTATAAAGCGATGGAACATACAAAGGCATTCTGTCACCATCCTTAAAACACCCTCAATACTTACATATCTTGAGTTACCTGGTGGATCTTTTGTGTTCCTTCTCACAGTGAGGAGTTTATAAACTTGTCATGCCATGTATTTATATGGTGAATCCTATAGACTGTGTCTCAGAATACATGTATTTATGTGTGAATGTATGTGTATACAAATATATGTATGTATTATGTATATAAAATAAATGACTACCATATAGTAATATATTATGCTACCTCATATGTAATATAAAAAACTCATAACATTATACCAACATTTACCTACTGTTCTTTGTGCTGTTGTGATACATTTTATTTCTCCATGTTATAAACCCTATATAATATCATTACTTCTACTTTGAGCAATCAATGATTTTTCAAAGAAGTTTTAAAATGAAAAAAAAAGTTTATATTTAGTCATATATTTGCCATTATGATATTCTTCATTTGTATAGATCCAAGTTTCAATGTATTATAATTTTTATCACTCTGAAGAATGTTCTTTAATATTTTTGATAATGTAGATGTTCTTATGATGAATTGTCTCAGCTTTTGTTTATTTGACAATGTTTCCATCTTAACTTCATTTTTTTAAGATTTTATTTGTTTATTTTTAGAGAGAGGGGAGGGAGGGAGAAAGAGAAGGAGAGAAACATCAATATATGAGAGAAAGATCTATGAAAGAAACATTTACTGATTGCCTCTTGTGTGCCTCTAACTGGGACCTGACCTGCAACCCAGGCACGTACCTTAACTGGAAATTGAACCAGCCACCCTTCAGTTCATAGACCAACACTCAATCCACCCCCACACCAGGGCTACCTTCATTTTTAAGAAGTAATTTGGTTCTTTGGCCAGGTGGCTAAGTTGGTTGGAGCATCATCCCATACACCAAAAGTTCATGGGTTTGATTTCTGAGCAGGGCACATGCCTGGGTTGTGGGTTTGATCCCCAGTCAGGGCACATGCAGGAGGCAAGTGATCCATGTTTCTCTCTCACATCAATGTTTCTTTTTCTCTCTATCCCTTTTCTCTCTAAAATCAGTAAAGATATCCTTGGGTGAAGATTGAAATTTTAAAAAATAAATTAAAAATAAATAAAGAAAGAAAACTAAAATAAATAAACAATAAAAAATTTTCAAAAGATATATCCTTGGGTGAGGATTAGAAAATAAATAAAAATAAAAATAAATAACAACCAAGTAAATAAATAAAACATATCCTCAGTTGAGGATTTAAAAAATAGTTACACCCACATAGAAACCTGTACATGAATGTTTAGAGCACATTGCTTACAATAGAAAAACCTATCAACCTTTTGGTGTATGGGATGATGCTACAACCAACTGAGCTACCCAACCAGGCTGTGGATATAACTTAAATTTCACTGGGATAAATGCTTGGGAATGCAATTGCTGGATCATATGGTAGTTAAATGTTTAGTTTTTATTTCTTAAAAGATTTTATTTATTTATTTTTAGAGAGGGGAAAGGAGGGAGAAAGAGAGGAAGAGAAACATCAATGTGTGGTTGTCTCTCATGTGCCCCCTACTGGAGACCTGGCCTGCAACCCAGGCATGTGCCCTGACTGGGAATCAAACTGGTGACCCTTTGGTTCGCAGCCCATGCCCAATCCATTGAGCCACACCAGCCAGGGCTAAATGTTTACTTTTTAAATAAACTACCAAACTATTTTCTGCAATGGCTGTGCGACTTTACATTCCTCAGCAATGTATGAGGGATTCAGTTTCTCATACATTGAAAGCTTTTGTTATTATAGAACTATTTTTATTTTAGACATTTTGATAAGCATGTAGCAATAATTCATTGTGTTTTAATTTGTATTTCCCTAATGACTAATGATGCTGAACACCTTATAATTTACTTATTAACCATCTGCATATCCTGTTCAGTGAAATGTCTGTTTAGGTCTTTTGTCTACTTTCCAATTATACTGATTTTTTTATTGTTGGATTTTTATAGTTCTTTTTTTTTCAGTTTCTAAAATTTTTAATTAAGTTTTTAATTTTTATTTTATTGTTGTTCAAGTACAATTGTCTGCATTCCCCCCCCCCAAGATTTTTAGAGTTCTTTATATATTCCAGATATGAGTCCTTTGTCAGATATATGGTTTGTAAGTATTGTATTCAAAACTGTAGCTTGTCTTTTCATCTTCTTAAGTGGGTTTTTAAAAATTTATTTTTTATTTAATTCTTGTTCAAGTACAGTTTTCTGTCCCCCACTCCCATCCCAGCCGCCCCCCCCCGTGCTGCCCACCTCCCTCCCATTTCCACCCCCCTTAGTTATTCTCCATGTGTCCTTTATACTAGTTTCTGTGAATCCTTCCCCTTTTCCCTGAAACTCTCTCCCCTCTCCCCTCTGGTCCCTGTCAGCCTGTCATGAATTTCAGTGTCTTCAGTCATATTTTGCTTGCTTGTTTGCTTTGCTGTTTAAGTTATTGTTAAAGGTGAGATCATATGGTATTTGTCTTTAAGTGGTTTTTTTACACAGGTAAAATTTGTAATTTTTTTTAAAAATAATTTTTTAATTTAATTCTTGTTCAAGTACAGCTTTCTGTCTTATATTCCCAACCCTGCCCGCCCCCCGCCCCATGCTCCCCACCTCCCTCCCATTTCCACCCCCCACCCTTAGTTATTGTCCATGTGTCCTTTATATTTGTTCATGTGAGTCTATCCCCTTTTCCCCTATGATTCTCTCCCCTCTCCCCTCTGGACCCTGTCAGCCTGTTCCGTATTTGAGTGTCATTGGTCATATTTGGCTTGCTTGTTTGTTTTGTTTAGATCCCTGTTAACGTTGATATCACACGGTATTTGTCTTTCACCACCTGGCTTATTTCACTCAGCATAATGCTTTCCAGTTCCATCCATGATGTTGCAAAGGGTAGTAGTTCCTTCTTCCTTTCTGCAGCATAGAATTCCATTGTGTAAATGTACCATAGTTTTTTGATCCAGTCATTGACCGATGGGCATCTAGGTTGCTTCCAACTCTTGGCTATCGTGAATTGTGCTGCTATGAACATCGGGGTGCATAGGTTCTTTTGGATTGGTGTTTCAGGGTTCTTAGGATATACTCCTAAGAGTGGAATTGCTGGGTCAAAAGGCATGTTCATTTTTAGTTTTCTTAGAAAATTCCATACTATTTTCCATAGTAGTTGTACCAGTCTGCAATCCCACCAACAGTGAACTAGGGTCTCCTTTTCCCCACAACCTCTCCAGAACTTGTTGTTTGTTTCTTTATTTATGAAACCCATTCTGACTGGTGTAAAGTGGTATCATATTGTGGTTTTAATTTGCATCTCTCTGATAACTAGTGATATCAAGCATCTTTTCATGTGTCTCTGGATCCTCTGTATGTCCTCCTTGGAGAAATGTTTGTTCAAGTCCTTTGCCCATTTTTTAATCGGGTTGCTTGTCTTCTTTGAGTGGAGTCAAGTGAGTTCTTTGTATATTTTGGAGATTAAACCTTTGTCTGAGGTGTCATTGGCAAATATGTTTTCCCATACAGTTGCTTCTCTTTGTATCTTGATACTGTTTTCCTTAGCCATGCAGAAGCTTTTAATTTTGATGAGATCCCATTTGTTTATTCTTTCCTTTATATCCCTTGCTCTAGGGGACATATCAGTAAAAATATTGCTGCATGGATATCTGAGATTTTCTTGCCAATGCTCTCCTCTAGGGCTTTAATGGTTTCCCAGCTTATATTTAAGTCTTTTATCCACCTTGCATTTATTTTGGTGTATGGTGTAAGTTGGTGCTCAAGTTTTAGTTTTTGCATGTAGCTGTCCAGTTCTCCTAAAATTTGTAATTTTGATATAGTCCAATTTAACATTTTTAAACAAGTCACATATTTAGTGTCACATTTAGAACTTTTGAACTAATATTAATCCTGAAGCTTTTTCCCATTAAAATAATTTTATTGTATTTAGTTTTAGATTTATACTTATATTCCATTTTGAGTTAATTTTTTGTATAAGGTATGAGGTTTAGTTTGAACTTCATTTTTGTTGCCTATAAATGTCTGATTACTCCAGCACAATTTAAAAAAAAGACTGTCCTTCCTCTGTTGAATTACTTGTGCAATTTCACTTAGCATAATAACCTCCAGGTCCATCCATGCTGAAGGATTTCCTTATGTCTTTGTTGTAGCACAGACTTTGGAATGGTTGTATAATCTCTGAAATTGTAGTTCATCTAGTCCTAATTTTTATCGAAATTAGGCATTTCTCCCAGGCATTTAAAATATGATTTTTGTGATGTATGTGAATTTAGTTAGTTATTATAGTAGGAATATTTACTTGCTGTGATTTATTATGTTCTACCCAGCCACAGAAGATGGGTGATTATTTTTATTTATTTATTTTCTTAAATTTTTATTTATTTTTTAAAAGATTTCATTCATTTATCTTTAGAGGGGAAGGGAAGAAGAGAGGGAGAGAAATACTAATGTATGGTGGCATGTCGTGGTTCCCCTGCTGGGACCTGGCCTGCAACCCAGGCATGTGCCCTGATTGGGAATCAAACCATAATCCCTTAGTTTGCAGGCCTGCACTCAATCCCCTGAGCTACACCAGCCAGGGCAGCTGTGTGATTATTTTTAAATGTCTTTTTCATTTTTTAAAATTTATTTACTTATTTTTTAAGTACAGTATTCTGTCTATGACTCCCATCCCACCCCACCCCCCATGCTCCTCCCTCCCTCCCATTTCTACCCTTCTCAGTTGTTGTCCATGTATCCTTTATATATGTTCCTCTAAATCCCTCCCCTATTTCCCCTGAAGTTCCCTCCCTTCTGGTCACTGTCATCCTGTTCTCTATTTCAGTGTCTTTGGTTATATTTTGCTTGCTTATTTGTTTTGTTGTTTAGCTTCCTGTTAAAGATGAGATCATATGGCATTTGTCCTTCAACACCTAACTTATTTCACTCAGCATAATACTTTCCAGTTCCATCCATGCTGTTGCAAAAGGTAGGAGCTTGTTCTTTCTTTCTGCTGCATACAATTCCATTGTGTATATGTACCATAGTTTTTTTGATCCATTCATTTACTGATGGGCACCTAGTTTGCTTCCAACTCTTGGCTATTGTAAATTGTGCTGCTATGAACATTGGGGTGCATAGGTTCTTTGGGATTGGTGTTTTAGGGTTCTTAGGATATAATCTTAGCAGTGAAATTGCTGGGTCAAAGGGCAGGTCCAATTTTAGTTTTCTGAGAAAATTCCATACTGTTTTCCATAATGGTTGTACCAGTCTACAATCACACCAACAGTGGACCAGACTCCCCTTTTCCTCATTTGTTGTTTATTGCTTTGTTTATGAGAGCCATTCAGACTGGTGTAAAGTGGTATCTCATTGTGGTTTTAATTTGCATGTCTTTGATAGCAGGCGATATTGAGCATCTCTTCATGTGTCTCTGGATCCTCTGTATGTCCTCCTTGCAGAAGTGTCTGTTCAAGTCCTTTGCCCATTTTTTAATTGGGTTAGTTGTCTTCTTAGAGTGAAGTTGTGTGAGTCCTTTGTATATTTTGGAGATTAAAACTTTGTCTGAGGTATCATTGACAAATATGTTTTCCCATACACTTGGTTGTCTTTTTATTTTCATGCTGTTTTCTTTAGCTGCGCAGAAGCTTTTTATTTTGATGAGATCCCATTTGTTTATTCTTTCCTTTATGTCTCTTGTACTAGGGGACATATCAGTAAAAATGTTGCTGCATGGAATATCTGATATTTCCCTGCCAATGTCCTCCTCTAGGACTTTAATGGTGTCACGGCTTATATTTAAGTCTTTTATCCACCTTGCATTTATTTTGGTGTATGATGTAAGTTGGTGCTCGAGTTTCATTTTTTTGCATGTAGCTCTCCAGTTCTCCCAACACCATTTGTTGAAGAGGCTATCTTTACCCCATTTTATGTTACTGCCCCCTTTGTCAAATATTAATTGACTATAGAGAGTTGGGTTTATTTCTGGGTTCTCTGTTCTGTTCCTTTGGCTTATGTGCCTGTTTTTATGCCAGTACCAGGCTGTTTTGATTACAGCGGCCTTGTAATACAGTTTGATATCAGGTATTGTGATCCTTCCTACTTTGTTCTTCTTTCTCAACATTGCAGCTGGTATTTGGCGTCAGTTATGGTTTCATATACATTTTTGAAGTGTTGGTTCTATGTCTGTGAAATATGCCATTGGCACTTTAATAGGTATTGCATTGAATCTGTAAATGGCTTTGGGTAGTATGGACATTTTGATGATGTTAATTCTTCCAATCCATGAACATGGTATATGTTTCCATTTGTCTGTGTCTTGCTTGATTTCTTTCTTCAGTGTTGTGTAGTTTTCTGCATACAAGTCTTTTACCTCCTTGGATAGATTTATTCCCAGATATTTTATTTTTGTTTTTGCTATATCGAATGGGATTTTTTTCTTGATTTCTGCTTCTGCTGATTCATTGTTAGAATATAAAAATGCCTTTGATTTCTAGATATTGAATTTGTAACCCGCTGTTTTGCCAAATTCACTTATTAGTTTGAGCAGTTTTTTGGTAGAGTCTATAGGATTTTCCATGTACACTATCATGTCATCTGCAAACAATGCCAGTTTTGTTTCCTCCTTTCCAATTTCAATGCCTTTTATTTCCTTTTCTTGCCTGATTGCTGAGACTAAAACTTCCAATACTATATTGAAAAGAAGTGGTGAAAGTGGACAACCTTGTCTTGTTCTTGATCTTAGTGGAAAATATTTTACTTTTGTCTATTGAGTATGATGTTGGCTGTAGGTCTCTCATATATGGCCTTTATTATATTGAGGAATGCTCCCTCTATTCCCACTTTGCTGAGTACCTTTATCATAAATGGGTGTTGTACCTTATCACAAGCTTTTTCTGCATCTAGTGATATGATCATGTGGTTTTTCTTTGCTTTTGTTTATGTGGTGTATTACATTTACTGATTTGTGGATATTGAACCATCCTTGCATCCCTGGGATGAATCCCACTTGGTCGTGGTGTATGATCTTTTTGATGTATTGTTGGATGCGATTTGCCAATATTTTATTGAGGATTTTAGCATCTATGTTCATCAGCGATATTGGCCTATAGTTTTCTTTCTTTGTTGTGTCTTTATCTGGTTTTGGAATTAGGATGATGCTGACTTCATAAAAAGAGTTTGAGAGTTTCCCATCATTTTGGATTTTTTGGAAGAGTCTGTGAAGAATGGGGGTTAGCTCTTCCTTAAAAGCTTTGTAGAATTCTCCTGTGAAACCATCTGGTCTAGGGCTTTTGTGTCATGGGAGTTTTTTGATCACAGCTTCAATTTCATCTGCTGTTTTTGGTCTGTTCAGGCTTTGTACTTCTTCTTCATTGAGTTTTGGAAGATTATATTTTTCTAGAAATTTGTCCTTTTCACCTAGGTTTTCAAATTTCTTGGCATACAGTTCTTCATAGTAATTTCTTACAATCCCTTCTATTTCTGTGGTATCAGTTGTAATTTCTCCTCTTTCATTTCTGATTGTGTTTATTTGTGTCCTCTCTCTTCTTTTCTTAATGAGCCTACTTAAAGGCTTGTCTATTTTGTTTATCTTTTCAAAAACCCAACTCTTGGATTCATTGATCCTTAGAATTGTGCTTTTAGTCTCTATGTCATTTAATTCTGCTCTGATCTTGGTTATTTCCTTCCTTCTACTTGGTCTGGGCTGTCTTTGTTGTTGTTCTTCCAGTTCTTGCAGGTGTAGGGTTAGGTTATTTGTTTGAAATGTTTCTATCTTTTTTAGATAGGCCTGTATTGCTATGAACTTCCCTCTCAGGACTGCCTTCACTGTGTCCCATAAGTTTTGGGTTGTTGTGAGTTCATTTTCATTTCTTTCCATAAACTTTTTCATTTCTTCCCTAATTTCAATCTTGACCCATTCATTGTTTAATAGCATACCATTCAGTCTCCATGATTTGGGGTGTTTGGTTTTTCTTTCTTTGGGGGTGGTTTCTAATTTCAGTCCCTTGTGGACAGAGAAAATGCTTGGTATGATTTCAATTTTCTTGAATTTGCTGAGGCTCGTTTTGTGTCCTATCATGTGTTCTATCTTTGAAAATGTTCCATGTGCATTTGAAAAGAATATGTATTTAGCTTCTTTGGGATGAAGATCTCTATATATATCAGTCAAGTCCATTTCATCTAGAGTGTTGTTTAGTGCAGCTATATCTTTGTTGACATTTTGTATGGAAGATCTGTCCATTTTTGACAGTGGGGTGTTGCAATCCCCTACTATAATTGTGTTGCTGTCAATATCTTCCTTGAAGTCTTGTAGGATTTTTCTGATATATTTGGGTGCTCCTATGTTGGGTGCATATATATTTATGATGTTAATGTGTTCTTGGTGGATTCTTCCCTTGATTATTATGAAGTGACCTTCTGGGTCTCTCTTTATGGCCCTTTTTTTGAAATCTATTTTGTCTGATATGAGAATTGCTACCCTGGGGTTTTTTTCTTGTCCGTTTGCTTGGAAATTTTGTTTCTAGCCTTTCAGTTTTTGTCTGTGATGGTCTTTTGACCTGAGGTGGGTCTCTTGTAGGCAGCATATGTGTCGGTCATGCTTTCTTATCCATTCAGCTATTCTATGTCTTTTGATTGGAGCATTTAATCCATTTACATTTACGGTTATTATTGATAGGTACTTACTCATTGCTATTTTTGTACCAGAGTTCCTCTCTGTCTCTCTCTTTTCCTTCCTTTCCTTAAAGCAGTCCTTTTAGTATTTTTTGTAGAGCTGGTTTGGTGGAGGCATATTCTTTCAGACTTCTTTTGTGTTGGAAACTCTTTATTTGGCTTTCTGTCTTGATTGAGAGCCTTGCTAGCTAAAGTAGCCTTGGTTGCAGGCCTCTGTTTCTCATTACTTGGAATATTTCTTGCCATTCTCTTCTTGCTTGGAGTGTTTCCATTGAGAAGTGTTTCCCAGTCAGTAGTTAACCTGACTGGGGCTCCCTTGTATGTTACTTCCTTTCCCCCCCTTGCTGCCTTTAAGATTCTCTCTTTGTCTTGCAATTTTTCCATTTTAATGATGATGTGTCTTGAAGTGGGCCTCTTTGGGTTCTTCTTGAATGGGACTCTCTTGTGATTCCTGGATTCGCATAACTTTTTCTCTCATCAAATTTGGGAAATTTTCTGTTATTACTCTTTCAAGTAGGTTTTCTATCCCTTTTTCTTCTTCTTCTCCTTCTGGTATATCTATTATTTGGATATTATTACGTTTCATACTGTCTCGCATTTCTCTTAATCCCTCTTCATTCTTTCTGAGCCTCTTTTCCCTTTCTTGCTCTTTCTGGAAGATTCTTTCTACTGTGTCCTCCTACTTGCTGATCTGATCTTCTGCCTCATCAATCCTACTTTTCATTCCTTCTACTGTGTTGTTCAGTTCCGAAATTGTATTCTTCATTTCCTCTTGGCCTTTGCTGATAGTTTCTATTTCCTTTTTCATGTTGGTATAGTTTTTGGAGAGGTCATTGTAGCTCCCCTCTTGTTTCTAGTAGCTCCCCTCTAGTTTCTGGTAGCTCATTGTGAGCTCTTTGAATTTCCTGATAACTAGTGCTTTGAATTCAATATCTGACAGCTGACTTCCCTCTCTTTCATCTGACGTTATTTCTGAGACTTCCACCTTTTCTTTCATTTGGGCATTGTTTCTTTGTCTTCCCATTATTCACAAGACTCTTCTTGTTAACTTTAGCTTCTTAAATTGATCTGTTCTGACTCCCTGGGTTTTTGGTGTGAACTTCTGTGGTAGAATACCTGTGAAATTCAGTGGTGCAGTCTCCTGCAGGTATCTTGATGTTCTCTGCTTCCATCCACTCCTTTCTTTGTGTGTGTGTGATCAGTTGGAGGGGGAGGCAAAATGGTTTATGACAGCAGGAGAGTACTTTATGTTATTTACAGTCATAGCCGGTAGAGAAGAGATAGAAGATCTTTAGGCTATATATAGTGTTAACTGTAATCTTCAACCGAATATGTCACTTTTAAGAAAGGATAGACCAAAGATAAGTCTCTTGTTGTTGAGAGAAGGCTTGTGAGTTGTATCTAGAAAGCAGTGAGGTTGCAGGTGGTCACATTTTGAGGTAAGGTGAGAGTAAAGAATAGTAAATAGACATAGTGTGTGAGCAAGTAGAGTTAATCACTACAGTAATAGAATTCAGGAACCTGTAAAGTGGGCTAAGACCTGAGAGATGTGTTGTGGAGTATTTACAGTGGTATAGAAAGCAACAGACAAACAAACAAGCAAACAAACACAAAAAAGGGCAGGAGAAGTGAGGAAAAAGCAATAAGTTTGGGATGAAAGGAAGGAAGACTAAAACAGGAAAAAAGAAAGTAGAGGGAAAGTACTGAATGATACAGCAACAATAAAATTAAGAAATATATATGATTACTGAAAAAAAAAAGGTAAAAAAACAGGTTAAAAAAAACACCCCCCCCAATACCTCCCTTGTTGGTTTCAAACTGTCCAATCCGGTTTTTCTGGTTTCAGCCGGACCCCTCTGTGGGTGAGTTGTAGGCCCAGGCGCACACCCGTGCGCCAGCCAATCTACCAGACTATGGTGCGGGCATCCGCCCACCCGACAGGCTGCCTGGGCCCCACGGGATCTGGTACTGGTCCTTCCCAGTCCTGTGGCTGGGTGAGAAGCAAGTCAAGCTGCCTTCTCAGGAGAACACCTCAGTCCACTTTCCAATAAAAACTTCTCCAGAAAGCATGCCTCTCAGCCCAGCCCAATCCCCAACCCGACTGGTTAGGACAATGCTCCTCTCAAATTTCCCGGGCTGGCAGGCTGGGGGGCTGGCAACCACAGAGATCCCAACTGAACATGGCCCCCTGTCCTTGCCACCCTCCCTGCAAACCCAGGCAGACAGGTCTCTGCCACCCAGCCCCGCCTACATGGGGGAGGGAGGGAGCCAGCTCTCTTCCAAGGACCCCACATCCGGCCCAAGTCTCCACTGTGTGCCAGGCTCCCGCTGAGTCCTCAGTGGCAGACACCCTCGATGCTGGCCACAGAGGGATGCCTCTATACCCCTAACTCGGTGGCAGCGTTGGCTCCGAGGCCATTAAGGGCTGGCCGGGGCAGCTGGCCCCGCGGCTGCCACTTTTGTCCTTACTCACAGGTGCCGGGTCCCGATGAGTCCTCTGTGGCAGACGCCCCTATGCTGGGTGCAGATGGAAGACTCTGGGACCCAACTGCTGAGGCAGCAGCAGCTCTAAGGTCTTTATGCATCCACCAAGGGCCGCCGGTCCTGCCTCCGCCACCCTTGACTTTACTCAGGGGTGCCAGGCTCCCCATGAGTCCTCCGTAGCAGACACCCCTGTTTCTGGGTGAAGATGGAAGCCTCTGGGCCCCGACTGCTGAGGCAGCAGCACCTCCAAGGTCTATACCGGCTGGCTGAGGGCTGCCAGCCTGGCTTCCTCTGTTCTTACTTGTGTCCTTGAGACCCTACCGACCTGTAGCTATCTGGTCCGTCACTATCTCTGGTCTCTTATTTTCATAAATGCTAGCAAATTGTTGGTTGGGGAATTGATTGTGCTGTTCCTCAGTAGATCTGCCAGGATTTTCTCCCAGGAGTACAAGAACTGGAGTCGCTCCGACCTACTCCGCCACCATTTTCCCGGAAGCTTAAATGTATTTTTCTTAAACTTGGTTGTAACCTACCTGAAGGTAGGAACATTGTCTGCTGTGTTTATTTTGGGCTGTCTGATATTTAGAGGTCATTGTGAAGAAACTAATGAATAAATGAGTGAAATTATGTCTAAATTGCTGGTCACATTGTAGGCACTTGATAAAATAAGTAGTACTTTTCTTTCATCTTTGATTTCTGTCAACTGTGTATCATAGTAGTGTGGAAGCTAATATTTGTACCTATTATCAGTAATTTTGCTGCCGAATAAAGAAAGGAAGAGAAATCATCGGGGAAGCCTACAGAGCTGGCATGTTGAGGTACAACTGGCTGACCTACTTATACAGGTTTACTGGATGGAGCTCAGTCTTATAACTGACAGCATAAAGATTTGACTTTTTTTTTTTCATTTTATAGTTTTGAGATTTAGATTGCACTAGTGGATGATTTGTGAAGTAAACCCTCTCATAGTTCAGCTGCAGAAACATGTTAAGTTGTACTTAATCTCTTTATGAATTCTAACTGGAGGGTGCCATGATAATCACTTGGCATACTTTCTGTGTAAGAATCTGCAAATGAGGAAAGGAGCTCATGGAAAATGAGGCACAATTGTATAGCACATTGTGACTACATGAATAAAAGGGAACAGAGAGGATGCCATTCTACCTAAGTTAGGTATTAAGGTTTTTCACATATAAGAAAATAATGCTATGTAAGTAGCTGACTTTTAATACATATCTCTGATTCTTATAAAGGTAGTTGCTGACCCCCTGCATTCTAGAATCAAGAGCCATGTTGGTAGGATGTAGGTAATTATAAGTCAGCCAGACATTCTGGTTATCAATTGTTATGACACAAATTGAGGGTAAAGAATTTATACTTGATAATTTTTCAAAAAAGATGTTCTAAGAAAAATGCATTGAATTGCCTGAAATTCTTAAATTATTGTTGACGAAGTTGTGACATTTTTAGAAGAGAAGCATCATATTGCCTCCAAAGATAATACATCATAGCAGGTGAAACACAAGAGGAATTTTTGAGTGTTTCAACACAAAAATGTTCTTTTGATTTTTTAAGTATATTTTATTGATTATGCCATTATAGTTGTTCTAATTCCCCCCTTCATTCCCCTCCACCCTGCACACCCCTCCCCCACCATTCTCCCCCTTTAGTTTATGTCCACATGTCTCAAGTTCTTTAGATTCTATATTTCCCACACTATTCTTGCCCTCCCCCTGTCTATTTTCTACCTACTGTCTATGCTACTTATTCTCTGTACCTTCTTCCCTCTTCTCCTCCTCCCACTCTCCTATTGCTAACCCTCCATGTGATCTCCATTTCTATGATTCTGCTCCTGATCTAGCTGTCCTCTTAGTTTGCTTTTGTTTTAAGTGTGGTTGTTAATAACTGTGAGTTTGCTGTCCTTTCACTGTTCATATTTTTCATCTTCTTTTTCTTAGAGAAGTCCCTTTAACATTTCATACAATAAGGGCTTGGTGATGATGAACTCCTTGAATTTGATCTTATCTGAGAGGCACTTTATCTGTCCTTCCATTCTAAATGAAAGTTTTTCTGGATAGAGCAGTCTTGCATGTAGGTCTTTGGCTTTCATGACTTGGAATACTTCTTTCCAGCCCCTTGTTGCCTGTAAGGTCTCTTTTGAGAAATCCACTGACAGTCTGATGGGAACTCCTTTGTAGGTGATTGTCCCCTTGTCTCTTGCTGCTTCTAGGATCCTCTCCTTCATTTTAATCTTGGGTAATGTAATGATGATGTGCCTTGGTGTGTTCCTTCTTGGGTCCAACTTCTTTGGGACTCTCTGAGCTTCCTGGACTTCCTGGCAGTCTATTTCCTTTACCAGATTGGGGAAGTTCTCCTTTATTATTTGTTCAAATAAGTTTTCCACTTGTTCTTTCACTTCCCCTTCTGGTACCCCTATAATTCGGATGTTGGAATGTTTAAAGATGTCCTGGAGGTTCCTAAGCCTCTCCTCATTTTTTTTTTGAATTCTTGTTTCTTCATATTTTTCTGTTTGGTCATTTCTTCCTTCCTTGTGGTCCACCCCCTTGATTTGAGTCCCAGTTTCCTTTCCATAACTGTTGGTTTCCTGTGTATTTCCCTTCATTTCAATTAGTTGAGCCTTCATTTGTTCCTCGAATTTGTGACTAAAATCAACCAGTTCTGTGAGCATCCTGAACACCAGTATTTTGAACTGTGCATCTGATAGGTTGCCTATTTTCTGGTCACTTAAAGTTATTGGCTCCAGGGCTTTGAGTTCTTTTTGAGCCATGTTTTGGTCTGTTTGCACCTGTTACATATGAGGAGCATAGCCCTAGGTGTTCACCAGGGCAGGGCAACTCAGTCGCTGGGTTGTGATGCTGTATGTGGGGGTGGGGCCAGAGAGGGGCAATGGTGGTCCCCTCTGCTGCTTCCCACCACTGGGGCCTGCACGGTCTGTCTCACTGCTCACTCCTTGGCTGGTTTATCAGCATCTAAATGTGTGACCTTGGACAGGCAGTCAGCCTGCCACCTTGCGCCCTCACTGGGTCCGCCTGTTGCTACCCCACACCTGGGATCCACCCACAGCTGCCTGCATGCCTGAGTCAGGAGATCTTTCTTGCCCGACCCTGCTCTGCTGCTGGCTCCGCCCCTCTTACTGGTCCGGCTGAATGGTTCGTTGTTGTTGGACTTCCATATAGTTCAATTCTCTGTGTTTTCCCTGTGTTTTTGTTACTGAAACTTTGTTGACTTTAAACTTGTTTGTGAGAGCAGACACAGTGTTTCCACCTATACCTCCATTTTGGTGGAAGTACTTTCTTTTGATTTTTAAAGCATTTTATTTTCTTTGGGAGCCAAATGTTTCTACATTTAAACAGTTCATTTGCTCTCCCATCTTGGGAATCAAGTAGAAACAGGTTCCTTCTAGTTTTTCAAGTATTAAATACTTTGGCTTATATGTGGGCAGCATTTTAAAATTGACAGAGCCTACTCCCATTCATTTTCATATTTGGATCTCACAGCAACCATTTGAGATAGGCAGGGAAAAGGGTGATTGTCTTGTAGGTATGGAAACCAAGACTCTTAAAAACTGGCTAGTGTTCTTGCCTTTATCTCATTCTGCTGTAACACAAGCTGAATTGATGTTTGACCCAGCTTAGTTATTTTTTGTTCAGCCATCTCAATGACCCCAATTTTACTTTTAATAGACAAAAATGAGTAAGTAAATTTTTGAATTCTTACTGGATCAAAAGACCTATTTTTTTTCAAATATTTAATTAGATCTTTACATAGTAACTTACCTTGAACTCTGCTTTCATCTGAGAAATTCTGTCATGGCACAATATGTCTGGGAAGAAAAATATGAAAAGGCAAAAAAAATGCAGGTTGAGATGAAGTGCCTGATTTTTATTTTTTGAGGGGAAGATAGCTTTTCTACTCAAATGGCAGAAATAAGTGGTAAGAAAGGCAGGACTTCACTGTAGAATAGGCAAACATGATTTTAATTTGTTAATAAACCACATTTTGTTCCCGTAGCATTTATCATTTTCCTTCTATTGAGTCTACTATGTTTTTCTATTGATGATGAAGTACCAGATAAAAAATAATCAGACTTGGTAATTCTGTTTATAGCTATAACTGATTATAGCCATTTTATGTAGCACAATGAAAAAAAATTAGCTTGGGGTTGGATGAATCTGCCTTTTTATGGCTTATTGGATTGTCAATAATACTTCATCATAACTTTGCAAGTTATTTTTATAAAACTTTAGGCCTGAAAAATTGGCCTTGGCTTTGATGGGGCCCCAGGGGCTGGGAGCATGTCTGCTTAGTTACCTCATCTCCTTTTCTGTCTCTATTGCTTCAAAGGTTTTGTCTCCTTCTCTCTCTATGTCTCTCTCTCTCTCTCTTACACACACACACACACACACACACACACACACACTTTCCCCCTACAAATCGTAAATAGTTGGCTGGACTTAACATTCTAATAAATGTAGAGTTACTTTAATACATTTATCTCATTCTTCTGAATTGACCAGTTGCCTTGGAATTTTAATGTATTCAAAGAATGTTTAGCGAGGGTTCATGCGTTAGCACATGCTCACTGTTCAGAATGGGTGGTGACAGCCATGGCTGGCGATGGCGACAGTGATGGCAAGCCCACCCCACTTAACCACAAACTGACTAACTGCCACGGTGAGCCTTTACTGATTGGGGTCAGCGGGGACAAGGCCAGCGGCAAGCCCTTCTTTTGTCTAAAGGTTGTGCAACTTCTGCAGCAGAGCAAAGTGGAGTGCCAACAGAAGCAGGCAGTCATCCTGAGGCAGGACAACTTCTACCAAATCCTCACTTCAGAGTAGAAGACCGAAGCCATGAAAAGTCAGTTCAATTTCCATCACCCAGATGCCTTTGACAATGAACTCATTCTCAAAACTCTCAAAAAAAAATCACCAAAGGGCAAACCGTGCAGATTCCGGTGTACAACTTTGTGTCCCATTCCCAGAAGGAGGAGACAGTCACTGTCTACCCTGCAGAAGCGGTCCTGTTTGAAGGCAGTTTGGCCTTCTACTCCCAGGAAATGCGAGACCTGTTCCAGTTGAAGATCTCCCTGAACTCGGATGTGGACACCTGGCTCTCCCGTATAGTATTAAGAGATGTCAGTGAAAGAGCGCAGGACCTGGAGGAGATTTTATCTCAATATCTTACATTCACCAAATGTGCCTTTGAGGAATTCTGCTTGCCAACAAAGAAATACATGGATGTGATAATTCCTAGAGGGGTAGACAGTCCAGTGGCCATCAACCTCATCATGCAGCACATCCAGGACATCCTGAATGGAGGGCTTTCTAAGCAGAAGACCAATCATTATCTCAACAGCTACATCACTGAACGCAAGAACCAGCCCTCGGAGTCCAGCATCTGGCTGCACTCACTGTGTCTGCCTCCAACTAACCACTCCAAGAGATGGAAGGAGGCAGCAGGGGACTCTGGTTTTCTCTACACACAGTTTCCTATGACACTGTGTATTTAAGAAAACAGTATGTAGATGAAACGCCCTTAATCTTGAAACAGAAGTTGACCCTGAGCCTACATGATGAACTGTGCCAACTGTTACTGGTGATTATGAAGCCAATGTGTAACCAGTTATATATACATTAATATTTATGAAGCACCCACTATGTGCTATGTACTGTTCTAGGGCTTAGGGGTAAAGCAGAGAAGAAGACAGGAATAAATCTCTGACCTCACAGAATATACATTCAAGTGTTAAAAGAGACAAAATTAAACAATAAATGAAATTGTGCTATATGTTATTTATGTACTCTATGTCATTGTTATGGAGTAAAACAAAGGAATGTGGGGGGACAAGGAGTGCTCCTGGGTAAATGGGAGACAGCGCCATTTAGGATTGTGTGGTAAGGGAAGGCCTCACTGAGAGGGAACCCTTTCAGTGAAGACTTGAAGGAGTTCAAGGAATGATACATGCAGGTACCTGGGGAAGACAACAGGCCAAGTGGAGGGAGAACATCAAGTGCAGAGTCCCTGAGATAGACCTATGTGTAGCCAAGTCTGTGAAATGTCAGATGTTTGGAGCTGAGTAAAGGAGGCAGAGAATGGTAGAAGACAAAGTCATAGGTCACGTGGAAGAGCAGATCGTGGAGGGTCTTGTAGTCTAGCACAAGGACTTGAAGAGGTTGGAGCCCACTACAAGGGTTTTCACAGAAAAGCAGTATGATCTGACATGTGTTAACTGGATCACTCTGCCTGCTGTGTTGAAGACAGACTTAAAGAAGCCATGGCAGAAGCAGCAATCTGTGGTGGACCAGGGCAGTAAGAGAGATGGTATTCTAGATGTATTCTGAAGGTATTACCAACAGGGATTCCTTCTTATGGAGTGTGACTATGAGAAGTCAGGATGACTCTAAGGACTTTTCCAGAACAACAGAAAGGATGGGATTGTTATGAATTTAGATGGAGAAAATTGAGGAGGAACAGGTTTAGGAAGAAAGTCTGGGTTTTGGTATTGGACATGTTAAATTTTAGATGCCTATTAAATATTCAAGTGAAGCTATTGAGGAGGTAGGTAGATATATGTATCTTGGCTTCAGAAGATATATATACACACCTCCACATCCCCCATACACACAGGATGGGGCAAAAGTAGTTTTACAGTTGTTCATATGGAAAATAATACAATAAATAAATAATAATACAAGAATAAATGGTGTTTCACATACTCACAACTGTAAACCTACTTTTGTGACACCATATATATGAGATTTCAGCATATAGATGAAAAGATGGGGGACATCTCTAATAGTGTCAACAATAAAAATAAAATAAAAATAAAACAACAACAAAAATATGAAACAGATGAATTCACCAAGAGAGTAAGTGTAGAGAAGGGAAAATGTGTGAACACTGGGCCATGTGACCCTTTAACATTTAAAGGTCAACAAGTTTGGGAAGACTGAAATAGGTCAACAAGTTTGGGAAGACTGAAATAGAGATGCCATTGAGGTGATCTGAGAGACCCCATGTATATGGCTGATACAATAAATGCAGAACAAAATTTGTTGTTTCCAGGAGTCCCATCACTCTGTTAGACCTTGCACTCTCCCTCAGTTTGTGGGGGGTGGGGGGCTTCAGAGTTGACTGTATGTAGGGGAACTCCTCACTCATTTAAGTATTTGGTGGGAGATAATTTCCTCATAATTTTGTTACAAGATGGCAAATGTACTGGGCAGTGACAAATGTGTCAAAGCAAATATTGTAATAGAACCACTTTTTGTTCTAGTGAATGCAATATATTATAATTAGGACATCATTGTACTCCATCATCATGACAGGTCAATTTAGTACTTTGCCAATTTCTTTCTTTCTTTCTTTCTTTCTTTCTTTCTTTCTTTCTTTCTTTCTTTCTTTCTTTCTTTCTTTCTTTCTTTCTTCTTTCTTTCCTTCCTTCCTTCCTTCCTTCCTTCCTTCCTTCCTTCCTTCCTTCCTTCCTTCCTTCCTTCCTTCCTTCTTTCTTTCTTTCTTTCTTTCTTTCTTTCTTTCTTTCTTTCTTTCATTTGGGGGATAGGGTGTGATAGGATAGAGAAGAGCCGATAGAGACCAACCAATTGAACATTTGACATTGTTTATTCTTACATTCAACATTAGGTCACACAAAAGAGGACCCAAAGGCTGTTTTTCACCTCAGTCACCATCCTTACTATACAACTATCTTCTGAAGTGGAAGGTCAAGGCCACGTGTATCATGAACCCAAAGCTCAGCCCAACTTTTGGTTCTTTGCTCTTTGACTTTTACCTTCCCTGAAAGTTGTCTGTCAGTATCTGTCATTTGTAGGAAACAATTTAGAAAATCAGTGAGCTGATGCAAATTCTGAGCATAGCTTCAAGTCCCAGATGAGCTTTCCTAAAGCACAGTGGCACTGCAGCATCCTCACTGGTACCTAGGAATAGTACTAATTAATTTTCAGTGCCTTTCCCCACCTGAGAATTTTGGTCAGAAAGACTCATTTATGAAAGATGGCCTGGAGCATATTTAAGCACAGAGCCCTTTAATTGGTGTGAGTGAGCAACAGTTGCACTTTCTGAATTGAGTTCTGCTATGGTTAACCAGAGTGCATAGAGACAACACTAATTGCCTCTTAGATCCCAAAAGGAGAATAGAGAAGGGAAAAAAGAAAACCAAGCAGGAAATAGTCTGACTGTATTACTCCACAGGCATTGTTTCTGTGCTTTGTTTCTTCATATGAACTCTACTTTGAAAAGAAAATATTTGAATTATAAACAGGCAGTGGAGCAGTGGGACTCCATAATACTTTTTGTAATTTGATATAAAATTTCAAAAATCTCTTTCTTTGAGCCCATACCTTGAAGGGAAGAAGATTTATGTTTGAACCTGTTAGGTTTTCTGAAAACTTCATTTTCTTTTTGGGATAGGCTTATTGAATTTAGTACCCTGCCGCTTTAAATACTGAAACATTCTCTTGGCCATGATACACATACATACATGCACATGCAGCTGGATTTTGAGAGCATTTTATTTCAAAAGAGAACTGTCATATTAGTGTGAGAATAAATAGTATAGAATATGTGCTCAATTATAAGATATGTTTTATAAGGAATGAATCATGCTTTTAGGCAGGTAAGCTATATATAAACTCTTTTCATAAATACAATGTGTATGAGTGCAAAAGAAATTGGGAAGGGAGACAGAAATACTGGTAATGCTGTCATACTTGTCTTCTGTGCTATGTTCCTAAAGCCACTGTTCATGATTAAGAGACAAGGTGGCCACCTGGGGACCTCTCAGGTCACAGTGTGTATGCTTACACTGATCTGCTAAAAGATCCAGGGGAAAGCATTTCAATTTTCCCTAATGAGCTTTTCTTAATATGCTGAAATGAACATGATGAGGTAGCAATAGCCAAGCTTTACCAAGTCCCAGGTCAGCACACCACAGCCAACTACACATAGCACTGCTAGAATCACTGGCACTTTGCTGTCTGGTCAGTCACCACATCCAAAACGTCCATTTTCAAAAATGCTCACCTTGCACCAATTTGTAGGACTTGCCCTTTATTGAATCACTTCAGATTTTGACAACTGGTTTGAAATACTGAGTTTTAGGCAATAAAGCATCCTTTTCATTGAAATTGCTCATTGTATGGTGAGGTTTTCAGTTTCACATGTAGCAGCTACTCACCCAGCAGGAAATGAAGACAAGGGATTTTGCAGTTGTTTTCTCCTAGTGTCCTGTTATTGGAGTATGAACAGATGTGAATGGAGGACTGTTCTCTGTCACGTTTCTTGGCACAGGCATGTGCCTTGTTGACACCCTTGCTCAGAGCTTTCTCCCTGCCTGTGCACACAGGCTTTGCCTCACCGCTTAACTTCACCTATGCAGAGCAGTGTAATACAAGACCTGATTATTTTGTGTGATGTTTCCTCCTTCTCTTTGTATTTATATACTCATTTGTTCACTCTGTTTTTCTAGAAATGACTATGGGAAAGCTCCTGTGATACTTTGTATTAAGTGGTAAGCAATACCTGAAAATTATAGAGCTGCAAATAGGATGGTTATAAAATGATAAAGCTCTAACTATAAGTTACTGAAAAAATATGAGGCAGGCTTCTGGAGAATCTGGGATGACATTGGAGCTTATGTGATGCAGATGTCTCCAGAAATGCATATAAATATCAGTTGTTTAAATATCTCTCCTCTTCCTTTGTTGCAGAAGTGTCATCCTACCTTCTTTCTGAGGATCTGCACCCCCTCCAGTTCCCTGCTAGACTCTGCTCCATCAGGTATCCTCTCTCCATAGTTCTTGAAGTTCTCTCTTTTTTTTCCTGGAGGCTTTCTCTCACCTGGAAAATGTTCTCAAGCCTACCCTAGCTCCCAGCTGATTTCTGTCATCTTACATCACAGCCCTTATCCCTTCCCTGCACTCTGTAGTTATCGAGCCGAAAGTGCTTATTCAGTGTGTATTACAGGCTCCATCATATCCTTCCAAAATCTGTACACTGAATTTGTAACCCCAGTACCTCAGAATGTGACCTAATTCAGAAATGAAGTCTTGCCCTGGGTAGCTCAGTTGGTTAGAGCATCATCCACATATGCCAGCATGGCCAGTTCAATCCCTGGTCAGGACACATGCAGGTGTAAGCCAATGAGTGCATCATTGGGTGGAAAAACAAATCTCTCTTTCTTTTCTTCTTTCTTCCTTCCACTCTCTAAAAACCAATACATAAAAATTAAAACAGAAATAAAGTCTTTATAGAGATAATCGAGTTAAAATGGCATCATTAATGTGGGCCTTAATCCAGTAAGACTGATGACCTTATAAAAAGGGGAAATTTGGACACAGAGACTGATAGACACCAAGGGAAAACAATATGAAGACACACAGGGAGGAGACGACCACCTACAAGCCAATGAATGCCTGAGGCCACCAGAAGCATGGAAAGGGACACAAAATAGATTCTCCCTCAGAGCCCTCAGAAGGAACCAACCCTGCTGACAACTTGATCTCTGATTTCTAGCCTCCAGAACTGGGAGACAATACAGTTCTGTTATTTAAGCCCCCCAGTTTGTTGGACTTTGTTAGGGCAGTTCTAGGACACTAGTACAATGAGTACAAATGTGATTTCCTAAGGATGAAATCCAAAGACCCTTTCTTACTCACCTTGGTCAACCCCTCTGACCTATTAGCCACTTTCTGTTTTAAAATTGGATGCTCAGCATGATGAGATACAATATGCCAGAGTACCAGAGTTAGGCCCAAGCTGGGCTCAAATTCTTGGGTAATTCTATTCATCTTCTCTACACCCACAAAATAGAATTTTTATGTACCTCATATGGTGTTTGTGAGGATTACATAAGATAATAGATATAAAATATGTACCATACAGTAAGCACAAGAGAAATTTAAAAATAAATGTTAGCTCTGTAACTGGGCTGGGAAGAATCTAGACATTGGCTAGTCAGCTGATATAGCAAGTTACATGGTAGAACTCTGGAAGTGAGAGACTGAGCATGGCTTAGCCATGGTAGGTGTTTGCTCCTCTTCTGTGCTCTTACCTTGCTCACTATACTTACCAGTCTGTATGCTTTCAGCTATGTGTTTACTCTCTTATTAGATTTTGAGATCATTGAGAGTGAACATAGTAAATATTTGATGAATGAAGAAATAACTGAATGGGACAAATCTAAAAGTGCATCCAAGGGCTAAGTGTTCATGTTGTATCAAGGCTCAGTGTGGAAAGAAATGAATTGTATGAGTCTGCAAGATGGCAGAAGCAGCTATTGAGTTGATTGTTTGGACTGAAATGTGTTTTTCTGAAGTTCTAAGCAACTCCCTCTTCCAGAACTAGCTAAAAAAATAATTTGGTAAATCACCATTGGAGTCAACCAGAGTGGGTGATGAAAATGCACTTTTAATATACTTTTTGAAACTGTATGTACTAGTATTGTATATTGCTACCACTTTTTAATTGTTTCCTTGTGCTACTCAAGACTAATGTTTTAAAATGTTTAGCCCTGGCTGGTGTAGCTCAGTGGATTGAATGCAGGCCTGTGAACTAAACAACTGCAGCTCGATTCCAGTCAGGGCACATGCCTGGGTTGCAGGCCAGTTCCCAGCAGTGGATGCACGAGAGGCAACCATACATTGATATTTCTCTTCCTCTCTCCTTTCCTTCCCCTCTAAAGATAAATAAATAAAATATTTGAAAAATATCTTAAAAAATAAAATGTTTAGATTTTTTTTAGCAATTTCTCACTTTAAGAATGCAGAATGACAGAAAGAGCATTCACTTTAGGAGCCAAATTTCTATGGCAGTAATACTAGAAATCACAAATATATCAGAACTTGCTAGTTCCTGTGTCATTTTAAAAATTAAGCTTGATCATCACAAAAATAGATTTCCTCAAAGCAACCCAAGTACCCATCAATAGAAAAGTGGATAAAAAAGTTGTGGTACATGTATGTGGTGGAATATTACTCAACAATAAAAAGAATGAAATATTTCCTTTTGCAACAGCATGAATGGACCTAGAGGGTATTATGCTAAGTGAGATAAGTCAGTCAGAGAAATACAAATATCATATGATTTCACTTATATGTGGAATCTAAACAACAAGGGGAGTGAATAAACAAAATAAAAGTAGACTCATACATATAGAGAACAGACTGACAGCTGTCAAAAGAGAGAGGGTTTGGGGCAGGGTGGAAAAGGTAAGGGATTAAGCAGCACAATTGGTAGATACAGAATAGTCACAGGGTTATAGATTACAGCATAGGGAATGTGGTCAATAATAACTATGCATGGGGTCAGGTGGGTACTTCAAGCAGCAGGGTGACCACTCTGTAAAGTACATGATTTTGTGACCAGTTTTCTGTACATATGAAACTAATACCAAATAATATTAACTGTAAAATATGATTGAAAAAATAAACATAAAATTAAGAAGTACAGATTGGTAGTTACAAAATAGTCACAGGGATGTAAAGTTCAGCACAGGGAATATAGTCAATAATGCCTATGCATGGTGCCAGATGGGTACTGGAAATGTTGGGGGGGGGAACACTTTGTAGAGTATATGATTTTCTATGCTGTACACCTGAAACAAATACAAAATAATATTAAACTGTAATTGAGAAGTAAAATTTAAATTAAACAATGAATGAGCTTCCTCAGCAAATACTAATTTTCTTTAATGAACAGTCTGGAAGCTCTTTGTTGTTCTTATTATGAAACTATGAGATAGGTTGTATTGACTTTGTTGTAATTTCAACATAAACTTCCCTTCTTTTTAAAAAAATTGTTTTATTGTTCAATTACAGTTGTCTGCATTTACCTGCCACCACTTCCCCCTCCCTGCCAAATCCACGTTTCTCCCTTACTTCCACCCTGCCTTGGCTTTGTCCATGTGTCCCTTATAGTTGTTCCTGAAAACTCTTCCCTTCTTTCACATGAATCTTTTCTGTTTTTTTTTTTTCTGGAGCCTCAGTAGCTTTTTCAAATAACTTTGTATTTGCTCAGTTTACCCATGATCCCTCTCCTATTCTGTATTTATTCTAGTCTAGATACATATATTTCTCAGTGCAGGTATAGAAAAAAATTATAGTAGCTTTTTCTAGTGCTATTCATTTCAGACTTTATCATGGGGCTTAAAATAAAGGCTGTATTTGTATGTCACTGAATAAAGATGTTTGCTTCACTAGATAAGAAAGTTAGCATTAATAAAATATTAATACTTAAAAAGAGGCAATGGTTGTGTTACCCCTGCCTTGAAAATAAAAAGCATAAGACAGGCATGGCAGGAGATGAAGCTGAAAAATGAGGCATTTTTCTGAGAAAGAGAGTAGTAAAGTGATTCTGAACTTCAGGGCAAATCCTTGGCCTATCTCTGGCCTGATACCATGAAGTCCAGTGTATGCTTTAGTATAAAACTCAGAGAATATCGGGTGTACACAATCAATATCCTTTTGTATCATACAACCCAATTCCTCTTTTAGATATGCTGGCATGAATATTCTCATCTCCATGTTATTTATAACAATGAAATATTGGGAACCACTCAAATGTTAAAGAGTATAGAACTGATTAATTAAACTATGATACAGTCACGTGATAGTGTGTTACGCAGCTGGTAAAATGTTGTTGTTGAAAGAGATTTAATTGCATGGGATAATGTTCACAATATATCCATAATTAGGAAAAAGGAGATTACACATTAGTAAGTATAGTAGAAGCCTAATAAAATATACACATATATTCATAGGAGTCTGGAATATAATTCCTCAAATTTGTAACAGTGGCTGTCCCTGAGTTGTGGAATTAAAGACAGGTTTTATTTTTCTTTGTGCTTTAAAAGTATTCTCTACACTTTGATAATGAACATGTATTAAATTTATAGTCATAAAAAGAACGGATACCTCTACCCCTTGTAAACACTGTTGTAGTGGGTGGAATGATTGCTGGCCCCCATCTATGTCTATGTTCTAATCCCTGGAACCTATGAATGTGACCTTATTTGAAAAAAAGTCTTTGCAGATGTAATTAAGTTAAGGCTTTTGAGATGAGATCACTCTGGATTATTCAGGTAGGCCTTAAATCCAATAAGAAATGTCCTTATAAAAGACAGAAGTGGGGAAGGCACAGATACAGAGGAGAAAGTCATGTGAAGATGGAAGCAGGGTTTGGAATGACGTGGCCATAAGCTAAGTAAAGCTAACAGCCACAAAAAGCTAGAAGAGGCAAGAAAGGAGTCAACCCTAGAGCCTCCCAAGGGAGTATACCTCCATCCTCTGGAATTGTGAGAAAATACATTTCTGTTGTTTTAAGTTTGTGGTAATTTATTATAGCAGCCACAGGAAACTAATATATGCTACAATGGGCCATGTATCCCATTCACTATTCCTTCTGTATCAACATCTGACTGAGATCTTTTCTCTGGCTCTCCTCAGCCCTTCATCACTGTATGGCATCTTCAAAAAATCATACTGACTTCTGTTGCCAGTTCACTGGTGCTCTTCTCTTCAGTGTCATTTGTGAAAACTTCCTTTTGATACAGACTGCACCTGTCATTTGGTTCTGGGCTAAGAACTCGTCCTCTGGTTTTCTTTGGCAGTTGGATATTTGTTACTATACATTCACAAAAGGGCCTTAATGGCTGCCTAAGGCCTCTGTATTTTCAAAGGAGACCCAGTGACTTTCACTACTCTATGTATATGGTAAGTCCTTACTTAATGTCATCAACAGGTTCTGCGACTTTAAGTGAAATGACATATCATGAAACCAATTTTACTGTAGGCTAATTGATGTAAACAAGAGTTAAGTTCCTATAGTGTCTCAACAACCTTAAAATGAAATGTTATTTGAGGACCTGCTGTATCGGCAGTGACTTAAAGAGGCTACCAAATGAAATGGGCACCCAGCTGATATAGAGTTAGAAGAGAAAGGGAAATTCTTTATAGCAACATAGGGGGTAATCATTCCAAAGTTGATGAAGAGGTTTCCCAAATAACAGAGATAGATCATTTGCTGTTCCTATTTGCTGAGGAAGTAAAGCTAGTTCATTGATGACCTGACTCAGTCTATTGTGCCAGCTTCATCCCCCATCTCTTGCTGGCTGTCCAGTAATCTTGATGGCATGTTCCTCCCTCCCCCACACCATTGCTCATACTGTCTGCTCTGCCTGGGGCCCTCCCCCACCATGATCCTCTTACTCTGATTCACTCCCTGCCTGTTCCCCCAATCCAGCCTGGGCTGGATACCAGGCCTGGTCTCTTGTATTTATCTGGCAGCATGGCCTCACATCTATCTCTGCTCTGCTCACAATGTGTGGAAGTGATCTCTTTGTGGAGGTGGAGGATTTTCAAGTCCATGTTACCAGATAAGAGAGTTTTTTTCAAGATAAAAGAAAGAGAAAATGGAGCAAAGTCTCCTGTGGATGGAATATTGTCTATGGCTGAATAATCTCTGCAAAGAAAAGACTATAATAAACCACTGCTATGGAAATCCTTTATCTTTTGCCCACTGGATATACATGCAAAATTCCCTAAGCAAAATTCTCATTTTCTCTTGCACGGGAAAAATAGCAGAAGCTTATGAGAAAAGGTTGAATAGGGCCCTCCAAAATGTGAGAAATGTGTACTTTGAATGATCATAATAAAAAAAAGAAAATGATCTGTGTGGCCCTACCCTACTGTACTGTGAGCTACTTGAGAGATTCAACCTTTGGTTTCCCTGCACTTATTGCAGAGTTGGTGCTCCTCATATAGTTGTGGAAAGAATGTGTGAATATTTTCTTCCTGGCCTTGTACTTTTTGCTCAGGAACTGTGAAGAGAGAAGCACACCAAACACAATGATGCCAGGTCTGCCATGTGTCTGGATTACTGTCCTGAAGCCCTTCAGACAAAACCTTTCTATCACCCATCCCAGAAGTGTCAAAGTAGGACAGGATTTTAAGCAGGTGAGAAAGGGGAAAACAGATAATCCTTTCTCTTTTCAGTGTAGAAAAATTAACGAGTAGCTTTATGCTGGGAGGTGATAAGGACACCACGCACAATGGGGGAAATCAATGCACAGTCCCTCTGTGGTCAATAAATATGGTGGTTTCAGAGGAGATTTTGCTAAGAGGCTAATCAACTTTGGTCCTGATAGCCTCCACACCAGGACCCAGGATTTCAGGAATAATTGATGCAAGGTGGTACACCCAAGCATTTGCAAACTGTACTGCTCATGCTAAAACAAGACAGGAGATGGTTTTCAGTTACTGCTATTGGACTTGAGCACAAAATTTGAAAATCCTTAGATGTATGATCCCTCCTGGGAAAAAAATGGCACTTATGCTCTTCCTTGTCTCAAGGTTCTTGGGCCAAGCCTAAAAGTCTCTTGGAAGTGTCTCAGAATATTCTGAGTCTGGAAGAAGAAAGCAATTTAGAGTTGGGAAGAAAGGCAGGAGGGTCAAGAGCCACAAGATTGATCAAACAGGTTACCACACTGGAAGGGCAGTATTAGCTGGAAGCCAGAGAAGCATAAGGGAGCAAGTAGAGAGGAAAGCAAGATGCAGGGGATTGAAACTGGTGACAAAAGTAATTTTAGGAATACAGCCTTCCTCTGCATGGCCAGGTATGCTTTGCTGGGCAAGGGGTAAGCCCTTAAAGCTCTAGAATAGCTGTCTTGCCCCTCTTCATGGTCTAGTAAGGTTAGCCAAGAGCTGACAACCATGAGGAATTGTATGTTTTGAGGTATGAATGGGATTAGTAAACACTTTTCAAATGCAGTACCTATGCCAAAAAGTTAATTTGAGGATTAATGATATATCTTTTGTGAAACATAGAACAGCACACATGTCATTCAACAAATATTTACTGAGCTGTATTTATTGATTGTGATAAAATCATACTAGAGTAAGGTGGGTATAGAAATGGGTATTACATTCCATGCACTCAGTAAATATAAAGTATCTCATCTTACATAATAAAAACATGAAGAGAGATGAAAAACATGGGTCATGTTCTAGTTACAGTGCCAGGTAAAGTAGGGGAAAATAAAATGACAAGACACGAGCCTGGAAAGATATGTTGGGATAGACTCCAATGCCAGCTACAGCAGCTATTACTTAGAATGCTAATCGAATAGTGTTATGTAGAATGTCTTGAAAGTGTGGGAGGCAGTTAGGCCATTGCATTGGTCTAAGTTGGGAAGATATGGGTGTGACCTACTTCAGTGGTAGTGAAAAGAGAATAGAGACAGGACTGACAGATATGTTGGAGAGTTAAGTTGGCTCTGACTTAGTGATTGGTTGACTGTTGGGAATAAGGAGGAGAAGAAACAAAGATGAAAACTAGTTTGAAGATTGAGTGACTTGTTGAATAGGGTCACTCTTAGAAATAGAGTCACCTGAATAGGGCCTCTATTCCCTAGAATAGGGTCACTATAGAAATAGAGAAGTCACCTGAAGTCATTGATTTGAAAGAGGAGATTTGCTTGGTTTTGTACATTAGGTTTTTGGTACTGGCTGAACATCTAAATGGAGACATCTAAAAAGTGAGGGTAGATCTCATTCTCATAGGTTTCCATAGGTCCCCATACTCTCCCTACCTCTATGCTCACCACCTTCCTTTGTAGCTATTTGTGTAATGAGTTTCTGTTAGCTCTGTATGGAGGAGAAGTTTGCTTGTTCAGTGTATTACTGAGAAATCATAGGTTCACAATACTATTTTTATTTTTATTTTTATTTTTTTAAGATTTTATTTACTTATTTTTAGAGAGAGGAAAAAGGAGGGAGAAAGAGAGTGAGAGAAACATCAGTGTGTGGTTACCTCTCGCATGGCTCCCTCTGGGGACCCAGCCCACAATCCAGGCATGTGCCCTGACCAGGAATTGAACTGGTGACCTCACAGTTCACAGCCTGTGCTCAATCCACTGAGCTATAGCAGCCAGGGCACAATACTACTTTTTAAAATCAGTGATTAGGAGCAAGGTCAAGGCCAAGTCTGATGTTTCACATTTACTGAAGTGATCATTGAAGCCACTAAGTAGATGAAATTACTGAGGAAATGTCATGGGTTGAATTGTTTCCTCCCAAAATTCATGTGTTGCTAATTCTAATTCTAATTAGAAATTCAGAATAAGAATTCTGAAATTCTAATACCTGAGAATGTGACTTATTTGGAGACAGGATATTTACAGAGGTAATTAAGTTAAAATGAGGTCATTAGGGTGAGCCCTAATCCAATATGATTGATGTCCTTATAAAAAGGACAAATTTGGACAGACAGACAGACATGCATATATAGGAGAGAAAAAATAATTTCCCCTCTTTCCTTTTAGTTTCTTGACTGAGAGCCCCATGTAATAAAAAGCCATATTAATAAGAGAAAACCAGACAGGTTTAATAACCTGTTTACCCCCTGTATAGATGGAAGATACCCAGGAAAACAGAGCAACTATCTGAAATGGCCAAAGCCATCACCTTAAACACCATGTCCAGCTAAAGACAAAAGAAGATGTTGGGGGAAGGGGAGTCAGTTATGGAAGGTTATCAGGCAAAGCTCTAGAGATTTAGAGTCATCCTCCCCTTTCTGGCACTGAGAGGAAGACACCCTTGTAAATGTATATTTCCCTCATATATGTAAATGTCTCTTACAAAAGGGTAACTTCTATTTGGTTTTCAGAGCTTCTTTCCTGTCTGGTATTTCTTAAAAAATAACCAACTCAAGCTAATCCTTCTTCCAAAGAGTAATATTTTAGGTTAACATATACTGCTTCATTTCACATAGAAAGAATAATGTATGAAGAAATATGGGGGGAAATAACTACCTACAAGCCATAGAGAGAAGCCTGGAATACTTCCTTGCCTCATAGCCTCAGACAGAACCAACCCTGCTGAGACCTTGACCTCAGACTTCTAGCCTCCAGAACTGTGAGACAAATTTCTGTTGTTTAAGCCCCCCACTCTGTGGTAATTTGTTATGGCAGCTCTAGCACACTAATAGAGGAAGAGAGTATATAATGAAGAGCAGAGGACTAAAGTTAAAAGCATAGGATCACTTCTACCAAGGATGAAAGATGACAGGAAATTAAAAATAAAACAAAAATGTATTGGTTATAGAGTTGGAAAAAGAATAACAGTAGTGTCCTGTCATGAAAAGCAAGGGAGGAGAGAATTTCAAAAAAGGGAGTGGCAAATAACAGTGCCAAATGTTCCAGGGAATTTGAGTAGGACAAAGACTGAATGGTTTTACAATTAGGAGGTTCTAGAAGTCTTATATGGCCTATGGTAAGGTGTAGGGGATGGAGAAGCCAGGTTATAAAATGTTGATGAATAAATGAGAGGTGAGGGACTGTTGACTATGGGGGGTGGTCCATTCATAGTAGGACATATCTGAGGAATGGTACAGAATAGCTTTAGAATCAGCTGGTAAGACTATAAAAAGGTGGATTTCCAGTGTCAGACCCAGAATTGTATTTGGATTCATTCAGTCTGGGATGAGGCCTAGAAATTTGGTTACTTAAAAAGTACTCTGGGTGTTTCTTATACACAGGCTGATTTGAGAACCATTTACTAGATTGTTTTGTGAAGAGAATTGTCAGTGAAGTAGAAGAGAAAGAAGATTATTGATCAGGATGGGATAGGAAAAAATTCCCTAAACCCCCCCACATATCAGTTTTTTGACCCATTTCTCAGTGAAAAATGCTAATTTCTCACTCATACTGTATGATCATCATAAGCCAGGAGAGAGGTCCTGTTGAACTTGGCTGACAAGGCTTCAATCATCTTGCTGCCATACCTTGTCAAACATTTCACACCCACTCTTTTAAACTGTGTCTCTAAATGACATGTTGCCTTCACTCCCAAATTCATTGGTCAGAACTAGTCACATGAGTCTACTTAACTGCAAGGGAGTAGGAAATGAAGACTTTACACTCCTAGAAAGAGAGGAGGACCGGATATTAGTGAGGAAGAGTCAGAGAAGCAGAAAAGTGTTTTTAGGTTGGGAGGGAGCTAAGCATGAGTGTAGGCCAAGAGAAAGGTGCCAGAAGAAGAGGAATTTGAAGTGTGGAAGGAAAAGGGTGAGAAAAAAACCCAAGAATTAACAGCATAAAGTCCTAGAAGAAGGATGGACACAAAACTACCTATGGCAGGGATGATGTTTCACGTTTAACTCTTAAGGAAAAGTCAAATGTGAACAAAAGAGGGAGAAGGAGGTCTTTCATTTTGTAGGTCACAGAAATGTATCACTATTAGCAATATTATTCTGAGACTTGACTTGTCCTTCCTTTCTCCTTTATAGATTTCTATTTACAATTTTTTCATATGAGAGTTCAGACAGCTCCAGCACTTCCAAAATTGCCCTAAGGCAAGGGTGTCAAACTCATTCTCACCAGAGGCCACATCAGCCTCAGTTGTCTTCCAAGGGCTAAAATAATTTTAGGACTATATAAATGTAACTGCTCCTTAACTGTTAAGTAGTTGAAATTACATTTGGCCCTCTGAAGGCAACTGTGGGGCTGATGTGGACCCCGGTGAAAATGAGTTTGATACCCCTGTCCTAAGGCAATTAGTCAACAGGACTGAATTAACAGTGTATTCAAGAGTAAACTGCATCTATCCATCTTAAAGGTAAAGTTCCGAGTTGAATCAAAGCTTCAGGGTCCCTTTGGATTGGCAGTTTTATATTTTCCTTTTTGAGCGGCATGTTATTTTGTAGGTTCCCAAAGTGTCAGTTCTCTTGGCCATGGTCATATCATTACAATTTGAATAGTGAACTATACTACTGGGTCATAGAAACAGTAATGATATTGCCTCCACTATATTTACAATTCGACATCACGAGAAATAGGATTCTAGATCTGCAAGGGACCTTGAGGTAGGACCATACTAAACTGACTAAAGTAAATGAAAAATTATTTATTTTCCATTTTATAAAGCCCATATCAGAAGCTGATACCAGGTTGTTTCTGTTCTTCATTATGGTTAGCCTAGTTCCCTCATCTTGCATTTAAGATATCTGTCCTTTTGCTTTCCATGGGCATGAGAACAAGTGTGCAAGCCTTTATATATATGAAGACTGCTGACTGTAAAAAAAGTGAGCCAGATATTTCTCCAGCAAAACTGATTTATTCAGGAACAACAAGGAATTAAAATCCAGTACATGCAACCATTCTGAGCCAAGTCCACTAAAACAAAGGAGAATAATATCTTTTATAAAGAAGAAGAGGAAATTGGGTAGGCTATTTCCCTCTTGTGCTTTGCATATATGTAGGGCATAAGAGCTCCCCCTTCTGGCCTCCCTACTTCACTTTAAATGAAGTTTCTGTATATTCATTTTTCTTGAAGAACCTTTATTATATTGTACCACAGTCTCAATTTCAAACTCAAAGTATCTTTTCCCTTCCCCAGAAATTTATCAAGTGGATAATATCTGCCAGTCACTGTGGCTATATAATTAATAAACTAATGGGTCATTCTTTGCTTTCTAAAAACTTGTAAGGGAGAAAAAATAATTTTCCATCTATTCCTCTATATTCTTGGCTGAGACCCTCCCACCCACCCTATGATAAAAGATTAATAAGAGAAAAGTAAATGGAAGTTTAATAACATGTATATCTCCTATATATATAGGAGAGATCCAAGAAAACTGAGTCACTCTCAGAAATGGCCCAAGCTATCACCTTAAGTGCCATTTCAAGCTAAAAACAAGATTTTGGAGGTGGATGGAGGTCAATTTTCGGAGGTTTTTGGGAAAAGCACAGTAAACAGGGGTATGAGTGTTTTACAGATTTAGGCTATTGCCTTCTGCATTGAAAAGAGTTTCTAGAGATTGAGTCATCCTCCTCTTTCTGGTACAGAGAGGGAGACCCCCTTACCAATAGAGATTTCCCTTATAAATGTGAGTATATCTTAGAAAAGAGTAACTCCTACTGGTTTTTAGAGCTTCTGCCCATCTGCTATTTCTGGAAAAACAATCCCTGCAGACAACCCCTCTGCCTTGCAAATTAGTAAAGCCACTATGGAAAACAGTGTGAAGATTCCAAAAAAAAATTAAAACTTAAACTACCATATGACGCACTAAACCCACTTACAGGTATATATCTGAAAAAATCCAAAACACTCATTTAGAAAGACACATGCATCCCTATGTTCATTGCAACATTATTTATAATAACCAAGATGTGAAAGCAACCTAAGTGTCCATTGATAGACAATTAGATAAATAGTGGCACACACACACACAATGGAATATTACTCAGCCATAAAAAGAATGAAATCTTGACATTTGTAGTAATACGGATGAACCTAGAGGGTATTATGCTAAGTGAAATAAGTCAAAGATAAATACCATGTGATTTCACTTACACATGGAATCTAAAAATAAACAAACAAAGCAGAAATAAATTCATAGGTACAGAGAACAAATTATGGTTGCCAGATGAGAGAGGTGTTGGAGAGCTAGGTCAAAAATGTGAAGGGATTACGAAGCAAAATTAGAAGTTACAAAATAGTCACAGGAATGTAAAGTACAACATAGGAAATATAGTCAATAATATTGTAGTAACTGTGTATGGTGCCAGATGGGTACTACAGTTATGAGGGGGAAATATCACCTTGTAAATTTTATAAATACCTAACTGTTGGAGGTGAAATGGCACCAGGTGCTAGACTGGTGGAGTCATACTAGACCTTGGTTTAGCAACCTTGGTACTTAAGCTCTGGCTAAGAAAGAATTCAGAGTTAAGATGCAAACTGTAAGATAAAGTTTATTTAGAAACTCAGAGGTAAAAGAAGTCAGTTGTAGAAGAAATGGACTCAGGAAACAAGTTACAGAGGTAAAAGAAAGGCCCTTTCTTTGGAGAAAGAGAGAGACGAGGAAAAGTGTACCTGGGGGAAGAGAGTGGGAAAAGGCACTGGCTTGCTCCATAGAGAGAGCCACACAGGGTCCTCCATCTTGAGGGTATTTATCCGGAAGTCCCAGGGGAAGATCCCAATAGTATATTCATAAGCTTTCCAGATGTGTCCTTGCAGGGTTGTGGTCTCCAGTAATTGGTCAGTGCTAGAGCAGAGGTTCATTAGTCATTGCATCTGGCCCTGATGTCAGTCATGGAGTCATTTATCTGGTTTTGCTGCTTCTCTGAGCCTGGGGCTGAAACAGAATTGAGGCCTAGATGTCATCCATAGGGTTTAATGCTTAAGGGAGTGGTCATGAAGGGGCCTAGATGGGAATTGCATGAAGCTAGTCTTCTGCCCTTTGTTCTACCTGGAAGGGGTCTACCTCAGGACTAGTGACATGCCACAAGAAGAAAGGTCAGGGGAGGGTCTGGACCACATGTACAGCACTAGGAAAGGTCAGTGGTTCTAAACTGCATGAGCAATGGTATGCTAGGGAAGGAAAGGTTACCCTGGGGCTGAGGTCCTTGTTTTCCCAGTTTTTCCCATTGCTAGGTACATGAGGCTTTCATGCTGGTGGCCTTCCATACCTGGCTCATCGACCTTGCTCTGCTTATGTCTGTCTAACTGCCTACCACCTAACTACTATGCTGCACATCTGAAACTAATATAATATTAAATGTCCACAGTAACTGAAAAACAAAATTAAAAATACTACATACAAGAGAAAAAAAAAACCCATACAAAGTGCCTAGATAACAATGCTTCTGCCAAAGAGCCATATATTGGGGTGGCATATTTGCTTCTTTTTGGAGGGGAAAACAAAAAGGAATTCTATGGAAAGTAACCTCACATGGTGATCTGATCATAAATCTCTAACTAGGCAGGTCATTGTAGATAGTCATGTCCCAGGCATATAATTTTTAATAAAGCATTAATCTTTACCTCAAACAAACTCTGTCCATTGTCTTTATGCATCTAAGTTAACATACCTTTGAAATAAATTGTAACCACCCACAAGAAAGCACATACTTTTGTTAACTATCCTGTAATCCAATATCTGCCTTGCTTTTCCCCACTTTGTAACCTTTCTTAAGTCCCCTCCTTAATTTCAAATGCATAAAAGCTGCAAAACTGTTATTGTCCAAAGCATTTAGGATTTTGCTTCCCAGCATATGTTATCAGTTTGATTCAAATAAATTCATAAAAATTATCTACAGGTTTGGAGGTTTCTTACAATACCTTCAAATTCATAATCTAGTTGGAGAGAGAGAGTTGCACATTATATTCTGATTGTTTCTTTCCCTGTGGCTTAACAGAGCTTGGTGCCAAGAATAGTGGAGCACAAAGAAGGAATGAATTATGCCTGGAGCCATCAGGAAAATCTTCACAGAGCAGGTAACAGTTGACCTGTCTTGAAGTCTGAGTAGGAGTTCCTCTTTCTTTCTGATCTATAAATCCTCATCACTCTTCTACTTCCTTATTTAGTTATATAACTACATTTATTCCCCCAAATAGTCTCATGGTTGAATTTTACCCTGGCATTTATTTTTTTTATTGTATTATTTTATTTTTTTTAATATTTTTAAAATTTAATTCTTGTTCAAGTACAGCTTTCTGTCTTATATTCCCAACCCTGCCCACCCCCCGCCCCATGCTCCCCACCTCCCTCCCATTTCCACCCCCCACCCTTAGTTATTGTCCATGTGTCCTTTATACTTGTTCCTGTGAGTCCATCCCCTTTTCCCCTATGATTGTCTCCCTTCTCCCCTCTGGACCCTGTCAGCCCGTTCCGTAATTGAGTGTCATTGGTCATATTTGGCTTGCTTGTTTGTTTTGTTTAGATCCCTGTTAACGGTGATATCATATGGTATTTGTCTTTCATCGCCTGGCTTATTTCACTCAGCATAATGCTTTCCAGTTCCATCCATGATGTTGCAAAGGGTAGTAGTTCCTTCTTCCTTTCTGCGGCATAGAATTCCATTGTGTAAATGTACCATAGTTTTTTGATCCAGTCATTGACCGATGGGCATCTAGGTTGCTTCCAACTCTTGGCTATCATGAATTGTGCTGCTATGAACATCGGGGTGCATAGGTTCTTTTGGATTGGTGTTTCAGGATTCTTAGGATATACTCTTAAGAGTGGAATTGCTGGGTCAAAAGGCACATTCATTTTTAGTTTTCTTAGAAAATTCCATACTGTTTTCCATAGTGGTTGTACCAGTCTGCAATCCCACCAACAGTGAACTAGGGTCCCCTTTTCCCCACAACCTCTCCAGCACTTGTTGTTTGTTTCTTTGTTTATGATAGCCATTCTTACTGGTGTTAAGTGGTATCTCATTGTGGTTTTAATTTGCATCTCTCTGGCATTTATAATGAACTCTAATCCCACCCAATATAAAGTGGGCAACCCAGACTCCTTCCAATGTCTAGGGATTCTTGGTAAGGGCTAAAGACTGTTTTATTTAGTCACCTCTGAATTCTGTTCTCTGTAGCCTCTTGATCTTTGCTTTGAGGCTTATCCCCTGAAATAAACCTGCTTCTCTTTTCCTGCATTGCTTCATGTAAGTCCTGCACTGGGTGTGTGTGTCAGGGGTTGGGGGGCAGGACTCTGCTCTTACTCATACCTTTGACCTAGGACTTTGAGTAGCCAAATTTGCTAAGGGTTTAAAACATGAAAAGGAGGCAGAATTGGGGAGAAAACAGAGGCAGAAATTCAGCCCATGAGCCACTGCTCAAGCCTTGTGCCCTCACTGGGTCCTGGGTGAAAGGGGCATCTTTTACTAATTAACTCAAACTTGATGTATAGGTTACTGGCAGCCCTGAAAGGGGTTTACATCCTAGTACAGCTAAAAAACGTCAGAGTGAAATTCTTAAAATATCTGTAATTTCTGCCCTGGTAGGATTGCCAGATTTAGCAAATAAAAATACAGGGCACCCAGTTGAATTTACATTTCAGATAAACAATGAATTTTTTTTAGTATAACTATTTTCCAAGAAATATTTGGGGTATTTGAATACTAAAAAATATGTGTTGTTCACCTGAAATTAAAATACAAAGTGTCTACTTAAGTTTGATCTGTAACACTAGCCCTGGGAGATATTCTCCAGACCTCCTTTATATTTATGATTCCGTTGCTCTTTGAGCTGCATGACCTCTTGCTTCTGCCTTTCACCTCTTCTCTGTCCTTCTGCAGCTTATTTCCTTTTAACCACACCAATTTCTTTTCATTTGTTGTGGAGAGCAGTTTAGCTATTGGTATAGTCTCAGCCCAAACTATTCAGTCACAGCCCAGGGGGCTCATATTCATAACCAGACATGGACTTTGTCCTAAATATAAACAGTTCTCTCCCAGAGAGGAATGTTACAGCCAGCTCAGCATACCAAGTGTTCTTGTTCTTCAACAGTTACCTAGACAGAATTTAAACAGACCTCATGAAGGTTTGACCCATTATAATAACAATAATTGGCCCATATTTCTTATGATGAATAAACAAATAAATTTGATAATACTAGTTTGTGAAGATAATGCCACTTACATATTTTTGATCTAGCAATTGAATCATAGAGCCCAGGATGTTGGGACTGAGATTAGTTTAGTGATTCTGTTGTCCATACTCCTTTGTTAATTTGTACATAGAGTAACTGAAGAAAGAGATCTGTAACTTGTTTGCGGTCATACCAAGTGTGTGTTACAGCTTGGACTCCCCCTGAATTCTCTATGCCTGTCCTTGTGTCTCAGGAGATGCAAATGGTTTGGTAAAATTTGCATTTTTAAAGCAGACCTCCCTCTGCCCTGGGTGTGATTTTTATCTGGTGGTTTTTCAGTATTATGCTGAGGTGAAGGTGAGCTTCACAGTTTGTTGCTTACTCAGCCTCCCGGAAAAAATCCTAACTGCAGTGGCATTTACACTGATAGCCTCGCCACCAGGCACGATGGCAACAGGCGGAAGCATTGCACTGAGCATGCGCAAAGCTCATGAGCTGATTAGATGGTGGCGAAGCCCTATCCACTTCTGGTACCTGATTGGGGATGGGACCAGGGGAAGGCAGGCACAAGCACTGTAGAGGTAAAAATGGCGGCAGGGGGAGGTTCTGTATCAAGGAAACCTGCCAGTTTAGCCAGGAGAAAAAGAGGGATTGGTTGGGGAATGGACCCTCTTGGAGTATGCAGAAGTTTGGTCTGACAAAGCATCTGGTCTAGCCCATGGGAATATAAACCCAAAGAAAGGAAAGGATGGGTCTCTTGCCCACCTCCAGAAAGTTCTAGCCAGTATGTTTGTGGAGTTTTTGGCCCTGGAAGCCATATGGCCAATGTGGTGCCAGCTGCAAGCGTAGGTTCCAAGGAGAAAGCTTAAGATCTGCCTGGATGACCATTCAGCAGTCACCTGTGGCTCCCATAGGATGGTACTTTGAATGGGAGGAAGAAGTCTGGATGCTGTCTTTGGTTTTGGTTTGACTGAGGGTGACACTGTTTCCCTCTGTGTTTCCCAGGGGTGATAGACTTAGAGACAAGAGTCTTCCTTTATCCCAGATTGTGCAGCATTTGAATAAAGACTTCTTTCCTTCCTTACCAACTGCTACCTCTGGAATTTGCCTGTTGGTGGAGGCAAGCAGCCAAACCCCACTTTGGTTTGGTAACAGTATGTTCCTTCAGCCCCCAACGCCCATCTTTTCTGGAACTCCTGGAAGCTACATTGGAGAGTTGGCTACACTCTGCTCATTCCTCTTATCTGGCCAAACACTTGGATTTACCCGTGAAGATTTACACATAAAAATAACAACAGATGTCTTTACGTCATCGGTTTCAGTGCAATGAAGTGTAAGCCCTTGCCTCTCTCCGAGTTGACCTGTAGGTGTCTTCTCACTGTAAACATATGGCAAAAAAAGATTTTCTGGCAGTGTACAGTGGTGCAGAAATTGTCGAGTTTCTTTCTCAGCTGTTCTTGAAGCCACTGTGCAAGTGCCAGTCCTGCTGAGAGTATTTCCTTTTTGCTACTTGTTTTTCCTCAGTTTGTTTTCTCAGTTAATGTTAAGCACTATTTTTTGACCTTTCTAAGTGAGATCTTGCTGCTAAAGTCATAGTCAAAAAGGCTCATCCCCTCTGGTGAAGACTTGGACATTTTTATAACTTCCTTGGTTTAACCTCCCCCTGCTGGTGAAAAATAATCCACATAAAATCTGTTCAGAAGCTGAAAAATGTAAAGGAAGGGAATCTGAGTCTTGCAGTAACAAAATGCCTTCACTTACACAAAGGTAATGATTTTGCCTTTTAAATACGGAAAGATAAATGAATAATTTCTGATTTAATCCATTGTGGTCTGGCTGCTGCTAAGCTGAAACCCCGCTTCTCTTGCACAGCATGTTTATATAACACATTTTGCAGATGTTATGAAGTACCGTAATCGATAGACTGGTAGTGCATTATGTCCATTCTTTAGCTTTTATGACATATGCCTATGGCTGTTGGAATTACAGTGAACTATGAGAATGGGATGAAATAGCCTGCTTTTGGCCAATATATTCTACCTCCTGTTAGCTGCTTTTTATTGACTACAGGATATGAAAATTGTATGTCTGAAATGTGCCCAAACTAAAGAGTCCCAGAGTGAGTTAATTGCACAGGGAAACATGAGCACTCAGTCACTCTGCAATGAACAAACATTAAAGATTCAATGCAATATATTTCTTTAGTGCCTATGCTTCATAAAATATATTTTGGCTATTTAGAGGAAATTTTTGCTTCCTTTTTCATTTAAGGTGGCTTCTTCATAGTTGAAGTAAATAGGTATGCAGTCTTCAAATAAGTTAGTTATTAGTATGTTATTTGTAATTCTGGGAATTGAATTAAGGGGAAACAATAAAAAATACAGGTTATTATAGAAAACAATATTTTCTACTTTTAAAATATGTAATCCTTTCCACAAGCTTAGCTTCGCAGTGTATATCCATAATTTATGAAAACTTCTTTGCTGAAGAGTGTCTAGAATACTTCGAATTGTAACATACTTTATGAATGTTAAATATCTAGTTCTTTGGTCCACTTGGGATCTAAGCATATAGATAATCCATTTATACTGTTTGCCACCATTATCATACATTCCACTTACTTTTGGAATGGCTATGTTAATGCTGAAGGATGTGCAGAGATGATTCAGACACAGTTGCTACCCTGAAGTTGCTGACAGCCTATTATGGAAAAGAGATCGTGGACACATTGTTGATGAGAAGTGTGGATGGAACCCTCTAGTCTGGGCTCTGCTTATGAAAACCTGACACTGAACTTCATATGTAGGAGTTTACTCATCTGTAAAATAAGGCTTTAGATAACATGAAATTTAAAGCAATCATTCTATGATTTTATGATATAAAGCATAAAAATATATGACCCAAGAGAAGAGAGTGTTTCTTATGTGCCATTCACTGCTATTTCTTTAGCACCTACTGTGGAAGCTACCACACAGTAGGTGCTCAGTCCATTGAATGAATGGACAAAGAACATTCTAAAGAAGTCAGTGTATGGAGAGCTCATTTTTGGATTGGGTTATCAGGGAAGACTTTATGGAGATAGTATTTGAAACAGGCTTTAAAATATGCATTTTCATAGGTACAGATTTGGAATTGGGTGCAGTTGAAGGCATTTTATGTACAAGTGAAGCTGTGTAGTATAGTGGGAAGAATATGGGATTTGTGTCAGATTTGAGTTCAGATCCAAACTCTGCCACTCAGTGGCATGTATCCTAGAGTAAGTCAATAAACTTCTCAGCCTCAGTTTCCTTGCATATAAAATAGGAATGATGAGCCCTGACCAGTGTGGCTCAGTTGGTTGGGAGTTGTCCCACAAAGCAAAAGGTCACTAGTTCGATTCCCAGTTAGACACATGCCTGGAATGTAGGTTCAGTCCCTGAATGGGGCGTGTGCAAGAGGCAATCCATTGATGTTTCTCACCTTGATGTTTCTCTCCCTCCATCCCTTCTTTACCCTCTTTCTAAAAATGAATAAATAAAATCTTTTTAAAAAGAAATAAAATGAGGGTGATGATACTTGACAGATTTGTTATAAGCAATAAATGAGATGGTCTATGTTACACCACCTGATGCAGTGCTCAAAAATGTCAATTTGAAGGAGTAACAAAAATCAAAGAAGCATGGCCATGGCTGGGTGGCGCAGTTGGTTAGAGTGTCATCCTGATACACCAAGGCTATGGGTTTGATCTCTGGTCAGGGCACATACAAGAAACAATGAATGCATAAATAAGTGGAAAAACAAGTCCATATTTCTCTATATAAAAATCAATAAATAAAACTCTTTAAAAAATCTAGGGGCCCTGGCTGGTGTAGCTCAGTGGATTGAGTACAGGCCTGTGAATCAAAAGGTTACTGGTTTGATTCCCAATCAGGGCACATGCCTAGGTTGCAGGCCATGTCCCCAGTTGGAGGCACACAGGAGGCAACCACACATTGATGTTTTTCTCTCTTCTACCCTTCTCCTCTAAGAATAAATAAAATCTTAAAAAATAAAAAAAATCTAGGAAGCATGGAGGTAGAAAATGAAGGGTATGTCTATGGACTGATATTCTGTGTTGGTGTAGTATACAGTTTCAAAAGCAATTGGACTCAGATTTATAGAAGCATGCCTGGATGTGGTTAATATATGTATATATATTTCATGTGTGTGTATATACATATGTATGTATATATTTTTCTTTTTTGAGGTTTTAGGGGACTTTATTTATTTATTTATTTAGATGAAAAATATTTTATTGTTGTTCAAATACAGTTGTCTGCATTTGTCCCCACCACTCCCCCCTCACCTCAGCCATCCTCACCTCCATCCCCTGATTCCACCCCTCCTTGGCTTTGTCCATGTGTCCTTTATAGTTGTTCCTGAAAACCCTTCCCTGCTTTCCCCCCATTATCCCCTCCCACCTCCCTGCTGGTTAATGTCAGATTGTTCTTAATTTCAATGTCTTTAGTTATATTTTGCTTGCTTGTTTGTTTTGTTGATTAGGTCACAGTTAAAGGTGAGATCATATGGTATTTGTCTTTCACTGCCTGGCTTATTTCACTTAGCATAATGCTCTCCAGTTCCTTCATGCTGTGAAGAAGGGTTGGAGCTCCTTCTTTCTTTCTGCTGTGTAGTTTTCCATTGTGTAAATGTACCATAGTTTTTTGATCCATTCATTTACTGATGGGCACTTAGGTTGCTTCCAGCTCCTGGCTATTATAAATTGTGCTGCTATGAACATTGGGGTGCATAGGTTCTTATGGATTGGTGTTTCAACTAAATAAAACTCAGGTGTTTAGGTCAGATCCAAGACCTGTGACCTTTCCGATAGTTAAGGTTCACATAATTGTTTTCTTACATGAAGAAAGCTGTGACTATGTCATTTACACCAAAAGCAATAAAAATATCTCTTGCTTCTGAAAGGAGTGTTGGTCAAATAAGCAGCATATGTGTGTACCAAGAAGAAAATGGTTATAATGCCAGGACAGAATTTCATAGTCTTACAGCATTGAAAAGGAGTTAACAGGCAACTTGCAAATAGTGAATTCAACCAAAGATATTAGATGTGGGGTCAGGAGAGAGGGAGTGGCAGAGATGGCTCATAAATTTTGAACCTAAGAGAAGGGTGGTGCTATTGATGGAGACAAGGTTGTCTTGAGGAGTCGTAGCTTCTGGAGAAAATATTGTATTTGCCTTGGCCAGTCTGAGATGCCACAAAAGTTGGTCTATCAGCAGCCAGTGGGGGAAGAGTTTGTTAGACATAACGCTTTGGGGGTTCATTTCTATAAAGGTCACAATTGAAGTTGCCCACCGCCACTTTTCTGATCCAGTTATTGTGTTCCTTGATGAGCTTCTGGGTAATATCAAACTAACATTCTCTGAGTAATTACTGCCTTCACAATAGGACTGTGCAGTAGGCTCTATTATCATTCCCCTTTACAGCTGAGGAAAGTGAGATAAAAACATACAAAATTAAGTTACTTGACCAGTGGAGCTATTTTCAAACCCAGTTCTGTCTGACACTCAAGTTCTTGAACACTCCTGCATAGGGTTAACCAGTTAAATTTGAATCTCAGATAAACAGCAATTTTTTTAAAGCAAAAGTATGTCCCATTCCATATTTGGGATTTATGAAGGGGGACTCAAAACCCCCAGAATTTATTTCTAAAAAATTGTGTATAGTCATACCATGGTACTTGTCAGCTTTAGAACTCCTCAAACCCTGAACTCACATTTTGATGAGGAAAAGAATGTTTCAGCATTTGGTGCTTGCTCACTACTTGGTACCCCTCTCTCACAATGAAACACATGTCAATGTGTCATTCTTATGGTAGCTTTCAAACAGTTTGGCACTCATCAGTTTTGGCACTGGGCACAAGTTTTGGAATGAATTAATGATGACTACCATGGTACCACTGTATTTATTCTTATATGTTTAAACATCAGTCACCTTCAAAGTACTATCCATTTGATGCAATACACCTATCAAGACTTTTTCCCACCGCTCAATACAGTTTTTGAACTTGTGCTTGTGCCGTTTTTGTGTTCATTTTTTCCACATTTGCAAAACATTTCCCTTTGGGGACTTTTTGACCCAGGAAAACAAACAAAAAAATCTCTAGGGGTGAGATTGTGTATATAGGAAGGGTGGGGTGCAGGGGTCATGCTGTTTGTGGTCAAATCTGGTCAACACTCAGCACAGTGTGGGCAGGTGTGCTCATAAAACACCCATGATGAAATGGGCAAGCACATTGAAAGAGTCTTAAAAAAACTCACTGTAGGTAAAAAAATAGGGGGGGAGGGCAAGAATAGTAGGAGAAATATAGAATCTAAAGAACTTGAGACACGTGGTCATAAACTAAAGGGGGGAAGGGTGGGGGAGGGGGTGTGCAGGGTGGAGAGGAATGAAGGGGGGAATAGAACAACTATAATGGTATAATCAATAAAATATATTAAAAAGAAAGACTGAGCAATAGACCTGTGTCCTCTGGCTATGTGAGATAGCCTGAGGTCCAGTGTCCTCTGGGAAAAGCGCTTCCTGGCTCTAATCCCCTAAAAAAAAATTCACTGATGCTGAATGCAGCCTCTCACAACACCAGCTGGTACAGTGGTGCAGATGGGTTCCTAGAACACTCACCCAGTGAAGGAAACCTGTACTACAAGGGGTCTGCCCTCTGGAAGATAATTCTCTGTTTTTTTGGGGGGGTTCCTCTTCAAACTTACACTAAAAGTCAGTCATTGTTTATCTGAAATTCACATTTAATTGGGGGTGTTATATGTTTATTTGCTAAATCTGACAATCTATTTCTGGGGGCATAATGGGAAGAGTTAACCCCTGGATGCCATCCCTGCCTCTTTCTTCTCACTCACACAGAATTAAGTCTCTTTTGGTCTATTCCTGTCTCTCTTCTCCCTTAATGACATTATGCTTGGGCCCTTGGGCCACACCAGATGCTTCTGGAGTCAGGCAAGAGAATTTCTCCTCATTCACTCTGCCATCCCTTCATCTGTTCCTCCACTGTAGAGACCAAAATGGACTGCAAACCTTCTTACACATCTCAATATATCACATCACCAGCCATGGAAAACCTTGTCATGGCTCAGGTGTACTTGAGCTGTATTCCCTTATTCCCAACACTGCATCTTCTTTGCCTTGTTTTCTTTTTAATCACAAAAGGAGTGGATCACCACCAGGAGAGTGAGAAATGAAAATGGGAAAGAGTTAATGAGCAATAGAGGCACATCCAATGTGGGTGTGAAAATTATAGAAAGGAAGCCCTGGCTGGTGTAGCTCAGTGGATTGAGCGCGGGCCTGCGAACCAGAGAATCGAGGTTCGATTCCCAGTCAGGGCACATGCCTGGGTTGCAGGCTGGTTCCCCGCAGGCCAACTCCCAGCAGGGGACGCACGAAAGGCAACCATACATTGATGTTTCTCTCCTTCCCCTCTAAAGATAAATAAATAAAATCTTAAAAAAAAGAAAATTATAGAAAGGGATTTCCAAGTGGGAAGAATGACATGTATAATGATACTGAGGCAGTAGACCTGAGCTATTCTTTCCCACTGTTCTTAGGATTTCTTCTCCTTGCTTTCCAGCTCCCATTCACCCCACTGAAAATTTACTGAGTAACCTATGCTTTGGCTACCTTTTCTTTCTCATTAAATCAATTCAGTCATTTTCAGCTGAAGTTTCTTTATTTTTCTGCATGTGTTGACAGGACTTTAAGAGAAAGTTTCAAAAATGACCAACCTGTATTTTCCCCATCCACTTTTATGTACAATTAGTCACAGCTGTTGAACATGCTTCATCCTTTTGGAAACAGAGTAATAATATTCAATGATTTTTAGTTCAGATTACTTGAAAAGATAAAAATCATTGAATATTTTAACCCTACCTAGGCATTTAATGATGGGGGCGCTGCTTGGTCTAGATCAGCTCTCATAATCTGACACTATCATTGGGAACTAGGGTGTACAAGGGGTGGTTCTCTAAGAAGGAGATCTCTCTTTTCAGAAATCACTACTACCTGGGGCTAGATGGCTAATCAGGACATTTCTCCAGAAATGCCCATGTCCAAATGATTGTTTGGTTAATGGTTACTCACAATTGTACAACTGAAGCTGCCTTTAGATAACCAACATGTCACCCTGAAGGAAGGTTGATATAGGCCTTTAAGGCAACAAGAAAGGGCAGTGTACTATTGACTGATATTTTTTCTTTCCTTTGTACTTTATCCAAAAGAGAATTTGAGATCACTTGCAATCAGACAGTTCAAGATAAATATTAAGTGAAGGCCTTGGAGGTGGAGATGGAGAAAGGAAAATAGGCACATGCCTGGGCTTGGCTGTGTCCTGTGAGTTTGAGTATGCATTCTGAACTTCGCCCCTGCCTGGTTCTGATGGCTGATTTCAATTGGGTGAGCACAAGCTCTTCATGCTCTTACTTACCCCATGATTTGGCATTTCTGGAGTGATCTCTACTCTAATAACACTGACCTGACCTGAATATTTCCCAGTTTATTAGGTGCCTCCAGTGCCAGCTCTCTGGGTCTCTTTCCAAGAAGCTGGCTGGAAACCTTGCCTCATTAATGCAAGTAAAAAGTACCAGGATATTCATTTTCACTCAGAGCAGGGGCCTGAGTGTTTGTTGAATTGGAGACTTATCATCTCTTAGATTATCTACATTATACCATCAGAATTCACATGAAACAGTATGGGAAACATGTGAGTAGCTATGGGCCTCTCATTGAAAGGATTTTACTTCATTATAACATTTGTTGTAGATATGATCTTCAGTCTAATTTGCTGATAGTATTATCAGTCATACAGTCAATAACGTTGAATGTAATAATCATCATTATTTATCACTAATGATAGTTCAGGGCTATGCTAAAAGTAATTATGATCATTTCCTAGTGAATATAAACATGAGGGGTGTAACTTAGCATCACTACACAGAGGACTACAGCCTATGACCAATTGTCTAATTAATAATTTGGTTTATGTTGCAACTGCCAAGAAGTGTTCCAAGTTAATACTATGGATTTATTTAGTTTACTTTTCTTTTTTAAACCTCACCCAAAGACATTTTTTCCACTGCTATTTTGAGAGAGAGGAATAGGGTGGGGGAGAGAAACAGACAGACAGACAGACATCGATGTGAGAGAGAAACATCAATTGGTTGTCTTTTCATATGCATCCCAACTGGGAATCAAACCTGCAACCTGGGTATGTACCATGACCAGGAATCGAACCCATGACCTTTCAGTCTATGGGACAATGCTCCAACCAACTGAGCCACACAAGCCAGGGCTCATTGGCTTTTTCACTGTAGCCTAATACTTCCTCTGGTAATCAGGGATCTTGACTTTTAAGCAAATTTTAGCTCATATGTCTTAGAATCAGAGCTTCATATTGCTGTTTCACATGCCAGTCTTTTAAATGGAAGGTGGTAGAAAGGCAAGACTCTTCTTTTATATCTATAGCTATCACTGTGACATACACCATATGGGGACTGAAATAAATGTTTTGCTCTGAGGAGTTTTTTTGTATTATTGTCAGAAGTTGAATAGTTTGTATTCTGGTAAGTTCTAGAAGGTTCTGATACTGTGTTTTTAGTGGCTCTTCATTTTTCTTATTGAGAACTGCCTAACTAACCTGTGTCTTATCTGAATTTTCCTTACCAGCAAATCAATTTAGTCATCTTCAGCTAAAGCTTAATGGACTTTCTGCTTATGTACACAAGACTTTTAAGAGCAAAATTCCCAAAGTGTCTAATATATTTTTACTCTCATTCTTTTATTTTAATTGAGTTTTTATTTTGACATAATTGTAGATTCACATGCAGCAAGAAATAAAACAGACTATACCCACTTTCCCCAAAGGTGACATTTTACAAAAATGATAATACAATATCATGTCCAGGACATTGACATTGATGCAGTCAACATATAAAACAGTTATAACCTCACAAGATTCCTTCATGTTACTGTTTTATAACCATGCCTCCCCCCCCATTCATTTTATCTATAATTAACCACATGTATATGTCGCCTCAATTCCTTTTATAAGTAGACAGAGTTCTACCTTCAATGTATCTTAGATCAAATGAGTTATTTGTAGAAAACAATAATATTTTATGGCTTTCTAATTCTGTTAATTGCATGTAGCAAACTTTAGAGCTGATAAGTAGCAGAAATCATTTGAAAGGTCCCTCCATCTAGCTTTAGGCTATACCTTGCAGTTAGGGGAGTGAGTGGACTCTGTTGAGGGACTTACCTGAGCCTTGCAGTGAGTAGGTATTGAGGGAGAAGCAGTGGAAATAGTGGGAGAGGTTAGGAGATAAAACAGAAGAGTTATAGTCTGTGTTCCTAAGGTGTGACTGTCCAACAATGGAAAATACAGTATCCTGTGGAGTGGGGTGAGTGGAGTGGGGAGGGGAATCTGGCAGGAGTGAGTGGTGCTCTTGAATTAAATGGAGAGTGGCTTTTGTTTCTTTTGGAGAAGGTCCTCAAACTATAGCTATATCAACTGAGAAAAGGGTCCAAAATCCTATAAGAGGGTCCTGAGCAGTGCAGGGGTTGCTACAGCTGGTTTGCAAAGATGATATTCAGCCCTAATAGGAAATTGAGGCAGAGGCCCATGCAAACCGCCTTTACAAATTTAGAAAGCATTCCAAGATAATCATGACTGCAAGCATTCCAGAACTTAGTTCTACTCAGTGAACATTTGTCAAGTGTTTACTATAGGCCAGATTCTGGCTGGGTATTGAGGATATAATGCCCATACTATAAGGAAGTGAGAGGCCAGTGGAGATAGTACACACCAGGCCAATCTAGGATCGTACAGGGTGGGGCAAAAGTATGTTTACATTTTTGAGTACTTGAAACACAGTTTCTCATATTATTGATTAATTATTGTATTATTGTCCATATGAACAACTGTAAACCTACTTGTGACTACCTTATACTAGAACAAGACATCTTTTGGTGTGGCTGGGTCTCCCATAAGAATCTCTGCCCTAGTCAGGTTTGGTTTTAGCAGTTAGTGTATCTGCTGCCTAGCTCATTATTAGGGCTTAAAATTAGCTAGCTAGCAATCATAAAATAGATAGATAGATAGATAGACAGACAGACAGACAAATAGATACATAGATAGATGAAAATGAAAGTTAGCAATTCCAGTAGAGGGGAGTTGCAGAAGGCCAGGGCTAACACTATAACGATTCAACATTCCTTTATCCTTGGAGCATTTACCACTCAAGATATTAGTACGCAGACTGGTGCAGCTCATGTCACTGTGAATGTTTTTAGAGCTCTGAAAAATATGTAGCTGACTAAAAAACCCTGAGTGATCTCACTCAGGATCAAAAAGCTTTGATTAACATATTTAATCTGTGTAATGAAATCTTGAACTATTTTTTATGTCTTTATTGTTGCTTCAACCAGTAACCGAAATCTCAAGAGGACTCAATGAAATGGAATGTGACCTAAAATCAAGAGTCATCAATCACAAAGGGAGATTATTTGGGGGAATAGGAATGATTAGAATACCAAAGAAACACTGCTTGTTGCCAGAAATATATGTATGTAATTTGTTTCATTGGTCATGTAGGCCAGGGAACAAATCAGGACCTCAATTGTATCAAAAAGAAATTTGATTTTAGACTTCCTTCCACTGTCTTGATTTTCTGGGACTCCAAGTTTGATTCCCTGTGACTATAAATCTTCATTCTTTGTTCTCTTCTTGCCCTGTTTTTTTCCCGTTTGTGTTGTTTTCCATAACCCCCCTAGTTTTATTGAGAAATAATGATTTTCATCTTTTGTCTTTGTCTTTATTGTTGACACTATTACAGATGTTCCCATTTCCTCCCCCTTTGCCCACCTCCAACCAGCCCCTACCCCCACCCCCCTTCCCTCTGGCCATTACCACACTGTTGTTGGTGTCTGTGGGTCATGAGTATATGTTCTTTGTCTAGTCCCTTCACCTTCTTTCATCCAGTTCCCCTTCCCTCCTCTCCTCTGACAGCTGTCAGTCTGTTCCAAGAAGCACTCCACATTTTCCTCCATGCTTCATCTTTGCCAAATGAGGTTTTCAGATACCAGAGGCCTTTTCAGTGAGCCCCTGTGGAGGTAGGCTTAGTAATTCAACAAACAACCTTCAAACATCAATGGCTTAAGATAATTAATATTTATTTCTCAGTCACACAAAATCCACTGTTGTTGTTTCTGGGTAATCAGTTGTCCTGGGCAGTTGCTCTGAATGGTGGTGACTCAAGAATGCAGCCTCCACTCATTTTGTGTTGCTGTTATGTTCAGTATGAGCCTCTATGGTCACTTCAGAAGGGAAAGAAAGCACAAGGATGGAATACTTGGCACTTTATCCAGAAGCGTTACATACTCTACTTTTGCTTTCATTTCATTGGCCAGAACCAATCACATGGTCCCACAAAATGCAAGAGGGACTGGGAAATGTGGGCCATGGCTTGGCAGTCAGTTTCCAATGACAGTAGTACACTTTTGCGTATTGCTGTCTGTTTCTTTTTCACCATCCTTGAAAAGCAGTGTTCCATGAGAGTGCCTCAGCTCTCTGATGCATCCCTAAGTGATGCCTCTGTTCCATATACCAGCTGAACTATATGTCATCACACAGTCTTCTTTAAGTCAAAGTCATCAGTAAGAAATGTCATGGTTTTTAAAAATATAAATGATGTATCTGGAGAAGAGTGGGCACCTCTTTACATGCCTACCTACAACACTGTACAATTTATATTTTCTGGAGCCAGAAATTCCCTCATTAAAATTGGACCATCACTTAGAGGATAAAAAATGCAATTGACTAATTTCAGCTAAAGTTTTCATATTTGTTATAGCATAAATTTTGTAAATAGAAACCTTGATTCATTTTTCTTAGACAAAAGCTGGATTTTGGTTAGCCTAGCTGAGTTCCCTGACTGGTATTCTCTGGTACTGGTTTCTACCCACAGAGTATGACTCTTATCATTGTGGTAAGGAGCCCCTGTCTTAAACATTTTGGTCTGGGGACACCTTGCAGCATAACACATCTCCAAAAAAGGCTAAACATATATGTATATGGGTGTATTTTTATAGAGGCTAAAAATACTGTATTTGATTGTCTTGCCTCCCTGCATACTATTAACTTGCAGTGACCAAGGAATAACCCGGGGTTCTTAATCTTCTGCAGTTAACTTGCAGGGACCAAGGAATAACCTGGTGTTCTTAATCTTCTGGGGTTCTTCTTGTTAGCAAGAAGAATAAAAGAAATGACCATGAAGTACTTATGAGAAGAATGTTAGTCACTACACCTGTCAATCAATTCCACACCTAACCATTCTTGTGAAAATTACTAGACACTATTAGGAAGGGGAACTTTGGCTGTCTTTAAGTAGCTGAGTCCTGTATCTTTAAATGAAAAAAAATGTAGATTGACCTAGTATACAAAGTAATGTTTATATAATTTTTCTTATTCTAAAATTTTAATTTTATTGGTGAAAGTTATAGTCCTTGAAGATAAACCTTTCCATGTTAACTATAATTTATTTGTTCCATTGCAGAAGCTGATTATAGAATTATAAGTTGTGTAAGCATGTGTCATAATTAAGTCATGAAATGTGAACCATTGGGTAGAGAGCATTAGCCTTTGATTTCCTTTTTTCATAGGAGGGGCCAGTATTAGCGTAGTTTTTGGAGTCTTGGGGTCCAATCTTGGCTCAGTTAATGTACTAGCTGTGTGACTTGGAGACTACTGTAGTCTAACTCCCAGTTGCAGTCAGTTCCATTTCCAGATGCTTTGCAAGGATAGGAGAAGACTTCTCAACCTACAACATACCCTCCCAAATCTAGCAACTAAAGAATTAAGTTCTAGTGTTGTAGGGGACATTCAGTAACTAGCTCAGGTATGCATCTTTTTTGATTGTTCAATGCCTGTGGGATGCTAATTGTTAAATATTTTGAATAGCAGTACATCTGGTTCTAGTCAAAGACTAATGGAAGTAATTTATTTCCTATGTTACAGAAGAATAAAATACGATAATGACCAACTGTGTTAAAAAAAAATTCAAGCCTCAAAAAGCGGGAGACTTCCAGTAAATGTAAGTTGATAATGAAATCTTTATTATCCTTTTTTTTTAGCTTTGTGAGTCCCTCAAATGTCTCTGTATCAGGATAGTATTGGTGACTGTAGCTGTTGTGGTCCTTGGGAAGCATCTTTATAGAGTAGGACATCATTCATACCAACAGGGGGAGTTTTCCTTTTCAATTTCATTTTCTAAGAGGTGCAAACAACAACAACAAAACCTCTAAAAACAAACAAACAAACAAAAAATAACTTTTCAGCTACCTAGTCTCTGTTTGGGATTCTAGGAGAGAAGCCAGAGACTGATGAACTGTCTGTGTGGTCACTTATGTACATGGTTTGGCTCTGTTATTACATTGCAAAGCAAGATCAATGAAGACAATCTAACTCAAGCTTTCAGTCTTGGAATTATCATCTATATTCTTATGCATTTTAATTTGAGAACTTTGTTGATTGGTTATAATTGCATCAAGAAGGGAGAGATATAAATCTTCCTTGAATTAGATGATCTGAGTGAGATATAGTGTGGAATATTTTCCAAAAATAATTTTAGCCTAATCTAAGTCCTTGGAATTAAAATACCTTGACTATAAATTTGTCTTCTGCACTCAGTTCTGGAACAACAGTAGAAAATGAGTTTTACTTGCCTCTGCAAAGACTGAATGAAGAACTCCCTTATGGACTGAATGTTTGTATCTTCTCAGAAACTGTGCGTTGAAGCCCTATCCTCCAATGTGACAGTATTAGGTGGTGGAGCCTTTGGGAAGAAGTTAGGATTAGATGAAGTCAGCAGGGTAGAGTCCCCATGATAGGATTAGTGCCCTTATTAGAAGAGGAAGACACACTAGAGATTCTATTCTCTGCCATGTGAGTACAGAGTGAGAAGTTGGCTATCTGCAAGCTATGAAGGGAACCCTTACTAATAAGCAAATCTACCAGCACTTTGGACTTCTCAACCTCCAGAACTGTAAGAAATAAACATCCGTAGTTTAAGCCATTCAGTCTGTGGAATTTTGTTATAACAGCCTAAACTGACTGAGACAAACAAACTCAATGACACCAACCTTTCTGTAATATAGGTTCAGTTATATTTCTTACCAAAACATGTACCCCAGATATAACAACACTGTACTGAAACTGATATCAGTACTTCAAGACTAGCATCATATTGGGATTTTAGGTGTTCATTTTGGAGGGATAAGTTTCTTGTAGGTGCATGGTTTTGTATTTTACCTGGGCTAGTAATGCCAAAGATTGCTGGTATGTGCCTTGGGAAGTTCTTCACTAAGAGCATGGCATTTGGAGAATGGTTAGACTATGTTTGTCAGAGTAAACCAGGTATTGGGGTGAAAAAGAGATATCCTTTTGAGCATCTATGTTTTTGTCTGAGGAATTAACAGAACAATGTGAGACACTGTGGACATAGAGTTAGTATGATATTGCTCTGTAGAGTCTCCTGTTCTAGCATCAGGAGAGTCCCATGACAGTGGTCATTCATTTCAACAACTACTTGAGTGTTTCTGCTATTTTTAAAGGTGAATCATTTCAAACCCCCTCTTCAGCCTACCTACCAGCCAATCTGCAATTAAGGAGATCAGACTGCCTGAACTTTAGCTTCCAACTCTTCTGTGGTCTTTAAAAGAGATTCTGTGATGCATTCTTAATCCATAAGAGTAAATCTTGTTTCCAGAATGTTCCTTTTCTTTATAGGATTGTGTTCTTGTACAAATGTCTTATTTTTATTCCTTTACCCTCATTTTTATGGTGTTTGGGAATGAAATAGATATAACCCTGTTTGGTTCCATTCACCATAATTGGAAGTCTCCAAATATACACCAATTTTAGCCCCTCCTGTTCCTTCCCCATCTACTCAGTTATGCCTCCAGAAGACTTAATGTCCCATTGTTTGTCTCCATCTGACCTCTGATATTCCAGCTGCTCCATCTAAAGTAGAGGACCTGTTCAATACAGAGAAAAGACTAGGTTTGTTTTTAAATTTTTTTTCTCTATGGACACATCTTGGCCTAGTGGATTTTGGAATCAGATAGAACTGAGTTCAGCTCCTGGTATTGTCATTTACTTATCACATGGCATAGGAAAAACCAATTAACTTCTCTGAGCCTGAGTTTTTCTGTCTGTTTAATGGGCATAATATCTACATGTCAGAGTATCAATGAAGACTACATGAGTTGAAAGTTTAGTGACACTTAACAGATTACCTAAGCTATAACAGATCTAATAGTAGAGAATTTTTATTATATTCATGTAAGGCAGAGTGTAGGTTGAACAACTGATTATGTCCAAAATTAGTTACCTCCATGGAAAAGAAAACCAATCTAATCAGCTATTTGGTACTGAATTTTTTTTTAAAAAGTATCTCATTTATTAGAAAGGCCAATATAGGTAGCCTAATCAGGAGGGGCATTCTGTGAAAATTTCCCTAAATTAAAACAAATATTATTGGGGTTTACCAACCCCAATAATATCACCATCTTTAGATTATTCATTTACTACAGTGAAAGCATTTTGTAGTTGAAATGTATTGACTATTTGGGTGTTTGCAAGTCTATTTCAAATTCAATAAATGAGTATAGAGGATTTGTGTGGCTCTTTTCTAGGCCCTAAAATGAGAAGGTGAGTAGGGGTGAATTCCTGCTCGAGGAAGTTGTAGATTATATATGTGCATATCCATATAGATATAGATGTAGATATAGATATATATTGATCTATCTACATCTGTATATATCTATCTATACATATATATCTATATATATATCTATATCTATATCTATATATCTATATATATCTGAATACCTTCCAACAGATTGTAAGAATCAAGGGTTTTTTCTCCTTGGTGTAGTTGTGAGAGAGAGGTGGCAGGATGGTATTGTAGATGGACTGAGCGTCTATTTGCACTTTTAAATGACATAGGTTCCTGCCCTAGCTGATGTGGCTCAGTAGATTGAGCATAGACCTGCAAACCAAAGGGTCACTGGTTCAATTCCCAGTCATGGCACATGCCTGGGTTGCCAGCCAGGTCCACAGTAGGGGCATGTGAGAGGCAACCACACATTGATGTTTCTCTCCTACCCTTTCTCCCTCCCTTCCCTTCTCTAAAAGTAAATAAATAAAAATTTTAAAAACATATTTAAAAATGACGTAGGTTCCTTATTTGTATTCTTTTATGGAGGGTTAGCCAGGTGTGGCCACAAGAGGAGAAAAGGTAGAGAGACTCAGAAAAGCAATGGTTATTATACTCACAGGTACTAGAGATAGGAGGCATGGCAGGCCCTGCAGGACCACTTGGGAAAGCACCAAGATACTCAGAAGGCAGAACACTGGAGCGAGGGGTAAAGGTTTAGGTGTCAAAGAGTTTCTGTGGGAAAGGCAAAGATTTCTGTGGGAAAGGCAAGGCAGAGTTTTGGATTGACTGGTTTGAATAATTTCCATGAGCTCTGGGCGATAGCAGTGTTTTCTCATTGTCTGGCACCAGGTCCTGGCATGGTCAAGGCAAAGGAATATTGTCTTCTGTGGGTATAAGGGGTCAGGCAGAGGAGATAAGGCTCTGGATTAGTTGGTTTGCATATCAAAGGAATGCTCTTGGCTGGGCCCTTTGTTATCTCTAAGAATTGGCTAGTCTCAGGACAGGCAGAACTTTTCTAGACAGAAGTGTTTTTTTAGGACATCAAAACACCATAAAACAGAAAATTAAAAATATAAGAAACCAAAATTCATAGAAATGGACAACAGTATGTTGGTTACCTGAGGGAAGGGGATGAGGGGAACAGTGAAGGTTAAAGAGGGGATAAATGGTGATGGAAGGAGACTTGACTTTGGGTGGTGGGCACACAATGCAATATACAGATGATGTACCATAGAAGTGTACACTTGAAACCTAAATAATTTTATTAACCAGTAACCCCAATAAATTTAATTAAAATATTTATAGTACAATTCTTTTAGCTGTTCATTTATCTAGTTCCATGTTTTGATCTCTGAATATGTACTAAGCCACAAACATCAGCACAAAGGCACAGGAGGCAAACTGGTAGCAGGAATTCTAATAAGAGAAGCAATGCCATTCTTAGATGTGGTTGCAAACATTTAGGCTGATGATATACAGCCCCATGGCCTCTTTTTGCCAGGGTCTGGAGGGCTGTGTCAGCTGATCTCCAAAAGGCCCAAGGCAGCTCTTCAAATACATCTTTGCTTGAACAATTGGATTAAGGTGATGCTTTGACATATTGCTAGTTACCTTTTATAGCACCAAATATTTGACACTTTTTTTAATGCGTGTCACTAACCTGTTGACTGACCATGCCATAGGTGGGCCAAAGTCAGTGAATAAGGCCAGCAGTTGTTCTTGGAGGACTGTAGCACACTAAGGCAAGAGCTGGTATATCTGACATTCTTGGCTTCCTAGATGATTGTATTCTTGCTGGCTGTGGCAGCCCTGTGAGTACAGAATTTTGAGAGTCAAAAGAACATAAATACACCTTCCAGCCCCTACCCAGGAGTGTTCTGAGACTCTGCTTAAAATAAACAGTTGCACAATGGACATTTGCCTTCCATTGGCTGTCTTCCTGATGAAGTACCATAGGAAGAATACTAATAACTCACTTGCTTATTTTAATTTTTTCCCTATAGATTGAAATATTCAATTATTTTATTAAAATATAGTAAAATATTAGCATTAAAGACAAGTTCGAATCAGTTCCTGGTATCTCAGTGTCTTAAAATAGTAGACATTTATTTCATGTTTGCTAAAGCCCAATTAGCAATGTTAAGGGAGAGGAAGCTCTGTCCCACGCTCAGGGACTCATATTAACAGACTTTGCCATTTTCAATACATGATTTTTTGGTATTGATATGCAGCTGGTAGACAAGGAAAAAAGGCATGGGAGATGTGTTTAGATCAGGCAGAGATTGCTCACATAAATTCTACACAATTCTGTTAGCCAGGATTTAGCTACATGATTCTATAAGAATGCAAGAGGTGCTGGGAAAAGTATTAACTGACAAGGCAGCCTCTTCCCAGCATCAGTACACTTTGATACAGCTACTGTTTTCAACTTGGCATCATTACAATCATAATGTATCATTTTTGTACCCCACCCTTTCACTCAATGTAGTAAAACCTTCTCTATCTGCATAGTTTGCATAATTATTTTAGTTGTCACATAATATTCTATTGTACTGATAAATCATAATTTATTAGGGCATTTTATTGGACTTTTGGATTATTTTTATGGCTTTGAGGATTATAAATTTTCTTTCTATGAACATCCTTCTGCTTTAAGAGTTTTTCCTCTGTTAAATTATTGCCTTAGAATAAATTCTCATGAGTTGAGTTAGTCAAAGGAGCTGGCTCTTCCATATTGCTTTGCTGCTTTTAAACTGGTATTTCTATTTACAAGGCCACCAGTAGAGTGTGGAGATTCTAGTTCCACTTGAACTTTATCAAGCAATGAGAATTAAAACATTCCTTTTCAAATCCACAGAGAAGCCTTGAGAAAGCATATTATTCTTCCTTAGTTAGTACATGAAAATTATCCTTAAATGTTTGGGGAATGTTTCTTGATCATAAAGAGATAGTCAGAAATTTCTCTCCCAAAATGGTTGAATCAAGTGTGGCACATCCACATAATGGAGAACTATGCTGCCATAAAAACAAAAAAACAACAAACAAACAAACAAACAAACAAAAAACCCAGGTGATTTCTAATAAACTGATTTTGGAATAATTTCACTTATAAATTCTTAAGTGAAAAAAAAACAAAATACAAAACACTAGCTATGCTATTCTATCATTTATGTAAGTAACAAAGGGATAAAAGAAAATATATACATATCTGCTCATTTGTACAATAGATACGGGAAGGATAATCGAGAAACTGAAGAGACTGATTACCTACAAAGTGTGGGTGAGAAAGGAATACAATGAAAGGGAAAAAGGAAATGAGGTGACAATGACACTTCTTAGAGTTTATCATTTTGTGTAGCTTTGATTCTTAGAACTGTGGTAATGTTCCACATACCCTGCCAAAAATGAATCAATAATTAAAATCAACAAAGATGTGGGAGGGAGAAGCCAGTTGGAATACAAACAGTAATAAATGACCCAAAGTGTATTTCAAATGAATAATATAACCATACCAAAAGGGATGATGAGAAAAGAACTGACCAAAATAACTGTGATATGTTGCCTCTAAGATGGCCCCCAGTGATCCCCACCTTCTGGCTTTCATGTGGATGTGTAATCTTTTCTTGAATTGGCCTGGATTTAGTGATTACTTCTAGTGAAAAGAATGTGGTAGAGGTGATAGGGTGTGATTTCTGAAATTAGAGTACAAAAAGACAAGGCTTCTGTCTTGGGCACCTTTTATTCCCTACTCATTTCAAACAGAAACTGGCTGCCATGTTGTCAGCTGCTCTACAGAGAGGTCCATGTGGCTAGGAATTAATGTTTCCAGTTGACAGTCATTGAGAAACCAAGGCCTTACAACAGCACTTAAGTGAGATGGGGAACAGGTCCTCCTCGAGTTGAACCTTGAGATGAATGCTGCCTTGGTTGACACCTTGATTACAGCCTTGTGAGAGACCAGGAGCCAAAGGCATCTACCTAAGCTATACCCAGATTCCTGACCTAAAAAATTGTGAGAGAAATAGTGGTTTTCATTTGCTAAATTTTGAGGGAAATTTGTTATGTAGCAATAGATAACTAATATAGTAACTTTGGAAAACAGCATGGTGACTTGATATTGTAAGTTTAAAGACAAACTGCATAAATACTCCTTTTGATAACACTGTTATCACAATGGTATTGTTTAGCAATTATGTAACAATAAATATTTTTTAAAAAAATATTGCACAAATAAAATGAGTCTATTGTAGATAATGAGAGCCAGTTTTCTCTTTGGCAGAGAAACAAAGATGTTACAAATAAGGAAAGAGGGAATGTGAGAATGGTTGAGGTTTTGTTTGGATACAGAGGTATCGGTATAAACTCATGGTTTTTAGTGTAGATACAGAGAAATAAATATAGAAATAGATGCTGTTGCTATATATGGGTTAGTGTATACTCCTATATTTCTAGGTTGTCCTCAGAGGGCCTAAGGCTCATGACAATCCACTGGCAATAAGCACACTTAGTGCCCAGACCTTGATTTCTAAACAATTTTCCAATAAAAGGAACCAAAGCTCCTCAGAGACTGACTGATTTCAGAAATGGGACACAGAAAATGTTGGATGAATCTGGAACATCTAGTGGTACCAGAAAATAAAACATTCCTTTTCAAATCCACAGAAAAGCCTTGAGAAAGCATATTATTCTTCCTTAGTTAGTACTAAGGCCACAAAGTTAGTACTTTGTGTGAAAATGTTTACACACAAAGAAAGCATGTCATAGTCAATTAATATTCAATAGAGGAAGCAAACACATACAATGGGCTAAAGACAGATTATTCAATAAATGGTGTTGGGAAAATTGGACAGTTATGTGCAGAAAAATCAAACTAAACCACTTTCTTACACCATACATAAGTAAGTATAAATTCAAAATGGATTTAAGACATAAGTGTTACATCTGAAACCATAAACATCATAGAAGAAAACATAGGAAGCAAAATCTTGGACATTGCTCACAGCAATATTTTATCAGATATATCTCCTCAGATAAGGGAAACAAAAGAAAAAATAAATGGGACTACATCAAACTAAAACGTTTTTGCACAGTAAAGGAAAACATTGACAAAATAAAGAGAAAACCCACAGAATGGGAAAACATATTCACTGATACGTCTGATACGGGGTTAATATCTAAAATTTATAAAGAACTTACAAAACACAATACCAAACAACCAAACAACCCAATTAAACAAATGGGCAAAGGACTTGAGATCCTTGGGCTTCCGGCTGTTTTTTACTCCTGCTCTGTGCGCTCCTGTGGCCAACACTTGAGCTGGATCCTGGCGCAATCTTCCCTCCCCTTCTGCCTCCTCCTCCTGCTTCTCTTCACCCTTTCCCGGCCAGCCACTACAATCAATTCCTTGGGGGAATTGGGGCTTCACTGCCACGGAGAACAGAATGAATGGATCTATTGAGCACTACTCCAGGGCTCCAAGGGAACCATGTAAAAGCAGAATTGGTTACTGCAGCTGGTCATCATAACCAGTCCTGGCAAGGAAGAGGCAGGAAGATGGTGACTGAGTAGGACAGAGTGATTCGAGTTCCCGTACCCCTGGTAGAAAATCCTGGCAAATCTACTGAGGAACAGCTCAATCAACCAACACTTCCCCAGCATTTATGAAAATAAGAGACCAGAGAGTGTGACAGAGGGACCAGACAGCTACAGGTCAGTGGGGACTCCGAGATGTGAGTAAAGACAAAAGCAGCGGTGGTGCTGGGTGGTGGAGGTGGCAGCTGGCGCCCTTGGCCAGCGCCTAATGGCCTCGGTGCCGCCACTGTGGCTGGGGAAGCAGAGGCTTTGGTCTGGGACCAGAGCTGGGGCGCCTGCTACAGAGGGAGCTTCGGAAGCGGGCACCCAGGCGGTCTACAGCAGACTCCTTGGGAGCCTTGGGCTTGCTACAGTGTCAGTGGGAGAGAACTGACTCCCTCCCTCCCCATCTAAGCAAGGCTGGGCAATACTGGTCTCTACCTGTGGGCTTAAGTTTACGTAAAGGGTAACAAGGGCAGAGGGCCATGTTCAACTGCAGACTCTGTGGTCACCAGCCGTGGAGAATTGAGAGGCACATTATCTTCACCTGTCTGGCTGGGGATTGGGCTGGGCTGAGAGGCAGGCTTTGTGAGAAGTCTTTATTGGAAAGTGAACTGAGGTGTTCTCCTGCAACAGCAGCTTGCCTCACTTCCCACCCAGACCAGCAGCCATCCAGAGGAGGGGCGGGAGCACTTAAGTCCAGCCACAGGACTGGGAAGGACTGTGCCAGATCCCAAGGAACCCAGGCAGCCTGCCAGGTGTGTGGGTACCCGCATCCCAGTCTGGTAGCCTGGCTGGCGCTCCGGAGGCACAAGTGCGCCTGTACCCCAGCCCACAGAGAGGTCCTGCTGAAACCAGAAAAAACAGTTTGGAAAGTTTGAGACCAACAACGGAAGGATTTTTGTTGTTGTTGTTTCTTTGTTTGTTTGCTTTTTAGCAAATTTTTAAGTAATCTTATATTTTTTTAAATTTTATTATTGCTTTATCTTTCAATACTTTGTTCCTCTTCTTTCTTTTTTTTTGTTTTAGTCCTTCTTCCTTTCTTCCCAAACTTATCGCTTATTCCTCCTTTCTCCTGCTTTTTTTGTGTTTGTTTGTTTGTTGCTTCGTTTTCTTTTACCCACAAGAGACACAAACAACTGGGAACTGTGAAAGGACCAGAGTGTGAGCCAAAGAGGGGGCATCTCAACAATAGAGACAGAGAGGCAAATTTCACTTTGCTATAGCAGAGAAGCCTTACGTGGCTGCATAGTTGTATTATTTTTTCATTATTCTCACTTCTTTTATATTTCAATACTATCTTTGTATTCCTCCTCTTTCTGTATAGGTTTCTTAGTCTTGGCTGGTTATATTGTATTATTTGACAAGTTTCCCCTGTTCTTTCCTCCACAGTGTATTGCTAATTTTCTATACTTCACGCCACTTGTTTTCCTTTGGCATACTACCCAAAGCTCTATACCCCCCATTCAGACAGATCACAAAGAGTCTGTCATACGACTGTTGCTCTAATATTATTTTAAATAATAGCTGTTCTATACAATGGTAAATACTTCACAACACATCTCTCAGATCTTAGTCCACTTTACAGGTTCCTGAATTCTATTACTGTAGTGATTAACTCTATTTGCTCACACGCTACACCTAGTTACTATTCTTTACTGTCACTTTACCTCAAAATCTGACCACCTTCAACCTCACTGCTTTCTAGATGCAACTCACAAGCTTTCCCTTCCCAACAAGAGACTTATCTTTTGTCCATCCTTTCTTAAAAGTGGCAAGTTGGGTTGAAGATTACGGGTAACGCTATATATAGCCTAAATATTTTCTATTTCTTTTCTACTGGCTGTGACTGTAAATAACATAAAATACTCTTTTGCTGTCATAAACCATTTTGCCCCCCTTCCAAATGATCACACATGCACAAAGAAAGGAGTAGGTGGAATCAGGGAACATCAAGATACCGGCAGCAGACTGCACCACTGAATTTCACAGGTATTCTACGACAGAAGTTCACACCATAAACCCAGGGGATCAGAACAGATCAATTTAAGAAGCTGAGGCTAACAAAAAGAGTCTCACAAACAATGGGAAGACAAAGAATCCCCAAATGAAAGAAAAGGGGGAAATCTCAGAAATAATGTTAGATGAAATAAAGGCAAGTCAACTATCAGATAGTGAATTCAAAGCACTGGTTATCAGGAAATTCAAAGAGCTCACAACAAGCTACCAGAAACTAGAGGGGAGCTACAATGAATTCATCACAAACTATATCAACAGGAAAAAGGAAATAGAAACTATCAGCAAAGGCCAAGAGGAAATGAAGAATACAATTTCGGAACTGAAGAACACAGTAGAAGGAATGAAAAACAGAATCGATGAGGCAGAAGATCATATCAGTGAGTTGGAGGACACAGTAGAAAGAGTCTCCCAGAAAGAGCAAGAAAAGGAAAAGAGGCTCAGAAGGAATGAGGAGGGATTAAGAGAAATGCAAGACAATATGAAACGTAATAATATCCAAATAATAGGAATACCAGAAGGAGAAGATGAAGAACAGAGGATAGAAAACCTATTTGAAAGAGTAATGTTGGAAAATTTCCCCAATTTGATGAGAAAAAAAGTCACACAAATACGGTAAACACAGAGAGTCCCAACAGGTGGAACCCAAAGAGGCCCACTGCAAGACACATCATCATTAAAATGGCAAAACTCCAAGACAAAGAGAGAATCTTAAAGGCAGCAAGGGAGAAAAAGGAAGTAACATACAAGGGAGCCCCAGTAAGTTTGGCTACTGACTTCTCAATGGAAACACTCTAAGCAATAAGAGAACAGCAAGAAATATTCTAAGTAATGAGAACCAGAGGCCTATAACCAAGGCTACTTTAGCCAGCAAGGCTCTCAATCGAGATAGAAGGCCAAATAAAGAGCTTCCAAGACAAAAGAAGTCTAAAAGAATATGCCTCCACCAAACCAGCTTTACAAGAAATACTAAAAGGACTGCTTTAAGGAAGGAAAGAGAGAGATGGAGAGGAACACAGGTACATAAATGGCAATGAATAAGTGCCTATTAATAATAACCTTAAATGTAAATGGATTAAATGCTCCAATCAAAAGACATAGAATAGCTAAATGGAAAATAAAGGATGACCCGCACATTTGCTGCCTACAAGAGACCCACCTCAGGATAAAAGACCATCACAGACTAAAAGTGAAAGGCTAGAAACAAATTTTCCGAGCAAATGGACAAGAAAAAAAAGCCGGGGTAGCAATTCTCATATCAGACAAAATAGATTTCAAAAAAAGGGCCATAAAGAGAGACCTAGAAGGTCACTTCATAATACTCAACAGAAGAATCCACCAAGAAGACAAAACATCATAAATATATATGCACCCAACATAGGAGCACCCAAATATATAAAGAAAATCTTAGAGGACCTCAAGAAAGATACTGACAGCCCTGTCTGGTGTAGCTCAGTGGATTGAGCGCAGGCCTGCGAACCACACAATCTTGGTTCGATTCCAAGTCAGGGCACATGCCTGGGTTGCAGGCCAGTTCCTGGTTCCCAGTTCCTGGCAATGGACGCATGAGAGGCAACCATACATTGATATTTCTCTCCCTCACTCCTTTCCTTCCCCTCTAAAGATAAATAAATAAAATCTTAAAAAAAAGAAAGATATTGACAGCAACACAATTATAGTAGGGGATTGCAACACCCCACTGTCAAAAATGGACAGATCTTCCTAACAAAATATCAGCAAAGATATAGGTGCACTAAACAACACCCTAGATGAAATGGACTTGATTGATATATATAGAGCCCTTCATCCCAAAGAAGCTAAATACACATTCTTTTCAAATGCACATGGAACATTTTCAAAGATAGACCACATGATAGGACACAAAATGAGCCTCAACAAATTCAAGGAAATTGAAGTCATACCAATTATTTTTTCTGTCCACAAGGGAGTGAAATTAGAAACCAACACCAAAGAAAAAAAACCCAAACACCCCAAATCATGGAGACTGAATGGTATGCTGTTAAACAATGAATGGGTCAAGATTGAAATTAGGGAAGAAATGAAAAAGTTTATGGAAACAAATGAAAATGAACTCACAACAACCCAAAACTTATGGGACACAGTGAAGGCAGTCCTGAGAGGGAAGTTCATAGCAATACAGGCTTACCTAAAGAAGATAGAAACATTTCAAACAAACAACCTAACCCTATACCTGCAAGAACTGGAAGAACAACAACAAAGACAGCCCAGACCAAGTAGAAGGAAGGAAATAAGCAAGATCAGAGCAGAATTAAAAGACATAGAGACTAAAAGCACAATTCTAAGGATCAATGAATCCAAGAGTTGGTTTTTTTGAAAAGATAAACAAAATAGACAAGCCTTTAAGTAGGCTCATTAAGAAAAGAAGAGAGAGGACCCAAATAGACAGAATCAGAAATGAAAGAGGAGAGATTGCAACTGATACCACAGAAATAGAAGGGATTGTAAGAAATTACTATGAAGAACTGTATGCCAAGAAATTTGAAAACTTAGGTGAAATGGAAAAATTCTAGAAAAACATAATCTTCCAAAACTCAATGAAGAAGAAGTAGAAAGCCTGAACAGACCAAAAACAGCAGATGAAATAGAAGCAGTGATAAAAAAAAAACTCCCATGACACAAAAGCCCTAGACCAGATGGTTTCACAGGAGAATTCTACAAAGCTTTTAAGGAAGAGCTAACCCCTATTCTTCACAGACTATTCCAAAAAATCCAAAATGATGGGAAACTCCCAAACTCATTTTACGAAGCCAGCATCATCCTAATTCCAAAACCAGAGAGAGATACAACAAAGAAAGACAACTTTAGGCCAATATCGCTGATGAACATAGACTCTAAAATCCTCAATAAAATATTGGCAAATCGCATCCAACAATACACCAAAAAGATCATACACCATGACCAAGTAGGATTCATCCCAGGAATGCAAGCATGGTTCAATATTTGCAAATCAGTAAATGTAATAAACATAAACAAAAGCAAAGACAAAAACCACATGATCACATCAATAAATGTGGAAAAAGCGTTTGATAAGGTACAAAACCCATTTATGATAAAGGTACTCAGCAAAGTGGGAATAGAGGGAGCATCCCTCAATATAATAAAGGCCATATATGAGAGACCTACAGCCAACATCATACTCAATGTGCAAAAACTAAAAGCTTTTCCACTAATATCAGGAACAGGACAAGGTTGTCCACTTTCACCACTTCTATTTAATGTAGTATTGGAAGTTTTATCCTCGGTGATCAGGCAAGAAAAGGAAATAAAAGGCATTCAAATTGGGAAGGAGGAAACAAAACTGGCATTGTTTGCAGATGACATGATAGTGTACACGGAAAATCCTATAGACTCTACCAAAAAACTGCTCGAACTAATAAATGAATTTGGCAAAACAGAGGGTTACAAAGTCAATATCCAGAAATCAAAGGCATTTTTGTATACTAACAATGAATCAGCAGAAGCAGACATCAAGAAAAAAATCCCATTCGATATAGCAAAAACAAAAATAAAATATCTGGGAATAAATCTAACCAAGGAGGTAAAAGACCTGTATGCAGAAAACTACACAACACTGAAGAAAGAAATCAAGGAAGACACAAACAAATGGAAACATATACCGTGTTCATGGATTGGAAGAATTAACATCATCAAAATGTCCATACTACCCAAAGCAATTTACAGATTCAGTGCAATACCTATCAAGGTCCCAATGGCATATTTCACAGACATAGAACCAACACTTCAAAAATTTATATGGAACCATAAAGATCCCAAATAGCAGCTGCAATGTTGAGAAAGAAGAACAAAGTAGGAGGGATCACAATACCTGATATCAAACTGTATTGCAAGGCCACTGTAATCAAAACAGCATGCTACTGGCATAAAAACAGGCACATAAACCGATGGAACAGAATAGGGAACCCAGAAATAAACCCAATGCTCTACAGTCAATTAATATTCGACAAAGGGGGCAGTAATATAAAATGGGGTAAAGATAGCCTCTTCAACAAATGGTGTTGAGAGAACTGGACAGCTACATGCAAAAAAATGAAACTTGAGCACCAACTTATACACCATACACCAAAATAAATTCAAGGTGGATGAAAGACTTAAATATAAGCCATGACACCATTAAAGTCCTGGAGGAGAACATTGGCAGGAAAATATCAGATATTTCACACAGCAACATTTTTACTGATATGTCCCCTAGAGCAAGAGACATAAAGGAAAGAATAAACAAATGGGATCTCATCAAAGTAAAAAGCTTGTGTGTGGCTAAAGAAAACAGCATTAAAATAAAAAGACAACCAACTGTGTGGGAAAACATATTTGCCAATTATACTTCAGACAAAGGTTTAATATCCAAAGCATAAAAAGAAGTTACATGACTCCACTCTAAGAAGACAAGCAACCCAATTAAAAAATGGGCATAGGACTTGAACAGACATTCCTCCAAGGAAGACATACAGAAGATCCTGACACATGAAAAGATGCTCAATATCGGTAGCTATCAGAGAGATGCAAATTATAACCACAATGAGATGCCACTTTACACCGGTGAGAATGGCCATCATAAACAAAGCAACAAACAACAAATGTTGGATAGGTTCTGGGGAAAATGGGACCCTAGTTCACTGTTGGTGGGATTGCAGACTGGTACAACCACTATGGAAAATAGTATGGAATTTTCTAAGAAAATAAAAAATGAACATGCCTTTGACCCAGCAATTTCACTGTTAGGATTATATCCTAAGAACCCTGAAACACCAATCCAAAAGAACCTATGCACCCCAATGTTCATAGCAGCACAATTAACAATAGCCAAGAGTTGGAAGCAACCTAGATGCCCATCAGTAAATGAATGGAGCAAAAATCTGTGGTGCATTTACACAATGGAAGCAGCACAAGTTACAATAGCCAAGAGTAGGAAGGAACCTAGATGCCCATCAGTAAATGAATGGAGCAAAAATCTATGGTACATTTACACAATCGAGTTCTATGCAGCAGAAAGGGAGAAGGAGCTCCTACCCTTTGCAACATCATGGATGGAACTGGAAAGCTTTACGGTGAGTGAAATATGCCATGCGTTGAAAGATAAATGCCATATGATCTCACCTTTAACAGGAACCTAAAGAACAAAACAAACAAGCAAGCAAAATATGGCCAATGACACTAAAATACAAACAGGCTGACAGGGACCAGAGGGGATAATGGAGAGAATCACAGGGGAAAAGGGGAAGGATTCACAGGAACAAGTGTAAAGGACACATTAAAAATAACTAAGGAGGGGGGTGGAAATGGGAGGGAGGTCAGGAGCACTGGGGGGGTGGGTGGGCAGGGCTGGGAACATAGGACAGAAAACTGTACTTGAACAATAATTAAATATATTTTAAAAAAGGGAAAAAAAAGGAAGGAAAAGGACTTGAATGGACCCCTCCTCAAAGAGAATGCACAGATGGCCAATAGACATATGAAAAGATGTTCAATACGTCTAATTGTCAGAGAAACATGAATTAATAACACAATAAGATATCATTTCACACCTATCAGAATGGCTATCATCAATAAGGATATGGAGAAAGGGCGACTCTTTTGTACTGTTGGTGGGAATGCAGACTGGTGCAGCACTATAGAAAGCAGTATGGAGATACCTCAAAAAATAAAAAATGGCTCTGCCTTTTGATCGAGCAATCCTGCATCTGGGAATACATGTGAAGGACCCCAAACCACTAATTTGAAAGAACATAACTATGCCTATGGTCACTTACAATTGTCAAGATGTAGAAGCAGCCCAAGTGTCCCTCGGTAGATGAATGGATAAAACAACTGCGGGGCATTTAGACAATGGAATTCTACTAGCTATAAAAAAAGAAGAAAGTTTTACCCTTTGTGACAGTATTCATATACTTGGAGAACAATGTGATAAGTGAAATAAGGCAGGTAGAGAAAGACAAATACCATATGATTTCACTCACATGTGGAATCTAATGAACAAACTGAACTAACAAGACAAATAGAGACACACTGATAGAGAGCAGGATGACAGCTAAGCAGGGGGAGAGTAGGCAGTGGAGGGATTGAGCAATAAGGAAAAAGGCCTCATAGACATGGACATGTGGTGATTGTGGCTGGGAATGTAAGAGGACTAAATGGTAATAAAAATACAGTAAATAAATTATTAAATTAAACAAAAGCATGTCAAAATTAGATAGGAACCAATCCGATGGGGCCCCAATGGCCAAATCTGGGACAAGTTGAGCAACAAAATAAATAGTGATAGCATTATATTATAACCTGTATAATTAAATAAATATCCATTTGTCCCTATTGATGTAAATAAGTGATTTAATGACTATACAAATGGAAGATATCTTAGTCTGCTTGTTCTGCTATAAACAAAGTACCATAAACTTGGAGTCTTATAGACAACAGAAATTTATTTCTCACAGTTCTGGTGATTGGAAGTCCAAGGTCAGGGTGCCAGCATGGTAGAGTTCTGGTGAGGACCCTCTTCTACATTGCAGACTGCTGACTTTCTGTATCCTCACATGGCAGAAAGAGAGCAGTAAGCTCTCTCTTGGCTTTTACAAGGGCACTAATCAATCATGACCTCATCTAATTAATTACCTCCCCAAAACCCCACCTCCTAAAACTATCATCACATTGGAGGGGAGGGTTCCAACATCTGAATTTTAGAGGAATACGGACATTCAGTCTATGACAGAAGAGAATGGGTAGCACTTCCTTATAGAAGGATCTCAATTAATATGAGGTCTGTCTGGAAAAAGTCCAGCCATTTTTAATGTAAAAAGAATGGGTTCACATGACATCAATGTAACTTGGCAGTCAAGGAGAGTAGACTGAAATTCACATGCATGAACAATGATGACTTCACTGTACTAGTCAGTGGGGGTGGTAGACGCAGTTGAGTGAGCATGTATACTGTTGCATTCAAAATAACTGAGTGAGTAGAGCAATGAATTTGCACCAGATTTTCTGTTAAGCTTGAACATTCCTCTGTGGATGATCAGACTATTCAGATGATTCACAAGGCTGCAGCTATGGGCAGCTGGTGATGGGAAGCTTCATTACGACAACATGCCAGCTCATGCATCACATCTCATGCAACATTTTTTTGGTGAAACATTAAATCGCCCAGGTGGCTGAGCCCCCTTACAGCCCAGATTTGGCATCCTGTGACTTTGGGGTTTTCCCCAAACTAAAATCACTTTTAAAAGGAAAGAGATTTCAAACTATTGATTAGATTCAGGAGAATACGATGAGGAAGCTGATAGTAATTGGGAGAACTGTGTGAGGTGTCATGTCCTATGTATAATGTTTTTTGTATCTTGTATCTTCTTCAATAAATGTTTCTATTTTTCACATTACATGACTGGATACCTTCTGGATAGACCTTGTATGTGCAGAAAAATGGGCAAAATACAAAATCATCACTAGACAAATAGTACAATGATAATTATTTATAGTAAGACATGCTCATAGATAAAATGGGTAAGTGAAGTTGAGGAGAACCAAGATATTGGCATGTTTCAAAATATCTCAAACATGGACTTCTGGCCAATATGGAGGCATAGGTAGATACACTTTGCCTCCTCTCACAAACAAAAGAAGGACAACAACAAATTTAAAAACAAAAAATAACCAGAACTGCTAGAAAATCAAACTGTGTGGAAGTCTGACAACCAAGAAATTAGAGAGAAACATTCATCCAGGTTGGTAGGAGGGGCAGAGATGGGCAATCAGGGAGGAGAGGACTCACAGGGAAGGCAGTGGCTAGAGGACCAGGGCAACCAAGGTGGTAACTGGTGGACCAGGCAAGCTGGCGCCTGGTGCAATGCACGGTCCCACATTTGCATGCAGATAAACTGGAAGGGACAACTGGGGAGCAAGACAGGCCACACAATCCAGGATTCCAGCATGGAGAAATAAAGCCTCAAAACCTCTGGCTGAAAAAACACTGTGGGGGTTGAGGTGGCAGGAGAAACTCCCAGCCTCACAGGCACATTTGTTGGAGAGATACACAGGGTCTTAGAATGTACATAAAACCATCCACCTGGGAATCAACACCGGAAGGGCCCAATTTGCTTGTGGGTGAGAGATAAGTGACTGAAAGACAGCCAGAGCTGAGCAAGTGTCATTGTTTCCTCTCTGACCCCTCTCCCTCATATAGTGCCACAACACAACAAAGTGGGTTTCCCCACCCTGGCAAATACCTAAGGCTCCACTCCTTACTACATAACAGGCATGCAGAGATGAAAAACATGGACAAAATGAAAGAACAGATCAAAACTCTGGAAAAAATACAACTAAGTGATGAAAAGATAGCCAATCTAGCAGATGCACAGTTCAAAATACTGGTAATCAGGATGCTCACAGAAATGGTTGAGTGTGGTTGCAAAACAGAGGAAAAAGTGAAGGCTGTGAAAAGTGAAATAAAGGAAAATGTACAGGGAACTAACAGTGAAGGGAAGGAAACAGAATGAAGGAACAAGAATTCAAAAAAAAAAAAAAAACCCAATGAGGAGAGGTTTAGGAACCTCCAGGACAACTTTAAACATTCCAGTATCAGAATCATATGGTTGCCAGAAAGAGAAGAAGAAGAGCAAGAAGTGAAAAACTTATTTAAAAATACAGTGAAGGAGAACTTCCTCAATCTGGCAAAGGAAATAGACTTCCAGGAAGTTCAGAGAGTCCCCAAAAAATTGGACCCAAGGAAGCACACACCAAGGCATATCATAATTACATTACCGAAGATGAAAGATAAGAAGAGAATCTTAAAAGCAGCAAGAGGAAAGGAGAGAGTTATTTACAAAGGAGTGCCCATCAGACTGTCAGCTGATTTCTCAAAAGAAACCTTGCAGGCAAGAAGGGGCTGGAAAGAAGTATTCCAAGTCATGAAAGGCAAGGACCTACATCCAAGATGACTCTATCCAGCAAAACTATCATTTATAATGGAAGGGCAGATAGAGTGCTTCCCAGATAAGTTCAAGTTAAAGGAGTTCATTATCACTAAGCCCTTATTATATGAAATGTTAAAGGGACCTATCTAAGAAAAAAGAAAAAGATAAAAAATACAAACAGTAAAATGACAACAAATTCACAACTATCAACAAGAGAACCCCCTGAAACAAAAATAGACTAAGCAAACGACTAGAACAGAAATAGATTCACAGGAACAGAACACATGGGGGGTTAGCAGGGAGGGGGAAGGGAAGAATGGGGGAAAAGGTACAGAGAATAAGAAACATAAATAGTAGGTACAAAATAGGGGGAGGTTAAGAATAGTATGGGAAATGGAGAAGCCAAAGAACTCATGTGTATGACCCATGGACATGGACTAAGGTGGGGCAACGATGGTGGAAGTGGGGTACAGGGCAGCAGAAAATTAAGGGGAGAAAAAATAGGACAACTGTAATAGCATAATCAATAAAATATATTAAAAACAAAATATCTCAAAGATGTTTACCAAATAGAAAAGGAAAAATATTAACTTCACAGTGGAGAAACCAATCATATACCACCTATACCAAGTAATCAGTGATAATAGTGACAGTAGGGCATGATGTGCCTCTTGATTTGATGCCCTGGGAAAGACACACATTACTTCTGTGGCATTCATGCCAATAATATGTAACCTCAGTCCAGCCATGAGGAAACAAGACAAACCCAGATAGAGGCTCATTTTGCAAAATAACTGCTGAGTACTCTTTGAAAGTATCTAGGTCATGAAACAAATGAAAACTGAAGAACTCTTGTAGATTGAAGAGGATTAAAGAGAAATAACAGCTTAATGCAAGGTGGGACCCTAGAACAGAAAAAGGGCATCAGTGGACATACTGTTGAAACTTGAATAAGGCATGTATTTGATAGCATTTCATTAATTTCCAGGTTTTGATGATTGTTCTATGGTTATAGAAGATGTTAACATTAGGGGAAGCTGGATAAAGAGTAGGCATGAACTTTCTTATTTTTATAACCTTTCTACTGGGAAAGTTCCTTTTCTGAAGAACTCTAGTTCCATCCCTGAGGACAAGTCTTACCTGATTTTCAAGGTGGGGGTGGAGGGAAGCTGATTCCCATTCCCATTGATATCTTCATAGGACACACACCATTATTAATTATATCTGCACTGAGCTAGTAATTAATGTACAGTTTAATAAGTCTATAAATAAAAATAATCCTGTTATCACTGTACCTGGAACCTCATAATTATATTGTTTCTGCATGCTTCTAAATAGGTGTTGTTCCACTCAAGCTGTGCTTTGGGTTATGTATAATTACATGTGCTATGGTCTTGTATGTTGAATGGTAGAAGGCCACGACAGTTACCATAGTCTCCAGCTATTGACCCCAGGGTTCTTTTACTTTCAGTCCCTGATCAGCTCCTAAACTGCCACAGATAATAAAACCCTTGGTTGCACCTTTAACAAACAGGATAATTTATGTCTGCTGTCAGTGTTCTGTTGACCAGGGTTTGTTTCACAACAAACAAAAGGAAAAAGATTACATGTTGGAATAGCACAGGCAGCACATGTTCAGTAACTTAAATCAATTTGGAATTGCTCTAAGTGATGGCCCTTGTAAAATAGTTCTGACACAGGAGACTTACAGTTAAAGCATCATTTTAGGGTCAAAAATAGCTATTTGGCCAACTCTCTTTCTTTGTTTCCTCTTTATCATAGAGTTATCCTCTAATTTTAATAGAAATGGATATTTTTATGAAAGTAAAGCAGACTAGCTATAAAAATTCACACAATATGAAAAGTACATATGTACGAATTTAATAAAAATTTCAGTACTCAGAAATGAGTGATATTATCATACTTTGTGGTCATTATTATAGGTATCTCTTCTTATAAAGATAGAAGGATAAATGGATATGTAGGTGTGCACATAAAAACAAATTTAAAATAATAGGGTCATATAGAAGCATATTATCTTCATAATAACAGGTATTAGATTTTTCCTGAATTTAACAAAAGGAAAGTAAAATAAAATTGAGCCAAAGAAATCACTGAATGCTAGATAAAACTGTCTTTGCCATAAGGGATGTTGGTTCCTAAAATATCCCTTTAAAATTAAGAAATATGATTTAAAGATCATTAGGAGAGTGATGTAATGATTTTTGGTAGGACTCCATATTTCAATTTTTAACATTATGAGTGATCTTGAAAGGCCAGCTACTTAGCTTTCTTACTACTTCTCTCACTTGCTTCCACTTTACTTCTCAGTTTTTGTGGCTGGTCTGGGTTTTATGTCATCGGGGCTTATAATTATTTACATGCTATTGTGCAATCACAATGTTCTCAGTTAAATTCTACCTTTAATTGAATTTAATCCTTACTGTTTTATTACCTTGTCTTGTCCTGAGTTCTTCATTACACTCTCCTCTTGGTTGGCGCAACTGCATTATCAAGTAGTATTTCTTTTCAGAGGAGTTCACAGGGCTACATGTCCTGAGTGTTTAATTTATTTGTTTTGAGAATATCTACCTGTTGATTTTGTACTTGAATAACTTGTCCAAGTAAAGTACTTTGGAGTCACATGTACTTTCCTTTAGGACTTTTCTCTATCTTCTAGCACTAAAAGTTTCCAGGGGAGAATCTGAGACCAGCAAGAATTTTCTTACTTGTAGGTAACTTGCTTTTTCTTCCTGCAAACTTAAACAGTTTTTTTCATATTTCAGGTTTAATAACCAGAATATGTTAATTTTCTGTTTCAATTATAGTTGACATTCAATATTTTATTATTTTCATTTTTTTGCATGTAGCTGTCCAGATCTCCCAGCACCATTTGTTGAAGAGGCTAGTTTTACTCCATTTTATGCTCCTGTTCCCTTTGTCAAATATTAATTTACCATAGAGACATGGGTTTATTTCTGGGCTCTCTATTCTGTTCCATTGATCTGTGTGTCTTCTTATGCCAGTACTGGATTGTTTTGATTACAAAGGCCACCAGATTATAGTCACTTTCTAATATACTTTGATATTAGGTATTGCGATCCCTCCTACTTTGTTCTTCTTTCTCAAAATTGCTGCAGCTATTTGAGGTCATTTATGGTTCCATATAAATTTTTGAAATGTTTGTTCTGTATCCGTGCAATATGTCATTGGTGTCTTGATAGAGATTGCATTGAATCTATAAATTGCTTTGGGTAGTATGCACTTTGATGATGTTAATTCTTCCAATCCATGAAAATGGTATATGTTTCCAATTATTTGTGTCTTCCTTAATTTCTTTCTTCAGTGTTATATAGTTTTCTGAGTATAGGTCTTTTACCTCTTTAGTTAGGCTTATTCCTAGGTACTTTATTTTTCTTCTAGCTATATCAAATAGGATTTTTTAAATGATTTTTGTTTCTGGTATTTTATTGTTGGTGTACAAAAATGCCTTCAATTTCTGAATATTGACTTTGTATCCCACTGTTTTGCTATTTACTTATTAGGTCAGGTAGTTTTTTGGTGGCGTCTATAGGGTTTTCTCTGCACACTATCATGTCATCTGCAAACATTATTTTCAGGTGTAAAACATAGTGATTAGATATTTATATAACTTACAGAGTGATCCCCCAATAAGTCTAGCACCCATCTGAAACCACTAACCAGAGTATGTTTTGATGGTATTTGCTTTGTGTCAGTGTTTCTTGATATATAGTGTGCCTTTTGATTGGAAGAGCCAGTTCTTCATTCTTGGAAAGGTTCTCTATTTTAGAGGCCAAATCGATGGGTCATTTGTTTTGCTTTGGGGGTAAAATTATGCTTGGAGACTGAGATTGTCTTTGCTGGTAGTTTACTTAGTCACAGGTTCACTGAGGGACTTGTAATAACTCCACAAGCCAATGGTTTTTAGGATAATGTCTCTCAATAAGCCAACAAAGAAGTAACTTACTCCAATGACAGGTTAATCACACTAATATTCCAGGCAAGGAGAGATGAAAGGAATAAAGTACAAATATAGTTGAGTTGGTACTTGTGAAAGATGGCTTAGCCAATGAAGGGCTGATGTCCATCTCCCAGGGCACAAGTAAAAGTTCCCTGTTGCTAGGGCATGGTAAGATGTTCTCTTTCTGGAGACTGCTACATGGTTTTCCCTATACCTTGCTCTATATATTTCTTCCATCTGGCTTTTTTTGAGTTATATCATTTTATAATAAACTGCTCATCTAATAAGTGAAATGTTTCTCTGAACACCTGGGCTTGGGACTGGTGTCTGAATGGTAGGGAGGGTATCTTATAGGACTGAGCCTGTAGCTTGTGGATTCTGATGCTGTCTCCTGGTAGATAGTGTCAGCACTGAGTTGATTATAGGACAACACCAAGTTGGTTCAGAGAATTGCTCGGTAGTGGTAGAGAACCCTCCCCACCATGAATCAGAATTGGGATCTGCAGCTTTATCCACCTTTGTTATCTCAAATATTTCTTTCATTCAGTTGATTCTATTTTCTTGCTATGAACAATGTATTATAATCTGTATGAGGAGCATTTTAGTTTTCATTTTACTTTCTTAGCTCCTCCATCTTTTCCCTCTAATTTTTTTTATGCTCAGTATCTTTATTTTTCCATTTAAGAAATACTTGGGCCCTGGCTTGTGTGGCTCAGCAGATTGAGTGCCAGCCTGCAAATCAAAGAGTCACTGGTTTGATTCCCAGGCAGGGCACATTCCTGAGTTGCAGGCCAGCTCCTTTTATCCATAGTGTTGTTAACCATAGAGATTAACATATTATGATCCAAAACATCCCATCATATGACCTTATAACCAGAGATAATAGGTTCTAACTACATAGAATATTTGAAAAAAATACATGTACCTTGAAACCTCTGATGTCTGTGAATTTAAATACAAGGTCTGTCCAGAAAGTATCCAGCCATGCAATTTGAAAAACAGACATTTACCGAAGAAGATACAAGATACAAGAACCATTGTACATAGGACAATGACACCTCAGTCTTCTTCAAAGTAGGCAATTTGGGACCTCACACAATTTTCCCAGTGTCAGGTTTCTTCTGCTCTCATAGCAAAAGCTACAGAATGAATTTCACCATGACATGCTTCATACCAAGATCCTGCTCAAAATCTCAGGCACAGTAGTTTTTGGAATCCCCAGATCAGCTTCTAGTTCCCACACTGTCAGTCACCAATCTTTGTTGATTGCAGCCAGTACACAGTCAACATTTTCAGGTGTTCTACTTGTTGCAGGCCTTCCAGAATGTAGATCACTTTCAACAGATTCTCCACCATCTTTGAAGCATTTGTACCATTCTTTGGTTTGTGTTGCACTCAATGAATTGTCCCCAAAAGCCTTCTGAATCATCTGAATAGTTTCCACAGAGGAATGTTCAAGCTTAATGCAAAATTTGATGCAGATTCATTGCTCTACTTGCTCAGTCTAAAACACCAATCCCAAAGAACATATGCACCCCAATGTTCATAGCAGCACAATTTACAATAGCCAAGAGTTGGAAGCAACCTAGGTGCCCATCAGTAAATGAATGGATCAAAAAACTATGGTACATATAGACAATGGAATTCTATGCTGTAGAAAGAAAGAAGGAGCTCCTACCTTTTGCAACAACATGGATGGAACTGGAAAGCATTATGCTGAGTGAAATAAGCCAGGTGTTAAAGGACAAATACCATATGATCTCACCTCTAACAGGAAGCTAAACAACAAAACAAACAAGCAAGCAAAATATAACCAAAGACACTGAAATAGAGAACAGGCTGACAGTGACCAGAGGGAAGAGGGGAGGGAATTTCAGGGGAAATAGGGGAGGGATTTAGAGGAACATATATAAAGGATACATGGACAACCTCTAATTTTATCTTATATTTTAACAACTGTTTTCTTACCTTTAAAAAATGTGAAGTCCTTTCAGAAACAAAACAAAATTGCTGTGTTTTCTTAAGTTTTTTTCCTCCAGCCCTGATGAGTCTTCCTCTATTCCAACTTCCCTTCTTCCCCTCACCCCCTGTACTTTCCTGAAGTAGTGTTTACACAGTTGCTTTGTAATTTTATACCTGCCTCCTGCTTATTATTGGCACCTTTTTTCAATCTTTCTGTTTGCTCTGCAGTGATGTATAATGACCATCTTTGATACTATTCCTACTTAATCTAGGCCTGTTTTAAACACCAATCCCTTGTTGAGGTACATTTTGAGCTTTGGGCATTATTGGTTTCTATAGTTTCAGTGCTGAAGGATATTATTCTCTTAGATGAATGGATGTTGCCAATGGAGAGATTGGCTGGTGCAGCATGGGTATTTGGGAATAACCCATGTTTAGGGCTCCTCTTCAAATATAATGTTGTATATCAACTGTAATTAAAAAATTAAAAAAATTTAAACATGCTCTAGTTAAGTTATCAAGCCTAAAACATGAAGACAAACTACTTAGGAATGCAGGAAGAAAAAAGGAAAATTCTTACTGGCCTCCGATTCTTTCTTGGAAACTTTCAGTGGTGGAGGATAGAGCAAAATCCTAAAGGAAAGTACATGTGACTCCAAAATACTTTACTCAGTGAAGTATTGAGGTGTTGAAGTATAAAATCAACAGGTAGACATTCTTTAATATACTAAATATGTCTGGGCTCCTCTACCCTGTCAGGGGTGTGTTCACTTTTGTGGGCTTTGACTCATTTTCTCATCATAAGATACTGCTTTGGAAAAGGTGATGAATCGTAGTGGATCTTGCTGCCATTGCTGAGGTCCCATAGAGACCTATGTATTGCCTTGTTTCATTTCTGTATAAGCTGAAGTATATTAATAAATCTCCCATGATTTGTTGGACTCATTTTCATTTTTTCAGCTCTGCTTCTGACAAGCGGGTTTAGAGTTAGGAGCCCAACCATGGTATGCTCTACTATGGTTCACTATCATTTACATATCTTAACTTGTATCTTCTCCTCCTTCCTTTTCCAGTTCATATTATATGATGAATTATTTTATTGACCCTTTTGTATGTATCATATAATCACTTGTCTTCATGTATTTTGTGGCAAAACCACAGTCCTGGCTAAATCCAACTCTGCCTTCTCTGTCCACTCACCTATACAATGAACATGACTGAGAAAACACACAGCTTTGCTGACTGTTTCAAATGGACCCTTAGTGCTGCCTAAAATCTCACTACTCTTCCCTAGTTTATTTATCACCCACTCTCTCAGATGACTATTTCACACATTCTCTTCTCTCTTCAAACATGCAACACCTTCTCCTTCAACTTCTTTTTCAGATAATGTTCTTGTTTCTTACTCCACTGAGAACATTGAAGCAATCAGGAGACAACTTCTGCTGACTCTTACCCAAAACATCTGCCCACATATATTTGTGTGTATTGCTTCTCCTCCTCCTATCTGATTACTAAGGATGAAGTCCAATTGCTTCTAGAGCCAACATTTCCAACCCTGAATTAGACCCTATCTCCCTCTTACCTACACAAGGACATCACTTCAGCAATTCTACCCTCTCCCTCATATATTTTTTCCTTTTATGCTGGATGAATTTCATCAGTATAAAGACATGCTTTTCATTCTGTCAGTTTATAGTAGTCTTCTGTTGACCCCACTTACCATCCCATTTCCCATCTGCATAAGAAGTCATAGAGTTGTCTACTCTAGTTGTCTCAGATTCATCTCTTTTCATTTTCTCTTGAAGCCAGTCCAGACAGGCTTTCACCCTCACCACTTTACTAAACTGCCCTTCTCAAGGTTGTGAAGATTTCCTTATTTCAAATTCAGTGGTTAATAGTTTACTTGCTTCTATTTCATTTGCTACTCTTTCTGGGGATTCCTCCTTTTTTTTATTGATTGGGTTTTTTTTCTTTGTCTCCGCATTTTAGGTGATTATTCTGTTTGTTTTTACGTATTAGATTGATCTGCTTTGACAAGCTGTCTTCATGGTGTGGTCTTCTGTGGTAGAGACTTTTGGGACTCAGTGCTGCAGTCTCCTTGATCTCCTGAGCTAGATGTGCTTGGGATGCCCTTTATGCTGCTTGTGTGGGCTGTCTTGTATTAATTGGGTTTTGATTGTTGCTGGGTCATTCTTTCATGGTTCTTTCCTCCAGCTGGCTGACTCAGAGTTACACCTCTGACCATGTCTTGTATGCTGTTGTACTGTTATTGCCAGAACAAGCAAAATAACCCAGGAAACAAAACCTACACCAGCTGTAATAACCCCCACCCACAACCACATTATCAACAGCAGATGAGACAATATTAATAAAGGTTGTAAAGAGTTTAAGATTGTTATAAGAAAGGAAAACTGAATATGAGATGACTAACTGAAAAAAATGATTTTGATAGGGTAGAAAGAGGAGAAATAATAAGAGTACAGAATAGAAACAAGGTGAAGAAAGAAAGAAAAGAAAATTTACATTATAATTAAAAAGGGGAGAAGATGGCAAAGTGGAGTAAGAAAAGGGGAGAGTACAGTGTGAGGTTTAAAAAATTTTAAAAAGAATATTGAAGAACTAGGAATAAAATTGGAGAAAAAGACCCACCACAGAAATACCCGCTTAACAAATGGGCAAAGATTAATACCAGTGGAATGGTAATAACAAGAAAAAAAAAAAGAAAAAGTCTTATGAGATCTCTAGAGGAAAGAAAAGTGATTTTGAGAAGATAGATGGAGAAGAAATACTAAGTGTGAGGAATAAAAACCAGGATAAGACAGGGAAAAAGTAAATTTTAAAATGAAAAAAAGAAAGGGCAGGAGGAAGGCAAAATAGAGTAAGAGAGGGGAACTGTAAAATTTGAGATTTGAAATACAATGATAGTGAAGATTTAGGAATAAAACTAAAGAAATGCAACAACAGCCACTATATCAACAATAAATGAGCACATATTGATAAAAGTGGAGACAGAATAAAGATATTTTAAGAATGGGAAAAAGAATGTGAGATGACTAATGACAAGAGAAAAGTTTTTGAGAGGCTGGAGGTGGGGAGAAATAGTAAGAGTGAAGAATAGAAACAAGGCACAGTAACAGAAAAAAATTTTAAACAAAAATAAGAAGAGAAAGAAAGAAGATAAAATGGGGTAAGAGAAGGGAAGAGCAAAGTATGCAATTTGAAATAAACTAAACTAAAAAACTAGTGAAATAATAGGAAAAAGCTTGAAAAAATGAGTGTTTAGAAGTTATGTAGGAGAAAAAATAATACAAATAATTAAGAAGACCATGGTGGAATTAGTCTCAGTAGCATACAGTGTTTACCACTGTCTTCTCATTCTGGATCTGCCCTGGTAATGTCAGATGTTTTCTTAGCCTGGCCCTAGGCAGCCTGTTCGAGACCACAAGTGATCCATAGTCTGTGGCTGTGTCTTTCAGATTTGGTTGGTCCCCACTCTTCTGCCCTGCCAGCTTTCCATCGGCTCAGGGCCCAGCAGTGTTTCATTTAATGACCAGTACCTTCTTCACCTGCCTCCAGAGGGGGCCTGTGGTGTGATTGGGAAGGTGGGAACCCTGGATCACCACCAGAGGGGTGCTATTCAGTCCTCAAGGGAAGATGGTAGGAGTGTTTCCCTGCCAACCTCCCCATCCCCCTTCATCACATGTCACAGTCTGTCCCAGATTCTTTCCAATGATATATGGTTCCTGGTGAATTAACTGTCTGTTTCTTATGAGTAGCTAATCTGTGTAAAGCAGATAGCTCTTTCCTGCCTGGCACAACAGCAGCTCTGTCTAGGCACCGAGACTGTCTGTGGTCCTGAACAACCCTTGTGGCTCCTGTCTCTAATCTCTCTGCTCTGCTTGTTTCAGCAGATCATGGCCTGAGGAACAGTGTAGCTTGTAGTGTCTGGTAGAAAGGGCCCCTTGAGAGCTTTTCCTTTTTTTCCCTTGCAGATATGCACCAAGCAAGGTGTCCCAATATTGCCTTCACTAATCTGCAGAGCCTGTAATCCCACAGATGGGGGGGGAGGTCAGGCACACCTACCTGTGAGGACACCTGCCTAGCTATGGTGAGTCTCGGATGTTCATCTCCTGGCCATTGAGTCCCCAGCCTGCTGCTCTTGCAGGAGACTTGTGCCCGAACTCTCCACTTGCACAGTCTCCTGCTCACCAGTTGTGCTGGGTCAGTTCACACAGCCTCTTCAACATGACTCTGTCACTCTGAGTTCTTTGTTGGCAGAGCTGCTGCACATGTGTATGGCAGCCCATGTGTATGGCAGCACATGAGCACAAGGTCCATGCCAAGTCTTGAGTCTCGCCTCAGCTCCTTTTTAAAAGAATTTTTGTTTGGCCCTCACACTGAAGCACCAAGCCCTGGAGGGCCTGTTCTCTGCACACTCCCCCTCCCCCAAAAGCACAAAGTCTCTCTTGGTCAGAGGTGGCCACAGCCTGCCAGAGCCTCTGACAGTTTTAGAAAAAGGTTTTCTCTTGATCTTCCTGAGATGGTGCTGTGAAGAGTCCAGCAGCAACATTATATCACAGGGTGGTGGTGGGGTGCTCTCGCCACTCCCTCCAGTGATTCTCAGCTTTGGGCAGGCCTGCCCCTACCACACTGTTTCTACAGCCAGCACCACTCAGCCATCTCTCTTTCCCTGGAGCTTGCTGCTCCTGAGCGAACCACAGCCTCCTCAGTGGGATTCTGTCTTGTTTGTAGTTCCCATGGTACCCAGGGTCAGGGAGGTGGCAGCCCCTTCCTCAGTAAGTACCACAGTCCCCAGATATTGGCTCCTGGCAGCAGCAAAGTGTACAGCCCTGCCAGGGCGGAAAGCACAGAAACACTTCAGGGTTCCAAGATGTGGGTGCTTTGGAAGCTTCTTCCAAAGGAGGATATTTTAAACTTCTCAAAATGGTTCTCTCCCCAAATCTGTGCAGCAAGAGGTGCTGTGTTGGGCAGCTGCTGCTCCACTAGGAGAGCGTGGGCCACTCACTTCTGAGTGCCCTGCAGGTGGGCAGGCTCTTGCCCACAAACACATATCCCCTGCACACTCGTCCATGTATACACTCACTCACACATACTCTCACTCTCTCTCAGTTGGATTTTCGAGTTTATTGCTCTGTGGTTTAGCTGCAAGATGGGTCTGGTTCTGGATGTAAGTGGGCTGAGCTTCCAGCTACTCTGAAGCCATCTTGTATCTGCCACTACCATCTTTTACCTATATTATTGCATTATATTCTTCACTGTTCTTTCTTCCACTCTGACCACTACAATCTCTTGTCAGAATGATTTTTACACGTGTTTACTCAAAATTCTACAATGGCTTCTCCTTATAATGGCCCACAGGGCCCTATATGATCTGTCCCCTGTTCTCTGTCTTACCCCATTATTTATTTTTCTTCCTCTTGATCATTCCATGCCAGCCTCCTTAGTCTCTTTGCTGTTTCTTAAATATGACAGGAAAACTCCTACTTATGATCTTTACATTTACAGTTGCCCTTTACTGGGACTATCCTCAAGTAAGTTAGCAATATCTGGCACTGGTAGGCACTCAAATGTGTTGAATTGAATTCAATGAGTTCACAATAAGGCAATAGCTTTTCTGAATATAGCAATTATAAGAGCACCCAATGGATCCAAATAATTTCTTTATTCTTCATTGTATTCTGGCTTCATTCTTTTCCTTGACCCTTTTTGTGTGTTCAGCAAGGAGAGGAGTAGCTCTTTTAGATTCAGATCATAGCTCATTTCCTCATGGGTGAGAACTGGCCCCCCCAGCCTGTTCTACACAAGCACCAAGGTTTGTTCTTGCTGACATGGATGTTCTTGGACATTTGGGAAATATGAGTATTCTCTTGCTTTCCACTTAGCAGAGCAACAAATGACTGCTCAGAGGGTACATTCAGTTTTCTGTCTGAACATTCTGGAACTCATAAATCAGCCATTTACAACATTACTCAATGAAAAATCACCTTAGTTTGGAGAAACAATGTTCAGATTTCATTTTCCTTCACCCTGTTAGGTAAAGCCATTGCCTTTCATCTGGCACAAAACATTTGCACAAATGTTTTGTTTAACAAATACTCGCAGTTGAATCCTGACTTAATTCTTGGAAAGATATACTTGGGTGCTTACAGTTAACAACAGGGGTGTCCAACCCTTGGCCCGCTGGCCACATGTGGCCCAGGATGGCTATGAATGCAGCCCAATACAAAATCATAAATTTACTTAAAACATTACTAGTTTTATTACTTAGATATGTACATTTTCTGTATTAGTGATCACAAACTTGGGGCATGCTTGATGATTTTAAAAGATTATTGAAAGGGCTATTGCATAATTGGGGTTATTATGCGAGGACGTTCTTGTGTATCTGTGGTGCCAGATATCATGAAAATTATGCACAGACCTGTTTTTTGCTCATCCATTTTTGTTAGTGTTTGTGTGTTTAATATGTGGCCCAAGGCAGCTCTTTTTCCAGTGTGGCTCAGAGACGCCAAAAGGTTGCACACCCCTGGTTAACAACATTGTTTCCAACTCCTTAGACTCATTTTTAGTTGTTTTTCTCAATTGACTTTCCCTCATTTAACATGCATGTGGTTACTCTATTACATTCCTCTTTAATTTTCTGATGCCCGATCTGATTTTCAAAGACTTCTTTGTGACTGTTGGTTATCTTTTAATATTGCAATGAGATGCAGTGGATCTTTAGTTTTAAGCCTAAAATGGCTTTAAAAGGTGGTGCAGAAATTGTGTTCAATTACCAAGGAAAATTTGAAAAAACATTTGGTGTGATTATAACATATCTCTACCCTTTAAAATATCTTCTAGGTATAGGAGGTCTGTCCAGAAGGTATCCAGCCATATAATTATGAAAAATAGAGACATTTATTAAAGAAGATACAAGATACAAGAAACATTGTACATAGGACAGTGATGCCTCAGTCCCCTTCAAAGTAGGCACCTTGGGACCTCACACAGTTCTCCCAATTGCCATTAGCTGGCCCATTATATTTTCTTAGATCTCACTGATTTTCTGAAATCTCTTCCCTTTCAAAGGTGATTTTAGTTTTGGGAAAAGCCAGAAGTCTCAGGGTGCCAAATCTGAGCTGTAGTGGGGCTGAGTCACTTGGGTGATTTGATGTTTCACCAAAAATCTTTGCAGGAGACATGATGCCTGAGCGGGCATGTTGTCATGATGAAGCTGCCAATTGCCTGTAGCTTCGGCCTTCTGAATCATTGGAATAGTTTTTGCGGGGGTATGCTCAAGCTTAATGCAAAATTTGATGCAGATTCATTGCTTTACTGGATTAGTCATTTTAAATGTGATGGCCACACAGTACGCATGCTGATTCAACAGTATCTACTGCTCCCACTGACTAGTACTGTGAAGTCGTCATTCTTCGTGCATGCACTTTCCAGTCCACTCTCCTTGGCTGCCAGGTTACATCGATGTTGCACAAACTGTTCTCATTATATTAACAATGACTAGACTTCTGGACAGACCTTGTATGATGGGGCAATGGATGGTGATTGGGAGAACTGTGTGAGGTCTCAAGGTGCCTACTTTGAAGGGGACTGAGGCATCATTGTCCTATGACAGTGTTTCTTGTACCTTGTATCTTCTTTAATAAATGTCTCTACTTTCCATATTACATGGTGGATACTTTTATAGATAGACCTTGTATAGCTGAGTCTTGCTTTTTAATACAATCGGTTCACCTCTGATTATTATTTATGTTTAGATCATTTGCATTGAGTATATTTATTAATATAGTTGGTTTAGTGTAATTACTTTTTAAAAAAGATTTTATTTGTTTATTTTTAGAGAGGGCGAAGGGAAGGAGGAACAGAAAAAGAGAAACATCAATATATGGTTGCCTCTTGCACACCCCCTACTAGGGACCTGGACTGCAACCCAGGCATGTGCCCTGACTGGGAATTGAACCGGCAACCTTTTGGTTTTCAGGCCAGCACTCAATCCACTGAGCCATACCACCCAGGGTGGTTTAGTGTAATTACTCATCTATTTGTATTTAGGTCTTTTATTTCGCTTTTTAGTTTTCTATTTGTAGCATATCCCCCCTTTTATTGCCCCTTTCCTTCTTTTGAAAGGTTAATTGAGCATTTTCAGTATTTCATTTTAATTTTTCTGTTGACTTTTAAATTTTGACTCTTTTCATTATTTGCCAATGATTGCTCTACAGATTACAACATACATCTTTAACTTATTGTTAAAGTAATATTGTTAAATTAATTCTATGTTGTCTATATAGAATTAATGCTGAATTTTCACATGACAAAAGAATCTTGTACTTGCACAGTTCCATTTGGCTTCGTGTCTTTTGCCCTATAGTTTTCATATATATCACATCTGAATGTTATAAATACTGACAATAATTAAAAATTTAAGGGAAAAATACATAGTCTTTATGCTTATCCACATATTTACTAATTCAAATGCTCCTAATTACATCCTGCAGATATGAGTTACCATTTGGTGTCCTTTCCTTATACCTCAAGAAATTGTCTATGTCTATTGGTGACATATATTCTCAGCTTTAATATATATATTTTACCTTCACATTTTCTTTTTAAAATAAAAAAAAATTGCCCTGGCTGGTGTAGGTCAGTGGATTGAGTGCTGACCTGTGAACCGAAAGATCACTGCTTCGATTCCTAGTCAGGGCAGATGCCTGGTTTGTGGGCCAGGTCCCCAGTTAGGGGTATTAGAGAGGCAACCAATCAATGTATCTCTCCCAGTTTTTTTCCTTTTCATTTGCGTGGAATATCATTTCCATCTTTTTACTTTTAGTCTGTGTGTGTCTTTTACTATAAGCTGCGTCTCTTGTAGTTAGTATATATATGGGTCTTGCTTTCTTATCCATTCAGCTACCCTGTGTTTTGATTGGAGCATTTAAGCCATTTACATTTGATGTGATTATTGATAGGTATGTATTCATTGCCATTTATTCTTTTAACTATATTCTTAACTATATATTCTGTTGTTTCTTCCTCTTCTCCTTCTTTCTTCTTTCTTCTTTTTCCTTCAAGCAAGCCCTTTAACATTTGTTGCAATACTGGTTAGGTGGTAACAAATTCCTTTAACTTTTTTTTGTCTGGTAAGCTCTTTATTTCTCCTTTAAATTTAAATGATAGCCTTGCTAGGTAAAGTAGCCTTGGTTGTAGGTCCTTGCTTTTCATCACTTTGAATATTTTATGCCAATCTCTTCTAGCCTGAAAAGTTTTTGTTGAGAAATCATCTGACAGTCTAGTTGGAGCTCCCTTGTAGGTAACTGTCTTTCTCTTGTGGCTTTTAAGAGCGTCTCTTTTTATTTAACCTTTGCCATTTTATTTATGATGTGTTGGTGTGGGCCTCTTTGGGTTCACCTTGTTTGGGACTCTCTTTGCTTCCTGAACTTGTGTGCCATTTTTTTTCACCAGATTAGAAAAGTTTTCAGTCATTATTTTTTAAAATAGGTTCTCCATCCCTTGCTCTCTCTCTTTTCCTTCTGGTACCCCTATGATACAGATGTTCTTATGCGTCATGTTGTCCCAAAGGTCCCTTAAACTATCCTTATTTATTTATTTATTTATTTATTTATTTATTGCTGCTCAGATTGGGTGTTTTTTTTTGCCTCGTCTTCAAAATTGCTGATTCAATCCTTTGCTTCACCCAACTTACTGTTTATTCCTTCCAGTGTATTCTTCATTTCAGATATTGTATTCTTAATTTCTGACTGATCTTTTTTTATGGTTTCTATGTCTTTTTTCATGCTATTGAGCATCCTTATAACCATTGCTTTGAACTATATATCTGTTAAGTTTTATACCTCATTTTTTTGAGATTTCTCCTGTTCTTTCATTTTGGGCATATTTCTTTATCTTTGCATTTTGGCTGCCTCTTTGTGTTTGTTTCTATGTATTAGATAGATCTATTATGACTCTCAGTTTTTATGGGGTGGCCTTATGTAGTAGGTGTCATGTCGGGGGTCTAGTGGTGCTATCCTGTTGATCACTTGGGCTGGTGTTCCAGAAATGTCTCTTGTGCGTGTTATTTGGGCCCTCCTGTTATAATTGAATCTTGGTTGCTATTGGCCTATTTGTGCATGTGATAGACCCTCAGGCTGGCTGACTATGAGGCTCAACATTGACCATGGCATGTGAACTGTTGTGCAGTTGCTGACTACACAACACTCAGTCACTGACACCCCCTGAGTGCGTCTAGACCTATACGCACTGTCCGAGGCCACCAACTCCTTAGAAGGGTGTAATCTGTACGTTGTGGGGTGAAAGGGACTCCAGAGTATGGAGTTATTGCTTTCCCCCATGTTGATGCCACACTGAGGGGAGTGCTCCACCCAAGAAATATGATGTCTGTGGTATGGGGCGGGGGGAATGACTAGCACAAGAGCTGTCTCTTCAGCTCTTTCCCCAGAGCCACAAATCCCAGACTTTGCTCATATGACTTTAGTCTCTTTGACCCTTCCTCTGCCAGAGCCAGAGTGGGTGACTGTGAATGAAATTTTATGCCTTGAGTATTTGAGAATGTGCTCGTATCTTTAGCAAACTCTAATTTCTCCCTGGTGGAGAGAAGCCCTGCTTCTTTTCACAGCCAGATGTTATATGGGTGCATCCTTCCTGTCTCTGGTGTTCTGGGTGGGGGGACTGGCTTGGGGTTTAGACTCTATGCTTATCAGGGGGAACCTCTCAAACCCGAGATATTTCTTTAGAAACTCAGCCACCACTCATGGGAATAGGGCCAGCCTTTATTGCATCTCCACCCTTCCTACTGCTCTTGATGTGGCTTTGTCTGTAAATCCTTGGTTATAAGACTTTTTTTCAGCTAGTTTTTAGTTGGTTATTATGGATGATGGCTCTATGATTTAGGTTTAATTCCAGTTTGGTCCTGAGAGGAGGTGGTTTATCTTCCACCTACTTTGGTTCTATCTTAGATCTCTCTCTGTGATATATATTTTTACACTTTAAATGTTATTCCTTTGTCTTCTGGACTCTATTGTTTCATTCAAGAATCCAGGTATCTCATGTGTATTATTGTTCACATATATTTCATGTGTCATTTTCCTCTTTTTACTTTCTAGATTCTCTCCAACTTTGGTTTTCATTAGTTTGAGGATACACAAGCGTGGTTTGACTAGTTACACAGTGTGGTTTGACTAGTTAATTTTTAAATGACAGTTGTGGTGATTAAATAAATGTTACGTACAAATTCTAACATTTTAATTTAAAACAAAAATGTTTATTATTTATTAATATTTAACACAGGGCTGAGTTTTATTTTCTTGCACTAAAAACACCCCCTCTAACATCTACAGTTTGTATTTATTTAAACTAGATAATGAATTTGATAATGACACTACAGTGCAACTGAATGCAGAATCTTCCTAGGATTCTCCCCACTTTTATAGATGTCTTTTCTATATATAATTTTACAGTGACATGCATTTATAAAGTCTTTCTGAAGTATTCAGCTTAACTTTTAAAAATTAAGAATTTAATTTTTGAATAGTTTTAGTTTCACAGGAAAATTGAGGGGCAGGTACAGAGATTTCCAATATACCCCCAGCCCCTCACTCCACATGCAGAGTCTACCCCATTATCAACATCCCCCACCAGAGCAGTGTAGTTGTTACAATTGATGGAAGCTCTATTGACACATCATAATCACCAAAAGTCTGCTAGCTTATCTTGTGGTTCATTCTTGGTGTTGTGCATTCTATGAATTTGGACAAATGTAAAATGACATGCATTCATCATTATAGTATCATACACAATATTTTTACTGCCCCAAACATTTTCTATGTTGCGCCCAGTCATCCCTCCCTCCCTATCTCAAACCCTGGAAACCACTGATCTTTTTACAGTCTCCATAGTTTTGCCTTTTCCAAATGTTATGTAGTTGGAATCATGCAGTATATAGCCTTTTCAGATTGGCTTCTTTTGCTTAATAATATACATTTACAGCTCTTCCACATCTTTTCATGGCTTGATAGCTCATTTCATGTTATCACTAAATAATATTTCATTGTGTTGATGTACCACAGTTTATCCATTCACCTCCTGAAGAACATATTGGTTGCTTCCAAGTTTTGGCAATTATGAATAAAGCTGCTATGAACATCCACATGCAGGACATAAGATTGCAGGACATCCACACTTATGGTGTGGACATAAGATTTCAGTTTTTTAAATTTTTTTCTTATATGGAACGCTTCACGAATTTGCGTGTCATCCTTGCGCTGGGGCCATGCTAATCTTCTCTGTATCGTTCCAATTTTAGTATATGTGCTGCCGAAGTGAGCACAAGATTTCAGTTTATTTGGGTAAATACTAAGAAGTGTGATTACTGGATTTAGAATAAAAGTATGTTTAGTTTTGTAAGAAACTGCCAAGCTGTCTTCCAAAGTGTCTGTGCCATTTTGCATTCTCAATAGCAATGAGTGAGAGTTCCTGTTGCTTTACATCTTATCCAGCATTTGGCTTTGTCAGTGTTTCTGATTTGGGCCATTCTAATGGATATATAGTGGTATCTCATTGTCTAATTTGCATTTCTCTGAGAGCATATGGTGTGGAGAATCTTTTCATATGCTTATATGCCATCTGTATATCTTCTTTAGTGAGGTGTCTGTTAAGGTCTTTTGTCCATTTTCTAAATGTGTTCTTATTGTTGAGTTTTAAGAGCTCTTTGTATTTTGTATCTTATTGTACTTTATATTTTGAATAGTAGTCCTGTATCCGATGTGTCCTTTGTGAATATTTTTTCCCACTCTGTGGCTTGTTTTCTCATCTTCTGGATATTGTTCTTCACAGAGCTTTTCAGCTTAAGTTTTATACAAAGAACAGCTTACCTTTTCTTTGAACTTCTGTTTATTTGATTTAATTAATGTTTAATTAAATCTGATAATCATGATAACAAGTAACATTTGAATAAACAGATTTGGAAATAAATTGAATTTATACTTAGTATGCACACAGGCTAATGGTGGAAGCAGAGTAGTTGCATAGACTAAAACATAGCTTATTATCCCTGACGATTCAGCATGCCTTGGATATTGGCAGTACATTTTACAGATAGAATGAAGTCTTTGATTAATTTTTAACTAATTTAAATAGAGGTTGTTTAAGAGAGATTCTGTTTTACTTGGGAAACTTTGTAAGAGCAGATGGGTGCATGGTTAAAACAGAGTCACGGCAAGTGAATTTGGGTAATCCTAAAGTGTATATTCAATGAGTTGTTTTGACCTGAAAAATTACTCTTTTACATTTTTGGGATGTTTGCATCTGCCAGGTCATGTGGATACCTAAGTTCTAAAAGATGCTAAAGACATTCAGTCCCACCAATTAGATAAAGAAAAAACTGGGCTGAAATTGAGAACAAGGGAGAAAAGTGCCATAATTAGGTACTATGGGGGAAATTATTATAAAATCACACTGTGCCATGTAGAACTTTCTCAGTTTGAGGAAGTACCTGTGGGACTAACACATATGGTAGAGGAGTGGAAGGGGAATGGTATAGGTGAGGCTTCAGATTTCTTACACCAGCTTAACCAGACCAACTATGATTTTATCCATTTTTTTTTTGTGGGGAGGCCTCTTCTTAGAAATTCATTGAAGAAGATTTATGGCTTAAAGTTCTAAAATCTTGCTGTATAAGAAAAACGTTGAAGATGGTATCTAGTATTCATAACGCAAAGCTGTGAAGATAATTTCTCATGGCCTCAGATATTAATTTCTAATGTATAGAGAAGCATTATGGCCAAAGTGACCTTAAATATTTCAGACATGGAGTTGTTGATATGTCCTAAGTTTTGCTGAAGCACACATGTACAGTGGAATTTCTGACTGGAATACTATAATAGATGTATGAACTTTAAAAAACTTATCTTGTAAGGGGTTAAGAGTTTTAAAATGCTGTACCTCACAATCTCAATCTATAGATCTAAGGATAAATGTGATAAAAAGCAAGCAGGTCATGATATTTTTGGTAGAGTACCATGGAATTCATGAACATATAGATGGCTGTTTTGGATAATGCTGTCATAATATCAATAAAAAATAGAAGAAAAACAAGGTGGAGTACTGATGGCACATTTCAACTATACCCATCCAAGAGGTTCTTGACTTACCTTGCATGTAATTTCAACTGTCAAATAGAGGACTTAATGTGCTCTGGGATAAGAAAGGTATGGCTATAAGACACAGAATTCGCATCTCTAAAATAGACAGTATTAGACAAAAGAGCAATATGAATTTATTTTTAGAACTTACCTTGTGATTTCCAGTAATATCATTTTTTGAAGAGGGTGAAGCTTTCTCTTTGTGTTGGTATACCCATTTTGGATTCTCTTTTCCTCATGTGTTCCAATCAATACTACGTACTTGAACCACATTTTTCTTAGAAAGGGGTCTCTTTATCAGTATTCCTTTGTTCAGCATACTCAAACTCATCCCCAAATCCCAGTTACCTTAGAATGGGCTAGGACCAGGATGGAGCTATGGGATGTGCTATAATTTCCACAGTTGATTTTTCTGTACCACTTCTGGAAGATCAAGTCAAAGGGCCAGACTTTGGTAGATGGGAAGTTGAGTTGTTCAAAGGAAAAGCACAGAAGTAGTGGCTGCATGGCCTTTCTTGTATATGAGCAGAAGGCATTCTTAAAACCTCACCCTGTTAATTAGAAAATAGAGTCCAGACACATATTTGAGACCAGCGTGCAGGCCAAGTGTAATAGTGGACATTTGAATTTAATGTTCTGTCCTTTAGTATAGTAGTGACAGACAATGGGACTTACTCAGGTTCAGAGATCCTCAGCTTTGCTACATTGTACTAAAATTAAAAGAAGTAATGGTAACTGTGAAGGGCAGGATCTATCATAGTGTTTATAAAAGCAAAGAAGAAGGAAGCTGTGCACAAAAGCCCACCACAAACTATGATTTCAAAAAGTTCAATGAAAAGTTAAGTATGAATCCATGGCTCAAGACTCTAGAAAGGAAGATAGCTCTGGAAAGGTGGGCACTCTAAAAAATGAAACTGATCTTTCTTGAATGACTCCAATAAGCAAGTTAAAGGAGGAATATAAAAAATATGGCTGTGTTCAACAGTTGGTGCTGAGACAATTGGATATTCACTTGCAAAAGAATGAAGTTGGACCCTTACCTTGCACTATATAAAAAAGTAATTCAATGGATCAAAGACCTAAATATAAGACCTAAACTTATACAATCCTTAGAAGAAAATATAAGGGAGAATCTTTATGACATTTGGCTTGGTAATGATTTTTTTGGATATTACACAAAAACACAGAAAACAAAGGAAACATATATAAATTGGACTATATGAAATGAAAAGAAACTCTATGCCTCAAAGGACACAATGAATAGAATGAAAGTCATCCTAAGAAGGAATGGGAGAAAATATTTGCAAATGCTATCTTTAATAAGCTTAATATCTATGAACATATAAAAATCCTCCTACAACTCAACAACAAAAAACAAGTAACCTATTTTAAAAATTGGCAAAAGATTTAAATAGACTTTTCTCCAAAGAAGATATACAAATGGCCAACAAGTATATGAAAAGGATTTTCAGCACTAAGGATTTGATAAATGAAAATTATAACCACCATGAGATATCACTTTGCTTCCATTAGGAAGGCTACTGTTTTTTTAAAAGTACAATACAAATGCTGGTGAAGATGTGGAGAAATTGGAAAACTTGTGCTCTGTTGGTTGGAATGTAAAATGGTGCAACCACTATCCAAATGAGTAGGGAAGTCTTTAAAAAAATAATAATAGAACTACCATATGATCCAGCAATTCTACTTCTGTGTTTATACCCCCAAAAATTGAAAGCAGGGTCTCAAAGAGATGCTAAAACATGTTGATAGCAGAATTGTTCACAATAGCTAAAATGTGGAAATAACCCAAATGCCAATTGGCACATAAATAGTTAAACGAAAATATAGTATACACATACAATGGAATATTATTCAGCATTTAAAAGGATGGAAATTCTACACATGGTATAAGATGGATGAACCTTGAAGACATTATGATAAATAAGCCATTAAAAAAGGTGGAACTGCATAGGTCCACTTTTATGAGATATCTAAAGTAGTGAAACTCATAGATAGAAAACAGAATGGTAGTTTCTAGGGTCTGGGAGACTGAGAAAAGGTAGTTGTTTAACAGGAAGAGTTTATGTTTTGCAACATGAATAAGTCCTGGGGATCTGTTTCTTAACAATGGAATATACTTTACTGCACTGAGCACTTAAAAATGGTTAAGATGGTAAATTTTATATTAGGTGTATTTTACTGTAATTAAATATTTAAAATATTTAACTATGGCTATGAAATAAACTTCTAAAGAACTTGGATTTAAGAAAACCATCATAAAAGATAAAGGTATCTAACCAAATTGCATACCAACTGTCAATGACAAATTAAGAAAACACTGTCGGGAAGATTAAAGCTGAGATTGAGCTGCCAGTGTCAAAAGAAAGCAATGATGTGCTGTCCTCAGTGCAGGTTGGGAGAATGCAAGGGATGGGCATGTGGCAAATGATGAGATAAGGCAAATGGCAAATGACAAGAGATGGTGCCACGAAGTCTGATTTACTCAAATTTTATTTTACTTCTCTCCTTTCTCTCAAGAAAAAATAGCCTTCCACAAATTCCACAATGATTGACACTGGCCTCCTTGTTCTTCAGGTCATTATAGACATGTGGACAGCCACACCGTGAGTTTGCTTGCTTTCTGCTTTGTTGCCTTAATTCTTGGCCTGCCACTAACAGCACCATTCCATGGGTAAATAGAAGGCAGTAGGAAACCCGAACATCACCATCCCTACAACCAACCCTAGTGACATTTACTGCCAATTATCTGCTTTCTGTCTAGCTGGTAACGTTCCTAAATTGCTTCTGCTACATTGACATTTAATGATTAAAAACAGGGACCTTAACTCAGAAAAAGCTAGATTCCAGGTCTTCATCACCTACTTTTTATATAACTTGGACAGTTTCTAAACTCCTCCAAGCCTCAATTTCTTAATCTATCAACATATTCTCTACTTCCCAGAGTTTCTGTGAAAATTAGGAAGAATATTTAAAAAAAGAACCCTATATTAGTGTCTGACTCATGGTAAGACCTCAGGGATTATAGATTCCCAGTATGAAGTATCTCTGGGTACTTATTCCTTAAGAGATGATATTTTGTTCACATATCTGCTGTTTGGCTTCATTGCAGGCCCAATAACTAGTAAGAAATTATGTCTCATGAGTCCTAGCCTGAGTATCTGAAGCTTAGAAGTTGCCTCTGAAGCAGTTTTTCTTACTTTTTATTTTAATTTATTGAATTTATTTAACTCATTTATTGAACATTAGTTAAAAAAACTATATAGGTTTCAGGTGTACAATTCTATCTATAGTGCATCATTTATATATTGTATTGTATGTTCTTTGAGGTATTTTTTGCTTAATCCCTTTACCTTTTGCACACAGCCTCCCAACCCCAAACCCCCAACAGTAATCAATCTGTTCTCTATATCTATGAGTCTGTTTTTTTATTTTGTTACTTTATTGTGTTAATTACATACCAAATATAGGAAAAATCAAATGGTACTTGTCTTTCTCTGAGTTGCTTATTTCAGGTCCATCCATGCTCTCACAAAAGGTAATATTTTCTGCTTTTTTATGGCCAAGTAGTATTCCATTGTGTAAATGTACGAGCTTTTTTGTCCACTCATCCATCTACTGATGGACAGTTGGGCTATGAAGCAAATTTTTTATTGTTGTTCAAGTACAGTTGTCTCCATTTTCACCCCACCTTGCCCCCTCCACCTCACCCACCCTTACCTCCCACCCTCAAACTAACCCCTTTGGCTTTGTCTATGTGTCCTTTATATATGTTCCTTGATGGCCCTTCCCCTATTTTTTGATCATTCATTTTATTTCCATCTAAACTCAAAAGTGCGCCAGCTTAGTTAAACAATACAGCAAAAATTGACAAATTCATAAACACTTTTGGAAATACATTATTTGAAGACTCAATTTAATTTAAAAATTATGACTCTCTTTTTATCTGTCTACATTCTTTGACATATTATATTGACTGTCTATCTGTATACTGCACAGGTGCATTCAACTTTAAGAAAACCTAAAAAGAAAATATCTGAACTTTTAAAATATAATTAGTGCACCTTGCTTGAGGGATGTGTGTGTGAGTGTGTAGGGGATAGGTATAAGATTATCCTGTGGGGCTCTGTCAAACTACATACATTCCCACATTTGTCTTCTCCATTTTTACTCTTTAAAATTTCTGGAAGTAAGGCATATAGATCCTTGAGGATGAGTCGCTTAAAAATTTGAAAAATCACTGGCAATTCTGAAGCATGCCAAATATATTTGCTTTACCAAAGTTTTGGTTTTGAAAATTACTTATCAACAATGCCACAGAGAAAGTGTGTATTATATCTCCATTTATTAGAAAACCCCAGCTAAACTTATAGTAACTCAGATCACACACTGGAAACATATTTACTGCCTAATGTAAACAATGTGTGAATGACTGTCAATCCAAGCTCTCCAAAGCAGTCTCCCTTTCAGTCAGCGGCATTTATTTACTTCTGTCAGAGAAGAGTTAGATGCCAGAAGGAAAGGAAGGCATGAGGGAAGGATATTTCTAGAAAAGGCATTTGTGTACATACATTGGTTCTCTACATTCTCTCCATTTTCTATTCATAAAGCATAGAAGGGCCAGAGACTCTTCTTCAGCTGGCAACTCTGATGGTTATAGTGGGGATAGAGTCAAGGAATTAGTGGCACTTTATAGACTGAAGGAAGGGAAGGTGGTGAAAGAAAGGATAAAGGCTACTTTTGAGTACTTGCCACTATGCCATCTGGTGATATGACTCTGTAGCATTGACTTTGTTTTTCAAAAAGCAACACCGTAAACACAGACTGTTTGAATATAATTAGGTACCCTCTGGCAAACATGAATATGGGCTTTAATCAACATCTGTAACAGTTCAATATGCACTCAACTAAATTTAACAACGCAACAGAAAAGGGGTTCATTTTCATAAATGCTATTGAGATAACTTGATATTACCATGGGGAAAATGAAAAAACCTACATCTCATGTGATAATATATCATAATTAATTTAAAAATTAGTGTTGAATATTTAGAAAAATAACTATCAGGGAATAAAGGGAGAGAATAGAGCACTTATTCAGTTATGAAGGGAGATAATATTTGATTAAAGTAGAAAATAAATTACAAAGAAAAAGATAGGCAGTGTTATTGCATAAAATGTTAATACAACTAAAACACAATAAAATCAAGGCAGAAGTGACAAAATAGACAATTATATTTAATACATAGAATGGCATTTTCAAAATATATTGAGTTTAAATAAGTTTGCATTAAAGGCTTCTGACCCAGATAGAGGCATAGGTAGATATGCTTCAATTCCTTGTGTAACCAAAAGAAGGATAACAATCAATTTAAAAACCAACCCCACCCAGAAATGCCAGAAAATCCAACTGTATGGAAGTCTGACAACCAAGGAGTTAAAGAAGAAACATTCATTCATACTGGTAGGAGGGGTGGGGACAGGCAGCTGGGACAGAGAGGATGCATGGCAAGGTGGTGGCTGGCAGACCAGGTTTTCCCACACTCAGATAAACCAGGAGGAACAACTGGGGAGTGAGACAGACCATGCAACCCAGGGTTCCAGTGTGGGAAAATAAAGCCTCAAAGTCTTTGGCTGTAAAAACCCGTGGGAGTTGTGGTGGTGGGAGAAACTCCTAGTCTCATAGAAGTGTCCATTGGAGGGGTCCATGTAATCCTAGAATGTACACAAAACCACCCACCTAAGAATCAGCACCAGAAGGGTACAATTCACTTGCGGGCAGCAGGTGAAGTGAAGTGGTTGAAAGTGGGGTGAGAGCCAAGCAAGTGGCATTGTTCCCTCTCTGAACCCTCCACCACATTCAGCATGACAATGCAGCAAAGTGGGTTTCCCTACCCTCGTGAGTACCTAAGGCTCCACCTCTTACAATATAACAGGTGCATCAAGACTAAGAAATGTGGCCAACATGAAATAATAAATCAAAACTCCAGAAAAAGAACTAGGCAACAAGGAGATAGCCAAACTATCAGGTGCAGAGTTCAAAACACTGGTAATCAGGGTGATCACTCAAATGGTTGAGTATGGTCGTAAAATAGAGGAAAAAGTGAAGACTGTGCAAAGTGAAATAAAGGAAAATGTACAGGGAACCAACAGTTAAGGGAAAGAAACTGGGACTCAAATCAACAATTTTGAACAGAAGGAAGAAATAACCATTCAACTGGAACAGAATGAAGAAACAAGAATTGAGAAAAATGAGGAGAAGCCTAGGAATCTCTGGGAAAACTTTAAACATTCCAACATCTGAATCATAGGGGAGCCAGAAGGAAAAGAGGAACGGCAAGGAATTAAAAACTTATTTGAAAAAATAATGAAGAAAAACTTCCCCAATCTGATGAGGAAAATAGATATGCAAGTCCAGGAAGATCAGAGAGTACCAAAGGAGTTGGACTCAAGGAGGAACACATCAAGATACATCATAATTATATTAACCAAGATCAAAGATAGGAGGCAATTACCTACAAAGGAGTTCCCAGAAGACTATCAGCTTATTTCTCAAAAGAAACCTTACAGGCAAGAAGGGGCTAGAAAGAAGTATTCAAAGTCATGAAAGGCAAGGACCTACATTCAAGATGACTCTATCCAGCAAAGCTATCATTTATAATGGAAGGGCAGATAAAGTGCTTCCCAGATAAGGTCAAGTTAAAGAAGATCATCATCACCAAACCCATATTATATATAATGTTAAAGGGACTTATCTAAGAAAAAGAAGATATAGAGACTTCCAGTCAAGATGGAGGTGTAGGTGGAAACACAGTACCTCCTCACACAACCAAGTTTATGAACAACAAAGATTTAGAAACCAGAACACAACCAGAACAGAGAGAAAATTGAACTGTACCGAAGTCTGACAACAATGAACCATTCATCCAGACTGGTAAGAGGGGCAGAGTCTGTGGTTGGTGGAGAGGGATCTCAGCAAGAAGAAGTGGCCAGAATGACCCAGGCACATAGGCAGTGGTTGGCAGATCCCAGGTATGGGGTGGCAACGGGCAGACCCAGGGAGGGTGCAAGGCGGCTGGCTGACTGCAGTCACACATTTGTGTGCAGATAAACCAGGCAAAGGAGCAAGCAGTGAGACAGACTGTGCAACCTAGGGCCCCAGCACCTGGAAATAAAGCCTAAAACACCAATTGGAAAAACTTTAGGGGGTAGAGGTGCAGGAGAGGCTCCCAGGCTCACAGAGTTTGTTAGAGAGACCCACAGAGTTCTGGAGGGTACACAAGCCCACACATCCGGGAACCAGCACCATAAGGGCCCAATTTACTTGTGGGAAGCAGCAGAGGGGATAAAAATCTGAGAGAGCGCAGAAACACGCTATTGCCCCACTCTGACCCCACCTCCATATACAGCGTCAAAACCCAGCCACCTGGGTTGCCCTGCCCTGGTGAACACCTAAGGCTCTACCCCTCATACGTAATAGTCATGACCAGACCAAAACATTATGGCTCAAGCAGAAGAACAACTCAAAGCCCCAGAACTAATACTTCTAAGCAACCAAGAGATAGCCAACCTATCTGATGCATGGTTCAAAATACTGATCAGGATGTTCATAGAACTGGTTGATTTTAGTTGCAAGTTTGATGAAAAAATGAAGGCTGCACTAAGTGAAATGAAGCCAAATGCACAGGTAACCAATAGTGATGGGAAGGAAACTGGGACTAAAATCAATTGAGTGCACCAGAAGGAAGAAAAAAAATGACCAAAGGAAAGAATAAAGAAACAAGAATTAAAAAAAATGAGGAGAGGCTTAGGAACCTCCAGGACATCTTTAAACGTTCCAACATCCAAATTATAGGAGTACCAGAAGGGGGAAAGAAACAGCCACGAGTAGAAAACTTATTTGAACAAATAATAAAGGAGAACTTCCCCAGTCTGGCAAAGGAAATAGACTTCCAGGAAATCCAGGAAGCTCAGAGAGCCCCAAAGAAGTTGGACCCAAGAAGGAACACACCAAGGCACATCATAATGACATTAGCCAAGACTAAAATGAAGGAGAGAATCCTAGAAGCAGCAAGAGATAAGGGGACAGTCACCTACAAAGGAGTACCCATCAGACTGTCAGTGGATTTCTCAAAAGAGACTTTACAGGCAAGAAGGGGCTGGAAAGAAGTATTCCAAGTCATGAAATCCAAAGACCTACAGCCAAGATTGCTTTATCCAGCAAAACTTTCATTTAGAATGGAAGGACAGATAAAGTGCTTCTCAGATAAGGGCAAGTTCAAGGAGTTCATCATCACCAAGCCCTTATTCTATGAAATGTTAAAGGGACTTATCTAAGAAAAAGAAGATAAAAATATGAATGGTGAAAGGACAGCAAACTCACAGTTATTAACAACCACACCTAAAACAAAAGCAAACTAAGTAGTCAGCTAGATTAGGAGCAGAGCTACAGAAATGGAGATGACATGGAGGGTTAGCAACAGGGGAGTAGGAGGAGAGAGGGGGAGAAGGTACAGAGAATAAGTAGCACAGACAGTGGGAAGAACATAGTGGTAGGGCAAGAGTAGTGTGGGAAATGTAGAGGCTAAAGAACTTGTGACACATGGACATGAACTAAAGTGGGGGAATGAGGGTGGGAGGTGGTGTGCAGGGTGGAGGGGAATGAAGGTGGGGAAAGGGGACAACTGTCATGACATAATTAATAAAACACATTTTAAAAAAGAGGTTAAAAAAGAAAAAGAAGATATAAACTATAAAAATAGAATGACAACAAACACACAAATATCAAGAATTGAGGCTAAAAAAGCAAAAACAGACTAAGCAAACAACGAGAAAAGGAACATAATCAGAGAAATGGAGATCACATGGAGGGTTATCAGCAGGGAGGGGGAGGGGTAGAGGGGAGAATGGGGGAAAAGCTACAGGGAATAAGAAGCATAATCAGTAGGTACAAAGTAGACATGGGGAGGTTAAGAATAGTATAGGAAATGGAGAAGTCAAAGAACTGACATGTATGACCAATGGACCTGAAGTAAGTGGGGGAATGCTGGAGGGAGCAGGGTTCATGGTGTAGGAGGATAAAGGGGAGAAAAACTGGGACAACTGTAACAGCATAATCAATAAATTATACTTAAAAAAATGGATTAAGTTCACTGTGGACAATGGTAAAAAATATGAAGAATCATTATACAAGATGAAACACCATTATTAAATTAACATAGGAAACAATGTGCAGCCTTGCCAACAGTAAAGGAAGTGCAAATTAAAACAATGAAATGTTGCTTTATGTCTCTAAAATTAGCAACACTAATGGAACATTATTAAAACTAGTGATAGGAATCTTGGGGAAATTGAAATATTTATACATTTCTAAGAGCATTATATGTTGCCTCAGTCAATTTAATGAACAATCTGGCAGTTTTTAGCAAGTCATAAAACTGTTCTTATCTCTTTACTGAATAATCTCAGTTCAGGGTATTTGTTTTAAGTATATAATTCAGAAGGAAAGTATTACATGTTTTTTATTATTATAGAAAACTGGGTATATACAAAACAGCCATTAATAGAAAGATGGTTATAAAATTGTGGTATTTTAATAGTATTGCTTGAAACCAATGAAAATGATGAAGATTATTGAGATACATGGAACAGTATATACTAAATATAAAATTAGAAATTAAAAAAACAAATAAAAAACAAATTATAAGAGCCCATGCTAGAAGGTCTGAAAGAGCTAGAGTTGCGCATTTATATGATCTATTAAAATTGACCCACTATGATTCCACCATCATGATGGAGCCTCAGGTTGAGGAGGAAGTCCTGGCAGTTGAATAAAATTTGAACATGTTAGAAACAATATAGAGGACAGAAAAAGAAGGTTCAACAAAAGTTGGGGAGGGAAACAAATATAAGAAAAAAAGCAGCCATATTTAATGCTACATGAAAACAATAGAAGAGTGGCCCTCTTCTGTGAAGAGGAAAGTCTATCTGAATTGTGCCACTTTCTAAAAGTTGAGTCAAATTAAATTCATATTAAAGTGAGCAACAGGAATGTGTCAAAGTAAAATCTCATGTAAAGTTACTATAGGAAAAGAGAATGAGAAAAATAATATTCTTCATATTATGAAAACACATTAAAAAGACATATTTTATAAACAGATAGAATTGTTAGATGTTGAAAAAACTGGATTTTTGGAGAGGTGATATGTGTGGAAAGCCAGATGGTGACTTGGTGCTGCGGTGGGGGTGCCACAGAAAGACTTTTCTTTTTTTTCTCTTTTATTTGGTCATTTGCTTATTGTTGTTTGAATACAGTTGTCTCCATTTTCCCATCACCACTTCCCCCTGCCCCACCCCCACCCCCCACCCTCTATCCTCCCTTTTTTGGCATGGGTCCTTTATACATGTTCCCTGACAACCCTTTTTCTTCTTTCCCCCATTATCTCCCTCCACCCACCATTCTGGTACTGTCAGTTTGTTCTTCATTTCAATGTCTCTGGTTTTATTTTGCTTGGTTGTTTGTTTTGTTGCTTATGTTCCACTTACAGGTGAAATAATATGGTATTTGTCTTTCACTACCTGGCTTACTTCACTTAGCATAATGATCTCCAGTTCCATCCATGCTATAACAAAGGGTAGGAGCTCATTCCTTCTGCTGTGTGGTATTCCATTCTGTAAATGTACCACAGTTTTTGGATGTACTCATTTACTGATGGGCACCTACACTGCTTCCAGCACTTGGCTATTGTAAATTGTGCTGCTATGGACATAGCAGGGTTCTTTTGAATTAGTATTTTAGGATTCTTAGGGTATAATTCCAGCAGTGGAATCACTGGGTCAAAAGGCAGTTCCATTTTTAGTTTTTGAGGAAATTCCATACTGTTTTCCACAGTGGGTGCACCAGTCTGCATTACCAACAGTATAGTAGGGTTTCCTTTTCCTTTTCAACCTCGCCAGTACTTATTGTTTGTTGATTTGTTTATGATGGCCATTCTGACCTGTGTGAAGTGGTATGTCATTGTGGTTTTAATTTGCATCTCTCTGGTAGATGGTGATGATGATCATCTTTTCATATATCTCTGGGTTCTCTGTATGTCCTTCCTTGAGAAATGTCTGTTCAGGTCCTTTGCCTATTTTTAATCAGGTTGTTTGTCACAGAAAGACTTTATAAAAGGGGAGCTGAAACATGCTGGGCTGGGACCTTGTTTGCAGCTGCCCTGTTTGCAAAGGGATAATATTAAAAGTGAAGTTTTCTTCCACTGAATATAACTGGGTAGGGAGATCAGAAAATTGCACAGTAAAGGGATTTCTGGTTCCAGCCAAGCATGGCTAGCAAGATGAGGGCTGTGCAAAAAGCATATAGGACATGGTATGGTTGAGACTCCCAGTCAGCCAGCTAGAGGAGAGAACCACCAAAGAAGGAGCCATCAATAATCAATGCCCAAGTATAATAAGAGAGCCCACATAAATTGAGTAAAGGGTATCTTAGAGCATCCAGATCATAAGATTAAAGAGACTGTGACACTGAATCCCACAGAAATTCTGCCATGAAGGCCACCCCATGAAGACAGGCAGACAGACCAGAGCAATCTGAGACACAGAAGCAAAAAAGAGTCTCCTAAAATGGGGAGACAAAGAAAGAACACCTAGTCGAAAGCTCTTTTCCTGGGGAAAGGAGGAATTCCCAGGAAAAGTGCTAAGTGAAATTGAGGCAAGCCATCTATCAGACAAAGTATTCAAAATAATGGTTATAAGGATGCTCAAGGAACTCAGTGAGAACTATAAGGAACTTTATGGGAGCTACAAGTAACTTAGTGGAAACTACAATAGCATGAAAAAGGACATAGAAACTATGAATAGGAACCAGGAAGAAATGAATAATAAAATATCTGAAATGGTGAACACATTGGAAGAAATCAAAATCAGGCTAGATGAAGCAGAGAGCTAAATCAGTGAGCTGGAAGACAGGTAGAAAAAAATACCCAGTCAGAGGAACAAAATGAAAAAAAAAAAGACTAAAGAAGAATGAGGATCGTTTAAAGCAACTTCAAGACAATGTGAAAGGTAACAACATTCACATTATAAGAATATCTAAAAGAAAGAGAGAAGAAAAGAAGGGATAGAAAACCTGTTTGAAAAAATAATGACAGAAAACTTTCTTAACTTTATGAGGAAAAAAAGCACACAAGTTCAGGCAGCACAGAGGGTTCCAATCAAGGTGAACCCAAATAAATCTACTCCAAGACACATCATAATTAAAATGGCAAAATTTAAAGAGAAAGAGAGAATCTTAAAAGCAGCAAGGGAGAAAGAGCTAGTAACATACAAGGGACCTCTGATAAGGCTATCAGCTGATTTCTAAACAGAAACACTACAAGCCAGAAATGATTGGCATGAAATATTCCAAGTAATAAAAAGCAAGGAGCTGCGATGAAGACTAGTCCAGAAAGGCTCGCATTTAAAATGGAAGGCAAAATAAGGTGTTTCCCAGACAAAAGTGGGCTAAAAGAATACACCTCCACCAAACCAACATTGCAAGATATGCTAAAGGATCTGCTTTAAGAAGATGAAGATTTTATCCTAAGAACCCTGAAAAACCAATCCAAAAGAACCTATGCACCCCAGTGTTCATAGCAGCATAATTTACAATAGTCAAGTGCTGGAAGCAACCTAGGGGCCCATCATTAAAATATTTTTTAAAGAAAGAAAATGAAGAAAAAAGTGAGAGAGAGAGAGAGGAACACTGGTACAAAGGGGAAAAATGAATACGTGCCTATCAATAATAATAAAAAATATAAATGGATTAAATGCTGCAATCAAAAGAAATAGTGTGACTGAATGGATAATAAAACATGGCCCACATACATGCTATCTACAAGAGACCCACCTCAGAACAAGAGATGTACACAGGCTGAAAAATATGTACACAGGAAAGAAAAATATGCCAAGGAAATGGACATGAACAGAAGCTGGGGTAGCAATTCTATATCAAACAAAATAGACTTGATAATGAAGCCATAAAAAGAGACAAAGAATGTCACTATATAATACTTATGTAGTGGATATAACCATTATAAACATAAATGCCCCCAACATAGGAGCACCTAAATATATAAGGAAAATCTTGGAGGACTTCAAGAATATATCCACAGCAACACACTCATTGTAGGGGATTTTAATACCCCACTGTCAACAATGGATAGGTATTCTAAACAAAGAATCAACAAAGATATTGTGGCATGGAATGACACTGTAGATCAAATGGACTTAATCAATATATACAGAGCCTTTTACCTGAAAGAAGCAAAATATGCATTCTTTTCAAATGTACATGAAACATGATCAAAGAGAGACCATATGGTAGGATACAAAAAAAGCTTCAACACATTCAAGAAAATTGAAATCACATCAAGCATGTACTCAGATCACAATGGCTTGAAATTAGAAACCAACCTCAAAGAAAAACTCAAAGACATTCAAATTCATAGAGACTAAATAACATGTTATGAAATAATGAGTGGGCTAACAATGAGATCAAGGAAGAAATCAAAAAGTTCCTGGATATAAATGAAAATGAACACACAATGACCCAAAACCTATGGGACACAGTGCAGGCAGGCCTGAGAGGGAAGTTGGTAATAATACAGGCCTACCTGAAGAAGGTAAAAAGATCTCAAATAAACAGCCTTACAAGACTGAGAGGAAAAGAACAAACAAAGGCTAGAGTGAATAAAAAGAAGGAAATAATCAAGATCAGAGCAGAATTAAATGACACAGAGACTAAAAAAACAATTCTAAGGATCAATAAATCCCAGAGCTGGTTGATTGAAAGGGCAAACCAAATTGGCAAAACTTTAACTAGATTCATCTAGAAAAAAAAGAGAGAGGACCCAATTAATAAAATCAGAAATGAAAGTGGAGAAATTACAACTGATACCATAGAAATACAAAGGATTCTTAAAAATTACTATGAACAACTATATGCCAAGAAACTGGACAACCTAGGGGAACTGGAAAATTTCTAGAAACATACAATCTTCCAAAATTGAATCAACAACACGGAGAAAGCCTGAATAGATTGATAACAACCAGTGGAATTGAACCAATGACCCCAAAACTCCAGGCACATGAAGACTCTGGACTGGATGGCTTCACAGGTGAATTTCAGTAAACATTTAAAGAAGAAACTAACTCCTATCCTTCTCAAACTATTCCAAGAAATTCATGAAGAGGGAAGACTCCCAAGCTCTTTTTATGAGGCCAGTATTATCCTGATTCTAAAACCAGGTAAAGACACAACAAAGAAAGAAAACTATAGGCTAATATCCCTGATGAACATAGATGCTAAAATCCTCAACAAAGTATTGGCAGTCTGGATCCAGCAATACATTAAAACATCATACACCATGATCAAGTGGGATTCATGCCAGTGATACAAGGAAGGTACAATAGTCACAAATCAATAAATGTAATATACCATATAGACAAATTGAAAGACAAGAATCACATGATCATATCAGTACATGCAGAAAAAGCATTTGATAAAGTAGAGCACTCACTTATGATAAAATAGTCAGCAAAATGAGAATAGAGGGAGCATAGTTCACCATAATAAAGGCCACATATGAGAAACCTATAGCCAACATTAATATACTCAGTGGGCAAAATTAATGCTTTCCCTGTAAGATCAGAAAAAGATAAGGGTGTCTGCTTCCACCACTTCTACTCAACATAGCACTGGAAGTCCTAGCCATAGCAATCAGACAAATAAAATAAACAAAAGGCTTCCAAATTGGCAAGGAGGAAGTAAAAGTGTCATTATCCGCAGATGACATGATAGTGCACATAGAAAACCCTACAATCTCCACCAAAAAACTACTCGACCTAATAAGTGGATTATGCAAAATAGCAGGTAACAAAGTCAATATTCAGAAATTGATTACATTTTTGTAGACCAAAAACAATATACCAGAAACAAAAACTAGGGATAAAATTCCATTTACTGCAGCAACAAGAAAAATAAAGTACCTAGGAATAAAAATTTAACTAAGGAGGTAAAAGACCTGTACTCAGAAAACTACAGGACACTGAAGAAAGAAATTAAGGGAGTTACAAATAAATGGAAGCATATACCATGTTAATGGATTGGAATAATTAACATAATTAAAATGTCCATACTACCCAAGGCAATCTATAGATTCAATGCAATTTCTATTAAAATACCAATGGCATATTTCACAGATCTAGAGCAAATATTTCAAAAATTTATATGGAACCAAAAAAGACTCTGAGTAGTCTCAGGACTCTTGGGATTACAATATCTGACATCAAACTATACTATAAGGCCACTGTAATAAAAAAAAAGTGTGGTTCTGGCATAAGAACAGGCACATTGATCCATGGAACAGAATGGAGAGCCAAGAAATTAACCCATATCTTTATGGTCAATTAATATTTGACAAAGGGGGCACATGCATATAAGGGGGTAAAAATAGCCTCTTCAATAAATGGTGTTGGGAAAACTGGTCTGGTACATGCAAAAAAGTGAAACTCAACCACAAACTTATACCATACACTAGAATAAACTCAGAATGAATAAAAGACTTAAATATAAGTTGAGATAACATAAAGTTCCTGGAAGAAAACAGGCAGAAAAATATCAGATGTCACATGTAGCAATATTTTTACCAATCTATCTCCTAGGTCAAGGTAGATAAATTAAGCAATAAACAAAAGGGACCACATCAAATTAAAAAGCTTCTGCACAGCTAAACAAACTACCCAAATGAAAAGGGAACTCACCATATGGGAGAACATGTTTGCCAATGTACACTGGATAAGGGTTTGATCTCCAAAATGTATAAATAACTCGTATAACTCAACACCAGGAAGATAATCCAATGGGCAAAGGACATGAATAGACACTTCTTTGAGGAGGACACACAGATGGCCCACAGACATAAGAAAAGATGCTTGACATCACTAGCCATTAGAGATATACAAATTAAAAGCACCTCATGTCTGTCATAATGGCCATCATTAAGAAATCAACAAACAAGTGCTGGCAAGGATGAGGAGAAAAGGAAACCCTAGTGCACCATCGGTGGGAATGAGTACTCATGCAGCCACTGTGGGAAGCATTATGGAATTTTCCCAGAAAACTAAAAATGGAACTGCCCTTTGATCCAGTGATTCTGCTGCTGGGAATATCCCCTAAGAATCCCAAATCACCAATTCAAGAGAACTTATGCAAGCCTATGTTCATAGCAGTGCTATTTACAATAGCCAAGTGCTCGAAACAATGTAAGTGCCCATCTGTAGATAAGTGTGTGAAAAAACTGTGGTACATTTACACAATGAAATACTATGCAGCAGAAAGAAAGAAGGAATTCCTGCCTATTGCAACAGCATGGATAGTACTGGAGAAAATTATGCTAAGTGAAATAAGCCAGTCAGTGAAAAGCAAATACCATCTGATCTCATGTATATGAGGAATCCAATGAACAAAATAAACTAACAAACAAAATAGAGCCAAAGGCATGGAAACATGGAACAGACTGATAGTGACTAGAGGATGGGTGGGGGATCATGGTGGAAAGAAGGGGAAGGAACTTGTGAAAAATCATGTATGAATTACCCATAGACATGGACAACAGTGTGGGAACTGACTGTGGTAGTGAGGGATGGAATGGGCAAAGGAGAGCAAAGCTGGAAAAGGTGGGACCACTGTAATAGAATAACAATTAAAAATCTTTCGGACTTCCCGCCAAGATGGAGGCACAGATGGAAATACTGTGCCTCCTCACACAACCAAAATTAAGGAGAAAAGATTTAGAAACAAAAACACAACCAGAACAGACAGAAAATTGAACTGTATGGAAGTCCAACAACCATTCAACCAGACCAGTAAGAGGGGCAGAGTTGGCAGCCAGTGGAGAGGGTTCTCGGCAGAAAAGGTGGTGGATGGCAGACCCCATTGTGCAGGCAGCACAGGACTACCCACGGTCACGCATTTGCATGTCGATACACTAGGCAAAAATGGGCAGCAAGACAGACCGTGCAACCTAGGGCTCCAGAGCCTGGAAATAAAGCCTAAAAGCACCGATTGAAAAGGTTCCAGGAGAGACTCCTAGCATCACAGGAGAATTTGTTGCAGAGACCCACAGGGTCCTGGAATGTACACAAGCCCACTCACCCAGGAACCAGCACGAGAAGAGCCTAATTTCCTTGTGGGAAGCAGCAGAGGGGACTGAAATCTGAGAGAAAGCAGAACAAGCACCATTGTTCCCTCTCTGACCCCGCTCCCACATATAGTGTCACAACTCAGTGGCTGGGTTGCCCCACCTTGGTGAACACCTAAGGCTCTGCCACTCATACATAACAGGCATGACCTGAGCAAAAAATTATGGCTCAAACATAAGAACAAATCAAAGCCCCAGAGCCAACACTTTTAAGCAACAGAGATAGCCAACCTATCTGATGCATGGTTCAAAATACTGGTGATCAGGGTGCTCACAGAACTGGTTGATTTTAGTCACAAGTTTGATGAAAAAATGAAGGCTACACTAAGTGAAATGAAGCCAAATGCACAGGGAACCAATAGTGATGGAAACAAAACTGGGACTCAAATTAATGGAGTGGACCAGAAGGAAGAAAAAAAACAACCAAACAGAAAAGAATGAAACAAGAATTCAAAAAAATTAGGAGAGTCTTAGGAACCCCAGGACATCTTTAAATGTTCCAACATCCAAATTATAGGGGTACCAGAAGGGAAAGAGGAACAGCCACGAGTAGAAAACTTATTTGAACAAATAATAAAGGAGAACTTCCCCAGTCTGGCAAAGGAAATAGATTTCTAGGAAGCCCAGTAAGCTCAGAGAGTCCCAAAAAAGGTGGACCTAAAGAGGAACACACCAAGGCACATCATCATTACATTACCCAAGATTAAAATGAAGGAGAGAATCCTAGAAGCAGCAAGAGATAAGGGGACAGTCATCTACAAAGGAGTTCCCATCAGACTGTCAGCTGATTTCTCAGAAGAGACCTTACAGGCAAGAAGGGGCTGGAAAGAGGTATTCCAAGTCATAAAATCCAAAGACCTACATCAAAGATTGCTCTATCCAGCAAAGCTTTCATTTAGAATGGAAGGGCAGATAAAGTGCTTCTCAGATAAGGTCAGGTTCAAGGAGTTCATCATCATCAAGCCCTTATTCTATGAAATGTTAAAGGGACTTATCTAAGAAAAAGAAGATAAAAATATGAACAGTGAAAGGACAGCAAACTCACAGTTATTAACAACCACACCTAAAACAAAAGCAAACTAAGTGGACAGCTAGATCAGGAGTGGAGCCACAGAAATGGAGATCACATGGAAGGTTAGCAACAGGGGAGTAGGAGGAGAGAGGGGGAGAAGTTACAGAGAATAAGAAGCATAGATGGTGGGGAGAAAATAGGGGTAGGGCAAGAGTAGTGTGGGAAGTGTAGAAGCTAAAGAACTTGTGACACATGGGCATGAACTAAAGTGGGAGAATGTGTGTGGGAGGTGGTGTGCAGGGTGGAGGGGAATGAAGGTGGGGAAAGGGGACAACTGTAATGACATAATTAATAAGATACATTATTAAAAATCTTTTAAAAATTGGCCCTGGCTGGTGTGGCTTAAAGGACTGAGTGCCAGCGTGTAAACCAAAGGGTTGCTGGTTTGATTCCAAGTCAGGGCACATGCCTGGCCTGGGGCCAGGTCCCCAGTTGGTGGTGTGTAAGAGGCAACCATACATTGATATTTCTTTCCCTCTCTTTCTATCTTCCTTCCCTTCTAAAAGTAAGTAAATAAAATCTCTAAAATATTTAAAAATTGAAAAAATATATATAAACAAAAATGTATTAAGGATATGATATAAAAATAATATAAATCAGAATTATAGAAACTCATGAATAAAGGTACTAAGCTCAAAAATACTTAGGAATAACAGGAATATTTATTTTTAAATGAAGAATACAGTAGAAAAAATACAAGAGTGAATAAGTGAAATACCTTAAAGAGAAACAAGATTAAAAGGAAAATTTGGTTTTATTTTATATTTACATCTAAAAGTTTTCTATTCCCCTCTCTATTTATTATAATTTTGTAACAAAGACATTTGATATAGGATCTAACCTTATAGAATAAATAAAGAGCTAAAATAACTTGACTGGAAATGATACACATGGAAGACAAGTAAAGAAGATCCAACATACATATTATATGAATCTCTGAAGAAGGAAACTGAGCAAGAGAACAAAACACATACATATGATAATTTGTATATAAAATATAATACATATAATGTATATTATGAATATATATATATATATATATATATATATAAACTACACATTGAAAACACACACTTACTGTGTACCTGAGAATATTGGCCCAGAATGACGAAAACCAGGAATATATTCTAGTAAAATCACTGAGCTTTAAAGGAAAAAATTCTTTGATGAAGAGAATAAGGCTTAGAAGGAAAAATCAAATCAGATATCATCTGACTTTTTAACAACAGTGCTTTAAGTCACAATGGAATTGACTAATATTTTTAAGATATTCAAGGAAAGAAAATCTGAGCCAAGATTTTATATCCAGAAACACTGACTTGCCAGTATAGAGGGCACAAATGAATTGTTAACATCTAGAAACTAAAGGAATATTGATATAAGCACATCCTGAGAAAAATAATGGAGAATGAACTTTAGAGAACCAAACTATGTCTATGTATCTCTAGAGATATATAAACATATGGTGAATTGTGAGCATTAAACATATACAGTAACTCCTAGAATTAAGTCTAAGTGAGAGTTCAGAGGGAGAGAACATGGTATGGCTATATGATGAGGCATTGTGGATATGGTAGAACCATAAAACAAATGGGAGAAGAAAGGATGCAGTACATGCAAAATATTTAAACTATTCAGTAATATTGGTGAAGGCAGTAATAGTGTTGTTATGCATGTATTACCATGTGTTTTTTATGAAAAAGGAAATGAATAATAGTGGAATATTCTAAGTCCTGTATTCTCACTGGGGTTAATACTGCCCTCGAGAAGGCAAAACAAAAAAATCTTGTAGAGTGAAAATCTAACACAGTTCATCTAGTGCAAAAAGCCTCTTCCTTAGGGGTGTTTGTTGAAACATTTGAGGGCAACTGTTTGGCTTAATTCTGCCTGAGGCAGTCAAATGGTACAAATGATTGGTTAATGAAGAAGCCAAAAATGAAAATTTGTGAAATGGAGTGTCAGTAAGGACTTTGAAAAGCTCCAAGGCATTCCTGAATACCTAGATGGACATGCTAATTTGTAGAGCTCTGCACACACTCAGTAAAGACATGAAAAGACCTTATACTATCACTGCAGACTGGCATTCATTCTTTGCAAGAGGGGGAAATGAAGGCCAAGATATAGTTGCAAACTGCCTGGCTGAGTGTTGAAAGCATTCCCCAAAAGGCACACATAACCTCCAGGTAAAGACTGATGGTTCCAGGCCTTTAAGGAAATCTCTGTCTACTTGTTAACTGATCACTGTACTCACCAAGCAGAGACTTCAGCGACTACATAGCGAAGAATGCAGACTGCAAAATTAGTTCAGAAAAAAATCACTAACCAAAGACCAATAACAACAAACTGTGGTGATGATTGCAAAACTTTGTGACTGTACTAAAAATGACTGAATTATATGCTTTAAAGGGGTTAATTTTATGGTATGTAAATTATATAAAAAATCATCCCAGCCAGTAAATGAAAATAAGAAGATAGAATATGATCGTTTTGAAACTGAGCATCAGTGGCTGCCAACAAGAAGAAGATGAAATTCAGAGACTGATCAAGACCTGAATCCACCAGGATATTCAGAGGAACATGTCGAGATGTACCATGAGTATGCAATCAGCAACATGCAGATGATGGGGAACTCTGCAGGCAAAACAGCATGAGTTCTTTGGCAAATAAACTGTAGGGAAAATAAATGGATGGAGAGAGAACCTATAGATTAAAGTAGGCCTAAAAGACATATCAAGTTATTAAAAAATTGGGCAAGATTATTCTATAGTGTTTAGTGATTCACTGTTGGGTGATAAAACCATGAGAATAAAAAATAATTACTCTAAAATTTACAGTAATGGCTATATTTTGATGGAGCAAGGGGGCTGTGTTTTGTGTTGGGCATTTGGAGGAGCTTCCAGGCTGGCTATTTTTTTTAAGCCTGAATGGTGGTTACAAGGGTTTTATTCGTATAACTCACTAAGCTCTACATTTATTTGTGTGGTTTTCTGCATCTTTACTTTAAGATAAGAAAATAAAAAATGACATGCATAAAGCTAAATGTTGGAAGAGGTTAGAAGAAGAAACATATGGGTTACCCACATATTTCTTCAAGTAAAAGTAATAATAATGATAAAAAGACTAATAATTTAAAACTGACTTTCTACCCTATCCTAATATTGCAGTAAAGGAATTGCAAAGAAGAATCATCTCATGCTATATCTAGAATGATTGTTTTTATAAGAGGAACTGTGTGCTACCGATGCTATAAATGGGACCTGTGTAAATGGGCCACTCTGCCCTGAAACATCTATCTTATAACCATGAATTGTTCAGAATAAATTTTTTAATTTAGTCAGCCTCTACAGTCACTTTCAAAAACTACAAAAAATGGGGCTTTTATTTAAGGATGTCAAGTTGATTCAAGATCCTTGATGCAGAATTTTAGTATTGTCGATACCCAAGGGACTTCCAAAAACCAATTATTCCAGACCTCTTCCCCTTAAGCCTCCACCCACTCCCAGCCTTAGCAAATGACCCTTTCTACTTTCTACAGATTGAGTCCTTTCCTTGTATATCTTTGTATCCCCACGTCAACTCATCTCTGCCTTTATTCATATTTATCATTCTTTCCTCTAGTTTGAAAGGAAGGGCAAGACAATTCCTTTTCTCTAAAAGTAGTCATTCCACCTGTGTCTAAGTTCCCAAATGCTTGTGAACAGTACAACTTTTATTTTTTTATTTTTATTTTTTATTTTTTATTTCCCCCCCCAATTTTTTTCCCTCCAGTTTTTTTATTTAATTATTTTTCAAGTACAGTTTTCTGTCTATTACTCAAATCCCATCCCACCCCATGCTTCCCCTCCCTCCCATTTCCACCCTTCTCAGTTGTTGTCCATGTATCCTTTATATAGGTTCCTCTAAATCCCTCCCTTATTTCCCCTGAAATTCCCTCCCCTCTCCCCTCTGGTCACTGTCAGCCTGTTCTCTATTTCAGTGTCTTTGGTTATATTTTGCTTGCTTGTTTGTTTTGTTGTTTAGCTTCCTGTTAGAGGTGAGATCATATGGTATTTGTCCTTCAACACCTGGCTTATTTCACTCAGCATAATGTTTTCCAGTTCCATCCATGATGTTGCAAAAGGTAGGAGCTCCTTCTTTCTTTCTGCAGCATAAAATTCCATTGTGTATATGTACCATAGTTTTTTGATCCATTCATTTACTGATGGGCACCTACGTTGCTTCCAACTCTTGGCTATTGTAAATTGTGCTGCTATGAACATTGGGGTGCATAGGTTCTTTGGGATTGGTGTTTTAGGGTTCTTAGGATACAATCCCAGCAGTGGAATTGCTGGGTCAAAAGGCAAGACCAATTTTAGTTTTCTGAGAAAATTCCATACTGTTTTCCATAATGGTTGTACCAGTCTGCAATCCCACCAACAATGGACCACAGTCCCCTTTTCCCCACACCCTCTCCAACATTTATTGTTTATTGCTTTGTTTATGATAGCCATTCTCACCGGAGTAAAGTGGTATCTCATTGTAGTTTTAATTTGCATCTCTCTGATAGCTAGGGATATTGAGCATCAATTCATGTGTCTCTGGATCCTCTGTATGTCCTCCTTGCAGAAGTGTCTGTTCAAGTCCTTTGCCCATTTTTTAATTGGGTTAGTTATCTTCTTAGAGTGAAGTCCTGTGAGTTCTTTGTATATTTTGGAGATTAAAACTTTGTCTGAGGTATCATTGGCAAATATGTTTTCCCATAGAGTTGGTTGTCTTTTTATTTTAATGCTGTTTTCTTTAGCTGCGCAGAAGCTTTTTATTTTGATGAGATCCCATTTGTTTATTCTTTCCTTTATAGTCCTTGCTCTAGGGGACATATCAGTAAAAATGTTGCTGCGTGAAATATCTGAGATTTTCCTGCCAATGTTCTCCTCTAGGACTTTAATGGTGTCATGGCTTATATTTAAGTCTTTTATCCACCTTGAATTTATTTTGGTGTATGATGTAAGTTGGTGCTCGAGTTTCATTTTTTTGCATGTAGCTGTCCAGTTCTCCCAACACCATTTGTTGAAGAGGCTATCTTTACCCCATTTTATGATACTGCCCCCTTTGTCGAATATTAATTGACTGTAGAGATTTGGGTTTATTTCTGGGTTCTCTATTCTGTTCCATTGGTCTATGTGCCTGTTTTTATGCCAGTACCAGGCTGTTTTGATTACAGTGGCCTTGTAATACAGTTTGATATCAGGTATTGTGATCCCTCCTACTTTGTTCTTCTTTCTTAACATTGCAGCTGCTATTCGGGGTCTTTTATGGTTCCATATAAATTTTTGAAGTGTTTGTTCTATGTCTGTGAAATATGCCATTGGTACTTTAATAGGTATTGCATTGAATCTGTAAATTGCTTTGGGTAGTATGGACATTTTGATGATGTTAATTCTTCCAATCCATGAACACGGTATACGTCTCCATTTGTTTGTGTCTTCCTTGATTTCTGTCTTCAGTGTTGTGTAATTTTCTGCATACAGGTCTTTAACCTCCTTGGTTAGATTTATTCCCAGATATTTTATTTTTCTTTTTGCTATATCGAATGGGATTTTTTTCTTGATTTCTGCTTCTGCTGATTCATTGTTAGTATACAGAAATGCCTTTGATTTCTGGATATTGACTTTGTATCCCGCTGTTTTGCCAAATTCATTTATTAGTTCCAGCAGTTTTTTGGTAGAGTCTATAGGATTTTCCATGTACACTATCATGTCATCTGCAAACAGTGACAGTTTTGTTTCCTCCTTTCCGATTTGGATGCCTTTTATTTCCTTTTCTTGTCTGATTGCTGTGGCTAGAACTTCCAATACTATATTAAATAGAAGTGGTGAAAGTGGACAACCTTGTCTTGTTCCTGATCTTAGTGGAAAAGCTTTTAGTTTTTGCCTATTGAGTATGATGTTGGCTGTAGGTCTTTCATATATGACCTTTATTATATTGAGGAATACTCCCTCTATTCCCACTTTGCTGAGTACCTTTATCATAAATGGGCGTTGTACCTTATCAAAAGCTTTTTCCTCATCTATTGATATGACCATGTGGTTTTTGCCTTTGCTTTTGTTTATGTGGTGTATTACATTTACTGATTTGCGGATATTGAACCATCCTTGCATCCCTGGGATGAATCCCACTTGGTCGTGGTGTATGATCTTTTTGATGTATTGTTGGATGCCATTTGCCAATATTTTGTTGAGGATTTTAGCATCTATGTTCATCAGCGATATTGGCCTGAAGCTTTCTCTCTTTGTTGTGTCTCTATCTGGTTTTGGAATTAGGACAATGCTCGCTTCATAAAAAGAGTTTGGGAGTTTCCCATCATTTTGGATTTTTTGGAATAGTCTGTGAAGAATAGGGGTTAGCTCTTCCTTAAAAGCTTTGTAGAATTCTCCTGTGAAACCATCTGGTCCTGGGCTTTTGTGTGATGGGAGTTTTTTGATTACTGCTTCAATTTCATTTGCTGTTATTGGTCTGTTCAGGCTATCTACTTCTTCTTCATTGAGTTTTGGAAGATTATATTTTTCTAGAAATTTGTCCATTTCACCTAGGTTTTCAAATTTCTTGGCATACAGTTATCCATAGTAATTCCTTACAATCCCTTCTATTTCTGTGGTATCAGTTGTAATCTCTCCTCTTTCATTTCTGATTGTGTTTATTTGGGCCCTCTCTCTTTTTTTCTTAATGAGCCTACTTAAAGGTTTGTCTATTTTGTTTATCTTTTCAAAAAACCAACTCCTGGATTCATTGATCTTTAGAATTGTGCTTTTTGTCTCTATGTCTTTTAATTCTGCTCTGATCTTGGTTATTTCCTTCCTTCTACTTGCTCTGGGCTGTCTTTGTTGTTGTTCTTCGAGTTCTTGCAGGCATCTGGTTAGGTTGTTTGTTTGAAATGTTTCTATTTCCCTTAGGTAAGCCTGTATTGCTATGAACTTCCCTCTCAGGACTGCCTTGGCCATGTCCTATAAGTTTTGTGTTGTTGTGAGTTCATTTTCATTTGTTTCCAGAAACTTTTTTAATTTCTTCCTTAATTTCAATCTTGACCCATTTGTTGTTTAATAACATACCATTCAGTCTCCATGATTTGGGGTATTTTGGTTTTTTTTGGGGGGTTGGTTTCTAATTTCAGTCCCTTGTGATCAGAGAAAATGCTTGGTATGATTTCAATTTCCTTGAATTTGTTGAGTCTCGTTTTGTGTCCTATCATGTGGTCTCTCTTTGAAAATGTTCCATGTGCATTTGAAAAGAATGTGTATTTAGCTTCTTTGGGATGAAGGGCTCTATATATATCAATCAAGTCCATTTCATCTAGGGTGTTGTTTAGTGCAGCTATATCTTTGTTGATATTTTGTTTGGAAGATCTGTCCATTTTTGACAGTGGTGTGTTAAAATCCCCTACTGTAGTTGTGTTGCTGTCAATATCTTTCTTGAAGTCTTCTAGGATTTTTCTTATATGTTTGGGTGCTCCTATGTTGGGTGCATATATATTTATGATGTTAATGTGTTCTTGGTGGATTCTTCCATTGAGTATTATGACGTGACCTTCTGGGTCTCTCTTTATGGCCCTTTTTTTGAAATCTATTTTGTCTGATATTAGAATTGCTACCCCAGCTTTTTTTTTATTGACCATTTGCTTGGACATTTTTCTCCAGCTTTTCACTTTTAGTCTGTGGTGGTCTTTTGTCCTGAGGTGGGTCTCTTGTAGGCAGCATATGTGTGGGTCATGCTTTCTTATCCATTCAGCTATACTATGTCTTTTAATTGGAGTATTTAAGCCATTTACATTTAAGGTTATTATTGATAGGTACCTATTCATTGCCATTTTTGTACCTGTGTTCCTCTCTGTCTCTCTCTTTTCCTTCCTTTCCTTAAAGCAGTCCTGTTAGTATTTCTTGTAGAGCTGGTTTGGTGGAGGCATATTCTTTCAGACTTCTTTTGTCTTGGAAGCTCTTTATTTGGCCTTCTATCTCGATTGAGAGCCTTGCTGGCTAAAGTAGCCTTGTGTGCAGGCCTCTGGTTCTCATTACTTGGAATATTTCTTACTATTCTCTTCTTGCTTGGACTGTTTCCATTGAGAAGTCAGTAGCTAACCTTATTGGGGCTCCCTTGTATGTTACTTCCTTTTTCTACCTTGCTGCTTTTAAGATTCTCTCTTTGTCTTGGAATTTTGCCATTTTAATGATGATGTGTCTTGAAGTGGGCCTCTTTGGGTTCCTCTTGAATGGGACTCTCTGTGGTTCCTGGATTCATGTAACTTTTTCTCTCATCAAATTAGGAAAATTTTCCATCATTACTCGTTCAAATAGGTTTTCTATCCCTTGTTCTTCTTCTCCTCCTTCTGGTATTCCTATTATTCGGATATTATTACGTTTCATATTATCTTGCATTTGTCTTAGTTCCTCTTCACTCTTCTTGAACCTCTTTTCTCTTTCTTGTTCTTTCTGGGAGATTCTTTCTACTGTGTCCCCCAACTCACTGATCCGATCTTCTGTCTCATCGATCCTGCTTTTCATTCCTTCTACTGTGTTGTTCTGTTCTGAAATTGTATTCTTCATTTCCTCTTGGCATTTGGTTGTAGTTTCTATTTCCTTTTTCATGTTGATATAGTTTGGGGAGAGCTCATTTTAGCTCCCCTCTAGTTTCTGTTAGGTCATTGTGAGCTCTTTGAATTTCCTGATAACTAGCGCTTTGAATTCAATATCTGATAGCTGACTTGCCTCTCTTTCATCTGACATTATTTCTGAGACTTCCACCTTTTCTTTCATTGGGGAATTGTTTCTTTGTCTTCCTATTGCTTATGAGACTCTTCTTGTTAGCCTCAGCTTGTTAAATTGATCTGTTCTGACTCCCTGGGTTTATGGTGTGAACTTCTGTGGTAGAATACCTGTGGAATTCAGTGGTGCAGTCTCCTGCAGGTATCTTGATGTTCTCTGTCTGCTTCCATCCACTCCTTTCTTTGTGTTTGTGTGATCAGTTGGAGGGGGAGGCAAACTGGTTTATGACAGCAGCAGAGTACTTTATGATATTTACAGTTATAGCCGGTAGAGAAGAGATAGAAGATCTTTAGGCTGTATTTAGTGTTAACTGTAATCTTCATCCCAATTTGCCACTTTTAAGAAAGGATAGACCAAAGATAAGTCTCTTGTTGGGGAGGGAAGGCTTGTGAGTTGTATCGAGAAAGCAGTGAGATTGTGGGTGGTCAGATTTTGAGGTAAGGTGAGAGTAAAGAATAGTAAATAGACGTATTGTGTGAGCACATAGAGTTAATCACTACAGTAATAGAATTCAGGAACTTATAAAGTAGGCTAAGACCCAAGAGATGTGTTGTGAAGTATTTAGTGTGGTATAGAAAGCAACGAACAAACAAACAAACAAATACACCCAAAAAGGGCAATAGTAGTGAGGGAAAAGCAATAAGTTTGGGGTGAAAGGAAGAAGGAAACAGGAAAAAAGAAAGGAGAGGAGCAGAGTACTGAAAGATACAGCACCAATAAAATTTTAAAAAATATGCGATTTGTGAAAAAAAGTTTTAAAAAAACGTTTAAAAAAAGTTTAAAAAAAGAAAAGAAAAAACCTCCTCCCTTGTTGGTTTCGAACTCTCCAATTCGGTTTTTCTGGTTTCGGCAGGACCCCTCTGTGGGCTGGGTTGTAGACCCAGGCTCACACCTGCCTGCCAGCCAGGCTACCAGACTGGGGTGTGGGTGCCCGCCCACCCGATAGGCTGCCTGGGTCCCACGGGATGTGTTACTGGTCCTTTCCAGTCCTGTGGCTGGGTGAGAAGCAAGTCAAGCTGCCTTCACAGGAGAACACCTCATTCCACTTTCCAGTAAAAACTTCTCCAGAAAGCGTGCCTCTCAGCCCAGCCCAATTCCCAACCTGACTGGTTAGGACAATGCTCCTCTCAAATTTCCTGGGCTGGTGGGCTAGTGGGTTGGCGACCACAGAGATCTCAACTGAACATGGCCCCCTGTCCTTGCCACCCTCCCCGCACACCTAGGCAGACAGGTGTCTGCCACCCAGCTCCTCCTAGATGGTGAGGGAGGGAGCCAGCTCTTCCAAGGACCCCGCAGCTGGCCCAATGCTCCACTGGGTGCTGGGCTGCCTATGAGTTCTCAGTGGTACTGCCTCTACACCCCTAACGCTGTGGCAGCGGCAGCTCCGAGGCGTTACACCTGGCCGAGGGCAGCTGGCCCTGTGGCTGCCGCTTTTGTCTTTACTCACAGGTGCTGGGCTCTTGATGAGTCCTCTGTGACAGACGCCCCTGTTGCTGGGCACAGGCGGAAATCTCTGGGCCCCCACTTCTGCAGCAGCGTTGATCCAAGGTCTTTATGTGCCGGCCAATGGCCGCCCTTGACTTTACTCAGGGTTGCCGGGCTCCTGATGAGGCCTCTGTGGCAGATGCCCCTGTCGCTGGACACAGATGGAAGGAAGCTTCTGGGCTTCGACTGCTGCCGCAGCTGCGGCTGCAGGGTTTTTATGCGCCAGGTGAGGGCTGCCGCTGGCCTGGTCGCCTCTGTCCTTACTCGCTTCCCTGAGACCCCAACAACCTGTAGTTGTCTGGTTTGTCACTATCTCTGGTCTCTTAATTTCATAAATGCTGGGGAATTGTTGGTTGGGGAATTGATTGCGCTGTTCTTCAGTAAATCTGCCAGGATTTTCTCCCAGGGGTACGAGAACTGGAGTTGCTCCATCCTACTCCACCGCCATTTTCCCCTCTGTGAACAGTTTAACTTTGATGTGTTGCCATGCACATCTTACTTTCATCAAAGAGACCTGTAAAGTATCCAGTCTTGGAAACTGGAAGATTATTTATGCCACTGATGCCAAAGAGAAAGACAAGGGAGATGGCAGAGGGCCTGATGTGGGGAAATGAAGAATTCCATTTGGATAAAATCCATTTGGAAGAATGGCAAACCAGCACAAACTGAAGGTCCATGGATTATGGTATATCTTCTTTTAACTTATTACTGTTATTATACTTTATTTTAAAATTATTTACTCATTTGTTATGTGCAGAGTAATACACTAGGTGCTATGGAGGAGGGTAAACACTGAGCTGAGTGAGACATAGTGCTTGCCTTCAAGAAACAACAATGTCAAATTTTATTTATTTATTTTTAGTTCTGTATTAATATTTATTTATACTGTTAATTTTTTTCCTTTACATGCTCATATTTTCCCTCTCAAAGGCAACCTGAAGGCAGTCTGCACAAAATGTTGAATCAGGTTGGAATTACCAGGGTCAATTTTGTTCATTTTTTTCTCTTTCTGTTGTTGTAAGTTGTTTGCTTTTAGAGAAAGTGTTTCTTTCACATGAAAAGGAAAGCCAGACTCTTGTGAAAGTGGTCCTTTGTCAAAGGACAAGAGCAGTGAGGAGCTTGCTGCAGGCGTGTGTGCTGACACTGAACCCCACACCCGGTCTTGAGTGAACAGTAGGAAAGACATCTTTTTGTGTCCTGGCAATGTGTGCTTCCCCCTCTTCTCCCACTTCACTCCCACTTCACAAGGTTACTTCACTGGTAACCTTTCCCTCATTCCAGATCAGAAACTGTGATTCCTATTCTTTTTTTATTTCTTTGTTGTTGTTTTGCTTTCAATTACAACAGTTTTTAACACATTTTCGTTAAATAGTTCCTGCTTCCACAGTGTCTGCAACAAGAGGCAGGGTCATTCCTTCAAAGCAGATGTCAGAGCAAATCATTCCTCTGCTCAAAATCTACCAATAGGTTCTCATTTCAGGGTGAATGAAGTCCTCACAATGACCTTGAGTCCTGCCCTGTCTGGCCCTGTCACCTCTGTGTCCTCTTGTCAGTTTACCCCTCATCCAGCCATGCTCCTCACTTAGACCCCTGCTGCCACTGCCCCCTTGCAGGATGCTGGTCTGCTCACCTCCTCATTCTGGAAGGTCTCCCCGCCCTCTCAGTGATGCTCTATGGGGTGCCTATATAACTGCTTGCTCTGTGCACCCCCAATCCCAGGCCTTCCCTTCCCTGGCTCTGCTTTTCTTTGCTCAGCACTTGCCACCTTTGAGAACACTGTGTAATTCACCTTTCTGTTATGTTCCTTGTTTTTGTCTGTCTCTGTACTTGAACAGGGGATCTTTTTTTCTGTGTTTTTGGTTCTACAATGTGTGCCAAATACCTTATAACGACACCTGGCACATAGTAGGAGCTCTGTAAATATTTTTTGCCTTTTTTTAAAATTTAATTCTTGTTCAAGTACAGTTTTCTGTCTTATATTCCCAGCCCTGACCCCCTCCCCCAGTGCTCCCCACCTCCCTCCCATTTCTGCCCCCCACCTTAGTTATTGTCCATGTGTCCTTTATACTTGTTCATGTGAGTCCATCCCCTTTTCCCCTATGATTCTCTCCCCTCTCCCCTCTGGACCCTGTCAGCCTGTTCCATATTTGAGTGTCATTGGTCATATTTTGCTTGCATGTTTGTTTTGTTGTTTAGATTCCTGTTAAAGGTGATATCATATGATATTTGTCTTTCACCGCCTGGCTTATTTCGCTCAGCATAATGCTTTCCAGTTTCATCCATGCTGTTGCAAAGGGTAGGAGTTCCTTCTTCCTTTCTGCGGCATAGAATTCCATTGTGTAAATGCACCATAGCTTTTTTTTCCCAATTTTTTTATTTAATTATTTTCAAGTACAGTTTTCTGTTTATTACTCCCATCCCATCCCACCCCCCATCCTCCCCCCTCCCTCCCATTTACCATAGCTTTTTGATTCAGTCATTTACCGATGGGCATCTAGGTTGCTTCCAACTCTTGGCTATTGTAAATTGTGCTGCTATGAACATTGGGGTGCATAGGTTCTTTTTGGTTGGTGTTTCAGGGTTCTTAGGATATACTCCGAATAGTGGAATTGCTGGGTCAAAAGGCATGTTCATTTTTAGTTTTCTTAGAAAATTCCATACTGTTTTCCATAGTGGTTGTACCAGTCTGGTTGTTCCAGCCATCTTCTTTTGTTATCCTCAAATTTATTTTAATATAAGTAATTAACAAGGCACTGGAGAAACATAAAGATGGTTGAGTGGGAACTAGTAGAATGTTGAGCATGGCAAAATACACACTTGCAAGCTTTCCAGCTGTAAAGTTCTGGGCCACATCAGTGTGTTCTGTACTCAGGAGTTCTTCAGGAGAGCTGGTAGACAAAAGCAGCTATTTTTTGTGTTATTTAACCTCTCTCTCTTCAGCAATTAGAAAATTTTTTCCCCAAAGACTCTATGGAGGTAAATATAAAGACATATAAACTATATCACCTGACCTAAAAGACTTTACATTCTAGTTGAGGAGATAAGGCATATCTATGGAACTGGAGACAAATCATGATTTAAGGGGTGCTACAGAAGTAAATATTATTAGAGTACACTTTATATGTTAAACACTATTCTGGAACAAGAAGAAAGACACCACAATGATGAAAACATATTCTTACATCTACTATTTTTAAGCCATGTTGATCTTGGTTTTGTTCCTGGAATACACCAAGGAATGAGAAACTGATAAGATGTAAAAAGCAATGATAAAAGCTTTTAGTAAAAGTTGTGCTTTAGAACAATTAATTGCAAACATTTTGTAGTAAAGGCTGAAGAAAGATAGTAAACAAGGTCTAATAAAGCATTGGTGTTGGCCAAGTGATAGTTAATAAGGGTCTTATATGTTAAACTGAATGACTATGTACTTTGATGTCAGATATACATGGACTATAGCACCAAGTCTGCTGTTTATGAACAGTGTGATCTTGGTACAGGTCACCTGTGCTGTCTGAATCTTAGTCCCTATATTAGGATTCTCTACAGAAACAGAACATGTATATGGAGATTTATTATAGAAATTTGATCATGTGATATGGAATCTAAAAATCTGCTGTCTATAAGCTGGAGAGCCAGGAAAGCCAGTAATATAATTCAGTTCCAGTCTGTAGGCTTGAGAACTGGGAAGCTGATGGTGTAAGTTCAAGTCCAGGTCCAAAGATCTGGAAACCAGGAGTGCAGATGTCCAAGGGCAGAAGAAGATAGATATCCTAGCCCTGTGACAGAGAGAAAATAGTCCTTCCTCTGTCTTTTTGTTCTATTCAGGCCCTCAACAGATTGGATGATGCTCACAAACATTGGTGAGGGTGATCTTCTTTATTTAGTCTACTAATTCAAATGTTAATCTCTTCCAGAAGCATTCTCACAGACATACTCAGAAATAATGTTTTACTAGCTCTCTGGGAAACCCTTAGCCCAGTCAGTTGACACATAGAATTAGTCATCACAGTTCCTTCAGATGCTTAAGATGGAGAAGAAGTAACAGATGGGGGAGAGACTGAAAGTAGAATAGAGAAGAATTGACAGTTAATTAGAGGTGGGGAGCATGGGGAAGGGAAGACTCAAAGATGCCAAATCTTTGGGCATGGATGACTGTGTCACCCACAGAACTAAGGAGAACAACATGAGAAACAGGTGAGGATGGCACCAGAAAGCTGGATATTATAACTAGAACTCAGAAAGGGGCTTGGAATAAGTTTTGGGAGTAATATACAGAGTAGGGGTTTACTCTCAAGATGGCAGGAAGCTGTGGCCTTCCTTTTCTCCTTAGCTTTCTGAGAATATTCAGTAATGTAGGCAGAAATTGGAAAGTCTATAATTGAGATTATATGGGCTACTTTCAGAATCAGCTCAGAGGACAGAACAGAACAGTGATTTGATTTCCCTGGACTTTGATTACCTTAATTGCACGCTTCCCATTGAAGATAGTGCACTGGATGATACACAGCAGGAAGGCAGAAGGAGAGAATGTCAGCCTTGTCAAGTTCCTAAGATTGGATGTTGCTTGTTTTAAACTCTGAGAATCCAGACTCTATGTGGTTCATCACTTCATTTTCATCTCCTTGCACAAATTTGGTACATAGCAAGAACTCAATAAATATCTGTGGATGTATGACTCATTACTTTTGATGATTATCTTGGGAATATCTGTCTTCCCATATCAATGCCCAAGTTCCAGAAATAATAAAATAAATTTTTTATCACGTGGTCTCTCTGAACTCAAACAGGCCTGCTGTTCTTGGTCTGGCTCAGTCACTTACAGCTGTCTCACTGGATGGAACATGATTTTAGCTTATTTTCTTCCCCCTGAGACAAACATGAAAAATTTCTAAAGTAGTGAAAATGTGGCCTCAAAGGCACTGTGAATTTGGTGAAATCTATGACTGGTACCAATGACAGGATGTTACTTCTATTTTAATGTTTCCATAACACAATGGATAGAGAAGAGAGAACACTTTTTGAAATTTCACAACAAAGAGGAATAAAAATGGGTGCTAGTCCTTTGTACATGGTTGAGAGGATGTGGCAAATAAAGGGCAACCTGGAAATTATTCAGTCACCAAAATGAGGTTCTTTAGACTCTTTACGCTAAGTGAACACTGATATTTCAGTCCTAGTGCAAGTGGAATTCAGATGTGGCTTTGGAGCTCTGGCAACTTGTTCATAGTCAGTCAGGGAGCAGCCATCCTAGAAAGCTTCCAAAAAGATAGATATGCCTATTCACAGATGTGTCCCAAACACATAGCACCATGTCTGGAACACAGTACATACTCAGTCAATATTGGTTGTGTGAATGAAACAGGAACAGGGGTGCTCCTCAATATTTTCTACTGAACTGAGAGTACTTAGCTTCTTGTCATGGTTCTGCTACTTGAACACTTCTGTGACCTTAGGAAAATCCTTTCTGCTCTCAGGACATTAGTTAACCCATTAGGAAAATGTGTTTTTAATGTTCTTCATGTTCTCAAGTTCCGCACCTTATATTGGTAAGTGTGGTTCTTCACAATGCAGCTATAGAAATGCTCCCTGACTCAAATGAATTCATATGTAATAAAACAAGGCAGAGTAGCAGATTCCCACAAACTGACCACACTTGGGGCAATCCTTGCTTTAGGTTTGTGTCTAAAAATGCCTTCTTTCCTGTGACCAGAATGTTGGATGCTTGTCGTACCCTATTATATGACTATTCCCTTGTCAGGACAAAGATATGCCTTCTGCAAACTCTTATTACTACACAAAAATCTCCAACTAACAACCAGGAAGTCATTTATTCATGAGGCCATGGCATCAAGATATGACACTGATGAAGTGATCTACACTTGGCATGAAGCTTGTTCCAAGTGGTAATTAGAATAGAGGTTCTTAATATTAAAGCCATTCAGTATCAGCCTCAGGGGGTTACTAACCCATGTTAGAAATTCTCTTGCTGCTTTTAATCAATAACTAAGCTATATAGACATTTTTAGTTGCTAATTCTATAAGGGAAGAACACTTTAATATGGCACTTTAATATGACCTTCAGCTGCACAGAGCATTATGTGAACTTTTTCCCCAGTGGCACAGAGCAGGAATCTCAAAACAATTTTTTTAGAATGGGCTCGTGTATCTTGAAGCCTTATCTAATTGGTGTTCAAACTTGTTGCTGCCTGTTCACCTTTTCCTTTATCTCTAAGGACTCCCAGCAGAAAAGGGAGCATCCATAAATAACTCCATCCCTCTCCCTACATGTGCATTTGCATGCATATGTTCACAAGAAGACATACACCTCTCCCATCCCATGCCACCCCAATTGATATATACCTCATTTTCTCTCTGTGTATGAAACATTATGCTAAGTCCCAGAAGTATTTTATAGGGGAGTAAAATATAACCCTGATCCAGTTGGGGTAAATGGAGATGTATGCAAATGTATTGAATACAAGCAGGTGATAAGTGTTCCCACAGATGTACCAAGTAAAATAGAGATTAAAGTAGGAAGGGATTTATTTAAATTGAATTATAGTTTTGAGGTTCTTCTTCCAGATCACATGGAGAGGATTTTCATGATGCTTTGAGAAGCTAACGATTAGAATTAGCATTAGCATTGGTTCTTTCTGCACTTGTTTTGAGAAACTTCAAAAGTACTTCTAATTAAGTAAATAGTATGTCTGAAAATAAAAGACAATAAAGGAATAAAAATATGTATATTTGTGGAAGATGCAAGGAAATGGGAATATGAATACATCGCTGTTGGCAATTATGAAAAATTAATGGTATGTATTGGGAGCTTCAAAAATGTGCATATTTTCTAACCCAGTATGTTTGAGTTCTAGAAATATATCATAAGAAATGAGTGTGTTTTCATGTGATTACATATATATTACATTTTGTATGTGTACAGGATGAATACAAGAAATATTTGTTATAGTTCTAAAAGTCAAGGGATATCCATGTTATCAGAAATGGCAAGATTTTATTTTTTGTGGTGGACAATATTTCATTGTATATATGTAGTGCCTCTTCTTTTTTTCTGTGCTGTGAGTTTATTTTTTGCTTAATCCCTTCACCTTTTTCACCCAGCCCCCAACCACCCTCCCCTCTGACAAGCTGTCAGTCTGTTTTCTGTATCCGTGAGTCAATGTTATTTGTTTATTTTGTTAATTAGATTTCACATATGAGTCAAATCATACGGTGTTTGTCTTTCTCTAACTGGTTTATTTCACTGAGCATAATACTCTTCAGATTTATTCATGCTGTTGCAAAATGTAAGATTTCCTTCTTTTTTTTACAGCTGAGGAGTATTCTATTGTATAAATATACCACATACTATTTTTTAAATTTATTTTAATTGTTGTTCAAGTACAGTTTTCTGCCCTTTACCCCCATCCCAGACCACCCCACAGCCCCCCCACCTCCTTCCCATCTCCACCCCCCTTGTTATTGTCCATGTGTCCTTTATACTAGTTCCTTCAAGCCCTTCTCCCTTCCCCTGAAATTCCCTCCCCTCTCCCCTCTGGTCACGGTCAGCCTGTTCTCAATTTCAGTGTCTTTGGCTATATTTTGCTTGTTTGTTTGTTTTGTTGTTTAGATTCCTGTTAAAAGTGAGATCATATGGTATTTGTCTTTCACCACCTGGCTTATTTTGCTTAGCATAATGCTTTCTAGTTCCATCCATGCTGTTGCAAAGGGTCGGAGCTCCTTCTTTCTTTCTGATGCATAGAGTTCCATTGTGTAAATGTACCATAGTTTTTTGATCCACTCATTTACTGATGGGCACCTAGGTTGCTTCCAGCACTTGGCTATTGTAAATTGTGCTGCTATGAACATTGGGGTGCATAGGTTCTTTTGGATTGGTGTTTCAGGGTTCTTAGGATATACTCATAATAGTGGAATTGCTGGGTCAAAAGGCAGATCCATTTTTAGTCTTCTGAGTGTATCACATACTCTTTATTCATCTCTTTATTGATGGACAATTAAGTTGCTCTCATACCTTGACTATCATAAAAAATGTCACAATAAACATAGGGATGCATATATATTTTCAAATTAGTGTTTTGGATTTCTTTGGATAAATACCAAGGAGTGGAAATACTAGGTCATATGATAGTTATATTTTTAACTTATTGAGGAAATTCTGTACTGTTTCCCATAGTGGCTGCACCAGTCTGCATTTCCACCAACATTGCACTAGGGCTCCATTTTCTCCACACCCTCACCAGCAGTTGTTTGTTGATTTATTGATGATGATAGCCATTGTGACAGGTGTGAGGTGATATCTCATTGTGGTTTTAGTTTGTATCTCTCTGATGATTAGTGACATTGAACATGTTTTCATATGTCTATTGGCCATCTGTATGTCCTCTTTGGAGAACTGTCTATTCAGGTGCTTTGTCCATTTTTAATAGATTTGTTTTTTGTTGTTGTTGTTAACTTGTATGAATTTCTTATTTATTTTGGATACTGACCCATTATTGGGTGTATCATTGGTGAAAGTATTGTCACATTCAGTAGGTTGATTATTTCCTTCACTGTGCAAAAAGTCTCAAGATGGATAGAACTAGAGGGTATGATGTTAAATAAAATGTCAGATTTCACTTACATGTGGAAGCTAAAAAACAAAATAAAGAAAGAAACTGAGTAGAAAGCAAAGTCGTAGATACAGAGAACAAAGTGATATTTGTCAGATAGGAGAGGATTGGAAAGATAGGTGGAAAAGGGAAAGGGATTAAGAAGAACAAATTTATAGGTATAAAAACAGTTACAGGGATGTAAAGTGCAGCATAGGAAATATAATCAATAATATTGTAATAACTATGTATAGTGTCAGAAGGGTACTAGACTTAACAGGAGGATCAGTTCATAAGTTATATAAATGTCTAACCATTGTGTCATACACCCGAAACTAATAATATTGTATGCCAACTGTAATTGAAAAGTAATTTTATTTCTGTTCATTTACAGTTGTCTCAATTTCCCTCCACCACTCCCCCTGACCCCAGCCAAACCCACCTCCCTCCCTTGCTTCTACCCTCCTCCTTGGTTTTGTCCATGTGTCCTTTATAGTAGTTCCTTAAAACCCTTCCCCCTATTGTCCCCTCCCCCTTCTCCTCTGGCTGTTGTTAGATTGTTCATAATTTCAATGTCTCTGGTTATTTTTTGTTTGCTTTTTTCTTTTGTTGAGTATGTTCTAGTTAAAGGTGAGATCATATGGTATTTGTCCCTTAGTGCCTAACTTATTTCACTTAGCATAATGCTCTCCAGTTCTATCCATGCTGTCACAAAGGGTAGGAACTCCTTCTTTCTCTCTGCTGCATAGAATTCCATTGTGTAAATGTACCATAGTTTTTTGATCCATTCATTTACTGATGGGCACTTAGGTTGCTTCTAGCACTTGGCTATTGTAAATTGTGCTATTGAACATTGGGGTACATAGGTTCTTCTGGATTGGTATTTCAGGGCTTTTAGGATATAATCCCAGCAGTGGAATTGCTGGGTCAAAAAACAGCTCCATTTTTAGTTTCCTGAGGAAATTCCATACTGTTTTCCACAGTGGCTATACCAGTATGAATTCCCACCAACAGTGCACTAGAGTTCCCTTTTATCCATATCCTCCAACACCTGTTTGTTGGTTTGTTTATGATGGCCATTCTGACCAATGTATAGTGGTATCTCATTGTGGTTTTAATTTTCATCTCTGATGGCTAGTGATGCTGAACATCTGAAAAGTATTTTTTTAAATCAAGGGATAAGAAAATATATTTTGGTAAAATATTCTGTGTATTTTATATACCCGTATAGATCATAATAAACCAAAGGAAGGCTTGTCTTGTTCCCACCAGGTGTCCACCTTGAGGTCAGTGATGTATGTCACATTAAAATATACACAACCACAAATCCAAATCTAAAAAACAGACAAATGACATGTGTTTTACTGAGGATTTCATGAGAAGATAGAGTAGGGAGAGAATTATTTTACATATCAAACAGCAAAACCTTCTAAATCATTTCCCCTTGAAATATTTCTCTTCTGCCAAAGTTTAGTGTCCTTCTGCAGCTACTTTTCTCCATTTTCTTTCTCTCAGACCCCTTCAGTGACTCCCCCTTTCCATCACCAACATCTCCCCTTCTTCTTGTGTGGTTCCCTAGGTTAAGCATTTTTTAATAGAATATTGTAGGGGGTGGGATGGGATGGGAGTAATAGACAGAAAACTGTAATTGAAAAATAATTAAATAAAAAAATTGGAGGAAAAAAATAGAATATCGTATAATGATTAAAATGTTCTTTAAGCTTCTTAGTCCAATATGGCAGTCACTAGCACCATGTGGCTATTGGGCACTTGATGTGTGACCTGCACAATTCAGAAAGCAAGTTTGAAATTTTATTTTATTGCAACTGATTTAAGTTAAATTAACCATATGTGGTTTATTGTCTTTAAAATATGGCTAGTGCTACTGAGGACATATATTTTATGCTTATTTAATTGTATAGAATTTAAAATGAATTGTCCATATGCAGCCAGTAGTCACCATATTGGACAACAGAGCTTTAGTCCCTTCTTATGAAGAACAAGTTAGGCCTTCTCTGGATCTTCAGCTTGGCTTTGTTGAACACAGGATATGTGAGGGGTAGCTCAACTTTCCTCTGCATCACCTTGCTTAGAAAATACTGGAAAGGGTGGTGAGGATTATAAATAATTAATAATTTTCTAAATTTTTATAAGTATGCATAGGAAAAACCAAAAGGACATAAAGAAAAGTAATTATTATGGTTAATTTGTAGTAGGATAATGGATGACTTTGTTTTACTTTGTTTTTCTGTTTCCCAAGTGATGTGGAGTGGGCATTTATTACTTTTTTGTTTAGAAAAAATATATACAGCAAATATTATTAAAATAACTCTCTTGTGTAACTTTTTTAAAAGATAAAGAAAAGCATCTTTTCTAAGGGTTCTATAATGAACTCCCTGGGCAGTCTCTCACCTGGCAAATGAGGAGAAGCCCAATAGCAAGCTCCCTGGAGCAGGGCCCAGGAATGGCATGTGTGTATGTTCTCCCAGCTGCTTCTTCACATAAAATAGCTAACCAGAGCTCCAAAGCCAAGCCAGTTCCTGCTGTCATCATTGATGAAGCCTGTACACAGATGGAGAAGTAAATAAAAGGGAGAGGTGGTAAATTTTCTATATTTGACCCAGTTACTGTTTTTGCCAAATAAGGAGAGAAAAGGGATTTCAAGCATGAAGAAATAGATACTGATTTTGTGAGCAAAATCTTGCTGCTCTCTTTTCACCCTTCCCTGATGTACATTTCATTCTTGGAATCAGGACAGAATTTGGCAGAATCCTTATGGACTCAGAGTTGTGACCTTATGACCCAGCTCCGAAGAGGTGGCTGTTGGAGACAGGCACAGAGGAACCTCACAGAGGTTCTGAAAGAAGCTGAATGAACCTGGGGAGCCACAGGTTAGGCATGGGGCCAGAACTTTGGATTTAATAAATAGAATTGGCATTATCCAGCCTCTAAATTTGGATTCCAAGGCTGAAGGAAGAAAGGGGTCTCCTCTGAAGATGGAAAACACTGTGGGACCAGTCTTATTTCTAGCTCAGCCATACCCAACTCAGCCCAATTGTCATGTCTTAGGCAAAATCCTGCCTCTCTTCTCATTCCTACTCTCCTGAATACAGTGCCAGAAAAATCTCTTAGGAGCCTCATTTATCCTCTCCCTTGTCTGTAAGAACAGTAAAAGTTCATGCTTTGACACCTTCCAGGGTTTCTCATGTTTATTTCATAGAGGGCTATAGAAGACTGAAAAGCTTAATGGGATTCAGAAGAATGAAGCTAGAAAGAAGTAATGGTATGGTAACTGGGGATTACTTTGGTGGGGGACACAAATGGGGCTAGAGCCTTATGACCATCACACAAGCAGATATTCTCCATTCTGCTTGCTTGCTGAGTCAGTTTCCAGGGACTAGTGCCTACTTCAGCAAGGCAGAGGGGAGGTGAGCTGCTAATTCTGGGCCTAACTGTGTAGTGACAGAAGGTAAACCACATTTTGACTTTTGATTTTGTCTTTATTTTCACTGGTTATTTTTAGTTAATTCAAGTCTAAAAATATTTTTTAAAATTGGTCTTTCCTGAAATAGCTTTAGTTTCCCCAAATTGGAAAGCCAAGGTGCTCTCAGGCTATAAATCATTGCATTGATGATTATGAGATATTCTATTAAACAGCCAGAGATTAAGTGAGCAGAAAATAGACCCTCTGGAGTCCTGAGGTGTTCAGGGCCTGTACTCAGCTTGATCACATTGCTCTTGAACAGTGCCCATGGGGCAATTTCTGAAATGTTTTCTTTGGGCAGATTTCAAGTGACTTTGAGATTGAATGCACACACTCCTTGTATATTATACACAACATGGCTACCAATGAATTCTTGACACCATCCATTCTACAAAGGGCCGTCTTATCACTTATATAGGAGTGCCTTGAATATATTATTTGTAGCAAACCCATACTCAGCCACTCATCTCTCAGTTGGCTGGAGCCCAGGACTAATGAGGCCAAGGTCATAAAGTCATAGATTTAACACCAAATGGGCCATTTAACTTTTTAAAATTGTTGTTCAGTTACAGGTGTCCCAATTTTCCCTTGTTGCTCTCCCCTGCCCCACCCAATTCCCATTCCTCAGTCAGCCCCCACCCTATTGTCCATGTCCATGGGTCCTTTATACATGTTCCTTGACTAGATCCTTCCCCTTGTTTCCCCCTTCCCCCCTCCCCTCTGGTCACTTTTAATCTGTCCCTTATTTTCATATCTCTGGTTCTATTTTGCTCATTTGTTTGTTTTGTTTATTAGATTCCACATATAGGTGAGATCATATGGTATTTGTCCCTCACCACCTGGCTTATTTCACTTGTCATAATGCTCTCCAGATCCATTCATGCTGTCATTTTAACTTTGAACAGCAGGTAAAATTTATTGTGTGTGTGTATGTTTCCAGGTTACAGCTTTCCATTGACTTCCAGGTTGCCATGCAGTATGCTCATAAATAAGCTTGTAGCTTGGTGTCCAACCTGTCTGAGGGCCTGTAGAGATTTTTCCAGTAGGAAAACAGGGGCATGAGTATTCAGAATTCTAGGCCACAGAAGGGCCATATTAGAATATGGTGAAGCAAAAGACCAGAAATGAAACCCAGAAGAGTGCAGGTGTTTTGAGGGGCCAACTTAGGGCTTCAAATACAAGAGAGCTCAAGTAGAAAATAGCTCACCAGGAAGATTGGATATTGTGTCAAGAAAGCAGTGGGGCAAGGGATGGTGAGCTTACATGAGGAAACCACCAAAATTGTGTAAGGAAAGTCTGGAGAAACTTGCTTTGCCACTGGAATATTTTTATCCTTTTACCCCTGCTTTATTGAGATATAATTGACATATATTATCACATAATGTAATGATTTGATACACATGTATATTGTGAAATGATTACCACAATAGAGTCATTTAATACAGCCATTGCTCACATGGTTACCTTTTTTTTTTCTTGCAGGGAGGGTGAGAACTTTCAAGATCTACCCTTTTAGCCAATTTCAAGTATACAATAGTGTTGTTAACTATATTCATCATGCTATACTGTACCTTGAATCCTGGACTCTTTCTTGTGGTGCTTCAGGACTCTGTTGGTATCACCTCATCTGCGAGACTTGCAGACTACCACTCTCCTCACATCCATTCAGAGTTTGGTATGATTCAATTCAACTTTCATAGGGTCCTGTGCTTACTTATATTAACCACATTCTGTTTTAACTTTTCACTTCAGTATTTTAGTCTGTCCTACTAGACAGCAACTTTTTCTCTAGATCCCCATCACCCAGAAATTATAGGCTTTTCTTTAAATATTTTATTTATTTATTTTTAGAGAGAGGGAAAGGGAGGGAGAAAAAGAGGAAGAGAAACATCAATGTGAGAGACAAACATCGACCAGTTGCCCAACCAACTGAACCACACTGGTCAGGGTGCAACTATAGGCTTAGTGCATGCTTGTCTGCTGACTGAATTAGTAAGTGAGTGGGCAACAGGGAAGAAATGGAGATACAGAGGAGAAAAATGCCAAAGAAGATATATATGTGTGTTCTTAAAGAATTAGTAAATGTTTGATAGGAAGAACATGCTATGTTCTGGAGAGGAGATGTTCAGTATATCTGGTGCCCTGAATGCCTGGAGGGAAGTCAAGGGAGACAGGGCTGGAAAGGGAAGTTGGGACCAGAGGGTGAAGGGCCTTGTGTCACCTCCTGAGGAGTTGAAAACTCATTCAGTGGTTCTCAAACTTTAGGGTGCATACTAATTCTCTAGAGGGCTTGACAAAGTGTGATTTAGTGGGCCCCGTTCCCTGACTTCTTGGTCTGGGTTGAGGCTCACAAATTTGCGTTTCTAACAGATTTTCAAGTGATGCTGATACTCTTGGCTGGGGACCAAAATGCAGAGGGCTGATCATAGAAGTCCATTCATTCATTCATTCACTCAATAAATATTTGATAAATACCAACTATGAACTTAGCATAGTTGGTAGTAGAGATACAGTGGTAAGCAGACTTGATAAAGTAGGGCTCACGGTGAGTTTATATGCAAATCTGAATAAATAAATATCCCTGTGTCACCAACGGGGCTGGTCTTGGTCTTCTAAAACTCTGCCTCCTTCAGGTTAGGCTTAATCCCAGATTCTGAGCAGGGTCAGAAGCATTCAGCTTTTGGGAGACACAGCAAGGAGTCTTTATATACCCTTAGGAAAGTAATGCCATAGACTATTCTGAAAACCTGGTAGAGGGAGGCACTGACTGCACTACTTTTTATATGGATCCTGTTTCCCCAAGGTCGTCCAGATGCATATGTTATTGGTTTATCCTAGCTGTGGCTTCCATGCAAATGTAATTGGTTTAATATCCTAGGTATTGATTTAGAGCTGTGGTTCTCACCCCTTGCTATATGATAGACTAATTGGAGGAGCTTTATTTAAAAATCCCAGTGTCCAAGCCCTTTCCTACACCAATTAATTGAGAATTTATGGGGTGGAGCCCTACCTAGATATTTTATAAAAGTTCCCCAGATGATTCTAATGCATAGCAAGGGTTGGCATCTTCTGCTATAGAATAATGTGAATCATTAACAACTGAGCATAAACATTTGTGACTGGCATAGGTCCCTAGAGGTTGCTATTGCTGGAAATGGATCCCTGAGGGTCCAGGTGGCATAAATTCTGGGTACCTTCCTAGAATCTAATGAGACACTGGAATGTGATAAATTGTTTGATTCACAGAGAGTTGTATATGGCCATTGACGACTTGAAAAGTTTCAGAAACATTGGTACTTCACTAAGAAACAATTGTCGTAGTTACATTTGCTCATTTATGCCTTCCCCATTTCATCTCAGGCAGTATAATGTCATGGTTAAGAGTCTATTCATGGTTAGATACACAAATGGTTTTGATTCCTCAATCTGTCACTATCACATGTCCTAAATTTGTGACATTCTGTAAGCCTCAGTTTCCTCATCTTAAAATCAGGGATGCTAGTATCTACCTCACAGGATTGTCGAGGGTGAGGGTTAGATCAGAAGATATATGTAAAGTACAGCACAGTGCCTGGATCATAGTAGGTGATCAGATAAATATCTGAAGGATCATGTGTCAAATACCCTCAGTAGCCACCTCTGGGTTGTGAGACTGCGAGGGTGGAGGAAATGGAAAATTTCACATTTTACTTTATACCTGCTGTATTATTTTAAACTTATAGATGGCATAACTTACCTTTGTCATTTTTGAACATGGCAAAAAAAAGGGCCAAAAGAAGCTGACCTCCATAGGGGGGTCATGTGGCCCATGCCCCCAGCAAGTATAAGAAACACTACTACCTTTACCCCATGAAAACTCATTTATTTTCCACTGCACATTTTCTAGGGCAAGATTTCACATCCAAGCCTTTTCATTTTTCATAGAATTTGAAATGCTAGAATGTTATCTTTCTATATTAAGCCCAAATCTGTCTGCCTATGATGACCTTCCATTAGGCCTACCAAGTTTTGCCTCAAAGAGCCACACAGAATACTTAATAGATTCTACTGTATCTGATACCTTATGAAAAGCCTTGATATATTTTAAGAGTCCTGTCATTTTGAAGTTGTCTCTTTTCAGAAAATCCCAAAATGGGAGGACATGACTTCCCCACACTGTCATAGACTAGGTTCTGTGTAAGTAGATATTGAAACAGACAATATGGTTCACGATCTTTATTACGGGTCAATACCTATGAAAGGATTGGAGAAAATAAGATTGGGGAGAGGAGGAAGTTGAACTGAAATTCAGGTTCAATGAAGTCTCAGCTAACCAGCTAGAGAGCTCTGGAGAGAGTATTACCTGCCAGAGTTGCCCAGAGGAAGGCTGAAATGGCCAGGCATTTTGTTCCACCTCGTTGGTCCCCGTTCCTCAGCCATGAGGGAAGGTTGTGTTTCAGGACTCACTCCTTGGCTTATAGAAGGCCATCCTGTCCATATATCTTTTACATTGTGTTCCCTCTGTATGTGTCTGAGTCCAAATTTCCTCTTCTTATAAGAACTCCACTCATATTAGACTAGGGCCCACTCTAATGACCTCATTTTAACTTAGCTACTTCTGTAAAGACCTTATCTCCAAATATGGTCACATTCTTATGCATTGGGGGTTGGGACCATAATATATCCATTTTTTTTTTTTTTGCAGGAAGACACAATTCAGCCAATAACAAGTGTGGTTAGTTTTCCTTCCATTCTTGATTCCCAGGCCTGTGTATGCTTTCTACTGGGGTCACACCACCAAAAGGAAGTGTCTGATTCAGTACATAGATTACATCTTGTAATCTTGTAAGATGATTCCCTATCCTCATCAAATGGTGCTTTTCACCTGGTTCTTTTACTTGTGCCTGAAGCAGGTCATTCCCAGGATTCATCATACCAGGCAGTTCTGGGTATTATAAGATCAATGGATCTTATACTCGTGATCCCACATATTTTGTGCTGTAAAGTGGGTATGCTTGTCTGATGTGATACTATGTTTGGTTCTCATGCTGATGAATCAAATACTCTATAAGGAGTGTAGTGCTCAAAGAGTAGTGTTGGCTATGGCCTTGTAGAGAGGAAAATTGAACTCACTCATACTGTTCCTGTGAAAATAAGCCACTCATCTTTCCAAGTAGGGAGGGCTCAATATGGCAAGCTTACCACTAAGTGGCCAGTGGGACTGTTCAAGAAACAGTGCCATAATGGGGGCTCAGTATTTGTCTTTTCTGGATATTGAGAGATAGCAATAATTAGATTAGTCTTCTTCAATGGGAGCTCATGCTGTTGGACCCACATGCAGCCTTCATCTCTGCTACCATAACCAATTGGTTTATGCATCCATCATGCCAGTTTTGGGATGCCTGATAATGAAGGTTGATTAACGTCAACTGGCCAAGTTATTCCATCAATTTAGTTTTTTAGTGCCTCTTCCATGGTAGATGTTTTCTGGTGGATGTTAGTGTTAATATGTGATAAAAATGTCTTTACACTTTGTCCTCACTTCACACAGCCATCCACATGCCTCTACCACTGAGCTCTTTGCCCTCTATATTCTCATCTGTCTCCTTCTAACCCCCTAACTACCTGGCCAGACCATTCACAACTTCTCTTTCCATAGAAAGTGAATGACTAGTACATTGTCCAAAACTTTGCCTATAAGAGTATTTTTCCTTGCCACAAACTTCTGAAGCAATCATTGAGTGATGCTGTACTTCAGGTACTATATATTTTTGGCTAGCCCCCACATATGGATGCCTATGCAGCCATAAACCAAGCTCAGGCTTTTCACTACTCTGTCAACTAGTGGTATGGGCTCTTTCATATGGCCATAAATGTCAGCTAATAGAGGGCTCTGGGGAAAGAGTGGTGGGTGACATGAGGATCTGGGCTACCTGCTTGTGCCCAGACATTTTGCTTGTGCCCTCTGGCCTTATTCATGCTTAATTTAAGATGGACTACTTCCGTCTTATGATGAATTATTGCTGGGCCCACCTAATCTTATGACTTGGTGCATCTGCTAGAACCCAGACCATAGGGAAAATTATGGACTCATAGATTCTTGATGTCTAATGGTCAGGTATTCTGTCTCTAGCAGGACCATGTAGCACACTGAGAGTTGCTTTTTTAAGTTTCCCAGGTCTTCACTGCTGTTGTCATGGTTTTGCTGTAGAACCCCAGCAACTTATTTTGTGGCTCTTCCACTGGATCTTACCAAAATCTGAAGGTGGCATTGTTCACCACTGATGCCTCCAGCACCATAGGGTCTGCTGGTCCACATGGCCCAAGAGTCAGGATTGGTTGCACTAAAGCCTGGACCTCATGCAAGGCCCTTTCCTACTCTAAGCCCCACTCAAAGCTGGCAGAATTCTATTTCACCTAGTGTATAAGCTGGAGTTATATTCGTAGGTATGGAATAAGGTGCCTCAGAACCTAAAGGGGGTCATCATGTATATGTATAGGGGCCCAATGTTTTGTTTCCTTTTTATGGTAGGAGGTGCAAGGTATGATCATTTGTCTTTTAGTTAGAAGGAGATGTTCTAGCAGAGTTTTGACCATTGGACCCCTATACATTATTAAAGACATGTAAGGCTCTGAATCTTCATAGTTTATCTCCTACCTGATGGAGTATTTGTGTCTTACCAAGGCTTCCAACATGCTTGGTACCTTTTCCTCATCCATCTTGATTAATGTGTCTTTTATACAGTGGTTCAAAGTGATATTCTTCAGGGTGTCCAAATGGTTCAGCCTGCTTTGTACTATATTATGTCAAAGGGCAGAAGAATTAACTAGCCCTGAATCAAAACTATAAATATACATTGTTGTTTATTTTCATGTGAATGCTAGCTCTTTTTGGTCCTCTTTTGTGCTTGGGACAGAATGCATTTGTCAAATCAATGTTTATAAACCATGCATTGTGGCCATATGAATCTGCTGTAGCAAAGATCCACATTTGGCAAATTGGCTACAATTAAGGGCTACTATTTGGTTGAGCTTGATATAGTTTATAGTCATCCTTCAGGAATTATTGGGTTTATGCAGAGCTGCCCTGGTGAATCAAATTAATATATGATGGGGGCCATCATACCAGCATCCTTCAGATTTTAAGAGTGGTACTAATCTCTCTTTTTTCCCTTTCCTCCTATGATGCAACATTGTTTGTTATTTACTATTTTGGTCAGGAGGCAATTTATCATATGCTTCCATTTTCCCTTACTCATTGTAATAGCTTTTGCTCTATAGTTCAAAGACCCAATGTGGCCATTTTTTCACCTGCCAAATATGTCAATATTAATTATACATCTAGACAGGGGGTAAGAGGGAATAACAATTGTGTCTACAGTTCCAGAGGATCCACTGTAAGATGAACCTTGGCCCGAACTCCATTTATTACCCAGCCCTTCTTTACCTTAACTCTAACAATGAAGGTGATAATAACACTTAAAATGTCTACATATTAGTGCCAATTTAGACCCATGTTCCAGGAGCCCTTGAAACCTCTGGGTAACTTTTCCCTAGTGTCCATTTACCTTAGTAAATGGCCATAGGTCTCTTTGGGAAAGGACTGAGGAAATCATTACTGTGCTCATGTGCCATGATTTTACAGGATCTTCTTTCTATGTACCCAGCCTCATTAATCGATGGCTCCAAGCCAGAAAACTGGCTCAGGTTTAGAAACTGGGCCAAGAATCATGAATTCCTATCAGTGTGACTGAATTTCTGTCAAAAAATGTTCATGTTCTGTCAAAAGCTGTTCATGTTCCACCTATTGCTGGTGAGGGGAGTCTCATGATCTGCCTGGCAATGAGTAATCCAGCACAAAAGGCTTGTCTTATCACCTGCTTTCTTGGATCACTCTTCACACCAATTTCCTCATGCTGGGTTTTGGGAAGAAGATACTAGGATGGAATTTGGAGTGCAGGATGTTTTTTAGGGACCAACAATCTGTGAAAAGAAGCATAATTGAGCAGAGGAGGGACTCAACTGCAGCAGAGGTCTGACAATGCCTTGGCCAACCTCATGAGGAGCTATGGAGCAAGAGTTACCCTTCACAGTTGCCTTGTGGCAGACACAAATGGCCAGGCCTCTTTACCCATCTCCCCTCTCCCACTTTACTTAGTCACTAGATGTTGGCAGCATCAACCTCAAGTTACTTTCCTTTCTGCATGCATTACCTTAGGTGAGGTTTTTTCTTGTTAGACAGACCCAAAAGGAGTGGACAGCTGATACTGTGTGTGACCATATTCCCTGAAAGTGGGTAAAAAGTCCTTTTTCTTCCTTGAAGCAGGATCTGGGTCATGTGTCTCCATGTCTTCCATTTCCCCTACCATTCATGTCACTTGTGTCAGTAGCAGTTACAGTTTTTGAACTATCTTATTAATCCAAAGATCCAGAGCATAACACAGTAATTCCCTAACTGGCACACAGTGCTACGAGACCAGCACCTGATTTGAGCAAAATCTAATACATTGGTCCATGCCCTCAAGATGGCATTTTCTTAAGTTTTTTAATAAAGTATCTCACTTTATGTAAATGTTCAAAGCTGCTATAGAGAAGAGAAAATAAAATAGCAGATATTGAAGCAGTGTATAATGGGAAGAATGTGGGTGTTGGGACTGGACGAGATTGTCTGTTATTTACTTCCTATGTACACCAGCACATACTTAGTTGTCCATAAATATTGGTGACTGTAGTTTTGTTGAGAATAGATGCCTTCCTTTAAAAAAATCAATGAATTCTTCCATCTTCTCTAGCTGTATCCTAAAATACAGCCTTTTGGTAATGTACCAAGGATCAGTAGAATGCTAAGAAAGAAGTCTCATTCAGAACTTCCGGCCAAGATGGAGGTGTAGGTGGAAACACTGTGCCTCCTCGCACAACCAAGTTTAAAGACAACAAAGTTTTAGTAACAAAAATGCAACAAAAACACAGAAAATTTAACTGTACAGAAGTCTGACAACAATGAACCATTCAGCCAGACCTGTAAGAGGGGTGGAGTCAGCGGCTGGTGGAGTGGGGTTGTGCTGGAAAAAGTGGCCAGATTGGCCCAGGTGCTCAGGTGGTGGTTGGCAGATCCCAAGTGTGGAGTGGCAATGGGCAGACCCAATGAGGGCACAAGGTGGCTGGTTGACTGCAGTCACACATTCACACTCAGATAAACCAGGTGAGGGAGTGAGCAGTGAGACAAACTGCTCAGGATAGGACCCCAGCAACAGGAATTAAAGCCTAAAAGCACAAATTAGAAAAACTTTCAGGGGTCAAGGTGCTGGGAGAAGCTCCCAGGATCACAGAGAGTTTGTTGGAGAGACCCACAGGGTCCTGAAGGGTGCACAGGCCCACACACCTGGGAGCCAGCACTAGGGGGCCCGGTTTACTTGCGGGAAGCAGCAGAGGGAACTTAAAACCGAGAGAGAGTGTGGAACAAACGCCACTGCCCCAATCTGACCCCACCCCCACACGCAGCATCATAACCCAGCCACTTGGGTTGCCCCATCCTGGTGAACACCAAAGGCTCTGAAACTCATACAGAACAGGCGTCAACAGACCAATACATTGTGGCTCAAGAAGAACAGCTCAAAGCCCCAGAGCCAATACTTCTAAGTGACCAAGAGATAGCCTACCTATCAGATGCACAGTTCAAAATACTGGTGATCAGGATGCTCACAGAACTGGTTGATTTTAGTCACAAATTAGAGGAACAAATGAAGGCTGAACTGATTAAAATGAAGGGAAATGCACAGGAAACCAATAGTGATGGAAAAGAAACTGATTCAAATCAATAGAGTGGACCAGAAGGAAGAAAAAATGACCAAACAGAAAAGAATGAAGAAACAAGAACTCAGAAAAATGAGGAGAGGCTTGGGAACCTCCAGGACATCTTTAAATGTTCCAACATCCGAATTATAGAGGTACCAGAAGGGGAAGAGGAAGAGCAACAAGTAGAAAACTTATTTCAACAAATAATAATGGAGAATTTCCCCAGCCTGGCAAAGGAAATAAACTTCCAGGAAGTCTAGGAAGCTCAGAGAATCTCAAAGAAGTTAGACTCAAGGAGAATCCTACTAAGGCACATCATAATTACATTACCCAAGATTAAAATGAAGGAGAGAATTCTAGAAGCAGCAAGTGAAAAGGAGACAGTTACCTACAAAGGAGTTCCCATCAGACTGTCAGCTGATTTCTCAAAAGAGACCTTACAGGCAAGAAGGGGCTGGAAAGAGGTATTCCAAGTCATGAAATGCAAGGACCTACAACCAAGATTGCTCTATCTAGCAAAGCTCTCATTTAGATGGAAGGGCAGATAAAGTGCTTCTCAGATAAGGTCAAGTTCAAGGAGTTCATCATCACCAAGCCCTTATTATATGAAATGTTAAAGGGACTTATCTAAGAAAAAGAAGATAAAAAATATGAACAATTAAAGAACAGCAAACTCACAGTTATTAACAACCACACCTAAAACAAAAGCAAATGAAGAGGACAGCTAGATCAGGAGTGAAACCATAGAAATGGAGATCACATGGAGGGTTAGCAACAGGGGAGTGGGAGGAGGAGAAGGGGGGAGAAGGTACAGAGAATAAGTAGCATAGATGGTAGGTAGAAAATAGATAGGGGGGAGGGCGAGAATAGTGGGGGAAATATAGAATCTAAAGAACTTGTGACACATGAACATAAACTAAAGGGGGGATAGTGGGGGAAGGGGTGTGCAGGGTGGAGGGGAATGAAGTGGGGAAATGGGACAACTGTAATGGCATAATTAATAAAATATATTTAAAAAGTTTCATTCATTAGTTAAGCTTTAATCATAGCTGTGAGCCAACACTAAAATAAGTGTTGTATAAAATCTTTACATACTTTAAAAAGCATGTTCTTCCTCTGCTGCAAGTTTTTCCTCCACTCTTCTTTAACCTTCTATTGATGACTGCTGATGCCTTGGTGAATGGAGTGTGCTGATGGACTTGAACATGGCCCCTGCAAAGGGAATTGCCCCAAATCCCTCCAGCATACTCCATTCAACAACCTCTAATAAAACACTGATTTCAAGGTACCCAAAGAGCTAGTTTGGAGCTCTTTGTTTTTCTTCTATGTCTTACGAATGTTTAATTCAGTAAGATGTCTGTCTTTCTGCCTAGGTGAAACTAGGCCATAATTAGCTTTGCCAACAGCTCTCAAATGCACAGCTGTGCTTGGATCTTCATCTTTAATCTTGAAACCACAACTGCATGTGCTTTTCAAAGTGTAACGCGTATTCTACAGAATCTGGCACAAATAATGTTATCCTCTTTATTACAAAATATTTTGTTACAAAGTCATAAGCATGTAATTCTGTAACATAACAAGATCATACTAAAGCATACCATATGACATTTTAGGTAAAATGTTCACATTAAAACTGTAAATTATTACACCCATATTATTACCCTACCAACCACAGTCAAGCAAGTGTAACTTCTGCCAGACACTGTATAATGCTACTTCTCATGTTGGCTCACAGCTGAGATTAAAACTTCACTGATGAATGAAACTTTCATATCTAAAGGCAATAGCTAAGTATTATAAGCCATGAAATGGCAGCAGTATGATAGCACACATGCTAGGAAAGTGCAAAAAGCTTTAAAAACAAGCATTTTCTGGTAATTTTAACTTTCTGACACTGTAAGAACCACCAGCTCTGTGGCTCTATACTTAAAAAGTAATGAGATCTTATTCCTGGTCATTTAAGTTTGGGCAGGGTTGGGAATATTCACTGTATTCTTTACAATCTTCATCTTCTTACATGGTAACCCTTTCCCACCAGCCACTGTCTGATCATTACCTCACTATCTACAAACCATATCCATTACCATCATCATCATAGCCATCTTCATTGTAGAGCATGACTATACCGTTGCATGAATAGGCTGGTTTTCTTCAGGACCCCTTGCCTGAATTCTTTACTCAGGTGTGTGTGTGTTCATACTCTTCACTCAGATATATATAAGTTCTGGCCTGCTTAGTAAATCACAATTAACTTGTTAATTCTGGCACTGGCAGAATAATATTATATATATATTACATATAATACACATAATATATTATATTACATAATACTATATTATATAGCATATTATATATTATAATGCATTCACCAGCAAATCTAGTTGCCTTCACATTGAAAAATATCCACAATGTGACTAATGTGTTTAATATTTTATACAGATAAAGTATCACCTGGACCATAGCAATAGCCTCCTAACTAATCTCTCTGGTCGTGCTAAGTGATGACTCTTGCCCCATGGAATCTATTCTTTTTCCAGTAGCAACCCAAATGAGCCTTTGTTAATGATAATCACTTTGTTTCACCCTCCTGCTCAGAAGCTTTTCACCATTTTTGGTTACATTCAGAGTAAAACCCATATTTCTTTTTTTTTTTACTTGCATGATTATAATTGTATGTTTCAAGAAACACTGATTGAGAAATATGTAACAACGCTTTTCTTTTCAATTTTTAAAAATTTTTAAAATTTAATTCTTATTCAAGTACAGTTTTCTGTTTTATATTCCCTGCCCTGCCCCCCCCGTGCTCCCCACCTCCCTCCCATTTCCGCCCCCTACCTTAATTATTGTCTATGTGTCCTTTATACTTATTCATGCGAATCCCTCCCCTTTCCCCCTATGATTCTCTCCCCTCTCCTCTCTGGACCCTGTCACCTGTTCCGTATTTGAGTGTCATTGGTCATATTTTGCTTGCTTGTTTGTTTTGTTGTTTAGATTCCTGTTAAAGGTGAGATCATATGGTATTTATCTTTCACCACCTGGCTTATTTCGCTCAACATAATGCTCTCCAGTTCCATCCATGATGTTGCAAAAGGTAGGAGCTCCTTCTTCCTTTCTGCAGCATAGAATTCCATTGTGTAAATGTACCATAGTTTTTTGATCCAGTCATTGACCAATAGGCATCTAGGTTGCTTCCAACTCTTGGCTATCGTAAATTGTGCTGCTATGAACATTGGGGTGCATAGGTTCTTTTGGATTGTTGTTTCAGGGTTCTTAGGATATACTCCTAATAGTGGAATTGCTGGGTCAAAAGGCACATTCATTTTTAGTTTTCTTAGAAAATTCCATACTATTTTCCATAGTGGTTGTACCAGTCTGCAATCCCACCAACAGTGAACTAGGGTCCCCTTTTCCCCACAACCTCTCTAGCACTTGTTGTTTGTTTCCTTGTTTGAAACAAACAGATAGCCATTCTGACTGGTGTTAAGTGGTATCTCATTGTGGTTTTAATTTGCATCTCTCTGATAGCTAGTAATACTGAGCATCTTTTCATGTGTCTCTGGATCCTCTGTATGTCCTCCTTGGAGAAATGTCTGTTTAAGTCCTTTGCCCATTTTTTAATTGGGTTGCTCGTCTTCTTTGAGTGGAGTCCAGTAAGTTCTTTGTATATTTTGGAGGTTAAACCTTTGTCTGAGGCATCATTGGCAAATATGTTTTCCCAAACTGTTGCTTCTCTTTTTATCTTGATACTGTTTTCCTTAGTCATGCAGAAGCTTTTAATTTTGATGAGATATCATTTGTTCATTCTTTCCTTTATTTCCCTTACTCTAGGGGATGTATTAGTAAAAATATTGCTGCTTAGGATATCTCAGATTTTCCTGTCAATGCTCTCCTCTAGGGCTTTAATGGTTTCCCGGCTTATATTTAAGTCTTTTATCCACCTTGAATTTGTTTTAGTGTATAGTGTAAGTTGGTGCTCGAGTTTCATTTTTTTTGCATGTGGCAGTCCAGTTCTCCCAACACCATTTGTTTAAGAGGCTATCTTTACCCCATTTTATGTTATTGCCCCCTTTGTCAAATATTAATTGACTGTAGAGATTTGGGTTTATTTCTGGGCTCTCTGTTCTATTCCATTGGTCTATGTGCCTGTTTTTATGCCAGTACCAGGCTCTTTTGATTACAGTGGCCTTGTAATACAGTTTGATATCAGGTATTGTGATCCCTCCTATTTTGTTCTTCTTTCTCAACATTGCAGCTGCTATTCAGGGTCTTTTATGGTTCCATATAAATTTTTGAAGTGTTGGTTCTATGTCTGTGAAATATGCCATTGGTACTTTAATAGGTATTGCAGTGAATGTGTAAATTGCTTTGGGTAGTATGAACATTTTGATGATGTTAATTCTTCCAATCCATGAGCATGGTATATCTTTCCATTTGTTTGTGTCTTCCTTGATTTCTTTCTTCAGTGTTGTGTAGTTTTCTGCATACAGATGTTTTACCTCCTTGGTTAGGTTTATTCCCAGATATTTTATTTTTGTTTTTGGTATATCGAATGGGATTTTTTTCTTGATTTCTGCTTCTGTTGATTCATTGTTGGTATACAAAAATGCCTTTGATTTCTGGATATTGACTTTGTATCCCGCTGTTTTGCTAAATTCATTTATTAGTTCAAGCAGTTTTTTGGTGGAGGCTATAGGATTTTTCATGTACACTATCATATCATCTGCAAACAATGACAGTTTTGTTTCCTTTTTTCCGATCTGGATGCCTTTTATTTCCTTTTCTTGTCTGATCGCTTTGGCTAGAACTTCTAATACTATATTGAATAGACATGGTGAAAGTGGGCAACCTTGTCTTGTTCCTGATCTTAGTGGAACAGCTTTTAGTTTTTGCCCACTGAGTATGATGTTGGCTGTAGGTCTTTCATATATGGCCTTTATTATATTGAGGAATGTTCCCTCTATTCCCATTTTTCTGAGAACCTTTATTATAAATGGGTTTTGTACTTTATCAAAAGCTTTTCCCGTGTCTATTGTCATGCTCATGTGGTTTTTGTCTTTGCTTTTGTTTATGTGATGTATTACATTTACTGATGTGAATATTGAACCATCCTTGCATCCCTGGGATGAATCCCACTTGGTCGTGGTGTATGATCTTTTTGATGTATTGTTGGATGCGATTTGCCAATATTTTATTGAGGATTTTAGTGTCTATGTTCATCAGCGATATTGGCCTGACGTTTTCTTTCTTTGTTGTGTCCTTATCTGGTTTTGGAATAATTAGGATGATGCTGGCTTCATAAAAAGAGTTGGGGAGTTTTCCTTCCTTTTGGATTTTTGGAATGGTAATCCAAATAGAAGAATGGAGGAATAGGGGTTAGCTCCTCCTTAAAAGCTTTGTAGAATTCTCCTGTGAAACCATCTGGTCCAGCTTTTGTGTGATGGGAGTATTTTGATTACTGCTTCAATTTCACCTGCTCTTATTGGCCTGTTCATATTTTCTGATTCTTTTTCATTGAGTTTTGAAAGATTATATTTTTCTAGAACTTTGTCCGTTTCACCTAGGTTTTCAAATTTCTTGGCATACAGTTCTGCATAGTAATTTCTTACAATCCCTTCTATTTCTGTGGTATCAGTTGTAATCCCTCCTGTTTCATTTCTGATTGTGTTTATTTGGGTCCTGTCTCTTCTTGTCTTGATGAGCGTACTTTAAAGGTTTGTCTACTTTGTTTATCTTTTCAAAAGCCAACTCCTAGATTCATTGATCCTTAGAATTGTGCTTTTAGCCTCGATGTCATTTAATTCTGCTCTGACCTTGCTTATTTCCTTCCTTCTACTTGCTCTGGGCTGTCTTTGTTTTTGTTTCTCAAGTTCTTGGAGGCATTGTAAAATTCATATTTCTTTTCATCTACCATGAACCCCTGCCTCGTCTAGGTTCCCCTGACCTCATAAGCTTTATGTCTTATCACTCTTCTCCTTTCAAATTCTGCTCCAGCCACACTGGATAAAATAAGATAAGGCAAATGTTATAGGATGCATAATGGGAATTTTCCAGTAGTCCTGGAAGTTAAGGTTGAAGCTCAAAACTAGGGGCAATGGGTGTTAGATAAATGAATAATTAAAGCTTACAGTCATTCATCACTTACTCTGTGCCAGACATATTTCTAAGTGCTTTCACATGGATTTACTCATTTAAACACAACTCCCTGAAGGAGGTACAATTATCATTCTCCTTTCACAGAAAAGAAAACTGAAGTGCAGAGATAATCCACAACTTGCTTGAAGTCACACAATGAATGCTAGGGGCAAGAGTTAAATCCAGGTAGTCTGATTCTGCAGTACCTGTTCTTCACAGCCACATTTTAGCTGTTCCTTGCAATCTCACAGGATCAGCCAAAGAACTACCAAACACATCATTGCAATACTTGCTAAAAGGTAAGTATTGCAATAAGTATTGCAACTGCCCCTTTAGAGCCTCACCTTCCACCCCATACAACCTAGATAAGTAGAAGACTGGGGCTTTTTGAAGGGCAGGGCCTTGAGTGAGAAGGAATTTGTATTAGTGGGTTATTATCAAGCTAAGTGGGGGTATTTTCCTTCTCTCCCCATGGGGGCAAAGGACTCATCAGTTTCAAGCCAAATGAGATTGAACTGCTGATATGTTCCAGAGTACCAATGCAGTGAGCTATTTAATGTCAGGGCCTATATCTTTTTGGGTCTCTGTATCCACAGTTCCTAGCATAGTGCCAGGCACAAGGTAGGAGTTTGGTACACAACTGAGCAATGCACAGCTGCACCAGAGGTTTTGTACACCATTGAGCACTCCCTTCAACTGGTTGGGGAACACCCAGGAAATAAGATGGGTGGGTTGGACCTTGAGTTGCTTATGATCTAGACAGGGTGATGGAAAGCAGAGCAATTATGGGGCGGGTGGGGGGAAGACAAGCACAAAAAGACAGAGAAAAGTCCGGTCGCTAAGTATGAAAAACTAAAGATAACTCTTGTTTCCAAGTATGAAACTAAAGGAAATCAGCAAGGAGGGCTTAGTAAAATTGCAGCTATTATTGTCTTCATGTAGTGAATGTCAAAACAAGATGTGAACTGATGATGCTGGACGTGGATTTATGCCCATAGGGCAATCAGGCATGCCAGGAAAGTTCAGTCACTTGATTCTGGAGCCCATCTCCTGGTTCATGTGATTGACTGAGGCCCAAAGACATAGGAACATTATTACAGGAAAAATCATGATAATGAAACTTGCTGGAAAATAATGACTACATCTTCCAGCTATATCTGATTCTACTACATCTGCACCCATCAACTCAGTCAGCAGTGCCAGAGTCACTTGAGTAACTGTAGCCAGAGTCAGGGGGCTGCCAGCTCTGGCTCTTGCAGTAGACCCTGGAGCTGGGAAAATGGAGTAAGCAGGTGTGGGAGATGGATCTACTTTGAACAGGGAGCATGGGCAAGTAGATTAGAGAGGTTTGTTTACTAACAGGTGGCAGAGTAGTATGGATTATTGATTATAAGCTAGGGCATTGGAGCCACACTGTCTGGCTTCAAATTCTGGCTTGCTTAGTAAACCACAATTAACTTGTTAATCCTGGCACTGGCATATGAGATGTTAATTAACTCTTATACAACTCTGTTTGCTCATCCATAAAGTGGAATTCATAATAGTTCTTACTTCATGGGATTGTTATGAGAGTTAAATGAAATAGTGTACATAAAGTGTTTGGAATTTAGCTTGTACTTAAGAAATATTTGCTATTTTTATTATTTATATTACTATTGTCTCTGACCAATATTTTTCACAGTATGGTTTCAATCCAGCAATAGATGAGAAAAATCATTTAAGCATTCATGACGTGAATGTTTCATTAATAAAATAGGATTAAATAAAAAATGTGTGCCCTGGCTGGTGTAGCTCAGTGGAGTGAGCATGGGCCTGTGAACCAAAGGGTTCCTGGTTTGATTCCCAGTCAGGGCACATGCCTGCATTGTGGGCCATGTCCCCAGTACAGGGCGTGTGAGAGGCAACCACACATTGATGTTTCTCTCCCTCTCTTTCTCCTTCCTTTCCCCTCTCTCTGAAAATAAATAAAATAAATATGAGTTCATTGTATGTTATAAATGTCATTTCATGAAACTTGTTTCAGGTGTTTGTGTGCATGTATATTATACATGGATACACGGACACATAGATACATGCATATGCATGAGCACACCTGAAAATATGTACACACTTGTATGTGTAAAGATATATATGTTATAGAAACACAAACATACATTCACATGCATACACACATGCACAAACACATGCATAAAGATATACACATATATACATGCACACATTTACACATACATATATACAGATTCATATTCGTACATATACAAATACATATTTATCAATACAAACATGCAATGCACTGATACATGTAAACATACTCATACCATATACACATAAACCCATACACATAATACATATATGCAGCTAGGGACTACATATCTCAGTATTGATTATACAGGGGTAGGGAAAACAAAGTTTATAGTTGTGACTACACAAAGCACAGGGTTTATTCTTGTATTATTATTTATTAATTATTGTATTATTTATTTGTGTTACAACTGTAAACCTACTTTTGCCCACCAACCCCATAGTTTGATGGGGCCATGTGACTAGTTCTCACCAACTGCTTATGGATAAAGAAATTTGTATTACTTCCAGACAAGTCATGCACATTTTCTTCAACCCCTTTTGCCTTTTTACAGACCAGATGCAGAGGAGCATAGTGATCAGGGGAGCCATGTGTTGAAGGTAGAAAGAGCCTGGGTCTCTGAGTCACTGCTTATGAGAGAGCTGTCTGCATAATAGGAATAGCCTTTTAGACTTATGAGTGACAAGTAAAGTTCTATTATAATTGAATCTATCACATATGAGTCTGTTTTTTGAGTTACCTTACTTTAACTAATACAAGTACCTTATGTTAGTTGCATCTCTCTGGATTTATAATTAAGATAGAACATTCCCTGAGTCTGGTCATTCTCTTAGTAGATTTGGGATGCTATAACAAAAAATATCATAGACTGGGTAGCTTATAAGAAACAAATTTATTTATTACAGTTCTGTATGCTTGGAAGTCCAAGATTGAGGCTCTGGCAGATTCAATGTCTGGTGATGGCCTGCCTCCTGGTTCATAAACAGCTGTCTTTTCAGTGTCCTCACATAGCAGAAGGGTGAAGGAGCTCTCTGAGGTTTCTTTTATAAGGGCAATTATGCCATTCATGAGGGTTCCACCCTTATGACCCAATCACCGTCCAGAGGTCCTGCCTAATACCATCACATTGGGTGTTAGGATTTTGACATATGAAATTTGAGGGATCACAGAGTCAACCTAAGGAAGTCATGGATTCAAAGTACTATGGGGCTATCTAGAACCATTTCTACTGATTTTGACCATTAGTACTTGTGCTCTCCAAGTAGGCTGAAGATTTTTTAATTAAGGAAAAAAAGCAGCTAAATTATTATTCACCTTCAGATACTTTAATTGGTGCCAAACATATAAAGATTATTTATTTTGTTTAATAAACAGATACAAAATACTTACTATACCTGGCACTGTTAAAACTGCTTTTAAAATATTAACTCATTCAATTTTCTCAACAATTCTATGAGTTAAGCTCTATTACTACCTCAAATTTACATGTGAGGAAACTGAGGTGTGGAGACATTAAATCATTTGCCCAAGGTCACACAGCTAATAAGTAGCAAAGTCGGGGAGGAAAACCGAGGCATTCTGGCTCCAGAGCTCATGCTTTTATCTACCATGCCAGATTGCTTCCCATCAAGGGATGAACTGTGTGTTTTTTTTCTCTTGTTCTACTCTTGGTGGAGAGCATATCTGACCTTCCCGCAATCTTAAAAAAAGGTAGTGCATTTTAAAGGAGTGTTTGGGTCCATGGTTTTGTTTTCAGCAGAAGACACCCTCCAATCCCTGGATTCTTCCTGAATTAGGAAGTAGATGTCTGCTACTTACTGCCCCCACCTTGCCATTATGAGTGTCCCTTGAAGGTTGCATGTGTGCTCATGGAGGAAGGCAGCCAGCCCCATTGAGCTGCTTTGCTTGTGAGAATTAATAGGATCACAGCACACAGTAGTATGATTGCAAATAGAAATACTGCTCTGCACAAACAAATCTGTTTCTTGCTTCATGCCAAGAACTACAGTGGGTAAACTCATTCAAATTGGCCATGATGCATGGAGTGTTGTTTTTTCTGTAACAAATCCTTGGCCTTGGCTAGAGCTCATTAGTCCATGATCCCAGTTAGTGAGTGTTCAGTGGGGCAGAAGTGGCCCATGGCTCTGAGTTGTCAAGGGTCTGCCTTGTCTTTGAGAGAGAGGTAAATATCCCACCACCAGCAATCATCTCTTGTCTTCACTAAAACTGATTTTGGTTAGGTCATTAATTCTCATACTCCCCCTTTTTTACTCTCCATTTAGAAGTTCTGATGGGAGTCTTACAACTCTTTATTACATTTTATTGCTAGAGCTAACCTTATCCCTACCTCCACTAACCCATTATTGAGGCACCCCCTCAACCTTGTTTTGGTCTTTGTCCCTTCTTTAAAAATCTCCAAGAACATGATATTTCTAAATGTTTACATTTCAACAAAAAAAATCATAATAACTAAGAGTATCAGAGCTGAAAGGGCCCTTAGAGAGGATTTTCTACCCTAACCCCTTCATTTTATAACTAAGAATACCAAAGCCAGGAGGAGGATGATTCACTGCAAAGGTGTGTGCCTGGAAGTGGAAGTGAGCAAAAGTACTTTGGAGGTTTGACCCATGTCCCTAAGTCAGGGCTACTACACTGAGAAGCCATAGCTGCCTGGGCAAAATTATGCCTTGGGATTGGCCTTAGAAGCAGTGCACTTAGAGCCTAGACTTCAGTTTAAGGGGCTACATGATTTAGTGAGAAATGGTTGCAACCCAAGGCTAAAAAGTAGAAATAAATAATAGATCCCAAACGTCTGATCCCCTAATCTAATCAGATGCTATGCTGTTTGCTTACATGCTCAATTTTTGACACAAATAAAGGTTAACTGTCACACTGATATTATCTCATGTGAGTGTCACTGTAATATTCCAAGGTTGGCTTTATCTTGTTTTACAGATCAGCAAACTGAGGACAAGAACTATTAAATAACTTGCCAAGGGTAACAGCAAGTAACGGCAGACCCAAGGTTCACGCCTAGCTCTGTCTTGCTTCACAGTTCACATGTTAAACCCTGAGCCAAGAGGGGACTGCTTCACCACAATATGAGACTCTCAGAGGCTCTCCTCCCAGAAGTATGCTGAGATTGGGGCCTTCTGAGAGCTCTTTGCCCATTTTGGGGGGGATAATCAGTAGCATCTAAGAACCATGCCCTGGCTGGCAACCAGGCCTTATTATGGACTCTAGGGATAGCAGGAGTTTGGCTTTTACAGCCCATTGTCCCTTGGTAACTCATCATTTCCCCAGGTGACAAGCTGGCAAGTGGCCCACTGAAGTTGTTCTACAAATGATCTGTACCATAAACTTCACAATAACCTACTGGGAAGTTAATGGGTTTGTTTCTGAAGAATTGAGGCACTTCAGAAGAGAAGCAGTTTATTGTGTTTTCATTTTATTCCAGAGAGAGAGAGGGCTCATTAATAGTGAAGTCTGTAGCATGCTTGGAATATGGGCAGGTGAGCAAGAAGAAGAGTAGAGCAGAGTTCTTGTCACTGGAATGAGGTCTCACCTGTGTAAAGCTGTGATTCCTGTCAATACCATCTAGGTCTCACTCCCTTCATTCCTTTGCTATAGTGTAGTGAAGAAGAGAAAGGCAAAACAAGTTTGCCTCCTCTGAGTATGTCCTTGAATGAATCCATGTGTCCTGGCACTTGGGGAACTGGGCAAAACTCAGTGATAATAGCCAATATTTTATGTAGCACACAGTATATGTTATATGATATTTTAAGTGCTTTATATACCCATTAATTCACTCAATACTCATAGCAACCTTAAAAGGTAGCTTCTTTTCAATTATTGTCATCATCACTTCACAGATTTAGAAACTGAGGTACAGAAAATTATTGAAACTTGCTCAAGAATGCATAGCTAGGAGATGAGCATATCAGCTTTGTAAACTCAGGCAGTATACTTTATAGTGTGTGTACGTGATTATACCATTCTACCTCACAGAGAGAAATAGTGGCTAAAATATGATTGTGCATATCCTTTGAGGACAGGCTGCTACTGTTCTGACTTGAACAGGGCCCCAGTACTTGCCAGGCTATTGAGAAAGACTGCAGTGTGATGCACTGACCTTTATGCTGTATCCATGAGTGTTTGCTTGTTTTCCATCCCTATTCTGTATGGCTCATGTCAGGGCTACCAAGATCAAGATGGTTAACATCCAGCAAACCAAAAATTCTGGATTTATCTCTTCTGTAAAACTGAAAATTGAGCCATTTTTTCTAGTCAACTGATTCCATTCTTGTTCATTCTTTTGTGGACCAAGTCAGCCTTTTGTTCAAATGTGTGTGAAGATAACACCATCACTTACCTTGCTATGTCTTGTTCCCGGAGAAAACTGAGAAGGCATACTTATCAGTAGTGCAGTCAAATAATCTCTGAAATTGGCTCGTTTCAAACAATTTCAACTACAAAACTATATAGTCTGCAGGTGGAGATTGGAATTCTAAGCATTTTTGAAATTTCCGATAATTGCAAAAAATTTTCAAGCCTAACTTCAAGATTTTCATAGTCCCGAAGCTCACTATTTTACTGCAAAAAAAGAGTAACAAGTGGCAAGGAAAATTTGATATTTGGTACCCTAAATTCAGAAAAATGCAAGTGGTTTTATTTTTTTCTATTTTTTATTTTTTTAAATATAATTTTTATTTAATTCTTGTTCAAGTACAGGTTTCTGTCTTATATTCCCAACCCTGCCCGCCACCCGCGCCATGCTCCCCGCCTCCCTCCCCTTTCCAACCCCCACCCTTAGTTATTGTCCATGTGTCCTTTATACTTGTTCATGTGAGTCCATCCGCTTTTCCCCTATGATTCTCTCCCCTCTCCCCTCTGGACCCTGCCAGCCTGTTCCGTATTTGAGTGTCATTGGTCGTATTTTGCTTGCTTGTTTGGTTTGTTTAGAATCCTGTTAACGGTGAGATCATATGATATTTGTCTTTCACCGCCTGGCTTATTTCGCTCAGCATAATGCTTTCCAGTACCATCCATGATGTTGCAAAGGGTAGTAGTTCCTTCTTCCTTTCTGTGGCATAGAATTCCATTGTGTAAATGTACCATAGTTTTTTGATCCAGTCATTTACCGATGGGCATCTAGGTTGCTTCCAACTCTTGGCTATCGTGAATTGTGCTGCTATGAACATCGGGGTGCATAGGTTCTTTTGGATTGGTGTTTCAGGGTTCTTAGGATATACTCCCAAGAGTGGAATTGCTGGGTCAAAAGGCACGTTCATTTTTAGTTTTCTTAGAAAATTCCATACTGTTTTCCATAGTGGTTGTACCAGTCTGCAATCCCACCAACAGTGAACTAGAGTCCCCTTTTCCCCACAACCTCTCCAGCACTTGTTGTTTGTTTCTTTGTTTATGATAGCCAATCTGACTGGTGTTAAGTGGTATCTCATTGCGGTTTTAATTTGCATCTCTCTGATAGCTAGTGATATCGAGCATCTTTTCATGTGTCTCTGGATTCTCTGTATGTCCTCCTTGGAGAAATGTCTGTTCAAGTCCTCTGCCCATTTTTTGATTGGGTTGCTTGTCTTCTTTGAGTGGAGCCGAATGAGTTCTTTGTATATTTTGGAGATTAAACCCTTATCTGAGGTATCATTGGCAAATATGTTTTCCCAAGCTGTTGCTTCTCTTTGTATCTTGATACTGTTTTCCTTAGCCATGCAGAAGCTTTTAATTTTGATGAGATCCCATTTGTTTATTCTTTCCTTTATGTTCCTTGCTCTAGGGGACGTATCAGTAAAAATATTGCTGCGTGGAATATCTGAGATTTTCTTGCCAAGGCTCTCCTCTAGGGTTTTAATGGTTTCACGGCTTATATTTAAGTCTTTTATCCACCTTGAATTTATTTTGGTGTATGGTGTAAGTTGGTGCTCAAGTTTCATTTTTTTGCATGTAGCTGTCCAGTTCTCCCAACACCATTTGTTGAAAAGGCTGTCTTTACTCCATTTTATGTTATTGCCCCCTTTGTCGAATATTAATTGACTGTAGAGAGTTGGGTTTATTTCTGGGCTCTCTGTTCTATTCCATTGGTCTATGTGCCTGTTTTTGTGCCAGTACCAGGCTGTTTTGATTACAGTGGCCTTGTAATACAGTTTGATATCAGGTATTGTGATCCCTCCTACTTTGTTCTTCTTTCTCAAAATTGCAGCAGCTATTCGGGGTCTTTTCTGGTTCCATATAAATTTTTGAAGTGTTTGTTCTATGTCTGTGAAATACGCCATTGGTACTTTAATAGGTATTGCATTGAATCTGTAAATTGCTTTGGGTAGTATGGACATTTTGATGATGTTAATTCTTCCAATCCATGAACACGGTATATGTTTCCATTTATTTGTGTCTTCCTTGATTTCTTTCTTCAGTGTTGTGTAGTTTTCTGCATACAGGTCTTTTACCTCCTTGGTTAGGTTTATTCCCAGATATTTTATTTTTCTTTTTGCTATATCGAATGGGATTTTTTTCCTGATTTCTGCTTCTGCTGCTTCATTGTTGGTATACAAAAATGCCTTTGATTTCTGGATATTAACTTTGTATCCCGCTGTTATGCCAAATTCATTTATTAGTTCCAGCAGTTTTTTGGTAGAGGCTATAGGGTTTTCCATGTACACTATCATGTCATCTGCAAACAATGCCAGTTTTGTTTCCTCCTTTCCGATTTGGATGCCTTTTATTTCCTTTTCTTGTCTGATCGCTGCAGCTAGAACTTCTAATACTATATTGAATAGAAGTGGTGAAAGTGGGCAACCTTGTCTTGTACCTGATCTTAGTGGAAAAGCTTTTAGTTTTTGCCCATTGAGTATGATGTTGGCTGTAGGTCTTTCATATATGGCCTTTATTATATTGAGGAATGTTCCCTCTATTCCCACCTTGCTGAGTACCTTTATCATAAATGGGTGTTGTACCTTATCAAAAGCTTTTTCCGCATCTATTGATATGACCATGTGGTTTTTGTCTTTGCTTTTGTTTATTTGGTGTATTACATTTATTGATTTGCGTATATTGAACCATCCTTGCATCCCTGGGATGAATCCCACTTGGTCGTGGTGTATGATCTTTTTGATGTATTGTTGGATGCGATTTGCCAATATTTTATTGAGGATTTTAGCATCTATGTTCATCAGTGATATTGGCCTGTAATTTTCTTTCTTTGTTGTGTCTCTATCTGGCTTTGGAATTAGGGTGATGCTGGCTTCATAAAAAGAGTTGGGGAGTTTTCCCTCCTTTTGGATTTTTTGGAATAGTCTGTGAAGAATAGGGGTTAGCTCTTCCTTAAAAGCTTTGTAGAATTCTCCTGTGAAACCATCTGGTCCAGGGCTTTTGTGTGATGGGAGTTTTTTGATTACTGCTTCAATTTCATTTGCTGTTATTGGCCTGTTCAGGTTTTCTGCTTCTTTTTCATTGAGTTTTGGAAGATTATATTTTTCTAGAAATTTGTCCATTTCACCTAGGTTTTCAAATTTCTTGGCATACAGTTCCACATAGTAATTTCTTACAATCCTTTCTATTTCTGCAGTATCAGTTGTAATCTCTCCTCTTTCATTTCTGATTGTGTTTATTTGGGTCTTCTCTCTTCTTTTCTTGATGAGCCTACTTAAAGGTTTGTCTATTTTGTTTATCTTTTCAAAAAACCAACTCCTGGATTCATTGATCCTTAGAATTGTGCTTTTAGTTTCTATGTCATTTAATTCTGCTCTGATCTTGGTTATTTCCTTCCTTCTACTTGCTCTGGGCTGTCTTTGTTGTTGTTCCTCGAGTTCTTGGAGGCGTCGGGTTAGGTTGTTTGTTTGAAATGTTTCTATCTTCTTTAGGTAGGCCTGTATTGCTATGAACTTCCCTCTCAGGACTGCCTTCACTGTGTCCCATAGGTTTTGGGTTGTTGTGAGATCATTTTCATTTGTTTCCAGAAGCTTTCTGATTTCTTCCCTAATTTCAATCTTGACCCATTCGTTGTTTAATAGCCTACCATTCAGTCTCCACGATTTTGGGTGTTTTGGGTTTTTTTCATTGGGGTCGGTTTCCAATTTCAGTCCCTTGTGATCAGAGAAAATGCTTGGTATGATTTCTATTTTCTTGAATTTATTGAGACTCGTTTTGTGTCCTATCATGTGATCTATCTTTGAAAATGTTCCATGTGCGTTTGAAAAGAAAGTGTATTTAGCTTCTTTGGGATGGAGGGCTCTATATATATCAATTAGGTCCATTTCGTTTAGGGTGTCATTTAATGCTGCAATATCTTTGTTGATATTTTGTTTGGAAGATTTGTCCAATTTAGACAGTGGGGTGTTAAAATCTCCTACTATAATTGTGTTGCTGTCAATTTCTTTCTTGAGGTCCTCCAGAATTTTCTTTATATATTTGGGTGCTCCTATGTTGGGTGCATATATATTTACGATGTTAATGTCTTCTTGGTGGATTCTCCCTTTGAGTATTATGAAGTGACCTTCTGGGTCTCTCTTTATGGCCCTTCTTTTGAAGTCTATTTTGTCTGATATGAGAATTGCTACCCCGGCTTTTTTTTCTTGTCCATTTGCTTGGAAAATTTGGTTCCATCCTTTCACTTTTAGTCTGTGGTGGTCCTTTGACCTGAGGTGGGTCTCTTGTAGGCAGCATATGTGTGGGTCATGCTTTCTTATCCATTCAGCTATTCTATGTCTTTTAATTGGTGCATTTAATCCATTTACGTTTAAGGTTATTATTGAAAGGTACTTATTCATTGCCATTTGTGTACCTGTGTTCCTCTCTATCTCTCTCTTTTCCTTCCTTTCCTAAAGCAGTCCTTTTAGTAATTCTTGTAGAGCTGGTTTGGTGGAGGCGTATTCTTTTAGACTTCTTTTGTCTTGGAAGCTCTTTATTTGGCCTTCTATCTTGATTGAGAGCCTTGCTGGGTACAATAGCCTTGGTTGTAGGCCTCTGTTTCTCATTACTTGGAATATTTCCTGCCATTCTCTTCTTGCTTGGAATGTTTCCGTTGAGAAGTCAGTAGCCAACCTTATTGGGACCCCCTTGTATGTTATTTCCTTTTTCTCCCTTGCTGCCTTTAGGATTTTCTCTTTGTCTTGGAGGTTTGCCATTTTAATGATGATGTGTCTTGCAGTAGGCCTCTTTGGGTTCCACCTGTTTGGGACTCTCTGCGATTCCTGAATCCGTGTGACTTTCTCTCTCCTCAACTTAGGAAAATTTTCCGTAATTACTCTTTCAAGGAGGTTTTCTATCCCTTGTTCTTCTTCCTCTCCTTCTGGTATTCCTATTATTCGGATATTATTACGTTTCATGTTGTCTTGCATTTCTCTTAAATTCTCCTCATTTTTTCTGATTCTCTTTTCCATTATTTGGTCTGTCTGGGAGATTCTTTCTATCCTGTCTTCTATCTTACTTATGCAATCTTCCGCCATATCGATTCTATTCTTCATACCTTCTACTGTGTTCTTCAGTTCAGAAATTGTATTCTTCATTTCCTCTTGGCCTTTACTAAGGGTTTCCATTTCCTTTTTCATGTTGGTGTAGTTTGCAGAGAGCTCACTGTAGCTCCCCTGTAGTTTCTGGTAGCTTGTTGTAAGCTCTTTGAATTTCCTGATAGCCAGTGCTTTGAATTCAATACCTGATAGTTGGCTTGCCTCTATTTCATCTAACGTTCATTCTGAGACTTCCTCCTTTTCTTTCATTTGGGGGTTGTTTCTTTGTCTTCCCATTGTTTGTGTTGCTCTTCTTGTTGGCTTCAGCTTCTTAAAGTGGTCTGTTCTGGGTTCCTGGGTTTATGGTGTGAACTTCTGTGGTAAGATGCCTGTGAGATTCAGTGGTGCAGGCTCCTGCAGGTATTTTGGTGTTCTCCACTTCCACCTACTCCTCTTGTTGGCTCCCAGCTGGTCAAACCTTTTGTTCTGGTCTCCCTAGCTGTAGCAGCCTGAGGGGCTATTAGTGTGGCCTCTCTCCTCTAGGTGAACTTAGCTGGTCTCGCCAGTGCCCTCCCAAGATCTAGAATGGTGCTGCTCTCCGGTGCCCCGCTGAGAGCAGGTTTTTCCCCAGGCTTCCGAACTCTGGCCTGGCGTGAGGGCACACACCCCCAGCTAGGCTTTCCTGGTCTTGCAGGCTTGGGCTTGGACCTTTCCCAGTGCTGTGGCTGCGCATGCTGGGCAACTCACAATTCTTCCAAGCTGGCAACCACAGCCTGACTCCCGGTGCTTCTCAGTCTGAGCCCAGCTGGGTAGGGATGGATCTGGTGATTGGTGCTTCCCCAGGGGCCCTTTCAGTCCCGAGCAGTGCCCCAAGGCTGTGTGAGCGCCCGCTGGAGTCCCCTGCTGGAGTCCCCCCGGTATCCGGAATGCGCACCTCCGGGAATGCGAGCCACCCAGACCTCTAAGGCGGCAACTACAGCCTGCCTTCTGGTGCTTCTCAGCCTGGGCCCGGCTGGGTAGGGAGGGAGCTGGTGACTGGTGCTCTTCCAGGGGCACTGACCATATCCCGAAGCTCCCCTGAGACTGTGGGAACGCCGGCTCAGGCTACTGGGAATGCTGGGGCCCCTCAGTTCCCCAAACTGGCAAACACAGCCTGACTCCACGGGTTATTAGAGTTCTCCGGTTTGCTTCCCAATGTCCACTCCTCTCTCTGCCACTACAGGCAAACCGATTTCTCCTGGTGTTTTCCAATCTGCACCCTGCTGGTTAGAGATGATGCCGGTGACTAGTTCTCTCATAGGGTTGTTGTTGTTGCCCTCCCTCGGCTCTCAGAGATCAGGGCGGTCCTGCCAGGGCCCTGGCGCTGCTGGAGAAGGGCCCGCAGCCTCTGTGCTGTTCCCTCGTACCTTGCTGATCTGCGGTCGTCTCCTCTCCTCAACCTCTGGTCATTCAGTGTCCACTATACTCTCTGGGGTCCTGCCGTCCCATATGCTGGGTCCCTGTTGGGTGTTCGCCGTGCTCCTCTGCAGAGCAGCCTGTTTTTTCTCTGGCGCATGAAGGGATGCGAAATCCTTTGTCCTACTCCACCGCCATCTTCCCCCAAGTGGTTTTAAATATTACAAATATGTTCTTTTTAGAAGCCCCAAACTCTTACTCACTCAGTTTAGAAGGCTGATCAAAATAAAATAAAATAAAATAAAATAAAATAAATAGCAAGGGTTTCTGCTCCAATTAGGTCTGTCTCAGTTTGCATGACATCCAATCTGTTAGCCCCATATTCTAATCAGCATCTGTGCTTAGCTTTTAGGATGGCAGTATTTGCTTTGAGGTTTATAGACCATATCATAGTTCAAAGGATTCCATTATACCCAAGGAAAGAGAATTTATGGATGCCAGTAGGTGATGCTATATTTGATTCCTGGCATCAGTGTTTGGTACTATCCTTCACAAGTCCCTGTGGGTAACTGGGATTTGATAGAATTACAAATAATATATTTACGGTAAAATCTTGGTTTCTAATTACATTGTTTTTACAGCAGTAACTCCAGATAATGTTCATAGGCTGATTCTAATAAAAGGGTACCCCAGGGAAATCATTCCATTGAAGAGAACATGGAAACAACCGGGGTTTGAACAAGGTGTAAATCTTCATTTCGCACTTCAAGAAATTGAACCACAAGGTTCAAGAGAAGTTTTTCATGTATTAGTAAGTCCACACTAAATTTACTGCCTCAGGCAAACAGACCAACAGACAAGTATACAAGTAAAACATTTGTAGGTCTTCCTTAGAATGGGAAACAATATGATTAAACTGATATGTGCAATTTCTAAGGAAACTAACAGGAATGTAAGTGTAAACTTATTTGTTAAAATATACATAACTGTGAAATAAAAGAGTGTGTAATAAATTTAGCAGGTGGAGTGGACTTTGTTCTTCTCGTACATATCACTTAAAAATAATATTCTATTTAGAAAATACATATGCAAGTCCCACATTTTATAATCACCCTGACTCTCAAAGTTCATGCATAGTGCTTTTATATCAGGTGACATCTTTCTTCAACCTTATGTCTTCCATTTCTTTTTTAAGTTTTCTATTTTTCTATCAGATTGCAATTGGAGCAGCATCTTTGGGAAGATCAATTTAGAACAGTTCTTACCTTTAGTTTTTTTTGTTTTCAAAAGGAAAAGACTACTTCCGGCCAAGTTGGAGGCGTAGGTGGAAATACTGTGCCCCCTCCCACAACTAAATTTAAAGACAGTGAAGTTTTAGAAACAAAAACAAAGCCAAAACAGTGAAAATTGAACTGTACGGAAGTCTGACAGCAACGAACCATTTGGCCAGACCGTTTCACAACCCAGTGACTGGGTTGCCTGGCCCTGGTGAACACCTAAGGCTCCGCCCCTCATACATAACAGGTATGAACAGACCAAACATTATGACTCAAGAACAGCTCAAAGCCCCAGAGCCTATAATTCTAAGTGACCAAGAAATAGCCAACCTTTCAGATGCACAGTTCAAAATATTGGTGATCAGGATAATCACAGAACTGGTTGATTTTAGTCACAAATTAGAGGAACAAATGAAGGCTAAACTAATTGAAATGAAGGGAAATGCACAGGGAACCAATAGTGATGGAAACGAAACTGGGGCTCAAATCAAGCAAGTGGAACAGAAGGGAGAAAAAAATGACCAAACAGAAAAATATGAAGAAACAAGAATTCAAAAAAATGAGGAGAGGCTTAGGAACCTCCAGGAGATCTTTAAACGTTCCAACATCCGAATTATAGAGGTACCAGAAGGGGAAGAGGAACAGCCATGAGTGGAAAACTTATTTGGACAAATAATGAAGGAGAACTTTCCCAATCTGGCAAAGGAAATAGACTTCCAGGAAATCCAGGAAGCTCAGAGTCCCAAAGAAGGTGGATCCAAGAAGGAACACACCAAGGCACATCATAATTACATTAGCCAAGATTAACATGAAGGAGAGAATCCTAGAAACAGCAAGAGATAAGGGGACAGTCACCTACAAAGGAGTTCCCATCAGACTGTCAGCGGATTTCTCAGAAGAGACCTTGCAGGCAAGAAGGAGCTGGAAAGAAGTATTCTGAGTCATGAAACCCAAAGATCTACAGCCAAGATTGCTCTATCTAGCAAAACTTTCATTTAGAATGGAAGGGCAGATAAAGTGCTTCTCAGATAAGGTCAAGTTCAAGGAGTTCATCATCACAAGCTCTTATTCTATGAAATGTTAAAGGGACTTATCTAAGAAAAAGAAGATAAAAAATATGAACAGTGAAAGGACAGCAAACCCACAGTTATTAACAACCACACCTAAAACAAAAGCAAACTAAGAGGACAGCTAGATCAGGAGCAGAACCGTAGAAATGGACATCACATGGAGGGTTAGCAACAGGGGAGTGGGAGGAGGAGAAGGAGGGAGAAGGTACAGAGAGTAAGTAGGATAGACGGTAGGTAGAAAATAGGGGAGGGCAGGAATACTATGGGAAATACAGAATCCAAAGAACTTGTGGTGACACATGGACATGAAGGAAAGGGGGAATGGTGGGGGAGGGGTGTGCAGGATGGTGGGGAGTGAAGGGAATGCACGTGTGTATAAGTACTTATGTACCACGTCTGAGGAAAGAGCCTGCGGCTTTTATCAGACTCTCAGATGTTCATGTAAACCCATAAAATTAAGAATTTCTGAGTAAGATGCTTTCTGAGTTGCTTCATAACCCTGAAGTTCAGAGATTTACTAAGCAGATTTATTATTGCTCTTTCTTAGTTGAGGGGAGAGTGACAGGAAATTCAACAAGTAGCCTGGTGAAAGCTGCATAATATTTGCCATAGTCAAGTGTAATTGAAAATCTAACTATGTAATGATATAACTTAATACATCATTTTTAAATTGGAGACAGAGAAGTAATAAGGATTAATAACTTCAAAGCCTCAATAATTTTGTCATATTAGTAATAATAAAAGATTTCTTTAGACCCACTTATTTCCAGTATTGCTTTTTACTGTGCTAACTGTCTACTTCTCATTCTTTTCACATATCCATGATATCCCATAGACTTTCAGAATAAGTTACTTTCAGAATAAATACAGCATAAACATGTGAAGGAGACAAGATGAGAATGAAGCTGACTATGATTGCAACTAGGTCAAATCTATTAATATATGATATATATGTCTCTGCATAGTTGAAGCTGCAAATCCTTCTGTATAACATTTCCTCTTTGACTGAACAATTTTCACTCAAAATACTTCAAAACCATCATTTCAATTTTTATCATCCCTGAAAATTTCATTTTAAAAGAAGCACAACGTTATCATGCTGAAATGGATGTCATTGTATTATATCACTTTGCATGGTGTGAAACTTTCTCTCTAGAGTTAATTTCACTGCTCCATATCAGAAATGTGCCTGTAAACTTGGTGAGGGGTAGTTAGAGGACAGAACTAATGAGAATGAAGTCACGGGTTCAGTTTCCATAAGTGTCTTAACTTAGTTATGTTCCCTGGGTATAGACTGTACTCCAACTCTGGCTAAAAGACTCTTGAAGTCAATGGAGTCCAGGAAAGAGAGGATATAACTTAGTGTACAAGTAAACCCATTCTCCATGACTGAAGAGATAGCTCAAAGAACACACACTTCAGAATCTTCCAATATTAGTTTTGGAAAGAACCTCAGAGCTCTTCTCTTTTTCATTCTCATCTGATGTGCAGTAATTTTGTCAGGGTTATTCAGTCTACTCTTGAATACCTCCAGTGACAAGGAACTTGTTTCTTTACAGTGTCATCCATTGAATTTTGGAACAGTTCTGATAAATTTTTATTTGAATTTTTACTGTCTGCCATTCTGTAAACTGGTTCTAGACCCTCTCCGTGGGATCAACAGAATAAGAGTCCTTTACAAGGCAATCCTTTACAAGTTGGAAAACAGCAAAAGTGTTAAGTAAGGGCTTCTGGCTTTACCTCTACAATGCCATACTTACTGGTTTATGTCAGCAGAGAGAGCCCTTACTTAGAGAAAGAAACATTTAAGCAGAGCTTTTTAAAAATTCTTTTATTGTTGTTCAACTACAGTTGTCTGCTTTTTGCTCCACCACTTCCCCCATCCCCGCACCCCAGCCAAACCCACTTCCCTCCCTTGCTTCCACCCTCCCCCTTGGTTTTGTCCATGTGTTTTTTATGGTAGTTCCTGAAAACCCTTCCTCCCACTTCCCCTCCCCTCTTCCCTTTGGCAATTGTTACATTGTTCTTAATTTCAATGTCTCTGGTTATGTTTTGTTTGCGTTTTTCTTTTGTTGATTATGCAGAGATTTTGATACCTTCATGTAAAGCACTCAGGTAAAGCACTTGGAAAAGGAAACCTTAATTCCCTTCTAGTTCTTCAGAACTATTTTACTTATAACACACAGCTGGGTGATATAAAAAGGACTACTAAGGAGCTATCTGTCAACCCTCAGCCTGCAAAGAACATGGCAATGGGCACTGCCTACAGGCTGGAGATTTGGGACATTAATGGGTGGTTCACACCAGCCTATCATTGCTTCTCCAGAGGGTCTACTGGGGAGATCTTTGAATGAGAAGATTGACTTTTAGTCCCCACAGAAAACATATACTCATTTGTCCATTCAAAAAGTATTTACTGGAGACCTTTTATGCCCCGATGTTAAAGATACAATGATGAGCAATGCAAACAAGGCCAACTGGGGAATATGGACATTAAACAAATAATCACACAAGTAATATATAATAGCAAGTCATGATTACTGATCAAAAAGAAAATTGCAGATTATTTTCAGAGCATGTAACAGGTCTGATTTGGTTGAAGGTTTCAAGGAAGGCTTGCCTGACATTTGAGCTAACATATAATGGGTGAATAGGAATTAACAGTAAAGTGTGTATAGGTGGGGGAAGCATTCTAGCCAGAGGCAATAGAATATGGAAAGACCCAGTAGGAGAGAGATGTAGGAAGAAGAATTGAATATTCAAGGAACTAAGAGAGGGCCACTATAGGTGAAATTCAGAGAAAAGGATTGTTGTGTACAAGATGAAGCTGCAGAGGTCATAGGAGCAAGTCCATGAAGGATCCAGCAGTCTATGCATAAGACACATGCAAATTTACCTTGTGCTCTTCCCTTCTTCTTTTTAGCAAATGTCATGATCAACACCCCCATATGGTTCTTGTATTATTCTTGTCTCCAGTGATAAAGACTAACAAACTCCAAGAAAACGCAGTCAGGTCCTCTTTCTTCTCAGTGAGGTGGTGAAGGAGCCTCTCCAGCAGATGTAGACATGCAGATCCTTGTGAAGACCCTGACTGGCAAGACCATCAACCCTTAAAGTTGAACTCAGTGACACTAATGAGGAAGTTAAAGCTAAAGGCGAGGAGGGCTTGCTGCCTGACCAGCAGGATCTTACATTTTTGGGCAAATAGCTGGAAGATGTCTGTAGTCTCTTAGACTATAACATTCAGAAGAGTCCACCCTGCACTTGGTGCTTTGCCTATGGGCTAGCATCATTGAGCCCTCCCCTAGCCAGCTTGCCCAGAAGTACCATTGCGACAAGATGATCTGCCCCAAGTGTTATGCTTGCACCCCTGCGCTGTCAACTGCCACAAGGAATGTGACCACACCAATAACCTGTACCCCAAGAAGGTTAAATAAGTCCCCTTCATCACCTCCTTGGGCCTACAGAGTGACTTTTTGCCTAATCCCTGTGACCCTGGGGCCTTGATAAAGTTTCCCTTCATTGACTGGAGCAGTAAAAAAAAAAAAAGAAAAAGAAAAGAAAAGAAAACACAATCAGTTTGGAGGGTCTATGGGAGGAGGTAGAGATACAGAAGTCTCATACGTAATTACAAGAGTATGTGAAAAACTCTACAGGGAGAACTCTATGCTTATAATAAGTCTCTATGGTCCCAACTTTCCCTTTCCTTGGTTAAATACCTCTCCATCTTGGCATGCCAGGCAAAGTGTGTGTGTGATTGCCATATCTGCTCACAGTAGGTTGCAACCCTACCCCCTGCCCCCCCCAAATAAATCCTTTTTTAAATTTAATTATTGTTCAAGTACAGTTTTCTGTCCCAAATAAATCCTTTTTGGTGACAAAGCACCTAGTCAATATTAATTTTCAGTAGACACTAAGAACATTCTCCATTCTCATCACCCATCAACTATTCAAAGTCTTATTTTCTTTTTCTCTAAACTTTGGCATCTAGGAAGTGGGGGTGAAGGGAAAAGGTTTTCATGCATATTAAGCACCTGCTGTTCACCAAACAGTGATTTTTAACCACTCATCATAACACTGTGAAGTAGTGCCCCTTCCACCATTTTACAGAGGGTGAAATTGGCACACAGAAATCTTGAATAATTGGTCCAATGTTGTATAGTTAAAGTAATAAGCCCAACACAAATTCAGGTTTGACTGACTCCAAAGATTCTGCTCTGTCTCCTAAATTAAGCTGCTTCTGTCTTCTTCTGTGGTTCATTAGCCTTCCAGTAGAAGTGTCCTGGCACTTATCCTAGAAGATAAGTGTACACTAATCTTAACATTAAGGTAATCATTTGAAACATACCAGTTGCTGGTAACAATGATATAACATTTGGCAAGGTTCGAAGTTCTTGGGTGCAAGAGCCCCATTCATGATTCATAATGCCCTTATATTTACAAGGAACCAGATACAATCATTCCAGAAGTTTTTACATAGAACATCTTTGCTATCACCCCCTTGCAAGTGAGTGCTCAATGCAAGTGTTTGTCAGGGTTTTCTAATAAATTTGTTGTAACCTCTATGAAGCTAATTACCTCAAGGCCCAGACATGTCACAAGAAAACATTCAAAGAAACATTCTGAACACCAAGAAAAATGTTAGAACAATTGTAATTAGCACTATAGATGTGGTCTCAGAATTCACCAAAGGGGATTCAAATTACCATGTTTGTCAAGCTTTCAAAAAGATCTTTTTAAAAAAAACTATTTTATTTATTTTTAGAGAGAGGGAATGGGAGGGAGAAAGAGTGGGAGAGAAACATCAATGTGTGGTTGCCTCTCATGTGTCCCTTAATGGGGACCTGGCTTGCAACCCAGGCATGTGCCTTGACTGGGAATTGAACCAACAACCTTTTGCTTCACAGGCCCGTGTTCAATCCACTGAGCTACACCAGCCAGGAAAAAGAGATCTTTCTTAAACCCGTTTCTCATATCATTTTCTTGATAGCTTACATAGTATAGATGCCCCAAACATCTCATGTATATCTTTCTCTTTCTCCCCATATTTTCCTCAAACCTAGCATGTGCTGCTGAATCATCTTTCTTTCTCTTTCCACTCATTTTATGGATTTATTCATCTCTTTCTTGCTAGTAACTTTCTACTCTGTCCATTATTAATGTTTCAAGTGGTCTCAGTAGTCAGGATGGCAGAAAAAGGATCTTCACAAATTAAAAGGTACAAGGGCTTTTTTGAATACCTAAACTTTATTTTTACTTCACATTAATTTTTGTTACGTGTCCACTTCAAGATTCCTCCACTTTAATGCAATAACAGTGTTTAAAAGTGAGAAGTACTTTGCTTTCCATATCCTTATCTCAGCAGACTCTGCTAATGCTCATGAATATCCCTGACTTATTCTGCACTTCCCAACATCCCTTTGTAGTTGGGTTGGTCATGAGACTGGTTCTAGCATATGGAATTTGAATGGAAGTGACATACGTCACTTTTGTACCTATAAAGGGAAATATACAGTTTGCCTTTTCTGAACTCTTTCACCTGTTTGGTATCTGGTTAACAACAGGTTGACTTGAAAGCCAATAGATGGAAGTACTCTGAGTCTTTGAGTCACTGCTTAGAAGACAGTTGCCAGTAATCCACATTCTTCAATCCTATCAGTGAGGAATAAAGTAGTTGCATTGTTTGTTTCAGTAGCTAGTGCTAATTAATTTATTTTCATATTTTAATTAAAGCTCATTAGTAATATCACAAGTAATGAAGTCTACTTTATCTATAACTATAGATTTTTCATCTATAGTTAGTACACTTTATGCCCCATTAAAGAAATTTTTGGGACTTCTGACCAAGATAGAGGTGTAGGTGGAAACACTGTGCCTCCTCGCACAACCAAGTTTAAAGACAACAAAGTTTTAGTAACAAGAACACAGCCAAAACACAGAAAATTTAACTGTATGGAAGTCCGACAACAATGATCTATTAAACCAGACCTGTAAGAGGGGCGGAGTCAGTGGCTGGTGGAGCAGGGTCAGGCAGGAAAGATTGGCTGGACCAATCCAGGAGTGCAGGTGGTGGTTGGCAGATCTCAGGCATGGGGTGGCAATGGGCGGACCCAGTGAGGGTGCAAGGCAGCTGGCTGACCACAGTCACACATTCACACTCAGATAAACCAAGCGAAGGAGTGAGCAATGAGACAGACCACTCAGGCTAGGGTCCCAGTGATGGGAATTAGAGCCTGAAAGCACCAATTGGCAAGATTTTCTCAGGGTTGAGGGGCCGGGAGAGGCTCCCAGGCTCACAGAGAGTTCGTGGGAGAGACCCACAGGGTCGTAGATGGTGCACAGGCCCACACACCTAGGAGCCAGCACCAGGGGGGCCTGGTTTGCTTGCGGGAAGCAGCAGAGGGTACTGAAATCCAAGAAAGAGTGTGGAACAAATGCCATTGCCCCACTCTGACTCCGCCCTCACATACAGCATCACAACCCAGCAACTGGGTCGCCACACCCTGGTGAACACCTAAGGCTCTGCCCCTCACAGGGAACAGGCATGAACAGACCAAAACATTATAGCTCAAGAACAGCTCAAAGCCCCAGAGCCAATAATTCTAAGTGAACAAGAGATAGCCAGCCTACCAGATGCACAGTTCAAAATATTGGTGATCAGGATAATCACAGAACTGGTTGATTTTAGTCACAAATTAGAGGAACAAATGAAGGCTAAACTAATTGAAATGAAGGGAAATGCACAGGATACCAATAGTGATGGAAAGGAAACTGGGGCTCAAATCAAGCAAGTGGAACAGAAGGGAGAAAAAAATGACCAAACAGAAAAATATGAAGAAACAAGAATTCAAAAAAATGAGGAGAGGCTTAGGAACCTCCAGGAGATCTTTAAACGTTCCAACATCTGAATTATAGAGGTACCAGAAGGGGAAGAGGAACAGCCATGAGTGGAAAACTTATTTGAACAAATAATAAGGGAGGACATCCCCAGTCTGGCAAAGGAAATAGACTTCCAGGAAATCCAGGAAGCTCAGAGAGTCCCAAAGAAGGTGGATCCAAGAAGGAACACACCAAGGCACATCATAATTACATTAGCCAAGATTAAAATGAAGGAGAGAATTCTAGAAGCAGCAAGAGATAAGGGGACAGTCACCTACAAAGGAGTTCCCATCAGACTGTCAGTAGATTTCTCAAGAGAGACCTTACAGGCAAGAAGGAGCTGGAAAGAAATACTCCAAGTCATGAAATCCAAAGACCTACAGCCAAGATTGCTCTATCCAGCAAAACTTTCATTTAGAATGGAAGGGCAGATAAAGTGCTTCTCAGATAAGATCAAGTTCATCATCACCGAGCTCTTATTATATGAAATGTTAAAGGGACTTATCTAAGAAAAAGAAGATAAAAAATATGAACAGTGAAAGGACAGCAAACCTATAGTTATTAACAACCACACCTAAAACAAAAGCAAACTAAGAGGACAGCTAGATCAGGAGCAGAATCATAGAAATGGAGATCACATGGAGGGTTAGCAACAGGGGAGTGGGAGGAGGAGAAGGAGGGAGAAGGTACAGAGAGTAAGTAGGATAGACGGTAGGTAGAAAATAGACAGGGGCAGGGCAAGAATAGCATGGGAAATATAGAATCTAAAGAACTTGTGACACATGGACATAAATGAAAGGGGAAATGGTGGGGGATGGGTGTGCAGGGTGGAGGGGAATGAAGTGGGCGGAATAGGACAACTGTAATGGCATAATCAATAAAATATATTTTTTTAAAAAGAAATTTTTGTGTAACCCAAGGTCATGAAGGTATTTTCTGATACTTTATTAGATAAATTTTGTTGTTTTACATTTTACATTATGATCTATCTCAAGTTATTTTTTGGTATACAATTTGAGGATCATGGTTAATTTTCCACATGGGCATGCAATTGACTCAATACCATATGTGGGAAAGACCATCATTCTTCCAGTGCAATTCAGTGACTCCTTCATTGAATATCAGATATAGTAAACAATCTCTAAAAGGACTCCCAAGGATCCCACATTCGTTTGCATTCACATCCTCATGTAATCTCCTTCACTTAAATGTTGGCTGGGTGTAAGGATGCACTTCTAATGAACAGAATATGGCAAAAATGACAGGAGGCTAGTTCTGTGATTAGGTTAAAAAGACCATAGCTTCCATTTAGTTTCACTTTGCCTCACTCTTTTAGTAAAGAACTTTACATTCCCCCATTTTAATATGGTATGTGCTCTCGTGAGGTTAGAGAGAAAGGGATATTCAGAGGACTGCAAATGGTATAGCGTGCATTGATATTGCTCAGAATAAGATGGTGCTGGGAAGGTACCTCTCTAGCAATTGAATTATTAGGGGGAGCCTCTGCTGGTTACCTGCAGGAGATAATAACATACAGGAAGCCTCAGGTGCAAGAGACAAGCAAACTGAATCCCTTGGTGTTGTGCTATGTTGGCAAGGGTACCTTTTATGTCAAAAAGGAAAAACCTTCTACCACATCTGGGTTATACAACAGGTAACCAAATTTATTTTGATTTTGTTATCTGGATTTAACTTTCTATCAATAGTAATACTATACATAGAATAGAACTCTTTTTTCCCTCTTTTTATAAGGCCCTGATTAAGAAAAATCTGAAGTATACAATTTCATTCTTCAGCAGCATTAGTTTTCTATAATATAGACAAAAATCAAATAAACATACATTTGCCCCTATTTTTTTCATCCATCCTTTTCCCATGTAGACACAAAGCCCATATATGAGAACCTAAGCTTTCAAAGGCCAGAGAACATTCTTTTCTTCTGGATAAGTAAGCTATTCCCCTGTTGCTTCAAAATTTTTATTGTTTAGCCCTGGCTGGTGTGGCTCAGTGGATTGAGCACTGGCCTGTGAGCCAAAGGATCACTGGTTCAATTCCCAGTCAGGGCACATGCCTGGGTTGTGGGCCAGGTCCCCAGTAGGGGGTGCTCAAGAGGCAACCGCACATTGATGTTTCTCTTTCTCTCTTTCCTTCCCTTCCCCTCTCTCTAAAAATAAATAAATAAAATCTTTAAAAAATATTTTTTTTTTAATTTAAGGACAAGATTACAAGGGACACAAACTACTCTGGTGGCTGGAGTGTTGCCAACTTTACACGTGCAAAATTTTAAATCAAACCAGTTCTGCTCATTTAATTTCAAAATTTTCTGGGGGATCCAGGAATCCCCAAATCCTCTAGTTCTGGCAGGAGGAGCAGAAGGTAATTCAGTACCTATTTTACAGCCCATTCAGCTGATGTGCTTGAGGCATCCTTGGCATTGTTCTCTTCATCTGGCACATGCCATTTCCCAGAAACAGTTCAGGGGTCCCAAATTCCAGCAACCTCTGTGCAAAGGCAAAACCAAATGAAAAAGAAAGGCAACATTCAGTTAGTCCATTTGGGCTGACTTGTGTTTTTACTATGAAGGATTGCCAAGGAAGGGAAAACATGAGAGAACGACTTTGCTATTTTAGTCAAAACAAAATAAAGTAATTTAACTTTCATTTTCTAGGAGTATGGCACAATTCTGAGCCCCTTACATTTTGGATAAGAAACTGGGTTAGACAAAAAGAAAATAACAGCTGATATGAAATCAAGTAGGTAGTAAGTAGTGGTCCAGGGTTTGAACGCAAGTCTGTCTGATTCCAAAGTCCATTCCCATAACACTCATGTGACACTAAGTTCTTTATAGTAATAAGATGTTCAAGGAAGCAAATAATAGTACATTTTACAGTGGGAAAATATCTAGCCATTACAAAAATGATTAAAAATAGAAAGATTGCCTTGGCTGGGTGACTCATTTGGAGCATCATCCCATGCACCAAAAGGTTGCGGGTTTGATCCCCAGTCAGGGGGCTTATGGGAGTCAACTGATCAATCTCTCTTTCTTTCTCCCCTCCTACCACCCCCTTCCTCTCTCTCTAAAATCAATGAACATATCCTTGGGTAAGGATTTTTTAAAAATGGAAAGATATCCAATTTGTTTTTGTTTATTCATCTATTTTAAAAGGCCCAAGTAACCTACTGTATGATTTCAGTAGTTCTGCCCTCATGGGGCTTGTATTAGGAGGGTTTGGCACAAAATATAAACACTAATGTCACATCTGGCTGCAGTAAGTGCTATGAACAAAATTCAATGGTGCTGTGAGTGTTTTAGCCTAGCTAGACAGGCCTCTCTAAGGAGATGAGATCTAAGTGATGAGAAGAAGACAGTCATTCTGCATTTCAGTCAGGGAGAATGGCAACTACAAGAGCACAGAGAAGGGAAAAGCATGTATGCTTTAGGAATGGAAAGAAGTATGCTGTGGTTCACGCATAGTGGATTGATTGGGTAGCAACAGTGCGGAGAGTAGTAGGAGATGTAGTGGGAGAGGCTACCAGGGGCCAGATGATTTAGGATGCTTTTGGTCACATTGAGGAGTTTGACATTTATTTTTAGTGTTAGAGAAAATCAGTGGCGTGTTTTATGTAGGGAAGGTATGATATTATCTGACTGCTTCTGAGGACTGAAATGTACCAGCTCAAGAAAGGCAGCAAGGACAACAGTTAAAGGCTGTTGTGGTTTATGGCCATAGGAGAACATAGGCAAATACTCTCCACTACAAGCAATTACAGACCTGAACAAAATTGACAAAATACCTACTTATGGACTGTAGAAATTGACCAAGGGCATAGAATAAAGTGAGAATTGCTTATTTAATAAAAACTACTGAACTTCATGTCACAACAGAAGGAATTCAGAGTTTTGTTTTGTTTTGGTCTGGGGCTGCTCCTATCTCCCCTACATCTATCAGTGCAGCAGTTCTGCTAGGGTAGGACAAGCTGTGAAACCAACAACTTTGCTGCCAGAGGTTGCTGAATCAACTCAGAGTGCTTCATAGAAAACCCCATGCCCCTGGGAATTATGGGAAACACAAATGATTTTGGTGACGAATGGAGGAAGGACAAAATCACAACTTGCCTGATGTTAACCTACTTGGCAAGCAACAAACTTGGCAAGTTAGTCTGGCAAGCAACAGAATAACTTTAAACTTAATAGAAAAATCCAGTAAATGAGACAAAGTGGGGAGCCTTGATAAGCTTTCACAATTCTCTGGCAGTACAGAAGGCCGTGTACATTCTAGAGGCTGCATGAATGCTGAGAGTGCAGAGAGAATCCTTGTTAACCTTAAGGACTTGGCTGAATGTGAGGCCTCGCATGTGACAAAGACCTAAGAGAACCTGGTAGAAAGTAGAAGTGGGGACATAGCTATAAACTACCTGAACTTTAGATGTAATCTCCATCCTGGCAGGTATGAAGGAAGCCTTACTGACTCAAGGTACTTGTGCACAACATCTAACCAGTCATTGGCTGCTCACAAAGATATGATGACACAGGGGTGACCCATAAGAATATAGGCTTAAAAATTAAAAACAAAGAATTTTTTAAAATCTGAGCAAAGACATTAGTGGCTACCTGTTTTGGGACTACAGACTTTACACAATGAATATAGATAAAGGTCATTAACTAACTAACTGATAACTAACTAACTAACTACAGCAACTACACCCGCAGGGAGAATCCATGCAAAATTTATATAATTTTGTTGAAAATGTTCAGTTTTCAACAAAAAATGATGTGACATTCAAAGAAGCAACAGAATGTGATGTGTACTAAAAAAAGTGGTCAAAGAGGCTGTCTCCATGTTGACTAAGATGTTGAATTTAGTGCAAAAGACTTCAAAGCCACTATTATAAATATGTTCAAAGAACAAAAAGAAATGATGTTTAAATGATTAATATATTTTACGACCAAAATAACTCATCAAACAGAAACAGGAGCCTTCATACATTGGTGGTGAGGATATAAAAATGGTACAGCCACTTTGGAATCAGCTCATGGATTGCTTAGCATATGACTCAGCAATTCCATCAAGGATAAATGAAATCTATCAAAGATAAACTAAAAAAAAGCATGAGCACACAAACACATGCATCCAAATGTTCATTCCAAAATTATCATAATATTCAAAAACTAAAAATAATCCAAAGAACCTTTAGTAAATACATGATATATAAATAAAATGTGGGATATCTATATGTTGAAATATTATTTGCAATTAATATGAACAAACTATATAGGTACATGCAACAATATAGCTGAACCTAAAAAATGTGACAAGTGGAAGAATCTAGGCACAAAAATTTCTATATTTCATATGATTCCCTTTATTGAAAGGCTGTTAAAAGGCATATTAATAGATACCTGAAACAAATAAGTAGTTGCCTTGGGCTGGGACTAGGTGCATGGGTTCATTGTAAAAGGATGTGAGCAAACTGGGGTAATGAAAATGTTTTCAAACTGGGTTGTGGTTCTGGTTTCAAAACTCTCTAATTTTACAAAAAGACATTTTCTTAATGCTTACAATAGATTAATTTTGTATTATGTAAATTATACCTTCATAGAAGTGTTAAAAACTAAATGTTATTATAAAGGTTGACAGAGGCATATTCTTGGAAGCATCTTTGTCCTAATGAACTGGAGATTCTCCTCCCTTGCTAAAACAGACACCAGGCAGGAGGAATGGTAAAAAGGGACCCAGTTAATAACAACTGGACATAACTTGGAAACTTCTTCATTTTCATAGCTAAAATATTTTTACTCTGTACTCAGTGACACTAGAGCAGTTGGTGGCATCAGTAAGGGATCCCAGCACACCCCTCCCTCCCCACCTCTGAGAACACTATGTACCCTGACCTTAAGGGACCTCTCTTGCACATCTCAATCGATGCTAACAGGAAACATAGGGAGCCTCAGTGAGATCAGATAAATGAATAAAGCCAAAATAAAACCACAAAGTCTCTGGAAACAAAATGCCACTGGAATCACAGCCCACAAAATTAGGTCATGACCTGTATGCTAAACTAAAATGGGATGACTGCCTACTGAAATAAAAGAATTGAATAGTTCTCAGAGTGTCCTAACACAATGAACAAAATGTCCAAGATGAACTTGAAAACCATCCATCATAACAAGAACCAGAAAAATCACAACTTGAATGAGAGAAAGAAATCAATTGATGCCAAACCTGAGATGAATCAGATGCTGGAATGATCTAACAAAGATTTTAAAGCAGCATTCATAAAAATGCTTCTGCAATCTATTATAAATTCTCTTGAAACAAATAAAAAATTAAAAATCTCAGCAAAATATAGAAGTCATAAAAAACCAAACGGAAATTATAAAACTGAAAATTATAACACAAGTAAATAACTTGTTGCCTGGGCTTAAGAGTAGTGTAGAAATGATAGAAGACTCTCATTTTTGATGAAATAATAGAAGCCACCCATTTTTAAATAACAGAGAGGAAATGGAAAGGAAACAGAGCCCAAGGGACTTGTGGTGTAATACAATATTCCAATGTTTGTGTAATTAATAACTCAGAAGGATAGGAGATAGTGAGGCAGAAAGAGTATTTGAAAAAATAATGACTGAAAGTTCTAGTTTGGAAAAACCTACAGATCAAAGAAGCTGAACAATCCATAAATAATAAAACCAAAGGAAGATGTTAAGATGCATCGTAATTAAACTTTTGAAAAATTAAGACAAAAAATCTTGAAATCAGCCTGAGAGAAATATCTATAAGGGGACAGTAATTCCAAAGTGTATTTCTTATCTGAAGACATAGAGGTCCAAAGTGACACAACATTTTTTAAGTGCTGAAAGAAAAGAACTGTCAACAATAAATTCTGTATTAGTTGAAAGTACCCATCAGGAGGAATGAAGAGAAAATAAAAACATTTTAGGCAAAACAAACTACAAGAGACTTTGATCAAGATCGAGGCATAGGTAGATGTGCTTCTCATGCAACCTCAGAAAGAATTACAAGTAGGTGTTGAAACAAATGACACCTAGAGCCATAAAAAAATCAAGCAGTATGGAAGTCCAACAACCAAGGATTTAGAGAAGCCACATTCATCCAGATGGGTAGGAGGGGCAGAGTTGTGGAGGTAGGTAGAGAGGCACAGAGTTGTGGTGTGTCATGGAGAGGCAGTGTCAGTGGTAAGATGGACAGCCCCACATTTTCATTTGTTGGATAAAAATCAGGAGGCATGCCTTGGGAGTAAGAAATCTCATCCCCAGGCCAGACCACACAGCCCAGGGTTCCAGCTGCAGGTAGATAAATCCCCATAACTTTTGGCTGTAAAAACCAGTGGGGGGTTCAGTGGCAGAAGAAACTGCCAGATTTTCAGGAGACTCCACTTAAAGGGCCTGCATAGATTTAGAATATACACAAATACACCCATTCTGGGATTCAGCACTAGGACAACAGCTGGAAGGGTGCCAGTCACATATGGGAAGTGACTAAAGTGACTGGAAAGGGGATGCATGCTGGGAAAACCCCCAGAAGCCAGGCAGTGGCATTGTGCCCTCTCCAAGCCCTCCCCCCATACAGAACCACAGAGTAGTAAAGCAGGTTGCCCCACCCTGGTGATTACTTAAGGCTCTAGCCCACACAATTTAGAGGCACCTTTTGTACAATATGCCACACTACTAAGACAGGGAGAGAAAGAAGCTTTACCTAATACATAGAAACAAACACAAGGAGGCTGCCAAATTGAGGAGACACAGCAATATGACCGAAATGAAAGAACAGAACAAAACCCCAGAAAAAGAACTAAATGAAATGAAGATAACCAACCTATCAGTTAGGAGTTCAAAACACTGTTGATCAGAATGCTCAAAGAAATCATTGAATACAGCAACAACATAAAGGAAGAAATGAAGGTTACATTAAATGAAATAAAGAAAAATCTACAGGAAACCAACAGTGGAGGGTGGGGGGACCCAGAGTTCAAATCAATGATTTGAAACATAAGGAAAAATAAACATTCAGTCAGAACAGAAATAAGAGACAAGAATTAAAAAAAAAACAAGAATAGTATAAAACTCTGGGACATCTTCAAAAATGTCACCATGTGAATCTTAGGGATGCCAGAAGGAGGAGAGGAAAAGCAAGAAATTGAAATCTTATTTTAAAAAAATAATTAAAGAAAACTTTTCTAATTTGGCAAAGTAAATAGATATACAAGTTAAGGAAGCACAGAGAGTCCCAAATAAGTTGGACCCAAAGAGGACAACACCAAGACACATCATAATTAAAATGCCAAAGGTTAAAGATAAAGAGAGAATCTTAAAAGCAGCCAGGGAAAAGCAGAGAGTTACCTACAAAGGAGTTCCCTTAAGACTATCAGCTGATTTTTCAAAAGAAACTTTGCAGGCAAGAAGGGACTGGCAACAGTATTCAAAGTGATAAAAAACAAGGACCTACAACCTAGATTACTCTATCCAGAAAAGCTATCACTTAGAATGGAAGGGCATATAAAGTGCTTCCCAGACAAGGTAAAGCTAAAGGAGTTCATCATCACCAAGCCATTATGAAATGTAAAGCAGCAGTGTCAAACCTGTGGCCCATGGGCCACATGGGGCTCAGGATGGCTATGAATGCAGCCCAATAGAAAATCATAAATTTACTTAAAACATTATGAGATTGTTTTGTGATTATGTGTTACAATGTATTTAATATGTGGCCCAAGACAACTCTTCTTCTTCCAGTGTGGCCCAGAGATGCCAAAAGGTTGTACAAGACTATTTACAGGGACTTATTTAAGAAAAAAAAAGAAGATAAGAACTATAAACATTAAAATGGCAACCAATTAAAAACTATCAACTACTGAATCTTTAAAAAAGTAAACTAAGCAACCAGAACAGGAACAGAATCATAGATATGGAGATTATTTGGAAAATTATCAGCTAAGAGGGAGAAGGTGGAGAATGGGAGGAAAGGTGCAGGGATTAAGAAGCATAATTGGTAGGTACAGAATAGACAAGGGGAGGTCAAAAATAGTATAGGAAATAGAGAAGCCAAAGAACTTATATGTATGATCCATGGACATGAACTAAGGGGGAGATATGCTGGACTGGATGGGAAGGATATAGCAGGCAGAGGGGGGAAAAGGGGGAAACCTTGGGACAACTGTAATAGCATAATTATAAAATATATTTTAAAATACACAAGTATTTTTGACATGCAGACTTACCATTAAATATTGGCTCAAGTAAATTCTTCAAACACATACATACTGATAAATGAATGAATGATATGTGAAGCATCAGAGAGAAAGAAGAAGGAATGGAAAGAACAGGAATATAGATACATATAATAGCCTATCCGTCCCCACATGAGTTTTATAAATAATAAATGAGGATCAAAGCAAATATTATACAACACCCTCTAATACTAAAAATAATGACATTTTAAAGTGAAGAAGGTAAAGAGACCTAAATGGAATTGAGATTTCCACACTTGAAATGGGAAAAGATTGACACCAATAAACATTTATAAGGCACATATTTGTATTGTAATATACCAAGCCACCACTATGAAAACTACACAAAGAGATAGACTCAAAATCACTGTAAACATCAAGATAGAATAGGAAGAAATGTCAAACAATTGTAGGAATGAAGGCAATAAAAGAGAAACACAAGAATGGTAACCAGAAGGATTAAAAAAGAAAATGACGATGGTTCCTGGGAAGATGGCGGCAGAGTAGGACAAAGGATTTTGCTTCTCTCCACACATGGGAGAAGGACCTGGCTGATCTGCGGAAGAGCACAGCAGATGCCACACTGGGACCCAGCATATAAGAAGGCAGGACTCCAGAGAGGATAGCGGACACTGAATGACCAGAGGTTGAGGAGAGGAGACAACCGCAGATCAACAAGGTATGAGGGAGCAGAGCAGAGGCGTTGGTGGGCCCCCTGCCAGGCCGCCCCAGGGCCCTGGCTGGCCACCACGGTCTCTGAGAGCCAAGGGTGGGCAACACCATCTCTGGGAGAGAACTGGTCACCGGCACCACCCCCATCTGGCAGGGCGCAGATTGGAAAACACCATAAGAGATCTGTCTGACAGTAGTGGCAGAGAGAGGAGTGAGCATTCGGAAGCAAACCAGACAGCTCTGATAACCCATGGAGTCAGGTTGCTGGCTTGGGAGAACTGAGAGTTGCCAGAGCATTCTCTGCTTTGAGGGGCCTGTGCCTGCCCTTGAGCAGTCCAGGGGTGTCTCGGGCTGCTGGCAGGGCCTCCAGAAGTGGGTCAGTTGCAAGCGCCATCCCTACTCAGCCAGCACAGACCAGCTCCATCCCTGCTCAGCTGGCGCAGACTGGGTAGCACTGGGAGTCAATCATTGGCTTTCGACTTGACTGGCTGCAGGTCGCACATGCCTTCCTGGCCCCCGAGGTGCCCGTGCCAGCCCCGGATCAATCTGCCTCCGGTTGCACGAGCCTTCCTGGCCCCCAGCTCTGTCAACCACTGGTCAAATGCGCCTTCGCAGCCCCCGAGCGGCTGCGCCAGCCCAAACTCCACCAACCACTGGTCGTGTGCGCCTTCCCGGCCGAGCGGCCCTCGCCAGCCCCGGCTCCGCCAACTGCTGGTCGTGCGAGCCTTCCCGGCCCTCGAGGGGCCCCGTGCAGGCCCGCTACTTGGGGAACCGCCAGTAGCCCGTGCTTTTCCGGCGGCTACTCCCCGGAAAATTCCCCTCTCAATTCCCCTTGGCTTGGGGATTGAGAGTCGCCGGGGGATCCCTGTGGCACGGGACCTGCACTGGCTGGCGAACAGTCTCGGGGAGTCTCAGGCTGCTGGCTGGGCCCCTGGAAGAGAGCCAGTCGCCAGCTCCATCCCTACTGAGCCAGCGCAGACAGGGAAACACAGGGAGTCAGGCTGGTGCTGTTGGTTTGGGAGAATTGTGAGTTGCCCTGAGTGCTCAGCCACAACACAGGGAAAGGTCCCCACCCAAGCCTACAAGAACAGGAAAGCCTGGCTGGGAGCCCACACCCTCATATCAGACCAGGGCTGGGAAGCCAGGGAGAAAACCCGCTCTCAGTAGGGTGCAGGAGAGCGGCGCCAGTCTGGATCTTGGGGGGTACTGGCGAGACCAGTTGAGCATACGGAGGCACGAGAAGAGCCACAATAATAGCCCCTCAGGCTTCTGCAGCTAGTGAGACCAGAAGAAAAGGTTTGACTCGCTGGACACCAACCAGAGGAGTAGTGGGAGCAGAGAACACCAAGATACGTACAGGAGACTGCACCACTGAATTGCACAGGTATCCTACCACAGAAGTTCACAACATAAACTCACAGTACCAGAAAAGATCAATCTAAGAAGCTGAGGCCAACAAGAAGAGCATCACAAACAATGGGAAGACAAAGAAACAATCCCCAAATTAAAGAAAAGGAGGAAGTCTCAGAAAGAATGTTAGATGAAATAGAGGCAAGTCAACTATCAGGTATTCAATTCAAAGCACTGGTTATCAGGAAATTCAAAGAGCTTACAACAAGCTACCAGAAACCACAGGGGAGCTACAATGAACTCTCTGCAAACTATACCAGCATGAAAAAGGAAATAGAAACCATCAGCAAAGGCCAAGGGAAAATGAAGAATACAATTTCAGAACTGAAGAACACAGTAGAAGGTATGAAGAGTAGGATTGATGAGGTGGAGGACAACATAAGCAAGCTCGAAGACAGAGTGGAAAGAATCTCCCAGACAGACGAGGTAATGGAAAAGAGAATCAGAAAAAATGAGGAGAACCTAAGAGAATGGCAAGACAATATGAAACATAATAATATCCGAATAATGGGAATACCAGAAGGGGAAGAAGAAGAACAAGGAATAGAAAACCTACTTGAAAGAGTAATAACGGAAAATTTTCCGCAGATGAGGAGAGAGAAAGTCACACGAATCCAGGAATCCCAGAGAGTCCCAGGCAGGTGGGACCCAAAGAGGCATACTGCAAGACACATCATCATTAAAATGGCAAAACTTCAGGACAAAGAGAGAATCCTAAAGGCAGCAAAGGAGAAAAAGGAACTAATATACAAGGGGGTCCCAATAAGGTTGGCTACTGACTTCTCAATGGAAACATTCCAAGCAAGAAGAGAATGGCAGGAAATATTCCAAGTAATGAGAAACAAAAGCTTAAAACCAAGGCTACTGTACCCAGCAAGGCTCTCAATCAAGATAGAAGGCCAAATAAAGAGCTTCCAAGACAAAAGAAGTCTAAAAGAATACGCTTCCACCAAACCAGATCTACAAGAATTATTAAAGGGCTGCTTTAAGGAAAGGAAGGAAAAGAGAAAGACAGAGAGGAACACAGGTACATAAATGGCAATGAAAAAGTACCTTTCAATAATAACCTTAAATGTAAATGGATTAAATGCACCAATTAAGAGACATAGAATAGCTGAATGGTTAAGAAAGCAAGCTCCACACATATGCTGCCTACAAAAGACCCATCTCAGGTCAAAAGACCACCACAGACTAAAAGTGAAAGGATGGAAACAAATTTTCCAAGCAAATGGACAAGAAAAAAAAAGCCGGGGTAGCAATCCTCATATCAGACAAAATAGACTTCAAAAAAAAGGCTATAAAGAGAGACCCAGAAGGTCACTTCATAATACTCAAGGGAAGAACCCACCAAGAAGACATTAACATCATAAATATATATGCACCCAACACAGGAGCACCCAAATATATAAAGAAAATCTTAGAGGACCTCAAGAAAGATATTGACAGCAACACAATTATAGTAGGGGATTTTAACACCCCACTGTCAAAAATGGACAGATCTTCCAAATAAAATATCACCAAAGATATAGCAGCATTAAATGACACTCTAGATGAAATGGACCTAATTGATATATATAGGGCCCTTCATCCCAAAGAAGCCACATTCTTTTCAAATGCACATGGAACATTCTGAAAGATAGACCACATGATAGGACACAAAACAAGACTCAAGAAATTTAGGAAAATAGAAATCATACCAAGCATTTTCTCTGATCACAAGGGACTGAAATTGGAAACTAACCCCACAGGGAAATAAAGAAAACGCCCAAAAGCATGGAGATTGAATGGTATGCTATTAAACAATGAATGGGTCAAAATTGAAATTAGGGAAGAAATAAAAAAAACTTCTTGAAACTAATGAAAATGAACTCACAACAACCCAAAACTTATGGGACACAGTGAAGGCAGTCCTGAGAGGGAAGTTCATGGCAATACAGGCTCACCTAAAGATGATAGAAACATTTCAAACAAACAACCTAACCCGATGCCTGCAAGAACTCGAGGAACAAGAACAAAGACAGCCCAGAGCAAGTAGAAGGAAGGAAATAAGCAAGATCAGAGCAGAATTAAATGACATAGAGACTAAAAGCACAATTCTAAAGATCAGTGAATCCAGGAGTTGGTTTTTTGAAAAGATAAACAAAATAGATAAACCTTTAAGTAGGCTCATCAAGAAAAGAAGAGAGAAGACCCAAATGAACACAATCAGAAATGAAAGAGGAGAGATTACAACTGATACCACAGAAATAGAAAGGATTATAAGAAATTACTATGTGGAACTGTATGCCAAGAAATTTGAAAACCTAGGTGAAATGGACAAATTTCTAGAAAAATATAATCTTCCAAAACTCAATGAAAAAGAAGCAGAAAACCTGAACAGGCCAATAACAGCAGATGAAATTGAAGCAGTAATCAAAAAACTCCCATCACACAAAAGCCCTAGACCAGATGGTTTCAGAGGAGAATTCTACAAAGCTTTTAAGGAAGAGCTAACCCCTATTCTTCACAGACTATTCCAAAAAATCCAAAAGGAGGGAAAACTTCCCAACTCTTTTTATGAAGCCAGTATCACCCTAATTGCAAAACCAGATAGAAACACAACAAAGAAAGAAAATTACAGGCGAATATCACTGATGAACATACATGCTAAAATCCTCAATAAAATATTGGCAAATCACATCCAACAATACATCAAAAAGATCATACACCATGACCAAGTGGGATTCATCCCAGGGATGTAAGGATGGTTCAATATTAGTAAATCAGTAAATGTAATACACCACATAAACAAAAGCAAGCACAAAACCACATGGTCATATCAATAGATGCAGAAAAAGCTTTTGATAAGGTTCAATACCCATTTATGATAAAGGTTCTCAGAAAAATGGGAATATAGGGAGCATTCCTCAACATAATAAAGGCCATATATGAAAGACCTACAGCCAACGTCATACTCAATGGACAAAAAGTAAAAGCTATTCCACTAAGATCAGGAACAAGACAAGTTTGCCCACTGTCACCACTTCTATTCAATATAGTATTGGAAGTTCTAGCAAGAGCAATCAGACAAGAAAAGGAAATAAAAGGCATCCAAATGGGAAAGGAGGAAACAAAACTGGCATTGTTTGCAAATGACATGATAGTGTACATGGAAAACCCTATAGCCTCTACCAGAAAACTGCTCGAACTAATAAATGAATTTGGCAAAACAGCGGGTTACAAAGTCAATATCCAGAAATCAAAGGCCTTTCTGTATACCAACAATAAAGCAGCAGAAGCAGAAATCAGGGAAAAAATCCCATTCGATATAGCAAAAACAAAAATAAAATATCTGGGAATAAACCTAACCAAGGAGGTAAAAGATTTGTATGCGGAAAACTACACAAAACTGAGGAAAGAAATCAACGAAGACACAAATAAATGGAAACGTATACCATGTTCATGGATTGGAAGAATTAACATCATCAAAATGTCCATACTACCCAAAGCAATTTACAGATTCAATGCAGTACCTAGTAAAGTACCAATGGCATATTTCACAGACATAGAACAAGCACTTCAAAAATTCATATGGAACCATAAAAGACCCCGAATAGCAGCTGCAATTTTGAGAAAGAAGAACAAAGTAGGAGGGATCACAAAACCTGATATCAAACTGTATTACAAGGCCACTGTAATCAAAACAGCCTGGTACTGGCACAAAAACAGTCACATAGACCAATGGAATAGAACAGAGAGCCCAGAAATAAACCCAATTCTCTACAGTCAATTAATATTTAACAAAGGGGGCAATAACATAAAATAAAGCAAAGACAGCCTTTTCAACAAATGGTGTTGGGAAAACTGGACAGCTACATGCAAAAAATATGAAACTTGAGCACCAACTTACACCATACACCAAAATAAATTCAAGGTGGATAAAAGACTTAATTATAACCCAGGAAACCATTAAAGCCCTAGAGGAGAGCATTGGCAAGAAAATCTCAGCTACTCCATGCAGCAATATTTTTACTGATACGTCCACTAGAGCAAGGGATATAAAGGAAAGAATAAACAAATGGGATCTCATCAAAATTAAAACTTCTGCATGGCTACGGATAACAGTATCAAGATAAAAATAGAAGCAACAATTTGGGATAACATATTTGCCAATGATACCTCAGACAAAGGTTTAATCTCCAAAATATACAAAGAACTCACTCGACTCCACTCAAAAAAGACAAGCAACCCAATTAAAAAATGGGCAGAGGACTTGAACAGACATTTCTCCAAGGAGGATATACAGAGGATTCAGAGACACATGAAAAGATGCTCGATATCACTAGCTATCAGAGAGATGCAAATTAAAACCACAATGAGATACCACTTTACACCAGTCAGAATGGCTATCATAAACAAAGAGACAAACAACAGGTGCTGGAGAGGTTGTGGGGAAAAGGGGACCCTAGTTCACTGTTGGTGGGATTGCAGACTGGTACAACCACTATGGAAAATAGTATGGAATTTTTCTAAGAAAACTAAAAATGAACATGCCTTTTGGCCCAGCAATTCCTCACTTAGGAGTATATACTAAAAACCCTGAAACACCAATCCAAAAGAACCTATGCACCCCGATATTCATAGCAGTACAATTCATGATAGCCAAAAGTTGGAAGCAACCTAGATGCCCATCGGTCAATGACTGGATCAAAAAACTATGGTACATTTACACAAAGGAATTCTATGCTGTAGAAAGGATGAAGGAACTACTACCCTTTGCAGCATCATGGATGGAACTGGAAAGCATTATGCTGAGTGAAATAAACCAGGTGGTGAAAGACAAATACCATATGATATCACCTTTAACAGGAATCTAAACAAAAGAAACAAGCAAGCAAAATATGACCAATGACACTCAAATACGGAACCGGGTGAGAGGGTCCAGAGGGGAGAGGGGAGAGAATCATAAGGGAAAAGGGGATGGACTCACATGAATAAGTATAAAGGACACATGGACAATAACTAAGGGTGGGGGGCAGAAAGGGGATGGAGGCAGGGAGCATGGGGCGGGGGGCGGGCCGGGTTCGGAATATAAGACAGAAAGCTGTACTTGAACAAGCATTAAATACAAAAAATTAAAAAAGAATAACCTTTACATTGCCAATCTCAAATACTATGCATGAATATAAATACTCTTTAATCAATAAATCAAAATCTTTTCCATGTTCATTGGTCCTAAATTCACGATAGCTTATTGATATCTATATTGTAACACAACTCTGGAAAATATTTATGACTTCTAAGTACCTCTTTATTATTGTAATTATCCTCCAAGTAAACTCATTAGAGAATAAAAAAAAAGAAAACAACTGTTTGAGTGCTAATTATTACATTTATTTTTTTATTTTTTTATTTAACTTTTGTTCAAGTACAGTTTTTTTTCTTGTATTCCCAGCCCTACCCCCACCAGTGCTCCCCACCCCCTCCCACCTCCGCCCCCCGTCTTAGTTATTGTCCATGTGTCCTTCACTTATTCATGTGAGTCCATCCCCTTTTCCCCTATGATTCTCTCCCCTCTCCCCTCTGGACCCTATCAGCCTGTTCCATATTTGAGTGTCATTGGTCGTATTTTGCTTGCTTGTTTGTTTTGTTGTTTAGCTTCCTGTTAAAGGTGATATCATTTGGTATTTGTCTTTCACCACCTGGTTTATTTCGCTCAGCATAATGCTTTCCAGTTCCATCCATGATGTTGCAAAGGGTAGTAGTTCCTTCTTCCTTTCTACAGCATAGAATTCCTTTGTGTAAATGTACCATAGATTTTTGATCCAGTCATTGACCGATGGGCATCTAGGTTGCTTCCAACTCTTGGCTATAGTAAATTGTGCTGCTATGAACACCGGGGTTCATAGGTTCTTTTGGATTGGTGTTTCAGGGTTCTTAGGATATACTCCTAATAGTGGAATTGCTGGGTCAAAAGGCACATTCATTTTTAGTTTTCTTAGAAAATTCCATACTATTTTCCATAGTGGTTGTACCAGTCTGCAATCCCACCAACAGTGAACTAGGGTCCCCTTTTCCCCACAACCTCTCCAGCACTTGTTGTTTGTTTCTTTGTTTATGATAGCCATTCTGACTGGTGTTAAGTGGTATCTCATTGTGGTTTTAATTTGCATCTCTCTGGCATTTATAATGAACTCTAATCCCACCCAATAAATGAAAATCCCACCCAGGGTAATGGGACAACTTTAATGACATAATGAATAAAAAATATTTTTAAAAAAGAGTTTGGGAGTCTTCTATCATTTTGGATTTTTGGAATAGTCTGTGAAGAATAGGGGTTAGCTCTTCCTTAAAAGCTTTGTAGAATTCTCCTGTGAAACCATCTGGTCCAGGGCTTTTGTGTGATGGGAGTTTTTTGATTACTTCTTCAATTTCATCTGCTGTTATTGGTCTGTTCATATTTTCTGCTTCTTTTTCATGGAGTTTTGGAAGATTATATTTTTCTAGAAATTTGTCCATTTCACCTAGGTTTTCAAATTTCTTGGCATACAGCTCTGCATAGGTATTCCTTACAATCTCTTCTATTTCTGTGGTGTCAGTTGTAATCTCTCCTCTTTCATTTCTGATTGTGTTCATTTGGGTCTTCTCTCTTCTTTTCTTGATGAGCCTACTTAAAGGTTTATCTATTTTGTTTATCTTTTCAAAAAACCAAGTCTTGGATTCATTGATCCTTAGAATTGTACTTTTAGCCTCTATGTCATTTAATTCTGCTCTGATCTTGGTTATTTCCTTCCTTGTACTTGCTCTGGGCTGTGTTTGTTGTTGTTCCTCAAGTTCTTGGAGGAGTCGTGTTAGGTTGTTTGCTTGAAATGTTCCTATTTTCTTTAGGTAAGCCTGTATTGCTATGAACTTCCCTCTCAGGACTGCCTTGGCCGAGTCCCATAAGTTTTGGGTTGTGGTGAGTTCATTTTCATTTGTTTCCAGAAACTTTTTTATTTCTTCCCTGATTTCTCTCTTGACCCATTCGTTATTTAATAGCATACCATTCAGTCTCCATGATTTTGGGCGTTTTCTTTATTTCCCTGTGGGGTTAGTTTCCAATTTCAGTCCCTTGTGATCAGAGAAAATGCTTGGTATGATTTCTATTTTCCTAAATTTGTTGAGTCTCGTTTTGTGTCCTATCATGTTGTCTATCTTGGAAAATGTTCTGTGTGCATTCGAAAAGAATGTGTATTTAGCTTCTTTAGGGTGAAGGGCTCTATATATATCAATGAGGTCCATTTCATCTAGAGTGTCATTTAATGCTGCAATGTCTTTGTTGATATTTTGTTTGGAAGATCTGTCCATTTTTGACAGTGTGGTGTTAAAATCCCCTACTATAATTGTGTTGCTGTCAATATCACTTTTGAGATCCTCTAGGATTTTCTTTATATATTTGGGTGCTCCTATGTTGAGTGCATATAAATTTACGATGTTAATGTCTTCTTGCTGGATTCTTCCCTTGAGCAATATGAAGTTACCTTCTGGGTCTGTCTTTATGGCCCTGTTTTTGAAGTCTATTTTGTCTGATATGAGAATTGTTACCCCCGCTTTTTTTTCTTGTCCATTTGCTTGGAAAATTTGGTTCCATCCTTTCACTTTTAGTCTGTGATGGTCTTTTGACCTGAGGTGGGTCTCTTGTAGGCAGCATATGTTTGGGTCATGCTTTCTTATCCATTCAGCTATTCTGTATCTTTTAATTGGTTCATTTAATTCATTTACATTTAAGGTTATTATTGAAAGGTTCTTATTCATTGCCATTTATGTACCTGTGTTCCTCTCTCTGTCTCTCTCTTTTCCTTCCTTTCCTTAAAGCAGCCCTTTTAGTAATTCTTGTAGAGCTGGTTTGGTGGAATAATTATTACATTTATATCAGTTATCATTACAATTATTATCATTTATATTCCATGTAATCAACAATTACATGAAATAAAAATGATGTAAATATAATTAAAAGACAAAAATTAGTCAAAGAAGTTTAAAAAGTTACCCAAATATGTACTAGTTACAAAAACCTGAATGTTTTCCTTACTTTGAGGTAGAAACTTAGGTTATTGATTTAATACCTGTCCTCATTTCTAATTTGAGTATTTAGTGCTTTTAGTTTCTTTTTCAGTACCATTTTTCAATGTCATAAGTAAATTCCATATCATAAATAAGTTGAAAGTAAAGGGATGGGAAAAGATGTACACTGCAAATATTAATTTTAAAAAGCAGGTGTGGCTTTGTTAATATATGATGAAATAAACTTCTGATTAAAAAATTACTCTAAAGAGGAACATTATATAATTACAACAATATGAATCACCCAGGAATGTATTAAAACCCTAAAATTGTGCATACACAGTATCAGAGACTGAAAATACATGAAGCAAAAGCTGATAGGTTTGAAAATAGAAATATTTTCTATTTTCAAATCCACAAATAGAGTTGGGGTCTTTAAAACCTCCCCTCTCAGCAACTGATAGAACTACTACACAGAAAATCAGCAAAGATATAGAAGCAATGCTATCAACCAAAAGGATTGAATTGATGTTTATACAAACAAGGTCTGTCCAGAAAGTTTCTAGCTATGTACTGTGAAGAATATAGACATTTATTGAAGAAGATACAAGATAGAAGAAACATTGTGCATAGAACAATGATGCCTCAGTCCCCTTCAAAGTAGGCACTTTGGGACCCCACACAGTTCTCCCATCGTCTCTTCCACTGTTCAAAACATTCTGCATACTCCTTTGTTGGAATTGCCATCAGCTACGGTGTCCTATTTTCCTCAATCTCATCAACATTCTGAAATCTCTTATCTTTCAAAGGTGATTTTAGTTTTGGGAAAAGCCAGAAGTCTCAGGCCACCGAATATGGGTTGTAGGGGGACTGAGTTACCTGGGTGATTTGATGTTTCACCAAAAAATCTGCACTAGACATGATGCATGGGTGAGCATGTTGTTGTGACGAAGCTGCCAATCACCAGTTGCCTGTAGCAGAGGCTTCTGAATCATCTGAACAGTTTCCATAGAGAATGTTCCATCTTAATGCAAAATTTGATGCAGTTTTGTTGCTCTACTTGCTCAGTCATCTTGAATGCAGCAGTCACACAGTACACATGCACACTCAACAACTTCTACTGCCCCCACTGACTAGAACATTGAAGTTGTCATCATTCATGCATACACATTCCAGCCCACTCTCCTTGGCTGCCAAATTACATCAATGTAGCTCAAACTGTCTTTATTATATTAACACTGGCTGGACATTTTCCAGACAGACCTCATTCATATAGAAGATTCCATCAGAAAACAATAGAATAGGGACTTCTGGCCAGGATGGAGGCATAGGCAGAAATGCTTACCTCCTCACACAACCAAATTTAAGGACAACAAAGATTTAGAAGCAAAACAGACAGAAAATTGACCTGTACAGAAGTCTGACAACAATGAACCATTTATCCAGACCGGTAAGAGGGTCGTAGTCCACAGCCTGTGGAGAGGAGTCACGGCAGGGAAAAGTGGTGGCTGCTGGACCAACCCAGGTGCACAGGTGGAAGTTGGCAGATATCAGGTGTGGGGTGGCAATGGGCAGACCCAATGAGGGCTCAAGGCGGCTGGCTGACCACAGTCACACATTCACACACAGATAAACCAAGTGAAAATAGGGACTGTGAGACAGAGTGTGCAACCCAGGGCCCCATTGCCAGGAAATAAAGCCTAAAAGCACTGATTGGAAAAACTTTTGGGGGGTGAGGTGCCAGGAGAGGCTCCCAGCCTCACAGAAGAGTTTGTTGGGGAGACCCATGGAGTCCTATAACTTGCACAAGCCCACACACTCAGAAACCAGCAACAGAAGGGCCCAGTTTGCTTGTGGGAAGCAGCAGAGGGGACTGAAATCCAAGAGCAGAAGCAATGTCATTTTTCCTTCTCTGACCCCACCCTCAGTCACAACCCAGCAACTGGCTTGACCTGACTGGTGAACACCTAAGCTTTCACCCCTCATATGTAACAGGCGCAAACAGACCAAAACATTATGGCTCAAGCAGAAGAACAACTCAAAGCCCCAGAGAATATACTTCTAAATGACAAAGAGATAGCCAACCTATCAGATACACAGTTCAAAACACTGGCAATCAGGATGCTCAAGAAGTGGTTGATTTTAGTCACAAATTAAATGAAAAAATAAAGGCTACACTAAGTGAAATGAAGCAAAATGCACAGGGAACCAATAGTGATGGGAAAGAAACTGGGACTCAAATCAATGGAGTGGACCAGAAGGAAGAAAAAATGACCAAACAGAAAAGAATAAAGAAACAAGAATTCAAAAAAAAAATGAGGAGAGGCTTAGGAACCTCCAAGACATCTTTAAATGTTCCAACATCTGAATTATAGGGGTACCAGAAGGGGAAGAGGAACAGCCATGAGTGGAAAACTTATTTGAACAAATAATAAGGGAGAACTTCCCCCGTCTGGCAAAGGAAATAGACTTCCAGGAAATCTAGGAAGCTCAGAGAGTCCCAAAGAAGTTGGACCCAAGAAGGAACACACCAAGGCACATCATAATGACATTAGCCAAGATTAGCATGAAGGAGAGAATCCTAGAAGCAGCAAGAGATAAGGGGACAGTCACCTACAAAGGAGTTCCCATCAGACTGCAAGCTGATTTCTCAAAAGACACCTTACATTCAAGAAGGGGCTGGAAAGTATTCCAAGTCATGAAATCCAAGGACCTACGACCAAGATTGTTCTACGCAGAGAAGCTTTCATTTAGAATGGAAGGGCAGATAAAGTGCTTCTCAGATAAGGTCAAGTTCAAGGAGTTCATCATCACCAAGTCCTTACTATATGAAATGTTAAAGGGACTTATCTAAGAAAAAGAAGATAAAAAATACAAAAAGTGAAAGGACAGCAATCTCAGTTATTAACAACCACACCTAAAACAAAAGCAAACTAAGAGGACAGCTAGATCAAGAGTGGAGCCATAGAAATGGAGATCACATGGAGGGTTAGCAACAGGGGAGTGGGAGGAGGAGAAGGGGGAAGAAGGTACAGAGAATAAGTAGCATAGACGGTAGGTAGAAAATAGACAGGGGGAGGGCAAGAATAGTATAGAATCTAAAGAACTTGTGACACATAGACATAAACAAAGGGGGGGAATGGTGGGGGAGGGGTGTTCAGGGTGGAGGGGAATGAAGGGTAGAATAGAACAACTGTAATGGCATAATCAATAGAATATATTTAGCAATAACTAAATAAATAAAACAGTAGAATATACATTTTTTCAAGTATATGGGAAGGTAGAAGCCCTAGGATAGATAAAAGTAATATTTTTATATTATCTCCATATCGTTTAGCTATTTTTCTGGAGTTTTGAGCTGTTCTTTCCTTTGGATCATGTTTCTTTGTCTTCTCATTTTGACAGCCTCCCTGTGTTTGTTTCTATGTGTTAGGTGGAACAGCTATGACTCCCCGTCTTGGTAGCATGAATTAATGTAGTAGGTGTCCTGTATGGTCCAGTGGCACAGCCCCCCCTATCACCCAAGCTTGGTACTCGAGGTGAGCCATTTGTGTGTGCTGAGTACACCCTCCTCTTGTAGTTCATCCTTGGTTTCTGTTGGCTAATCAATGGGAGGGATTTACTCAGCCCAGTCAGCTGCAAGGATTGGCTGTGACCACTTATCACCACCCTCCACCCTCCATGGAGGATCAGCTGTGCAGGGCCAGAGTGGTGGTGCTCTGACATGTTCTGTAGCTGTTCAGTGGGTGTGTTGGCACTGGGGTTTTCCAGGGTGGTGCAGGCCAAGGTCAGCCCCCACATGTGTTTTGCTTGGAGCCACCCTGCCTGAATAAGGCAATCTGAAATGGCTGCTACTAGTGCTGGGCTTGGACATCTTTATTCCTAATATATAAAAACTGGAAATAACCCAGAGGTCCTTCAACAAATGAAGGATTAAACACACTGTGGCATTTTCATACCATTGAATACTGCTAGTCAGAAATAGAAAGGAATAAGATATTGAAACATGCAACAACTTGGATAAATCCCCAGGAAATTATGGTAGTGGAAAAAGCCAATCCCAAAAAGGGTTTGAAAAAAGCATAATTCCATTTGTAACATTTTGAAATGATAAAATTTTAGAAACAAAGGACAGATTTATGGTTGCCAGGTATTAGGGACAGGAAAGGGATGAAAAGAGGGAAGTGGCTGTGGTTATAAAAGGGCAGCAAAAGGGATTGTTTTGTGGGTGGAACTGTTCACTATTTTGACTTTTGTGATGAATACATGAACCTACACAGGAGAAAAAAAATGTGTGGATCTAAATAGACAATACACACACAAATACACAAAGACATATCAATAAAATGGCAAATCTGAGTAAGATTGTTGGATTATATGTCAATATCCTGGTTGTGGTACTTGCTATAGTTTTTTAAATTATTGTCATTTGGGTATCTGAGCAAAGCAAACAAGCAATCTTTCTGTATTTTTTACAACTGCATGGGAATCTTCAATTAGTGAGAATTTAAATTAAACTTGTTACTGCAGAAGTCTAGTGAAGGGAAGAGGAAATTGGATTTGGATGATAATGGAGGTCTTGTCAGTATATTAGTCAATTAAAAGAGACAAGGTACAGATAGTTCATGCAGTATGTTCCCATTTATGATTTAAAAGAATGTATATATACATATTTATATATCAACATCAGAAATTGCTGGAAGGAGACACAGGAAACTGTTGAAATAGTGGCCTCTGGGAATTCTAGCATGGAAGAAGACTTCACTTTTGAAAATAAACCCTTTCCTGGTACCGACACTTATTTTTTTAACAACATGCCTATATTGCTGGTTTACACTAAAAAATACATAGAAACTAGAATATCATACATAAAATATAAACTTCAGTGTTTTTTAAAATTCAGACTTATAATTGTGATAAGCTTAACAATATTAATAACTAAAAGTTTTGAATACATCCTATGTGCTAAGCATTACTCTAAATGCTTTAAATACATTAACTTATTTTCAACATAATGGCTTTTAAATATGAATTTTATATTTGATACTAATGCATCCATGAAAAAATGATTCCCATTGCTCAGTCTTCACACTCCAGGCCTGAGAAAATTGCAGAGGAAGCTATCACCAGGGAGTGGGGTGACTTGTGATAGTATCTTCACGGTGGCTTTTAAAGTACGTTGTGATAGCATCTTCATGGTGGCTTTTAAAAAGTTTCTGAAGGCACTATATTTTGATGTTGAACTGTATGGAAGAAATTATTTTTTGTGCTAGTGTTTTGTCATATATACTGTCTCACTGATCACATTTTAAATATGTTCATGAAAACAGGTATATATAATTGAAAAGTTTATATCCTCCTAATACTTGGTTGTAAATGTCAACAGTATTGACAGTAGTTGGTGTCTAATACTTCTTACAGTCTACCAGTAGGGAGGAGAGGAACTGATGGACAGATTACAGTAATCAGTTGGGCCTAATTCTGGGTGCAGCAGAACTCCCTAAAATGCTGATCCATTGTAACTGAATGAGGAACAGCTAGGGAGCAGGTCTGCAGTACAATTAATTATTGTATAAATTCTCTGAGACCTTTTCAGCTATGTATCAGCTTAATACAGAGGCAAGACTCCAAAAACAAAGGAGTCTATGTAAACTGTGAAGGTAGCGGTTCACACTTAGGTTACCTTGGGCTGATGTGATTTTGAAAATGGGGGGACTTGACTGAGAGTGGTGAACACACAATACAATATACAGGTAACGTATTACAGAATTTATACACCTGAAACCTATATAATTTTACTAAGCAATGTCACCATGATAAATTCAATAATAAAAAAGTGTCTTTTCAACAAATGATACTGGAACAACAGGATAACCATAATAGAATAAAAAGAATCTTAAGGACTTCTGGCCAAGATGGAAGCATAGGTGGAAACACTGTGCCCCCTCCCACAACTAAATTTAAAGACAGCTAAGTTTTAGAAACAAAAATGCAGCCGAAACAGTGAAAATTGAACTGTACGGAAGTCTGACAACAACAAACCACTCAGCCAGACTGGTAAGAGGGGCGGGGTTAGCAGCAGACTGGGGTTGAGCTGGAAAGATTGTTTGGTCCGACCAACCCAGGAGTGGAGGCAGAGACGGTTGGTGGATCTCAGGTGTGGGGTGGTGACAGGTGGACCCAGTGAGGGTGCAGGGTGGCTGGCTGACTTTGGTCACACATTCGTGGGTAGATAAACCAAGTGAAGGAGCGAACAGTGAGACAGACTGCTCAGGCTAGGGCCCCAGTGGGAATTAGAGCCTGAAAGCACCAACTGGAAAGACTTTCTCATGGTTGAGGGGCCGGGAGAGGCTCCCAGGCTCACAGAGAGTTTGTTGGAGAGACCCACAGGGTCCTGGAGAGTACATGGGCCCACACACCTAGACACCAGCAGCAGAGGGACCCAGTTTGCTTGTGGGAAGCCGCAGAGGGAACAGAAATCTGAGAGAGAGCAGAGTAGAGCAAAGTGCCATTTTTTTCCCTCTCTGACCCCACCCCCACATACAGTATCACAACCCAGCAATGGGGTCGCCCCACCCTGGTGAACACCTAAGGCTCTGCCCCTCATACATAACAGACATGAACAGACCAAAACATTATGGCTCAAGAAGTACAGCTCAAAGCCCCAGAACCAATACTTCTAAGTGACCAAGAGATAGCCAACATCTCAGACGCACAGTTTAAAATACTGGTGATCAGGATACTCACAGAAATGGTTGGTTTTAGTCACAAATTAGAGGAACAAATGAAGGCTAAACTAATTGAAATGAAGGAAAATGCACAGGGGACCAATAGTGATGGAAACGAAACTGGGACTCAAATCAAGGGAGTGGAACAGAAGGGAGAAAAAAATGATCAAACAGAAAAATATGAAGAAACAAGAATTCAAAGAAATGAGGAGAGCCTTAGGAACCTCCAGGACATCTTTAAACATTCCAACATCTGAATTATAGAGGTACCAGAAGGGGAAGAGGAAAAGCCATGAGTGGAAAACTTATTTGAACAAATAATAAGGGAGAACTTCCCCAATCTGGCAAAGGAAATAGACTTCCTGGAAATCTAGGAAGCTCAGAGAGTCCCAAAGAAGTTGGACCCAAGAAGGAACACACCAAGGCACATCATAATGACATTAGCCAAGATTAAAATGAAGGAGAGAATTCTAGAAGCAGCAAGAGACAAGGGGACAGTCACCTACAAAGGAGTTCCCATCAGAATGTCAGCTGATTTCTCAAAAGAGACTTTACAGGCAAGAAGGGGCTGGAAAGAAGTATTCCAAGTCATGAAATCCAAAGACCTACATCCAAGATTGCTCTATCCAGCAAAGCTTTCATTTAGAATGGAAGGGCAGATAAAGTGCTTCTCAGATAAGATCAAGTTCAAGGAGTTATCATCACCAAGCCCTTATTCTATGAAATATTAAAGGGACTTATCTACGAAAGAGAAGATGAAAAATATGAACAGTGAAAGGACAGCCAACTCACAATTATTAAAAACCACACCTAAAACAAAAGCAAACTAAAAGGACAGCTAGATCAAGAGTGGAGCCATAGAAATGGAGATCACATAGAGGGTTAGCAACAGGGGAGTGGGAGGAGGAGAAGTGGGGAGAAGGTACAGAGAATAAGTAGCCTAGACGGTAGGTAGAAAATAGACAGGGAGGAAGGCAGGAATACTATGGGAAATACAGACTCTAAAGAACTTGTGACACATGAACATGAAGGAAAGGGGGGAATGGTGGGGGAGGGATGTGCAGGGTGGAGGGGAGTGAAGGGGGGAATGGGACAACTGTAATGGTATAATCAATAAAATATATTAAAAAATGAATCTTAACTTCTACCTCATACCATACACAAAATATAATTCAAGATGAATCATAGATAGATATGTAATGCTTAAACTACAAAGCTTCTAGAAGGAAACAGCAAATATCTTTTCAATCTGAGTGTAAACATGTTTTTGGAGACAGTACACAGATACACACACATATACAAATATTGTTGTCAACTAGGCTTAATGAGAATAAATAATTTTCATTTGTCAAAAGATTCCATTAAGAAAATAGACAAGTCGAATGCCTGTAGAAAATATTGATAAAACATATTAAGTATAATAAAAATGTGGAAAAGAATGTTTCCTCTCAACTCCATTATTTTTATATCTCCCTAGTTTTTTTGTTTTGTCATTTATAATGGTATCTAATTATGCATTTGTTTGTTGTTTCTCCCACAGAAATATAGTCTTCAAGAAAACAGAATCTTTTAAAAGTTTCTAGGTCAGTGTGTACAATAGGTGCTCTAGAAATATTTGTTGAATAAATACGTAGTTTTTATGCATTGATCTAGGAGGGGCTGTGACTGTATATTTATTCAGTGGATGAGGGTTGGCATCATCCAAGGAACCAATCAACTGTGTGTGGGAGTCTGTAAGTGTGCACTTTTCACAGTTTAGACTGGATTCACTTAGGTATTTCCTATTGTTGGCTACTTGAGATGTCTTTATTCCAGTCTCTGCCTCAAGAAGCGAAATTCGATGTTTGTTAGTCACCAGGAACTAATCAGTCTTTTGGGTGTGTATTGTTCCTTGAATTACTCCTGTGCTTACCTAGTAATTCAATTGGACTGGTCCTAAATTTCATGGTAAATATTTTCAAATAGAGTATGGCAATGCACAGCATTTTATTATGTATTCAAAGTTGTTTTCATGCATTGATGAGGATATTGAAGTATTTCAAGCTCCAGATGACAGGACTTAAATAAACTGCACATCGTCTTGGTGCAGGGAATATTGAGTTTGATGCTCATTACACATGGGACTTACCAACCTTATTACCAACCTTATATCTTGCATTCTAAAATTCCAGCAAAGATAGTGACACTGAGAATAATTTGGGTATTGATTGTTTATATACCAGCATTGTTAAAATTTTGCTTTCAAATTCTCAAAATCAATTTCTATTTATTTGCGTACAAGTAAAAAAGCTACAGTTTTGAGCTCAAGTTGACACCTAAATAAATGCACCCAACAAATGCTTGCATTTGGCTAGCGTTTCTAATCACCATCTGGAGGGGACAAAGTGAGTAATTTGCAAAGCTGTGTTTACTCTGAATAAATTTGAGAAATTCTGTTTCAGTCCAATATATACTTAATATAAAATGTTGGATTAGACAAATGGCTGTTATAGATTAGCCAGCTTCAACCATGGTCAAAGTTAGAAGGGAAAATAGCACGCTGTGGGACATTAAGAGAAAGCCACTGGTTGCCTTTGAGGAGAGGAATTATCTCGGCTCTTGTGTGACTCTCCAACATTCCAGTGACCTATCAATGGAAAATATGCTAACTCACATTTCATCACAATTATACATTTATTCTACACTTTGATATGTCAGGCAATAGGCTATCTACTCCATTTTTACATTTACAAAACATTTTTATGCATTTCCTCATGAAGCACCCATAGTTGTCCATCAAAGTAAGCATCATTAACCTTCCTTTAACAGATAAGTAAACTGAGGTCCAGTGGGAAACAAGTGATTCCACATTGCCAGTGGATGGAAGAGCAGGATTCTAATTCCTCTGTCTATCACTCCAGAGATTTGCTTAGTTTTTTTTTTCTTTCTCATCACAAATATAATAGCATCAACTAAAAAATGTAACAGAATGAAATGAAGATACTTAAGAGACTAAGGTAGCAAGAGGGGTGCAAGGATCCTGCAGGCTGATTCTTCTGAGTCCCAGGGCTTGGACAAGTGCATTTCTAGAACCAGTATCAACTTATAGTCTCTGTATGAGAATTGCTTCAGAGAGCCTACTCATTTCTCAGGGAGCCATACAGGGTGATCTCTGAGTTTTCATGCCCACCCCAAACTGCAGAAATAATTCCAAGCCTCAGACTCCCAGCCTGGGAAAGGAAGCCTTCATTGGTGAAATGGTGGTCCCTCCCTGTTTCTCTGAGTTGGCTCTGGGTTTTCTGCTTGACATCAGAGCATCTGGGCTATCTATGGCTGTGGGCTATCTGCATGAAGGAAACAAGCCCATTGAAGACAGATCCAATCCTAAGAGGCTCATTTGAGTCCTCAGAGTCAGTGGAGAGGATATAGAATATAAGCCCCTTCTCCATTATGTACACAGTAACCGAATGGTGTGGGCCTGAAGACTTTTGGTAGCCTCAGGCCTCAGGCACAGGAGATTTCTGACTGAGTAAGATCAGAGGATGGCTGCTTTTGAGAATGCTCAGTGATTCTCCACTGCTGAAGCACTTGGCTGAAGGCTGTGCATTAGATCTCCAGAACGTTTTCATCTTCTAACTGCAAGCTTGTACCCTTTGACTAATATCTCCTCATTTTACCCACCCTCCAGCCCCTGGCAACCACTATTCTACTCTTTGTTTCCATGAATTTGGCTTTTTAAGATTCTATGTATAAGTATACAACACTCCCAAGATTATTGCAGAATTATTCACAATAGCCAAGATATTGGAAACAACCTAAGTGTCCATCAACAGGAATGGAACATATGTAACAGGAAAGATGTGACATACCTATCTCTATCATCTATCCATCTGTCTATCTAGCTATCATCTATAGTTTATCTAGGAATAGTACTTTGCCGTGAAAAAGAAGGAAATCCTGCCATTTACAACAAGAATGGACTTTGTGGGCACTATGCTAAGTGAGATAAATTACACACAGATCGCATTCTTAAATTCTTCGCTATACTGCTTCCAGAAATGTCCTAATCTGGAATCAGAATTTCACTGTTGCCCATGCATCTTTCAATTCCAGCTGATTGTAGTAACAGTACTAGGGACCACCATACATTGCTCATCCATGATGCACCAAGCACTTTACAAAATTTATTTTGAATCCTCGCAACAACTCTGCCAAATAGGTGCTTTTAATTTTATGGATAAGGAATTTAGGGTTCATAGAGTTTAGGCAACAACTTCCTGTCCTTTAAGATGGGTAAGAATGATAAGGATAAGAATGCCTTTGGCAGCACAAGGGCTGTGCACTAACAGATTTCATGAGACACCACCTGAGCTGGTAAGAAACACAAAACCTGTTCTTTTTCATCAGTGCACCTCTGGGAAATAATAGAAAGTAGAAAGTCACCTCTATGTTTCTACAGTCATCATCCATGTCATCCTGGGCAAATTCATTCTTCTCTAGGAGTTTGTTTCTTCATTTGTACAGTGGAGATAACTCCTACCTCACAAACTTGGCAGGAACACTAAATGAGAAAGTACATGCTGACTGTCTAGCCCATCATCTACCTGTTCATTATCCTTCCCTTTCCTATAATTATATATCTCACCTTTCTGTGGATTGTTGGCAGGTTTCCATTTCACCTTTGCAGTAGTAATGGCTGAAATTTAGCTTGACTATTTTCACATTAGGAATATATAATTTTTGTGTGTTAGAATTTGAATAAATTGGGAAGATGATGGAGTAATTTTGTATCTGATTTTCCCCCTTCTGAAAAATTTAAGTACTATATTCTCTGGGTGTTTACATGGAACTACTAACCTCCCAAAGACTGTACCTCACAGAGAATTCCAAAATTTGACCTTTTTTCCTTACTTTATATATTTAATAATAATGTACATGGGGGGAAAAAGCAAAAGCTAATGAAGATGTACATTGAAAAATAAATTGCTCATTTCCATCACCTCCAACCCTCAGTCACCCTTCTCAGAAGTAAGTACTGCAGTTATTTTGTGTCTTTCAAGAGATATTTTGTGCATATACAAGTGTATCTTTTTAAAAAATTTTCTTGTTCATGTTGGTTCACTTCCACAAATATGATAGCATATTCTACACACAGTTTTGAACCTTCTTTTTATAGTTTAACAATGTGTCTTGGCAATCTTTTGTTTCGGTATGAATAGATTTCCCTCATTATTTTTAATAGCTGTGTGGTATGCAAATAAGTGGATATCCTATAATTTGTGTAAACAGTCCCAAAGTTGTTTATGGTCTTTTGCTATTACAAATAATTTTGAAGGCATTATCTTTGTACACACATCACTGCTCACATGCACAGAGTCATAATATAAATGGTTATTACTGGAATCTCTTGATCAAAGTGATGTACATTTACAATGGTGATAAATAAATATTGCCAAATTGTACTTAAACTAGGGTGTCCCAGTTTAATTACCACCAACAATGAATGAGGGTGTTTCCTCACATCCTGGAACACAGTACATGTAATGTTTTATTCTTTTAAATTCTAGTTGGAAGATGATTGTTTTATTTAATTTCATATCTATTTTACTCTGAGTGAATTGATTGTCTTTTCATATATTTGAATCATTTGGGTTTCTTTTTCAATATAGATGTTCCTTGACAATTTTTTCTTATGAATTTTTAAATTTATTTTACTTGTTTCTCAAATCTGTTTATGTATTAAAAGTTAATTCTTTACCATATAGTGGGCCTGGCAGAAGTAACATCTGCTTGAGTGTGGTTGGTAGGTTAAATAACATGGGTGTGATAATTTATAGTTTTCATTTCAACATTTCACCTAAAATGTCATGTGGTGTGCTTCAGTGTGATATTGTTGTGTTACAGAATCACATGCTTATGATTTTTAATAAAAGATTTTGTAATAAAAAGGGCATTATTTTGAGCCAGACCCTGTGTATTTACAGTACTTTGCCACTTTAAAAAAAGATTTTATTTATTTATTTGTAGAGAGGGAGGAAGGGGGGGATAAAGGGAGAGAGATAGGGAAAGAAACATCAATGCGTGAGAGATACATCAGTCAGTTGCCTCTCACATGCCACCACCTGAGGGACCTGGCCCACAACCCAGGCATGCACCCTGACTGGGAATCAAACCGGTGACCTTTCAATTTGCAGGCCTGCACTCAATCCACTGAGCCACACCAGCCATCCTGTCTGCCACTTTTGACTTCATTCATAGCATTCATGATATTTTGATACATGGAATGTTTCAAATTTTAATATCTCTGTCTCTTGTTTAGTGGGTTTTGGCGATATGTCATACTTATACAACACTACTACTGAGAATATAATAATCACTTTCTCCTGTTTTCTTTTGTTACATTGGTGTTATTATTTTTTAAAGAAATTACTTAACACTATAATTCATCTGGTATTTATTTTAGCATAAAAATGGGGTATGTATCCAACTTTATTTTTTCAAATGCCTAGCCAGTTGGCCCAATACCATGTATTGAATAATTCATTTTCCCCTGTTGATTTTAAATGCCTCCTTGATAATAAACTAGATTTTATATAGAGATAAATATGTAGAGAGGTATCTATCTATCTTTTCTAGATTCTCTGTTCCATGCCATTGATTTGTCTATTCATTTACTGACATCAAACTGTGTTAATTACATGAATATTATGACATTTTAAGTGGTGTTATTGCTAACACTCTCTCACTACCCTTCTACAATATTATTGAGTGTGTTTCTTATGCTATATTTACATCCCCATGACTATTTTGTAACTACCACTCTGTACTTCTCAATTCCTTCGCTTTTTTCATCCTGTCCCACAGCCCTCTCCTCTCTAGCAACTGCACATCTCTACTCCGTATTGATGAGTCTCTTTCTGTTTGTTTATATTGATCTTTTGATTCCATATATAAGTGAAATAATATATTTGTCTTTCTCCAGCTGACTTATTTCACTTAGCATAATATGTTCAGGGTCCATCCACGATGTTGCAAATGGAAGAGTTCATTCTTTTCATGGCCAAGTAATATTCCATTGTGTGAATGTACCACCATTTTTATCCAGTTATCTATTGATGGGCACTTTGCTTCCATAGCTTGACTATTGCAAATAATGCTGCGATGAACATAGGTGTGCATATATTCTTTCAAATGAACATCTTGGGTTTCTTTGGATATAAACCCAGAAGTGAAATTGCTGGTTCATAAGGCAGTTTGATTTTTAATTTTTTGAGGTAACTCCATACTGCTTTCCACAGTGGTTGCATTAGTCTGCATTCCCACCAAGATTGCATGATGGTTCCCTTTCCTCCAAATCCTCGCCAACACTTGTTGTTTTTTGATTTACTGATGATAGCAATTCTGACAGATGTGAGGTGATATCTAATTGTGGTTTTAACTTGCATTTCTCTGATGATTAGTGATGTTGGGCATCTTTTCATATTTCTGCTGGCCATATGTATGTACTTTTTTGAGAAATGTCTACTCAGGTCCTCTGCCCATTCTTTAATTGTATTAGATTTTGTTTTTGTTTTTCTTTTTTGGTGTTAAATTGTATGACCTCTGTATATATTTTGGATATTAACCTTTTATTGGTTGTAACATTGGTGAATGTGTTCTCCCATTCAGTAGGTTGTCTCTTCATTTTGTCAATGGATTTCTTTGCTGTGTGCAAGAGTTTTTCAGTTTGATGTAGTCCCATTTATTTTTTTCTTTTGTTTCCTTTGCCTGAGGAGATGCATCAGAAAAAATATTGCTAAAAATGTTAGAGACTTTACTGCCTATGTTTTCTTCTGTGAGTTTTATAGTTTTGTGTCTTTTTTAAAATTTATTTATCTTTAGAGGGGAAGGAGAGAGGGAGAGAAACATCAATCTATGGTTGCCTTTTGTGCGTCCCCTGCTGGGAGTTGGCCTGCAGGGAACTGGACTACAACCCAGGCATGTGCCCTGACTGGGAATCGAACCGCGATCCTCTGGGTCGCAGGCCCACGCTCAATCCACTGAGCTACACCAGCCAGCTATAGTTTTGTGTCTTGCATTTAAGTGTTTAATCCATTTGGAGTTTATTCTTGTATATGGTATAAGAAGGTGGTCTAGTTTTTTTTTTTGCGTGTATCTGTCCAATTTTCTCAACACCATTTATTGAATAGACTGTATTTATTTACCTCATTGCCTCCTTTGCCAAGTATTAGTTTCCCTCATTGGTATGGATTTATTTCTGGGCTCTCTATTCTGTTCTCCTGATCTATATGTTTGTTTTTATGCCAGTACCATGCTATTTTGATCACTATGGCCTTGTAGTATAGTTTGATATCAGATAGCATGATTCCTCCAACTTCATCTTCTTTCTCAATATTGCTGTGGCTATTCAGGGTCTTTTGTAGTTCCATATAAATTTTTGGATTATTTGTTCTAGTTCTGTGAAATATACTATTGGTATTTTGATAGGAACTTCATTGAATCTATAGTTTGCTTTGGGTAGTATGGACATTTTAACAATATTAATTCTTCCCAGGCATGAGCACAGTATATAATGAAATTTATTTGTATCTTCTTTAGTTTCTTTCTTTAGTTTTTAGAAATTTTCAAGTAGAGGTCTTCTACCTCCTTGGTTAAATGTATTCCTAGGCATTTTATTTTTACTCAATTGTAAATTGGACTGTTTTCTTAGTTTCCCTTCTTGATAGTTCATTATTGGTGTATAAAAATGCAACCAATTTCTGTATGTTTATTTTGTATCCTGGTACTTTACTGAATTTATTTATCAGTTCTAGTAGTTTTTTGTATGGAACCTTTAGGTTTCTCTATATACAGTGTCATTTTATCTGCAGATAATGGCAGCTTTATTTCCTTTTCTACTTGGATGTCTTTTTCTTCTTCTTGTTTGATTACTGTGGCTAGGATTTCCAGTACTATGTTGAATAAGAGAGGTAAAAGCAGACATCCCTATCTTTTTCCTGATCTTAAGGGAAACATTATTAATTTTCCCCATTGAGTGTAATGTTAGCTGTAGATTAGTCATACAGGGCCTGTATTATGTTGAAACATGTTCCCTCTATTCCCACTTTGCTAGGAGTTTTTTAAAATCATAAAGGCATGCTGTATTTTATGAAATGCTTTTTCTACATCTATTGATAGGATGAAATGATTTTTATCCTTCCATTTATTTACATGGTGTATCACATTAATTGATTTGTGGATAGTTTACCAAGGAATAAATCCCACTTGATCATGGTGTATGATCTTTTTAATGTATTGCTGGATCTGGTTTGTTTATATTTTGAGGATTTTAGCATGTGGGTTAATAAAAGAATATTGACCTATACTTTTCTTTCTTTAGAGTTTCTTTATCTGATTTTGGAATTAGGATAATGCTGGCCTTATAAAATGACCTTAGGTGTCTTCCCTTCTCTTGTATTTTTTTTGGAATAGTTTGAGAAGAATAGGTGTTAGTTATTCTTTGAATGTTTGGGAAAATTCACCTTTGAAGCCATTCAGTCCAGGACTTTGTTGGAAGTTTTTTGATTACTGCTTCAATTTCATTAGTTGCAGTCATTGTTCTCATTCAACATTTCCTTAGGTTTCTTTTCTTTTTCTTTCAAATGTTTTTTTTTCTTGTTTTTCAGGTATGGTTTTCTGCCTTTTCCCCTCCCCCCTCCCCACTACCCCAGCCCTCCCCACCTCCCTCCACCATTTCCATCTCACCTTGTTGTTGTCCATATGTCCTTTATAATTGTTCCTATAAACCATTCACCCTTTCCCCCCTTTATCCCCTCCCTTCTCCCTTATGATTACTGTCAGCCTGTTCTCAATTTCAGTGTCTTTGGGTATAAAGTTATATTTTCATTTAAACTTTAGAATACATGTGACTCATTCAAAATAGAATCCTGTTTGTATTTTATTTGGATTTTTGAAATAAGTATTCTTGATAGAATTGTTTGAGTAAAAAATATTTCTGTTGCTATTCAAATGGGTTATTTTCTTTGATTATTTTTCTAAATGGTTATTATATATAAGAAAGTTTATGTTATTTTTATTAAATAATTTTCTATATAGCTCTAAAATTGTGACAGGGAAGCATATGTTTTGAGTGTACATGATGAGTACTCTGGTTCCAGTTTTGATATATACAGACATATATAAAAACCAAAGAGGGGTAGGATCAAGGGTGGGAAGCAGGGATGGCTGGGGTGGGGGTAGTGGTGGGGGAAAATGGAGACAACTTTACTTGAACAACAATACAGAATGTGGAAAAGATTTTAAAATAATAAAAATAAAAAAGACTTTTAGAAAATATATTGGCAGGACATGAGCCCAAATGTCAACCTTGATTATCTCCGAATAGTGGATGATGATTCTTAATCCTTTGTTGTCTTCTTTGTGGTGTCCATTGTTTTTCACATTTCTGGTAGTAAACATGTGTTACTATTATATCAAAAAGAAAAATATTTTAAAAATAGAAAAGAGTTCATGGCATCATTAAGAGATGTAACCTTGGAGTATAGTCATGGTGCTTATATAGGGAGAAAGGGAACAACATGACCAATTGCACAATCAGGATAGTCTAATTGCTATAATAACCTGTCTCAAACACTCAGTGGCTGGACATAAGAAAAGTTTCCTTTTTTCTTACAGTGTAATGTAGGTCCTCAGTAACTGGAACAGGGAGGGTGTGCTGTTGCATATAGTAGGTTTTAGGGGATCAGCCCAGAAGTTATATGGTCACTTTCACCCACATTCCATTGGCCAGCTCTCAGTCATGTAGCTATATCTAAGTGTAAAGGTGACAGGGAAATGTAATCTAGCTGTGTTCCTAGGAATTTGGATACTGGTGAGAACACATAGACTCTAAGTGAGTCTAGTGAGTACTCATTAGAGTTGCATTAGTGTTTTTGCATTGCTTTTTTAGGACAATTATTTGGGTTTGGGAATATTCTTCCTAAAGAACTTTCTTGAATTTTTTGAGACTACCCAAATTGTCCCTGAACAATCAAACAAGCAGAGATGTTCCCTCCCCCGCCAAGATTTACAGGCAAATTTCTTGGTACTTTGGTCCTTCTGTCCAGCCTTCTTTTGGATTGAGTCATCTTCATTCTGAAGTTGAGTCCTCAGACTCTAGTTTCCCACCATACATCTGCTCTGGCTTCAAATCTTCAGTCATTTAACGAAGTATCTGACCTTTACCTATGATGGGCACTGCTTGCTCTACATACAATACTTTTGTGAATTGTGTACATTTCCTTCTGTGTCTGAACTCAACCCCTCTCCTGTTTCTTGACATGACACTAGCTTGTCAGGTTGGCATCTCAGAAAGACTTTGTTTCATCTTAACTAGGGTCGATTACTTCCTGGAGAAGGAGGGAATAATTTTTCTTGCCCTGGTTTCTGGAGAGTGATTGGTGAACTATTTACAGTTGAGTTAGTGTGATCACCTTCCCAGTGTCCTTTGGTACCTCAAGTTTTTGTAAGGAAGCTGATAGATATATGTGGTACAGCCTGACATGTCTTATTTGGAAAAGATTGCTGATGGATAACTGATGCCATTGTCATCTCACAAAATATCAAATACATGTTTGTGGTGAAACATTCAGTGTATTCATAAAGGACAAACCCTCCATAAATATCCTGGGAAGCTGGGGTTCAATTTTGTTAGTTCTGTGCTCACATTGAAGGAAACTATTTGTTTCTTTCCCATAGGGGCTTCAGAATGAAACTCCTTTTTTACCCATTACAAGTTTTCTGTGATGTGTTTTAAATGGGGGCTTCCATTTAAGCAATTTCTGTGCTCTGCTCATGTTTTGCTCTCCAACAAATTGCTAGGCAAACAAAATGCCTGGGGCCTATGACCAATTGTGGGTATTAGAGTTCAGAGCTATTTTTAAAATAACATTTCCTTTCTGATTATAAAAGTAATGCATAACAATGACTTATGCTTCCCAGTTGATACCAAGAGCACAGTGCAGGACTCAGTCTTTTGCATGCGTCAAATAATCTTTATAACAACTTCTTGAATGTAACTATAATGATTTCCATTTAACATAGGTGGAAATGGAGGTCCTAAGAAATCCTATATCTTGTTTAGGTTGACAACCAGGAAGTGGTAATACTAGAATTAGAACATGTGTCTCCTGATTCTGATACTAGGGCCAGAACACTACTGCCACCAAATCCTACCTTTATGCATGACTATTACAGCAAATCTGAAGAATATAAAATATAATGAAGATAAAAATAAAAATAAAAATTATTTGTATTACAATAACCTAGAGATATCTATTTTTCCAAATGAATATTTATTAAAATGAAAGTTCATTATAGTGGTTTAAAATGAGAAAACTTTAAATAGGATTAAAAAGCAGAAGTTAAGATAATAGGAGCCCCCAAAGACAGATGGAATTAATTGATTATATTTTTCTTCTTGATTCTATTTTATCCATATAAGTAGAAATTTCTCTGCAAAATTTTGTGCAGTGTTGAAGGGCTCAGGGCTCCTTACCCCTTTTGGAGTTTTTGCCCCTTCACAAAATAAAACTTCATAAAGATCATAGGAGGTACTTAAATACTTGTTGATTGATGTGAGATTTCATTTGCTAGGAAAGAATTTAGTTTAAGCTCATCTATAAAGCCCTTTATAAGTGAAAGCACTATTCAAAGCAGATTATATCTGAATGTACACACCCTGACTTGATAAAAAGGCATTAGCTACAGACTTCCAAATTTCCATTCTTGGAATCAGTAAAAGAAAGGAAATCCAGATTCTTCAGTTCAGCTTTTGAATTATCCGTAAAATCCTTAGAGGATTTCTGCAGTGGAAGCCAGGGTGGGCCCATTGGAATCCCAGGCACCAGAGTCATGTTGGCTTTGATTGGTGATACTCCAAAACCTAGTTTGACCACAAAGTTCATAAATCTCTGAGTACAAAACTGATAATTCAAGGCCAAAGAGAAGTCTTTCCGTTGAGAAGCCTCCAATATCTGGTTTGTCTTTTTCCTGGGTAGCTAAAGATACAGCCTACTACTCCAGTTGCTCCCATTGCCAGAGCACTCAGCAGTGCTCACTCATCCTCAAAAGGAAAGCAAGCTGTCACTGGCAATTTTGATCGACATGTTGCCTGAAGTCTAAGAGATCTGTGTCACTAAAATCAGTCCTTGAAAGGTAGAGATCTTCTCCCGAATTCCAACGAACAACTCCTCAGCATGAACCGCTCAAAACAATAAATGCCTCATTAATCTGCCCATTAGATATATTTATTTTATTTGGTACATATTCTTCAAGTCTTTACCCCTGATGGATACGTAGTTTTTAAATGAACAGATTTTGTACTCCACTTTTAACATTTAACCTCTTACTGTGAGTATATTTTCAAGTCATTAAATTTTGTTAAAAGAATTTTGTTGGTTGCATGCCATTCAGCTGTACCATAATTCATTTAACCAATCCCTTATTACTGGAATTTTTCTGCTTTCAGTTTTTGCTATATTACAAAAACCAATTGTAAATAATTCTACCATAAATCCATTTGACTATATTTGACTGATTATTTTCTTGTTATAAATTCCTAGTGGAATTACTGTTTTAAATATATGCATGTGTTCAAGGCCCTTGACACCTATTGTCAAATGTAACAGATTCTTGGTTGCATCTGTATATCAATCAACCATAATTGACTTTAATATACTTTATAATTGATTCTAACCAATACCAGAGATATCTTTTTTATATGCTCATTGAATACAAAATAGATTAGGATTATTTTAAGAAACATGTTTTCTTCTGTATCTCTAGATCTATATTTTAGGAAGAAGGAAAGGATTGAGCCTCAACCTTACCAGCTCAGAAAAGGCTTGATGACCTCAGGATACCTGAGGTGGGACTGGATGGCATCTTCAGCAATATATGGCTACCAGGAAGGAGGGCCTGCGGGATAGGCTGGGGGAATTCTGCCTAGTAGGAGAATTGTGCATAGATGTAACATTTGCAGGTGTATTCCATTTGTGAGATTGGCATTCTTGAATACAAAAGAGTGGTAAAAATAACTTTCAACAGTTAGTCTCTTTCAGCTTAGGGACTGAATTTAAAATTCTACTTATTTGAAGCTGTCGTGACTTTCCCTGTGTAATACCCTTGCAACAACTCTATAAGGCAGTGGTCCCCAACCTTTTTGTCACCAGGGACTGGTTTCATGGAAGACAGTTTTTCCGTGGATAGGCAGGGGGGACCAGGTGGTCATGGGAGTGAATCTTTCCTTGCTTGCCCACTGCTCACCTTTTTCTGTGTGGCCCGGTTCCAGTACTGGTCTGTGGCCCAGCAGTTGGGGACCCCTGCTATAAGACACACAGATTAAGTACAATCTTCTTCAATTTATAAAAGATCACAACAGTAACAGTAGAAATGTATCAAGTGCATTCTATAAGACAGGCCCTGTGCTTGTCTGCCTTAAGGTGTACTTTGTATGCCTTATTTTCTTTAATGCTTGCAAGAACCCTATGAAATTGGTACCACACTTCATGGATAAGGCCATTATTGTGAACTAATGTCACCCCAATATATTCAATAAAAATGAAAAACAAAAATTTAAAATAATGTATTTAAAGTCACAAATTTAGCAAGTGGCAGAAAAGGGATTCAAATGCACTTGATTTCCAGAGAAATCTCAAGGGTGCTTAATTGCCTTGTTTAATGTCTGCCAGAGACTAAGCAGTTGAACTGGAACCATGTCCAGGTCTCAATGTTAAGTGATCTTTCCAGTACTCCAAGATTTCACTGTACACATTTGGAGGCAGTTGGCAATGTCAGTCCTCATTGGAAGTGCCCAAACTATGAAGAGTCTCCAAAGCACAGGCCAAGTTTGCTTACAAACACAATGGCAAATCATTGGCTTTGTTCCCAACATCTGTACATGACCCTGTGTGTGTTTGAACCTGTGGGGACCTGAAAGTTCCCACAGGCACCTGTTTACTAATGAGTAGGTGGAGGAACTAAGAGATAAAATAACCTGTTGAAAGTGACATAGCTGGTAACGGAAGTAGAGACCATTATACCCCTTTCCCAGAGTTGTTGAGAGCATTATATGCATGTTGGAAAGTGCCTTTTATGAAGTAAACATTTGGTAAATATTCATAAATATTAATAATGACTATGATGATGATGACCATTATCCTGTTACTATAATAGTGTAATCAGTTCTTCTGCTTCATTAATTCTTGTGTCCTCAAATGAAGACCCTTAGTGTCATTCCTTGTCTTACTGGATCAAATATTTCCTGACAGATTGTCAGATATTGATTCCACAGTATATGAAGAATGCCTCTTAGAAAGTTGTTATTTAGCTAGGAGAAGCTGGCTAACCCTGAGATCCTCAGACTCATACCAAAACCACAGAAGCTTCTAAGCAGAGCCATTTTTTAATATGTCAACCTCACACATATCTTTTATAAGCAGAGGCACTTCTACTTTTACACACTATACTTGAACATGAGTCTGCTTCAACATGATAGGAAGCAATAAGCTACCCAACCCCTGCTATTTTAAGTTTTTAATAGCAAAATCCTCTGGCAATCTAGAACACTTCTTTCTGTAGAATGTGCTGACACAGTGGAATGTAATTCAATGGGATCTCATACCTAGTGTATTTTACCACCAGCATATTTTATTTATGCTTGCTCGACTGTATGAATGGGCAATTTTCCTTTCAAATGAAGAGGCATTCTAGTAAGTGAACTATAATTTTCCAAGGAGAATTACTTGTCCCCTGTTTTGAAGGAAGAGGTCATTTTGGCTGAGAGAAATTAATATTTTCCTGGTGTGGTAGTCCCATTGCCACTAAAATATATGGTGTGTAGACGCTAGCTTGATTTTTCCTACAAAGAGTGAATACAAAAAGTGACACTATCTAGTGTTCCATTATTAAAGCCGTATGTACTAGTAAGGCTAGAACCAGACAGACATAGCTCTGGGTTGGAGTTCTGGCTATAACTGTACTGGGGATCACATCACTGCCATGTGCAGGAGCCTTCTCACTGGCAAATCGGAAAACAGAGCAAGCCTTGCCCCTCAAGGAAGCATAGTGAAGAATGTAGTTTTATATTATCAGTCCCCCCCACCACACACAAAACTGTGCTGTGTATTGACATGGCCAGGGCCAGCCATCACTCTGAGAACAGGCAAGAGAATATGGCAGACACTATAAACCCATTCCTGCTACCAGAAATAAAATAAAATATAAAATAAATCAGTTAATAAAAAACTTGGTGTTTACCATTAATTATGTGAACAAGTTGAGCACCTAAAATGTGCTGGGATATTGTAGTAGATATTTTACTAACAGTATTGCCAAACTTCAAAACAATTATGCAGGATACGTACTATTACTCTAATGTCCATTTTACAGATGAGAAAACCAAAGTGCAGAGAAATTAAATAATTTTTCAAGGACAGATGGTAGGAGTCAAGCTTGAGATTGAATTCCAGAGCCTGTGTCCTTAAGTACTAAGCCCAGTTTTTTCATCAGCATAAAAAAACAGCCCTGGCTGATGTAGCTCAGTGGATTGAGCACGGGCCTCGGAGCCAAAGGATCACAAGTTCGATTCCCAGTCAGGGCAAGTGCCTGGGTTGTGAGCCAGGTTCCCAGAAAGGGGTGTGCAAGAGGCAACCACACATTGATGTTTCTCTCCCTTTCTTTCTTCTTCCTTTCCTCTCTTTCTAAAAATAAATAAAATTGTAAAATAAATTAAAAAACCAAGTGCATTTTGGTGGACACCAGGGCAACACAGAAATTTTATAATGTATTCATTAAAATACTTATGTCTCAATCTGTGCAGGCCGCTTAAAAAAAAACAAACCATAGCAGCCTTTAAGGATAAATACTGGTAGAATCACCACCATACAGATAAAGCAACTGAAGCACACAAGTTCCCCAAGGTCATCTAACTTGTATGGTACAGAGCTGAGACTCAAACCACAGTTTAATTCTAAAACACCAGCCTGCAAGGAGGCTATGAAGATGAATAAAACAGGATCCTTACTCATATGATTTTGTGTTCTAATAAGTGAGGAATGGACCTTGGACATGAATCACTAGAATTCAAAGTCCAATGTAATAACTTCCATATGAGTAATAAAAGTAGAAGGAAGAGAAAGAGGGGAGAGAGTACATGGGAGGAGGAGGAAGGATGAAAGGGGAAAGAGGAACGAGAATAAGAAATAATCCTGTAGAAGAGAGAAATTCCATTTCCGTTCATTACAGCTCAAGATAGGCCAGTAAGCAAGGACAAGTGGAATGGAGAAACTGAGACAGATAGCTGAACAAAATGACTGAGCAATTTATAGTCAGATACAGAAGGTCTAGGCCTCAGTTTTATTTCAGCCCCAGGCCCAGAAAAGCATTAAAACAAGATGGGTGATGCCAGGACCAGCTACAATGCTTGAAGACTCCTGCCCTGTCACTGACCAATCACTGGAGACCATGAACCTGAAAGGACACACCTGAAGAACTCATGAATATTCTGTTGAAACCCTCCCCTGAGACCTTCCCTAAGATTCTTTCCCGCAAGAAAGAGAGAAAGGCCTCAAGACAAAGGGCCCAGCACTTGAGCTGTCCCTCTGGGAAGCAACATGCCATTCCCTTTCCCCTCTTCTTCCCTTTCTTCTTCCACCACAGGCACACATCCCCTAAACTCTAAGAGACCCCTAAGACTTGCAATTAGAGGAGCAGTGGGCAGCAGCAGCTGGTCCCAGGCTAACCTGCTGAATCGTCTACAAGGCCACTTTTCTCTGACTTCCCAGTGAGCTAAGACAGCCCAACCTAGGCTGTTCTCTTGCTTCTTCTATGCCAAGTTCTTCCCTGTTTCACTGTTCCTAGCTTTAATAAACATACCCTCATAGTCCCCTGGACTCGTGTTGTGAAATCTTTCTTACACGGAAGTCCAGAACCCACACACTACTGGATGGCCCTAGGCAGACTTGCTCAGGGCCAGGCCCCTGTCTGGTAACAGCTGCATTAAAAAGGAGGCATTAAGTGCATCCCTGAGGGATGAAAAATAATTGAATAAAAGAAGATAGTGCCTCCTTTTATTTAGACTCTGCTATATGCCAGGCATTGCACTAGGTTCTTTACATCCATTAAGACTGGGTCTCACAAGAACAATATCATTGTTTCCAGTGTGTATCTGAGGAAACAGAGAAAAAGCAAAATGATGTAGCCAGATGTAAGTGAATGGCATGTACAAAGGCTTGGCCCAGGGATCATGAATAGACATATTGTTGGAACAGAATTTGTAGTGGTATTAGAAAGGAGTGTCGGGTCCAGGTTGCAGGAGTTCTGGGACTGTATCCTGTTGACGATGGAGAGTCGGTCAAATTTCCTAAGAAGTCAGCAATGAGATAATTAGCAGGCTGTTTTAGGAAGATCTTCAGGCATTGGTTTGCAAGGGTGAATTGAATGGCAGTAACTAGAGCCAGTAAAGGTGCTGTTTCTATACCCCAAGCATAGGACAGTAGGCACAGGCCTGGAGGCCTGGGTCTGAGGCTGAGCGCTGTCATTGATTAACTGTGTGATCTTAGGCAAGGCATCTGTTTCTCTTGACCCTCAGTTGTCTCAGCTGTGGATAAAGATGATAATACAATGTACTTGCCTCACAGGGATGCTGTGAGGAGTAAATAAGACAAAATATGTGAAATGCTCTGCTCAGTGTTTGATTCTTAGTAATCATGGGAACCCCTATTTTGTTTCATTTAAAACTGATACTAGCTTAGAGGCTATTAAAGTAATCCATGTGTGAGGTAGTAAGGGCCCAGCCTAATGTGATGACTAGAGAGGATTGAAAGACTGGAAATAATGCTAAGTAATAGCGACTCCTTCTTATGTGGCTAGGCTGTTGAAAAAAAAATCTTACTTAAGCCATATTTAGAATATTCTGCTGTCAAATGCAAAACAGATTTGAAAATGAAAATTATCTGTCATGTACAGTGTAGTGTTTGTATGGCTTTTGTTAGACTCAAAGACATTGACTCTAATTTTATGATATCTGTCATTCTTTAAGCATTCAGTGTGTTGATATATCTAATGAACACCTTTTAAGATTAAGCAATGGACTTGATAATATATGAAAATGAGCCCTAAAATGGGAGATTGGATTTCATTTTTGCAACCTTTTGTTCTGTGATTCCAAAAGACTTTCCTTTTTATTATTTTCATCACATTTTCTGAACTGACATTAATTTTATAGATATTAACTCTGATATTTAATTAAAGGGATGTTATCTGTTCATGTAATTGTTGTCCAGGGTAATCAGTCACTTGTCTTAGGTAGCTAGAACTGAGTGTTTCCACCACAAACCCATGTCAGCTATTTGTTACATAAATCAGGCCCTGGAAAGAATAAGCTTAGGAATTTAATGTCTGGAACATGGCTTTGATTTCAATATTCAACCCACAATAAAAAAAAATTCTAAGATGCTAACCGCCAGCCCTTCCATATAATGAGTTTATTAGTTGATCATTAAACATACAGTGTATGCCACAAAATTAATTTTATAGTGAAGTTGGCTAGAGCCTGGATAAATAGACAATTAACATCTCCTCTGAGAACGGATTTATTATCATAGCTGCTAACAAAAATACAATTCACGTGCATGCATAAGACAAAAATAGCACTTCCTTCCCTCTTAGGCATGTGATACAGAAGCAAAAAGCTCAATCTGTAAGATATAGTAGGACTAATTCACTTCATTGTTTTCTTCTTCACCTTGCAATGGTAATCAACTTTTTTTTTGTGGAGCTCTCCTATCTCTTTTGCATTTAATGCTATAGCATTCTTTATTTGAAATCTAAAGCTTTTGTTTAATAATGGAATATATTATCAGGTAGATTTTGAATACCTAGTTGAAATAAAGAGAGAATATATAAACTTCATTAGGAGAGTTTAAAATCATAATTAACCTAATGATCGATCATTTGTAATATATATATATACATATATATATATACACATACACACATTGATAGGTCAAATATTTCTGAATGTGATATAAAAGAAAAGAGATGTTGCATACTTTAATAACTCCTCTGCTGCAGACAGTAGTACTGATGTATAAAATTTCACAAATATAAACAAAAAAGGCATAACGAGTCTTGAATAAAAGACAAGCATCTCCCTGGATCAGATACAAAACAGAAAAACAAGTGTGAGCAGGGCTGAGTGTTGCTGAGCTCCTGCTCTAGTAATAGGCAATAATGACTAAGAAGTTAGGTCTTTCTGGAGAAGGCAGCTAACATGCTTCACACAGGGAGGGGGATCAGGACTAACTCTGTGCTTAAAATCAGAAACTGGGCATAGGGGACAGAACATTCCACCTTGTCTCATGAAAGGAAGCTGCAGCTCTAGCCTGTGTGGCTCACTAGGTTGGGCATTGTCCCACAAAGTGAAAGGGCATTGGTTCAATTCCCAGTTAGGGCGCATGCCTGGATTACAGGCCAGGTCCCCATGTGTGGGCATACAAGAGGCAACTGATTGATGTTTTTCTCCTACTTTCTCCAACCCTCCCCCCTCTCTAAAAATAAATAAATAAAATCTTTTTTAAAAGAAGGAAGCTGTGGAATGTGACCTCAGACCATATCCCCTGCAAGATATAGGCCTTAGAAAATAAGAAAACACAGATACAACCTAATGACTTAGGAATGAACCAAGTTGTCCATTTGTTCTGTGAAAAGATCTACCAAATGCCCAACATAACAACTGGGCAGACACTTCAAGACCCATGATCATTAAAATGGCAAAATTTCAAGACAAATAGAGAAACTTAAAGGCAGCAAGGGAGAAAAAGTAAGGAACATACAAGGGAGCCCCAATAAGGTTAGCTACTGACTTCTCAATGGAAATACTCCAAGCAAGAAGAGAATGGCAAGAAATATTTCAAGTAATGAGAACCAGAGGCCTACAACCAAGGCTACTTTACCCAGCAAGGCTCTCAATCAAGATAGAAGGCCAAATAAAGAGCTTCCAAGACAAAAGAAGTCTAAAAGAATATGCCTCCACCAAACCAGCTCTACAAGAAATACTAAAAGGGCTGCTTTAAGGAAAGCAAGGAAAAGAGAAAGACAGAGAGGAACACAGGTACATAAATGGCAATGAATAAGTACCTATCAATAATAACCTTAAATGTAAATGGATTAAATGCTCCAATCAAAAGAAATAGAATAGCTGAATGGATAAGAAAGCATGACCCACACATATGCAGCCTACAGGAGACCCACCTCAGGACAAAAGACCATCACAGACTAAAAGTGAAGGGCTGGAAACAAAATTGCCAAGCAAATGGACAAGAAAAAAAAGCCAGAGTAGCAATTCTAATATCAGACAAAACAGACTTCACAAAAGGGCCATCAAGAGAGACCCAGAAGGTCACGTCATAATACTCAAGGGAAGAATCCACCAAGAAGACATTAACATCATAAATATATATGCACCCAACATAGGAGCACCCAAATATATAAGAAAAATCCTAGAAGACTTCAAGAAAGATATTGACAGCAACACAATTATAGTAGGGGATTTTAACACCCCACTGTCAAAAATGGACAGATCTTCCAAACAAAATATCAACAAAGATATAGCAGCATTAAATGAAACTCTAGAAGAAATGGACTTGACTGATATATATAGAGCGCTTCATCCCAAAGAAGCTAAATACACATTCTTTTCAAATGCACATGGAACATTTTCAAAGATAGACCACATGATAGGACACAAAATGAGCCTCAACAAATTCAAGAAAATTGAAATCATACCAAGCATTTTCTCTGACCACAAGGGACTGAAATTAGAAACCAACCCCAAAGGAAAAAACCCAAAACACCCAAAATCATGGAGACTGAATGGTATGCTATTAAACAACGAATGGGTCAAGATTGAAATTAGGGAAGAAATCAAAAAGTTTCTGGAAACAAATGAAAATGAACTCACAACAACCCAAAACTTATGGGACACGGCCAAGGCAGTCCTGAGAGGGAAGTTCATAGCAATACAGGCTTACCTAAAGAAAATAGAAACATTTCAAACAAACAACCTAACCCGACGCCTGCAAGAACTCGAAGAACAACAACAAAGACAGCCCAGAGCAAGTACAAGGAAGGAAATAACCAAGATCAGAGCAGAATTAAATGACATAGAGACCAAAAGCACAATTATAAGGATCAATGAATCCAAGAGTTGGTTTTTTGAAAAGATAAACAAAATAGACAAGCCTTTAAGTAGGCTCATTAAGAAAAGAAGAGAGAGGACACAAATAAACACAATCAGAAATGAAAGAGGAGAGATTACAACTGATACCACAGAAATAGAAGGGATTGTAAGGAATTACTATGAAGAACTGTATGCCAAGAAATTTGAAAACCTAGGTGAAATGGACAAATTTCTAGAAAAATATAATCTTCCAAAACTCAATGAAGAAGAAGTAGAAAGCCTGAACAGACCAATAACAGCAAATGAAATTGAAGCAGTAATCAAAAAACTCCCATCACACAAAAGCCCCGGACCAGATGGTTTCACAGGAGAATTCTACAAAGCGTTTAAGGAAGAGCTAACCCCTATTCTTCACAGACTATTCCAAAAAATCCAAAATGATGGGAAACTCCCAAACTCTTTTTATGAAGCGAGCATTATCCTAATTCCAAAACCAGAGAGAGACACAACAAAGAAAGAAAATTACAGGCCAATATCACTGATGAACATAGATGCTAAAATCCTCAACAAAATATTGGCAAATCGCATCCAACAATACATCAAAAAGATCATACACCATGACCAAGTGGGATTCATCCCAGGGATGCAAGGATGGTTCAATATCCGCAAATCAGTAAATGTAATACACCACATAAACAAAAGCAAGGACAAAAACCACATGGTCATATCAATAGACGCGGAAAAAGCTTTTGATAAGGTACAACACCCATTTATGATAAAGGTACTCAGCAAAGTGGGAATAGAGGGAGCATTCCTCAATATAATAAAGGCCATATATGAAAGACCTACAGCCAACATCATACTGAATGGGCAAAAACTGAAAGCTTTTCCACTAAGATCAGGAACAAGACAAGGTTGTCCACTTTCACCACTTCTATTTAATATAGTATTGGAAGTTCTAGCCACAGCGATCAGACAAGAAAAGGAAATAAAAGGCATCCAAATCGGAAAGGAGGAAACAAAACTGTCACTGTTTGCAGATGACATGATAGTGTACATGGAAAATCCTATAGACTCTACCAAAAAACTGCTGGAACTAATAAATGAATTTGGCAAAACAGCGGGATACAAAGTCAATATCCAGAAATCAAAGGCATTTCTGTATACTAACAATGAATCAGCAGAAGCAGAAATCAAGAAAAAAATCCCATTCGATATAGCAAAAAGAAAAATAAAATATCTGGGAATAAATCTAACCAAGGAGGTTAAAGACCTGTATGCAGAAAATTACACAACACTGAAGACAGAAATCAAGGAAGACACAAACAAATGGAGACGTATACCGTGTTCATGGATTGGAAGAATTAACATCATCAAAATGTCCATACTACCCAAAGCAATTTACAGATTCAATGCAATACCTATTAAAGTACCAATGGCATATTTCACAGACATAGAACAAACACTTCAAAAATTTATATGGAACCATAAAAGACCCCGAATAGCAGCTGCAATGTTAAGAAAGAAGAACAAAGTAGGAGGGATCACAATACCTGATATCAAACTGTATTACAAGGCCACTGTAATCAAAACAGCCTGGTACTGGCATAAAAACAGGCACATAGACCAATGGAACAGAATAGAGAGCCCAGAAATAAACCCAAATCTCTACAGTCAATTAATATTCGACAAAGGGGGCAGTATCATAAAATGGGGTAAAGATAGCCTCTTCAACAAATGGTGTTGGGAGAACTGGACAGCTACATGCAAAAAAATGAAACTCGAGCACCAACTTACATCATACACCAAAATAAATTCAAGGTGGATAAAAGACTTAAATATAAGCCATGACACCATTAAAGTCCTAGAGGAGAACATTGGCAGGAAAATCTCAGATATTTCACGCAGCAACATTTTTACTGATATGTCCCCTAGAGCAAGGACTATAAAGGAAAGAATAAACAAATGGGATCTCATCAAAATAAAAAGCTTCTGCGCAGCTAAAGAAAACAGCATTAAAATAAAAAGACAACCAACTGTATGGGAAAACATATTTGCCAATGATACCTCAGACAAAGGTTTAATCTCCAAAATATACAAAGAACTCACACGACTTCACTCTAAGAAGACAACTAACCCAATTAAAAAATGGGGAAAGGACTTGAACAGACACTTCTGCAAGGAGGACATACAGAGGATCCAGAGACACATGAAAAGATGCTCAATATCACTAGCTATCAGAGAGATGCAAATTAAAACTACAATGAGATACCACTTTACACCGGTGAGAATGGCTATCATAAACAAAGCAATAAACAACAAATGTTGGAGAGGGTGTGGGGAAAAGGGGACTCTGGTCCACTGTTGGTGGGATTGCAGACTGGTACAACCATTATGGAAAACAGTATGGAATTTTCTCAGAAAACTAAAATTGGACTTGCCTTTTGACCCAGCAATTCCACTGCTGGGATTGTATCCTAAGAACCCTAAAACACCAATCCCAAAGAACCTATGCACCCCAATGTTCATAGCAGCACAATTTACAATAGCCAAGAGTTGGAAGCAACCTAGGTGCCCGTCAGTAAATGAATGGATCAAAAAACTATGGTACATATACACAATGGAATTTTATGCTGCAGAAAGAAAGAAGGAGCTCCTACCTTTTGCAACATCATGGATGGAACTGGAAAGCATTATGCTGAGTGAAATAAGCCAGGTGTTGAAGGACAAATACCATATGATCTCACCTTTAAGAGGAAGCTAAACCACAAAACAAACAAGCAAGCAAAATATAACCAAAGACACTGAAATAGAGAACAGGCTGACAGTGACAAAAAGGGAGAGGGGAGGGAATTTCAGGGGAAATAAGGGAGGGATTTAGAGGAACCTATATAAAGGATACATGGACAACAACTGAGAAGGGTGGAAATGGGAGGGAGGGGGGAACATGGGAGGTGGGATGGGATGGGAGTAATAGACAGAAAACTGTACTTGTAAAATAATTAAATAAAAATATTGGAAAAAAAGCAAAAACAAAAACAACAACTGGGCAGAAACTCCAAACCGAATCTGTAAGACCTGGTTCCAGAATATAGACCTGTAAGGCTGAATGGAGACAACTATAAAATGCCAGATTGGAAGGGATAAAAATAGAAACACAGAGAGAAAGAAAAAGCCCTAGGTATATTACTTTTAGGAAGGCACTTGTACACAAAGTGTCTCCTTAAATTTCGTGCTTTAGCTGCCTAACTCTCTTCACTAGGCTCTGCTAACGATCAGTGAGTTCTTATAAATATAAATAAATGATCGATAAATGGAGAATTAGTGAGAGTGCTTCATTACAAAAGTGTTAATAAATATAGAAGGAATAATAGAATATAATCATTTGGCAATAATTGTCAATGTGTGCTAAAATGGGTTACATTTTGATGAGTAATGATATATTTACCATACTTTTTGGACTGTAAGACATACTTGCCCCCCGCCCAAATTTGGGAGGAATAATGGTTGTTAATGCTGCTGTTGAGTTCTGTTTACATTTGCATTGGTAAAATAAATATGTTATTTATGTTATTAAATACTTTACCACATTTTTGCTTCAAAATTTTTTTTTATTTTCCTCCTCTAAAACCTAGGTGTGTTTTATGGTCCAAAAAATATGGTACATAGTTTCACAGGCTCTTGTCTACAACATACTTATTAATAACAAAGGAGAAAATGGGAACTTTGCAGTGGGGAAACCCATATTTTCTTGTGATGAGAAATTTTAACATCTACTTTCTTAGCAGCTTTCTAATATGCAATACTTGCAATATTTTTAACTGCACTCACCATGCTATACATGACATCCCCATGATTTATTCACTTTATAATTGGAAATTTGTACCTTTTGACTCCCCTTTACCTATCTCACCCATCCCTACTACCCACCTCACCCATCCCCACTACCCACCTCACCCATCCCCACTACCCACCTCACCCATCCCCACTACCCACCTATGGTTTTTGTTTTGACATATAAATGAGATCCTACAGTATTTTTCTTTCTCTGTCTGACCTATTTTACTTAGGATAATGCCCTCAATTTTTAATCATGTTGTTGCAAATGATAAGATTTCAGTCTTTTGTATGGTACTCTGAATACTATTCCATTGTGTGTGTGTTTGTGTGTGTGGCACATTTTCTTTATCCATTCATCTGTCAGCATACACTTCAGTTGTTTACATGTCTTGGCTGTTACAATACTGCAATGAACATGAGGTTCGTATAGTTAGTGAGTTAGTGTCTACATTTTCTTTGGATACATACCCAGAAGTAGGATTGCTAAATCATGTGCTAATTCTATTTTTAAGGTTTTGAGGAACATCCATACTGTTTTCCACAGTGGCTGGACCAATCTGCATTCCTACCAACAGTGCCCATGGGTTCCTTTTTCTTCACATTCCTGATAATTTCTTATTCCTTGTCTTTTTGAAAGGAGCCATCCAAACAGGTGTCAGGTGATATCTCATTGTGGTTTTGGTTCTTATATCTCTGATGTTTAGTGATATTAAATTTTTTTCGTGTACATATTGGCTCTCTGTATCTCTTCTTTGGAAGAATGTTTTGTCAGGTCCTCTGCCTATTTTTTAATCAGATTGGGGTTTTTTGCTAATGAGTTGTATGGATTTTTTAATATATTTTGGATGTTACCATTCTATCATGTATTAGATTTGCAAATATTTTCTCTGTTTTTTTAAAATATTTTATTTATTTGTCTTTAGAGGGGAAGGGAAGGAGAGAGGAAGAGAAACATCAATGTATGGTTGCTTCTCATGCATCCCCTGCTGGGAACTGGCCTGCAACCCAGGCATGTGCCCTGACTGGGAATTGAACCACGATTGTCTGGTTCGCAGGCCCACACTCAATCCACTGAGCTACACCAGCCAGGGCTAGATTTGCAAATATTTTCTCTGTTCAGTAAGTTGCCTTTTAATTTTGTTGATTGGTTTCTTTGCTGGGCAGAAACTTTTTTGTTTGATATAGTCCCAATTGTTTATCTTTATTTTGTTACCTTTGCTTTTGGTGTCAAATCCAATAATCATCACCAAGACATGTGAAGGACCTTACTACCTACCTATGTTTTATCCTAGGAGTTTTATGGTTTTGGGTCTTGCATTCCTGTCCATTTTGAGCTAACTTTGTATATGATATAAGATAGTGGTCTAGTCTCTTTCTTTTGCATGAGGATATCCAGTTTTTCCAACACCATTTATTGAAGACATTGTCATTTCTCCATTGCATATTCTTGGCTCCTTTGTATAAATTATGTAAGGGTTTATTTCTAGGCTCTCTATTCTGATTTATGTGTCTCTTATTATGTCAATATAATACTGTTTTGATTACTATTGCTTTATAATATAGTTTGAAATCAGGGCACAGCATGATGCCTCCAGCTTTGTTCATTCTTCTCAAGATTACTTTGGCTACTCAGGGTCTTTTGTAGTCCTATACGAATTTTAGGTTTGTTTGTTCTATTTCTGTGAAAAATGCCATTGGAATTTTTGATAGGGATTACATTAAATCTGTACATTTTGGGAGGCAGTACAGACATTTTAACAATATTAATTCTTCCATCTATGAGCATGGTATATCTTTATATTTATTTGTGTCTTCTTCAATTGCTTTCATCAGTGTCTTTTACTTTTCATTGTCTAGGTCTTGTGACTTTGTGTAAGTCACCCAGCTTCTCTAAGTCTATGAGAGTAAAAGTTAGTATGGTTTAACAACACTGGCCAGTAATCCATCCTCTGAATCAACAAGTAGACCCATTGTTTTAAGCTAGGTTTATTTCAGTTGCATTTGCTGAAATGTGTAGAGAGTCCTGTCTTCTCTCTAATGGGTAGAAAGATCTGGGGCATGGAATTTTTCTCTGTGAACCAGAGTCACATGAATGAAACTCAGCTTCAGATGCCTGAAGCCAAACTTAAAATTTCCTAGATTCTTGTTCTGGAATCATGTACACATATGCATGCATGATGCGCACATACTTCCTTTTGATTTGTTTGTTTGTTTTTTCCCACTGTATCAAACCCAGCTTCCTTTGCTACTTTATTCTCCTTACTCACTGCTGAGACTTTTAGACATAGATATTCTTTTTCTACTGGGGAGGAAAAAGCCTGATGACATTCCCCTTGATGAAGTTCTGACTGGAGCAGTGGTGAGCAGACCTGGCAGTAGCAGTTACTTACCTAGGGTAACTTAAGGGGAGAAGAAAGCAAGTTTTGGTGCCATAGAACACTGAATCCCATAAATGGGTCTGAAGCATGTTGCCAGTCTTTGACAGTGTTTTTATATCTGTATCTAAATGAGAAATAAAGATAAGGTCATGATTTTTTCAAAGAGCTGAAAGGATTTAACATAATGACCTGTCCTCTATTTTGAGGTTATGCCCATCTAGTGTTTTGGAGGATAAATTGTGTATTGAGATTGTTGTGGTAGATTTTAAAAATGTTTTCACTTAGCAACTAAACTTTGCAAATCCTACATATGTTCCCAAAATGTTTGTGGGAAATATTATTGTTCTATGAAAATATATTATTGTTTCTATGAAATCTAAAAATCTAGGAACCACTGATTCATATTGTCAAAGATGAAAGAATTTTCAACATTGAGCTCCTCATATCGGTTTTACGGATAAGTCAACTGGGAGACTTAAACTCACATAGCAAGTTGGTAACAGGACCAGGGCTAGAACTGCATGACTTGATATCCAGGCTACTGAGCCTTCCTATCTCCAGCCCTGCTACTCCAAATGGAAAGAGGAACTGATGAAAACCTCCCTTGACCTCACTATGTAACAAATTTTTACCATGCACTGTTTGTTTCCTGTTTGGTTTTAAGTTCAGGAACTAAAAGAACAGCCAAAATCCTAATGGGAAATGATGACAACTAAGTTCCCTGCCCCCTAATCATTAACCCTGTTGGAATGGGGGTGGGCAATAAAATGGTCACAGACTTTTGCTGACTTGCTTATTGTTGAGTCAGAAGAATTGCCTACTCAGAGCATTAATTTCTGATTAGCTGTTAGTCCAGCCAGATTAGAAAACTGGATGGAGAAAAATAAGCATTCACATAGATTTTTCAGATCATTAACTAGCAATGGCTTACAGAAATGGGTCAGTGCTGTTACAGAGGGGGAAACTGGAGGTTTCTGAGCTCTACCTAAAGCAAGAAATGATACAATCAGCTTCTGGTGTGGGGAAGCCAATGGGGGTGGAATCAGTTCAAAACTGGGCATTTGGGGAGCTCGTACCTAGAATTCTAACTGCAGTGCCAGGATTAGAGGGACCCTCACTAGAATCATGGAGAGGCACTGCTTTGGGAAAACTCTCTACATCTCAATTAAAGGAGGCCTGACTGAATAGAAAGGGCTGTAAATGTCATGTTTTATAGTAGAGTATTCATTTCCTATGGTTACTGTAACAAATCACCATGAACTTAGTGGGTTTAAACAATTTATTATCTTATAGTTCTTTATGTCAGAAGTCCAAAATGAATCTCACTGGGCTAAAATCCAGGTGTCAGCAGAGCTACTTTCCTTCTGAAGTCTCTAGGGGGAATCCATTCCTTGCCTCTACAGCATCTAGAGGCCACTGCATTTTTTTTTTTTTTGGTCCCATGGTGGCACCACTTAGACTTCTGCTTTCACAGTCACATCACCTTCTCTTTAACTTTTAGCCACTTGCCTCTGTCTTGTGAGGACTCTTGTAATTACATTGGTCCTACCAGGATAATTTGCCCATCTCACTATTCTTAACTTAGAACACATCTGCCAAACCTTTTGCCATGGTAAAATAACATTCACAAATTCCAGGGATAATATAGACCTCTTGGGGAACATTTTTTAGCCTACCACAACTAATAAAACATTTTTTTCAAGTGAAATCATGTGAGAAACCCTAATATATAAATTGCACCAAAGCAGAACAACTGTAATTAAAGTCTTACCCATCCAACCTCTACTACTTCCACACAGTGACAGTCACAGAAGCACCCAAATGGAATTTTGTGGCACGAGGACCAGTTTTAATACAACTGATTTATACCTGAATGGAGGACATCATTTGAAAACACCTCAGCCAACACATTCTCAAAATTCATTATATTCTTCAGTGAAACCAGATGGCTCTTAATGCTTGTCAATGAGGTCTAAGGGACAAGAGACCTTACTTATTTATCCCTGCATTACCAGAATCTGAGGTGCTCAGTGTTTGTTAAATGAATGAGTGAATAATCAATTAATGGTAAATGAAAAATGCTTAGGCAGCATCTGTTTCCTGTTTCCGTGCTCACAATTACATGAATCTGACCTATATATCAGCATTATTGGAGAAAGATGAAAATGGAACTGTACCACCTTGCTTTCTCTCCATATATCCCGTCCCAAACTATTTATGCACATGTATACACACTGAATTTAACTGCTTGTCATGAGTCTTAACAGAATGTGTCATTTTAAATTATGGACATCTTATTTGCATATCATGGAAGTAAACAGTGGTATAATAAATATTTTTCTGCACTTGTTTCCCAGAACCTCATTCCTGAGGGCAAGTCTAGAGATGGAACAAAGAATGTTTAGAGATGAAGGTGCTTTGGTGCCTTAAAGGCTATCTAGGGCAGGCAACTTTACAGGTGAGGGGACTAAGGCCTGGAGAAGGGACTTATCCAGTAGCATAGAGCACATCTTATAAGACTTAAACTAGAACCCAAGTCTTACACTCCTGAGTAGAGCATTCCTTCCATTGTTCCACAGTTGTGCAAAGCTGAACAATTCTATCAAGAAGAATTTTAGTGCCCTGGCTGGTGTGGCTCAGTAGATTGAGCACTGGCCTGCTAACCAAAGGGTCCCCCATTTGTTTCTCAATCAGGGCGCATGCCTGGGTTGAGGGCCAGGTCCCTAGTAGGGGGAGTGTGAGAGGCAACCACATAGTGATGTTTCTTTGCTCTCTCTCCCTCCCTTCCTCTCTCTCTAAAAATAAATAAATAAAATCTTAAAAAAAGAATTTTAGCTATAGAGATCATAAAATGTGAGGTTTCAAGGATGTACAATTATCTCTCTTTTTAAAAATTGTTTTACTGTTGTTAAGCATGTTTTACTGTTGTTCAAGTACAGCTGTCTGCATTTACCCACCCATGCCCCCCACCCTGGCCATCCCCACCTCCCTCCCCTGATTCCACTCCCCTTGGTTTTTTTCCACGAATCCCTTAAAGTTGTTCCTGGAAACCCTTCCCTGCTTTCCCCCCATTATCCCCTCCCACCTCCCCTGTAGTTACTGTCAGATTGTTCTTAATTTCAATGTCTCTGTTTATATTTTGCTTGCTTGTTTTTTATTTTTTTAATTTTATTTATTTATTTTTATGGGAGAACTATTTTTTAATTTTTTGAGGAATCTCCATACAGTTTTTCATTGGTTATACCAGTTTATCATCCCGCCATCAATGTAGAGTGTTCTCTTTTCTCTACATTTTTACTGGACTTATTTGTTGATATTTTTTAATCTTCACCTAAGGATATGTTTGTTTATTGATTTAGAGAGAGAGTTTAGAAAGAGAGGAAGGTAGAGAGAGAGAGAAAGAAACACCAATGTGAGAGATAAACATTGATCAGTTGCCTCCTGAATGAGTCCTGACTGGGGATGGAACTGCAACCTAGGTAGGTTCCACTTAAAGTTGAGATCACATGGTATTTGTCTTTCACCGCCTGGCTTATTTCACTTAGCATAATGCTCTCCAGTTCTATCCATGCTGTTGCAAAGGGGAGGAGCCCCTTCTTTCTTTCTGCTGCATAGTGGAAGGTAAAATTATCTCTTATCTCTGTAAACCTGCATACGGCAAACCGGTGGCTCCCAGGAGAAATCCAACCCAAAGACCTGAGTAATTTGTCCCATAGTTTTTTAAATTATTGATATATCTTTAAATAGAGTAGACACACTCCAGTCCATCAATGTCCCTTATGCTCCCTATTGTCAATTTAGTTCATATCATTTACTTATGTTATATATTTGACCCTTGTAGGCATTTGAGATTTTAATCCCTGATATAAACAATCAAAATGTACAAGTACTATCAATGTTTGGGGTTAGAAACTCATTTCTAAATGCCTTTCACACTGTAAGTAGCGTGGACATTTGTTTGACAGTCCATGTCTTGGAGACTGATGGTTCAGAAAAAAATCACCATAGTTAACCCATATTTCATTCAGTACATGAGGAGGGAGAGATGACAAACCAGATCATATCTAGTCTTGCTCCAAACCAATCATCACTCACTTCTCACCTGAATTTCTCCACAGCAAAGTTTTTGAAATTTTTAGGCGTGACTCTAATTGAAATTAGTTGTAGGTCATATGTAACTGTAACTTAGGCAGTCTAACCTTATAGCATACTAAGAAGATGATTATAAAGCTAGTTATCATGTGCACTCTTTAGCATCAGATAAATGTTATCATGTGCACTCTTTAGCATCAGATAAATGTTAATGGGGGGGCAGAGCAGAGCTCCAGTACCAGTGGAGAACTGGAATGATAATTAGGAATTGTTTTTGAGCATATACAATGTATATGTCGTTTGGAATATGAGTGCCCAAAGTCTCCTCTTAGAACCAGGGAGCAGGTTCTAGGCACCAGGGTTGAGGCTAACCCTACCCCTGATGGAGGTTGGGCTTCTGGTATCTTACCTTGTACATATTTTATAGGCTTTTCATACTTAAAGCTGGGCAGAGTTGGGGCAAGTAAACCTTGAAAATTACCACACTTTGGGGCACATTGTTGGCACCCAGTCAAAGCATGTGGATTGAAACAACTTATTGGAGATAATTCCAATCTCCCCAGTAGAAATACGATTATTTCCAAGTTATGGTTCTGGACTTACACACCTAAAAACATTGAAACAACCTCAGAACTTTAAGTCTGAAATACCACATAGAATATTTTGGGAAACTTTCTTGTTTTATTTGGAAAATTATATATGATATTTGGCAAAGGATTAAAGTTTCCTGGGCTTTGAAGTAATTCTGAATCCTAAACAGTGAACCTTCAAAAGCTTCGACTTCACCTTATAGCATTGATGGGATCTATACACAAAAAGAGAAAAGTATTTGAAAAGGAAAACAAGTACCAAGTTTTGACATTAGATGCAATAAGCAGGATTCTTTCTCTATTTCAGCAATAGTCCTATCCCTTAGGGACACAATTCTAAGCAATGATATCTTAGGAATAGGCATGAGCTAGAAAGTAGGGCAGAACGTCTACCTGGTTCTGCCACTGATATCATATGGCTGAGGGACTGCCCCAAGTGCCTACTCCATGGAGATAACATGTTGCACAAGTGATGGTGAAAGAAATACAGTTCACACCAGAAATGTCTCCTGGGAGACTTAGACATATAAGATCCATGAAGACAAAAACTCTGCTTATGACATTCACCAATATATCCCTGTGACTTAGACTCAGACTATATGCCTGGCACAAAGTTGGTACTTATTGTGGCTCCCAAAGGCCCAATAAATAGCAATTTATTTAGTCAAAAAAGTAAAACAATACATATGGGCTTTAAATCACACTTTATTACTTTTGGAGTTCAGGCTAAACAACCTAGTTTAACAAACAAGAAAAATGTTTTTGTTAAATGAATTGTAAAAATTAGGCAGACTTACCCACCACTTAAATATAACTAGCATTACATCAGAAATCGAGTACAATGGAAGTCTGACAACTACAGAATTAAAGAACCACATCCATCCACACTGTTAGGATGGGCAGAGATGTGGAATGGGCTGGTCCTTCATACACATATGATGGATAAAAATTGAGGAGGGATATCTTGGGAGCAAAGAGTCCCAGTCCCACACCAGCCGCCCCCCCCCCCGCCCCCCAGTCCAGGGTTCCAGTGCCAGGAATATAAGTCTCCATAACTTCTGGCTGCAAAAACCAATGGGGATTGCATCACTGGAAGAACTGCTAAAGTTCCAAGAAGTTCCCCTAAAAAACCCACACATGGATTTACTTAGACTTACTCCCTGTGAGCTCCAGCACCATGGTAGCAGCTTAAAAGGCACCAGTGGCATACAGGGATGAACCAAAATGTCTGGCACCAAGATAAGAACTGGAGGACAGCTTTCTCCCAGACAGAAAGGCAGATAGAGACCACTGTCTTTTTTTCTGAACCCTCCTACCACAGAGTCACAGAGCCAAATCTGAGACTCTATCAACTGGCTAACACTGTTAGCCCTGTCCTGGAGATACTCTGAGGCTTCATCCCACCCAACTTACAGCTGTTAACAGTGGATTTTTCATATGAATCATTGGTCTTGACTGATGCTTCACAGCTTCCTATACCCTCTCAAACAAGCAACAACCAGCCTCAGTGATCACCTAGGCCCCATACTTCTTACTAAGTGGCCCCAGGACCAGCACTAGCAGCAGTCATCCTAGATTCACAGCCTGACTTTGCCTAAGAATCTCTAAGCCAGGCACCTCAGATAGCTTTATAGCTCATGCAGGGTAGCCCCGGGCAGAACACAGGTAGGGACTGACCTTGGCATGCATGACCTGGGAAACCACAGGGCCTGAACACCCAGTGCACAGCTACAGAGCATAGTATAGCACCACCACCCTGACCCTGCACAGCTGAACCTACAGGCAGGGTGAAGGTTGGTAGTCAGTGGTCACAGCCAGTCCTTGCAGCTGACTGGCTTAGGTAAATACTTCCCATTGACCTGCCAGTGGTAACCAAGACCCAACTACAAGAGGAGGGTGTACTTAGCCTACACAAAGGGTGTATCTCACGTACCCAGCTTGGGTGATAGGGGAGGCTGAGCCACTGGACCCTACAGGATACCTACTACATTAGTCCATGCTACAAATACAAGCTGTCATAGCAACTCTACCTAATACAGAGAAACAAACACAGGGAGGCTGCCAAAATAAGGAGACAAAGAAATATCTCCCAAACAAAAGAACAAAACAAAACTCTAAAAAAGAACTAAGCAAAATGGAGATAAGCAATTTATCAGTTGCAGAGTTCAAAACACAGGTTACAAGGACATCAAGGAAATTAGTGAGGACCTCAATAGTATAAAAAAGATCCAGTCAGAAGCAAAGGATACACTAATTGAAATAAAGAACAATTTACAGGGAAACAACAGTAGAGTGAATAAAACGTAGAATTAAACCAATGATTTGGAACATAAGAAAGCAAAAAAACAACCAATCAGAACAATAAGAAGGAACAAGAATCCCCCCAAATGAAGAGAGTGTAAGTAGACTGTTGGGGAACTTCAAGCATTCCAACATTCACATTATAGGGGTGCCAGAAAGAAGAGAAAGAGCAAGAAATTGGAAATCTATTTGAAAAAATAATGGAAGAAGACTTCCCTAATTTTGTGAAGGAAATAGACATGCAAGTCCAGAAAGCACAGAGAGTCCCAAACAAGATGGAAGCTCAGAGAGTCTCAAACTAAGAGGCCCACTCCAAGACACACCATAATTAAAATGCCAAAGGTTAAAGGTAAAGAGAGATTATTAAAAGCAGCAAGAGAAAAGCAGATAATTACCTACAAAGGAGTTCCCATAAGACTATTATCTGATTTCTCAAAAGAAACTTTGCTGGCTAGAAGGGATTGACAAGAAATATTCATAGTCATGAAAGCTGTGACCTACAGCTTTCTACCCAGCAAAGCTATTATTTAGAACTGAAGGGAAGATAGAGAGCTTCCCAGACAAAAGAAAACTAAAGGAGTTCATCATCATCAAACCATTATTATATGAAATGTTAAAGCAACTTATTTAGGAAAAAGAAGATCAAAACTCTGAATGATAGAATAGCAATAAATACTTATCTAGCAACAACTAAATCTAAAAAAGCAAACCATGCAAACAAGAAGAACAGAGACAGAATTATGGATGCAGAGAGTGTTTTGATGGTTGCTCGATGGGAGTAGGGTGGGGGAATGGGTGAAGAGGTGAGGGGATTAAGAAGTACAAATAGGTAGTTACAGAATAGCCACAGGGTTGTAAAGTACAGTATAGGAAACAGAGTAACCAAAGAACTTATACCCAGGACACATAGACAAGAACAAGGGTGTGGAGATTGCTGGGTAGAGGGGGGCAAAGGAGAAAATTGGGACAATTGTAATAGCATAATAAAATACAATTTAGCCCTGGCTTGTGTGGCTCAGTGGATGAAGTGCCGACCTGCAAACCAAATGTTCACTGGTTCAATCCCCAGTCCAGGCACGTGCCTGGGTTGCAGGCCAGGTCCCCAGTAGGGGGTATGTGAGAGGCAGCCAAACATTGATGTTTCTCTCTCTCTCTCCCTTCCTCTCTGTCTAAAAATAAATAAAAATATTAAAATATATATAATTTTTAAAAAGACAAACTATGACTTTAAGGAAATGGAGTCAGTAGGGAGTGTCCATGGGGGGAGCTACGGCTTATGGAAGTTCCTGAACTCTATGTATTTACAAGAACCCTAAAGGAGGACCTCTATGTTTAACAATAAAGCTCGATGTTCTAGCTTTCCCTTCCCTTGTCTTCTTTTTCCTTCTATAAATACCCTTCCATCTTGGCACATAGGCCAGACAGAGTGTGCAAGTGGCTGCCATGTGTGCATGTACTGGGTTGCAGCCCTTTCATTTTTCCAAATAAATCCTTGTTGGTGACAAAAATACATACCTACCTACATACATACAACACTAGAGGAACAGAGTAGAACATTTGCTTCCATGAGTACAATTGCTCCCAAGAGAAAGCAGGACTGAATTAAGCATGTCTAGTATTATACCAAAATTTATCAATCAAATAAATGTTCCTCACTTGTGGTGCTCAGTAAATACTTTATGGAGGCATACATAAATGGTACCTGTGAAAAGTGGAATATCAACTTGAAACACAACCTGTGGTGATTAGTGTAGCATAAACATGTATCTTCATGTTTGCCTGAGGTGCACTGGGATAGCCACAGTGTGGTCCCTGTGTAAATAGCACTTTGGAGACCACATTGCATTTCTATAGCACCAGGCTTCAGATCATCTTATATGCAAATGAGATAAAGGCTTCCTAGACTTCTGCACAGAGAGCCATAGGCAAACACCTTTCACCCTAATATAAAATTAGTTCAACTGGGGGCCAGGGCAAAATTTTACTGATGGATGCAACTTGAATAAGAAGGATCACTCAAATTTTCACTAGTACCAAACCAGAACAAGAAAAAAAGATTTACTAAGCCAAAGAAAGTTTCATGCTTTGTTTTTCTTGCTTTACTGTGTAGAACACCTGTTAGTGTCACTCTATTTCTAGTCTTGTATCTCATTGAACTAATCTAAGACAACAAAAAGAAGAGCCAAGTGGCCTAATGCTCTCAGAAAGAAATTGTCAGAAGGGGGCTATCTTGTTCCTGAAGACCTCTATGATTTGGAGCCATAGGCTTGAGAGATAAAACATTTGGATCATCTCCATATCCATAGTACTGAATTTAGTAATTGACAGTGATTGGAAAGGGTTGTGCTCATGGTTACCATACTTATGAGATAATAAGACAAGCAGATTTTGTTATGCAACAGCCATTGCTGTTGCAGAACAGTCAATAGGGCTTTACTGTTTGCCGTGTATAGGCAAAACTATGGAGTCAGAAATTTGGTGAAGAAAAAGGAAAAGGGTGGTTTATTGAAGGCTATACAGTTTTGAAATAATTGGCAAGTTTCTGCTGCAGAGCCTCACTCCCTTTAAAACACCCAAAGCAAATAATCCTGCCACACTTTGCCAGGCCAAACCAGCTCCAGAAATGCTTGGAATCCCTTTTCCCATTTTAAAGTAATGTCCTTTGGGAAATGCAGGTGGCTATAGCATGCTCCTCCAGGCTGCTTGGCAGGTTCCCAGTCACAGTTAGGCTCCAGGTGTTTCTCACAAGTCTGTGGGCACCTGGCTGGGCAGGGCCATGTAGCACCATTCAGTACTACTGCCAATTTCTGTGCAGAAATGGCACTGGAAATGTTCCCAGACCATGTGGTCTCCAGGGCCCAGTGGTCTCTGGAACTCAGGCCCCCTGCAGCTGACTAGAGTAGTGAGAGGAGGGGGAAAGCTGAATGTTTCACAGTACATTCCATTTTAAAGACTCTGCCCAGAAATCCATTCACAACGGAGTGTCTGGCATTGCAACCAATGTTTACCAAAGTCCACCACGTTTGTTCTCCAGGGTCTTTAACCCTCTTCTGGCCACCATTTTGCAGAAGGGGACAGAAGTTTCCCAGCTGTGCACAGGCACACAAGTATCTTGGCCTGAGGCAGGGCATCTGGCCCCCACAGCTCACACAGACTCTGTACAAGCTCTCTCTGGCTGGGTCACAAGCTCACCAGTTGTTCCCTTCTCTGGAGTAAGGAAGCCTAATTCACAGGCTGTAGCTTCAAACCACTGCTTCAGGGTTTCTCCCTGCCCTGTTGAGGGGAGGTACTGATTCTGGCACCAATACTGGTGTCCCCTCCTCTGCTTTCCAGTGATCTGGCCCAACCTACCCTGTTACAGTCTTGCATTGACACTTTTTCCTTTCAGGAAAGTTGTAGGCAAAAATATCCATGCAATCACCATGTGCACAGATGGGTATGTGACCCAAAGTACTGGGCTTAGCTATCAAAGCACAGTTAACAATCTTACCATACATTAATGGTAATCACCCACATTTAATCTAACTCTGCTTCTGCTCACAGAGTTTGATTAGAACATCCTTGTTAACTTACTTTAAATGATATCTGAGAATTAAATCCTTCCTGGGTCCAAGATTTGTATCAATAGCTTAATAACCTCGAGTTTTCTTTGTGTCACAATCATTGGTATTCTCTTAACCCTGCTTGAGTTTTAGAAAGAATTAAAGGGATAGACTTAATTCTGGTATTGATAGGTGGTTATTAATTCAACATTTATTGAGAGCCTACACTGTCTTCTTTAAGTCGTTCACATATGCTCTCTGCAAGGTTGATAGTATTCTCTCAATTTCCCAGGTGAAGAATCATCTCATTAAAGAGACAAAATCACTTGACCAAGTTCCACAGAGAATAAGTAGTGGAACTGGGATTCACATCTAGGTCTGTTGAGCTGCCAAAGTCCATAGACTCTAATAATATGCTCAACTGTTTCCAGCTGCCTTTCTAGCTCATCTCCAGATCAGGGGAACCACTCCTTCTTCATGAGATGTTTACTATGTTTCTTCTTCCAGTTGAAACAGAAAGAGGAGCTGGCCAATCACACTAGGATGGGCCTCATAATGGTAAGGATTGCTCACTGATTTCTCTTTGGGGAAGAACTGAATGGTTCTCTTTATGTTATCTGCTCCCTTTTTTTTGAAAGTACATAACATCACTAAAATACGTGTTAGAGTTTCCTCCAGTAACTACTGGAACCAACAAATGGCCTTGTTGGACAGAGCTTCCAGTCACAAATGGAGGCTTGTACCTCAACAGAACCTTTGTAGATGTTTTAATTTAGTCATCGACAAAGTTTTTAAACAGAGATTTCAAGCAGTTTCATCCAAACCTCAAATCATCGGGGATTTAGACTGCTTTCTCCACAGATAGGCATTAAAGTCAAGACCTGTGGGCCTGGGAGCCCTGACCACCAAACTTCCCCATCCCAATTTTGAAGGTCAGAAGGCAAGGGAATGGGAAAGTAGGAGTGTTATGACTCCTCAGTCTCTGAATTGAAATGTCCCAAAAGAGTGTTTTCTTGGGACATTCTTCCACACATGAGCATTCAGAAAACAGATAGGGAGTGGTGAGCATCTGGGAAATATGAGCTTAGAATTTATTCAGTGGATTTTAGGATCCTGGTGGAATCAGCTGGCAGATTCCCTAGAGTGACCTTCCATCCCAGCTGATTCAAAATAAGTCATCTAATAGAGGGTGACTCTCACATAACAACATTGGAGAGTTCCTGTAACTCTAGTACAAGTTGATGTTTTTATTTTTGTAAACAGAAATCTTGTACAAATGATGTCTCATTAAAGAAGCCTTGTGATGAATCTTTTTGTAAACTGAAGAGACCTTTTGTAATGCAAATAAGCTCCCTTTAATCTGTCTGTATTGTTTCTGAGTTTTGTGTAAAGGATTTTCTTAGAGGATATATTAGTAATGCTCCAAATCACAAATATATTGCTTATTTATAAGCTTCTCATTTTAGAACACAGCCCACCTAGAAATTCATATCCCATTGTTTCTCTTTATTGTTAATAAGTCTTGCAAAATACTGACTTTGTTTTACAGCCATTTAGCTTTGGGAACTTTGCAGAAGATTTTCAGAACTAACAAGGACAAAAAATCAAGCAGATCTTGGAATAAAAGAGAAGCCAGGTGTCAAATATTAGGATAATGGCATCAAGATCTTTGGTTTTGCTTTCATTTTTGTTTTTCCTTTGCAAAATAAAGTAGGTGGCCTTATGCATTCCAAATAGGGCAGAAGACTTTTCTCTATTTTCAGTTATTAAACTGGAGTTAGGGCACTGAAGTCATTAAAAAGAAATCAGTCGAAACCAAAAAGTTTTGTCTTAAAAAAAAAAACTTCCAACCTTTGATGGGTGTTGGGGACTTGTTGTTTCTTAGTTGGCCAATTTGCGTGCTGTACTCCTGCAGTTACATCTGGATATCTGAGACATAAACAGGAAGTTGGAGAAACCCAGTGAGATTTAGGGTGTAGTTCTCTGAAAAAGAAAGCACCGATTTTTTTCCAATTAAATTTATTTATTTATTTATTTAAATCAATTTTTTAAATTTAATTCTTCTTCAAGTACAGTTTTCTGTCTTATATAATTTTGAAGGGGGATCAGAAGGATAGTAGGTTTGGGCCACAACATTGGTCACTCCAACTGAATAGAGATCTGTTTTATTGATCATCAGCAACAACAGAGTAAGAGGAAGTTTATAATGAAAGAGATGCGTCTTTTCCTGAGGAGACATTGTAAGCAGGCTGGTGATACCAATGTTTGTGGGCCCTTTCTTAAAGAGGGAGCTTCCCAGAAGATAGCTAGAAGTAACAAGGACATAAACCAGCAAACCTCAGAAGAACCAGGGAGACTAGGCAGTGAGAAGCAACACTTCTAGAAGCAAATTGTTATCCACGTTCAAACACTAAGCTCCAGAAAAGGGAATGGAGACCAAGTAGATTGTTGGGAGGACATAGTGTCAAATGGTAATTGGCTTTAAGCTTATTTGTGACTTGAGCTAGAGTTGATGGTACAAAGTGCCCAGGTGACTGAGAAGGTACATTCCTCAAGTTCTGGGGCTTAGAAAATTGGACAAAATTTCCTGAATGAGCCTCCAGACTCTGTGCCACAGGTAAACATTATAGGACATACACACATCACATTTGGTCTTATCTTCCTCACTTATAACAACATGGTATTTTCGAGATGCCAAACTAGGTAGATAATATTCAATTACATTCCTAATAAATTTCGACGTAACTAGAGAGTAAGATGGAACCATTTTGTTCAAATGTTAACTAGTCACTGATGATATCCTTGAAATTAAACTTGATGAGAATTCTCAAAGGAGATGTTAATAGATGAATTTGTATAACATTAAGTCAATCCACCCTTAATTGTGCTCTGCTTTCCTATATAAGAAAACAACTAATTTTAAAACAAACTGAATTGTGATCTCGTATTTGGTTTATTTAATTATGAATTTCTTTGTTTTTAAAAACTGTCCATTTCTTAATGACATCTGCTTTCTTAAATTTCCTACCTGAACAGATTCATCTGCCATCCTAGTAATCCAGCCTTGCACTTGAATTTTTATCTTTCCATACAAGGGTGAGGAAGGTGGTTGGAAGGCAACTGGAAAGGAAGGTACCTATAGTACTAAGAAATAAGATGGGGTGCCTGGAGTCTAACAGTATTTTGCTTTGAATAATTTGCTCATTTACTTATGTATATAATTATGTGATTAAAATAGCCCCAAACCACATTTTATACTATAGGATTGAAAATGACTATCATTGCTGAGCCCTTCAAAAGTAATTGTAGGAATAAACAGTGGCTAATGCACAACAATTAGTCCTTGATAAAAAGAAAACAACATGGAGACAGAATGAGGACCAGATTAGTGATAAGTGGTGGTTAGAAAAATGATGCCTGGAGCCTCAATCAGCTGGAAGTTACCCAAGAGACCTGAAGGACTGGATTAACTGTACGGAGGGAGGTCCTGCTTAGTCACCAGAGTTTTCCTCAACACATGAGTGGACCTGGGAAGAACTCAAAGTTGGATTCTGTAACTTAATGATTGGCACCCAAAGAATACCTCTCAGCTAAAGGGGCAAGGGGGAGGACGAGCACTGCATCTTCATCAATTACTTCTTTATGTTGCTACATCTAATGGATATTTTTCAGTTCTCGTCTTACTTGACACGTGTCCTGGCAGCTATTGTTGATTGGTACCTCCTTGAAGCACTTACTTGTCTGGCTTTTCATTCTGGCTTCTCAGTCTCCTCGGTTTATCCTCTATGTGACCTTTCAATGTTATTTATGAGAGTTCTGTAGCCAGTCCTTCTTTGCGTTCATTTTCTACCCCCCCAGGTGAAGTCCTTCTCTCCGTGGCTTCAAGAATCACCTTGGTACTGAACTGACAGAATTCAGAATTGTATCTCCTTTCCTCTGAGCTTCAGGTCTATATAAGCAATTGCCCACTGCCATGCCTCCAAGGCACCTCAGTTCAAGACATCTCAAAATGAGCTCACTGTCATGTCACCCCAGTCATACCTGTATTTCTTTCTGTATTTCCCATTCAGTGAACAGCTCCCATCATCCACCCCACATGCAAGCCTGAAAACAGAGTCATCCTTGACACTTCCCTCTCCCTCACACTCCACATCCAATTCATCAAGTCTTTTCAGTTACTCTGGCATCTGTCTCAAATTAACCCAATTTCTCCTCTCTTACCACTCTCCTACTCCAGGCTGCTCCAGTATCTCTCACTGGACAGGTCTCTCCATGCCCCTCTCTGGTCTGCCTTCCCCCAACACATTCTTCACACAGCAGCCAGATATTTCAAAAACATAAGTCATATCACGTCACTCTCTGGCCTAAAATTCATCAATAGCTCCCCTACTGCCTCTGAAAGAAAGTCTAAACTTATCGTGGACAAAAGGCCCATTAACTTCATCACCTCATTTTATACCATTCTTCCCTTTGCCAATTACCCCTAAACCCACTAGCAATCTCTCAGCTCTTTAAAGTTGCCATGTTCTTTCCTTTCTTGGGGTTATCTTTAATGTTTCCTTTGTCTCTAATCATTTCTTCCATCTAGCATCTGGCATCCTATTGCCTCTGCCTAGATTACTGCATCCTTCAGAGCCCAGACCAAACATTACTTCCTCAGGGGAAACTTCTGTGATCCTCCAAACTGAATCAAGCCCCCATTATCTGCTCCCTTAGCAACCTGTTTCTTTTCTTTCTATCACCTAGACAGCAAGCAAGTGATTAAAATAACAAGTATATAATGACAATTATGCATTCTCCTTCTCAAAATTGTGAGAACCATATGGTCTGCGGCAGCGTCTGCTTTTGAGTCACCAATACATCTCTAACACTGAGCATAGGACTTGGCACAAAATATGTGCTCAGTTCATAGTGGTTAAATAAATAAATGAATAGCTTTAATCACCTTCTTATTGTTATTTCTTGCTCAATCAAGTGGTGTTTCTGATCACTAAGGGCAGAGACTGCATCCATCTTATTTATTACTGTAGTCTTAGTGCCTAGCTGAGTGCCTGACAAAGAAGTGAGTCTGGTTCAAGGGTTAGCACTGGCCTCGCCTCAAGGACACTGAGCAAGGCAGCTGTGGGAGTCTGGTACTGAATGTCAAGCATATGGGAGGCATACTCAGTATTTGCATCAGGAGAAGCTGCAGTGTGTAAGAAAGACCCACCCAGAGGGCAGTCTAAGAGCTAATCCTTCTGGGGCTCAGCTGTTTCAAAGGGGCTTCTAGAGCAGCAAAACTGAAACAGGCCCTCCATTTTCCAGAGCCCGACAGAAATAGACACCTCACTAGTGGGAGCATTAGTAGTGAGGACTTAACTGTCACAGGTAACAAATGTGAGCAATAGGCAACTAGGCAAGCTTTTAAAGATGGCTTAGGGGCAGCAGAAGTGCAGGGTAGAAGAGAAAATGGCTGTGACAGGCAGAGTTTCGGAGAATTTAGAAAAGGTAAGCAAAAGCTTCTATGGACTGAATATTTTATAGGTGCCAAGCACTGTGCTAGGGTTTTTATGGGTATTCTTTCATTTAATCTTGGGGAAACTTTGAAGTAGGTACTTCTTACTAGATGAGGAAGTTGAGGAATAAAGACATTAGGTAATTTTGTCAAGGTCATATAGTTAGCAAGGTGACAGAGTCATCTTGAACTCCAGTGTACAGACTTGCTCTATGAACATGAAATAAAACAGACTTACACTAATGGGGCTTTTTTATCCCTATATGAAAACTGAGGAGGTTGGGCAAGATTGCCATAGTGTTTCCGTCTGGCAGTGACAGCTTGTTTTCCTGGGAAAAGTGGCTCAGGCCCCTTTCTGAGCCCAGCTGTCACTTTTTCTTGTTTCATTGTACTGTGCTGTCAGCCTCTACCTAGTATACCCACCTCAATGCCTTCCACAAAACCTCTGCTCCAATTGCACTGTGAGAACAAGGGCAGACTGTTACAGGCTGCCACAGCTGCCTCATGCTCAGGGCTCTTCTACATCCCAACACAAGCTGATTTAAATACCACATTCCATTTGCAGGGTACCTCCCCTGGTCTTCCAATTGTGGTTGCCAGGGAAGCAGTTGAGGTACAGGGGAGCTGGTTCTGTGACAGCTGGGTGCACAGCTTCTCTTTCACAGTCTCGTGATACAAATGTCTACTGTGCATCTGGCATGTCCTTTGTGCCAGGCTCTGTGCTAAATGCTGTACTGGTGTTACTACATGTGATTCTTGCCACAATGCAGTAAGGTAGATATAATCATGTCCATTTTACATATGAGCAAACCGAAGTTCAGGGAAATTACATTAAAGAGCTCACATCTGGAAAGTGGCCATAATGGAATTGCAAGGCCAGCCGTTCCCCTGCTACAGTGGTTTCTTGTCATTTACTCTCTATGTGGGTTTTGACAAGTGACTTAGCATGTTTCTGCCTCAGTTTCCTTATCTGTGAGATGAAGATGATAATAGTGGACATCTCATGGGCTTGCTATAAGGTCAAAACACAATAATGTATACATCTAGCACATAGTAAGTGTTCCATAGTCTAGTCCTAATTGTGGTTGTAGTTGCTGTTACTATTATGATATCATTACCACTGTAAGCTACCCTCACTGAGTCTTTCCAGCCATCACTGTTCCCTGTGCAGCCAAGACTCCAGGTTATAAGAGCAAAGCCTATTTGTGGCTTGGGAACAATGAGATGTTTTGTCTCTCAATAGACAACTTCCCTTTTTCCATCCTCTCTTCCCTGGGAGAAACAGCTTCTGAGTCACAGCTCTGACCAGGTGACAATGATAGTGAGCTGATCTACATTATAGGCAACTAAGCTACTTACGCCTAATAAAAATGTGAAATTCCTAAGGCTAGACAGCTAGTGCCTTTATAAATAAAACTAAATCAAATGAAAGAACAGCTCTTTGCAATTGTTGAAATCATTGCCTTCTGCACCTGTGGAAGTGGATCTGCAGCACTCATATGCGGGCTCCTTATCTCTTAGAACTGATTACTTTAATGAATTTTAAAGGGGGAGCTTTAATTAAAACAGGTCTCTGTGGACAGAAAGCATGCTATTTCATGAGCTTTGTAAATATTACCATTTAAACTAATAAGTTCGGTTACCAGAAATATTACTGCATATAAACAGTTGCTTTCTTTTTCTTGCTATGCTTTGGAAACATAACTAAATATTGAAGACAGGCTGGCTGCATTTCAAAGCCTGGCATTTGGCTTTCAAAATAATATAAACTTAAATTTGCAGGACATCTTTCTCCTCTGGAGCACAAAGAACTTTCCAGGCATGATCTCACCCTGTCTTTGGACATCCCTCTATGAGCCTGGACTGAGGAAGACAGCATTTATTATGTCAGCTCTGCCAGGCTTTTGTGACTCACCCCAAGGCCTCCGTGGCACCCCCATTCCACATTATTGAGAAGATGGAGGCCAGCCAAAGGGATGCAACAATTTATTTTCCCTTTTGCCTTACCCAACCAGCACCACTTTCCTCTTGTTCAGAATAAGAATAATAAACAGTATGAGTACTATTTACAATAATGTTGGAGTTTATGTTCCAGGCACTAGGCTAAGCATTGACAGCATGGATGGACCTAGAGAGCATTATGCTAAGTGAAATAAGCCTATCAGAGAAAGCCAAGTATCATGTGATTTTACTCATGTGTGGAACCTAATGAACAAAATGAACTAACAAGGAAAATAGAGACAGAGTCAGAGATAGATAGCAGGCTGACAACTGTCAGGGGAGGTTGGGGGATGGATAGGGAGTAGAGGGATTGAGGGAAAAAAAGAGAAAAACACATGGACACAGACAACAGTGTGATGATCACTGGAGGGAGGGGGAAGGGAGGTAGGGGCAGGTGGAGAAGGGTAAAGGAGGGATAAATGGTGATGGAAGGAGAGTTGACTTGGGGTGGTGAACACACAATGCAGTGTACAGATGATATGCTATGGAATTGTGCCCCTGAAACCTGTATAATTTTATTAACCAGATTCACCCCAATGACTTCAATAAAAAGAAAAAAGTCTTAATCAAGATGATCATTATGTTCTAAACTTCTTAGAGATGATAAAAATATATGTTTCATTTAATCTTCAAAACTAGCCTTCAAGGTAAGTACTAATATTATCCTTAAAGGTTATTCCATTTCACTCAGAATAATAGCCAAAGCCTTTGTGGTGGCCTCCAAGTCCCTTGTAAAAGTTCCTGTTAGCCTTCTGATCTCATTGCCTCCTACCCCCTTTTTGCCCACTTAGATGTCTCAGAGCAAGATGGGCTAGAGCAGTAGGTCTCACATTTAGAAATTAGAATGCCACTATTTTACAAAAAAATCCTCTATTGGGCATTCTCTGTGCCAAGTTTCATGCCAGTCACCTTTACATGACCTGTTTACCCTTGCCAGTAGCTCTGTGAAAAGGTATCATCATTATACCCATTTTAGTGATGAGTAAACCAATGTTTAGAGAGGCTGAGTTCTTTTCCCAAGGCTGAGTAAGTGGCAGGTCCAGTGCTTAAAATGGGACTATCTGCCTCCAGAGCCTTCTCTATTTCCATTAAATGCACTGTATCCCAAAATCTAGAAATAGGTGGTCTTCAGACATTTGGGGACTTCTGCAACCTCTCTCATGGCACACCCCCATTGGTTACATTTAACTCCCTCTGTAGGCCAAGAAGGCAGTATTCATGGTTTATATCATCTGTCATTCACCTCTAATTATGTGACTCAGCCATTGAGAGCTTTATTGTCAGAAAGCAGATCCTTTCTGTCAGTAGAGGTTAAGTCTTCATTCAAGCAATGTCTAATTTGTGGACTGGATATTCCCTTTGGGTAATTTGGAGGAGGTATTAGTCATGCTGTGGTCAGTTTCAGTATCCCAACTTGTTTTCCTTTGTCTTTACTTATCTCCAGATTAATTGTAATGACTTAATGATTTGTATTCCTGATTAAAATAAAAGAATGGAGGACTTGACCTTGGAGGAAGTGGCAGAGACCTCCAACCCTCACCAATATTTGTATTCTCTTCTTCTTAGGCACATAGTTTAACCGTGGTTCCCAAGCTCCCCTGCAGTAAGGTGTGGCCATGTGACTATTCCACACAAAATATGAGTGAAAATGATGTGAACTTTGTACAGACTTAGCCCATAGCAACTCCACGTGATCTTCATTTCCTTTCCTATACATCAGATTGATGGAGAGAACTCTGTAAATTAGAGGACCCTGGGTCCAGGATGACAATGAGGAAGCTACCCAACCAGGAATACTTACATTGGATTGGGATGTGAATGACAACCCTTTTTCTGCTAAGCCCTAAAGTTTGACAGAGGCTAGCTTTAGTTACCCTAACTAATATAGAGGGAAACAATCATTTTGGGGTGTCAGTGTCCATAATATAGATGGAAAGGAAGGAGGCATAACAAGCCAAGATAAACAAAGTCACTGATTAGCAGGAATCTGATAATACTGGATGAATGGCTTTTTGCCATTATCATATATCCTTCCTTTTATTCCTCTCTTTTTCCTCTTGCAAAGGAGTCAGTAGAACTTAGGATAAAGTTCTAAGTACATTTCCTATGTACAGCTGATTAAGAACAGTAGACACCAATGGGTGAGTGCCTTCTGTGTATATCCAAATCCACTGATTAACACCAATGTCTCTTCAGTTGGTGGGATATATGTGGACGGGTGGCTATTTTTGAGGAGGGGTCTACTGTGTGGTGATCACTACTGATAAGAGAGAGGCCTTTATTCCCCACCACCAGTCCTTATGGGTCTCTCTGGAAATCAACCTGTCCTCCCAGTTCTTCAGCAGTGACTCTGACCCACTGGCGTCAGCATAGACAGAATCATCCAACTTGGGGAAAGGGAGTTATGCATATTCAGTACCAGAAACCCTAATAGCTACAGGCCTTTGGGCAAGAATGAAAAGAATCTTCTATATTTTTAACAGGTGACACATAGGCTTATTTTAGATTTCATTAAGCTGTGGAGTCATTACTCTTAGATTTGGAGGAGTTTTTGTATAGATTGTACAGGTGCAAACACGGAGGCTTCACAGGGTGGGATGGACATTACTTGTACAACACCCCACAGCTGGTCAGCGCCAGACTGAGAACTTGATTGAGGCTGACTGCTTCAGATAATTTCCAAGCAGACTTGAGTTTAATCATTTCATAAAGGTGAGAAGTAATTTTAAGGTAATAAATGTTTTACAGTGTGCTGGGCTTAGAGGCATATCATCCCCCAAACCCTGGGAAAGTTGTGAAAATATAGCTGAGTGAGTAATCTCTTTGTGAATATATTTACTTGTAAATAGCAGAATATTGTAAATGAAGGGTTTCCTTTTGAAATATTAATTTGGACATTTGCCTGAAATCATGCAGTGTTTGCCTCTGTTATGTAAAAAAAAATGTTTCTTAGTGAGTGACTAAAAGGTGTCTATCTGTTTATCATTATTCAGTCATTAAACATTTACAGAGCACTTATTGTGGGACTATGTTAGGTATGGATGTGTGGACCAAAGATAGTGCCTTGCTCTGGGACACAGATCCTTAAGCTGTTGTGAGCCATCCCTTGTATTTATTCATAGGAGCCTTCCAGAAAGCAAAGCAGCTTTGAAAACAAAGTGAAGTTCTGCCTTTCTTTAGTCAGCAGTGCTTCGTCCAAGATCCATTTTTTCAGCTTCATGGATTCATTCCCAGCATCTTCCATGCTATTTAGCCTCTTCTGCCTTAAATGGTCTGTCTCGATTTTTATTAAACATGTTAATTATTAAAAAAGATATATTCTTTGTAGAAGATATACAAAGTATAGGTAAGCAACTAGAGAAAATAACATATTAGCTCCACCAACCACAGGAAGCCACTTTTGACATTTAATGAACATACTACCAGTCCTTTTTCATATGCATATAGAGATACATACATTTTTAATTTATATGGAATTATATTTCACACACTATTTTATAACCTGTCTTTTGATCAGTTTTGAAAAAAGTTATAAAGTTATAACTATAAATACATGTATTTTTATTTTTTAGTGACTGCATACTATCTCACTGAGAAGAACTGTCATGTACTTAATTGTGTTGTCAATTATTAAGTTGCAGTATTTTCAATTTTTCACTACAATGAATAGTATTTCTGTATTCATCCTTATATATACATATTTGTAGCCTATCATTTCCAAAGAATAAATTCATAGAAGCTGAATTTCTACTTATATATACTTTTTCAAGGTTCTTAATATCTGTCTGTTTGGCATTTGATCCAGCTTCTCCTAAAATATTGTCTCCCAAATTGCTCCACTGTTGGCTGTAGAAAACTCAGAGCAAGTGTTTCGCCACCAACCAAGACCTCAGGTCACACAGCCAGATAGCTAGCTACATCAGGGATGAAGCTAATACCTGCATTTCCTGATGCAATTGACATAAACATCTGAATTGCCACTAAGGGTTAACAAAGGCTGCCAGCCCTCTCTTCTCACCACCAGTGATCTTGCTAGTGCCTGGAAGGAAGAGAATGTAGTCTGCAATGCAGCTCTGGCTTATCTTGGCATTTTAACTCATGTCCAAATGGAAATCACATTATGTGAATTATAAAAATGATTTAACAATTTTAGAAATGTATAGCTGTCTCCATTCTAACTGCTCATTAATGTGGAGAGAATGCCTTTAGAATTACTTGAAAATGATGTAGAAATATATATGAATCTGAGAGGAAAGGAGTAAAAGAATACAGCCTCATCTAGTAGAGAAAAACAATAGGCCATGGTACTAACTTTTACTCTACCACTAATTCTCAATGTGACCTTGAGAAGTATTTTTGCCAAGCCAGGACTCAATGTCCTATTGTGAGCAAAGAGGAGGTTCAATATTTATCTCCATGATTCATACCAGTTTTCATGATCTAATATTCAAAATCTGCAACATAAAATGTCCTGTTTTTTCCATGCTCTGAGTTTTATAAAGAAGGAGGAGCATTTGAGATAGTCTAACAATAGACCCTAGGTCCACAACTTGAGAGAAGAAACAGGATATCACCTGGTCACCTTTATTAAAAAGTTTTAATCAGCTTGCCATGAATTTAATGTCTCTCAAAGTCTCCTACATAGGACTAATTCAACATATCTTATAGAATCTAAGATACTAGTTTTGTAGCATGCTTTCTTTTCTACCACTAAGAAATTATTTAATGCTGAAAATTAAACAATGAAACAGTGCTATCTTATGCACCAATTATAACATATGTTCTAATATCTGCAATGTTGTATATCTTAGAATCAAGAATCAATGAAATAGAGTGTGAATGTTTCTTCATGAAAAGTTAAAAGTGCATTGATTAATAAAAAATGATCTTGAGATAAACCATCCTTCATACCAAGAGACCTCTCTATGTTGTACAGAGAAAGAGAGCCCAGAGAAGTTATGTTCAGTAGCCCAAGTTCACAGAGACAACATGGAAGTAGAACAAAAAGCAATAGGAAGGAAGAAGTACTTGCAGAATAAGTAAGTCTGCAAGAGACTCCCTTTAATTAAAAATTGTTTCAAGGACAAAGAATGATGCTATTTATTAATAAAAGAGGCAATCCATCAAGAAGATATAATTATAAATACATACATAGCTAATAATAGAGCCCCAAAACCTGAAAGAAATATTGAGATAATTGAATAGATAGTTCTACATAACAGTGGAGATCTCAATACCTCACTTTGAAAAATGAGTAGAGGTAGAAGATCAATAAAGAAATATTGAATTTGGGTAATACCAATTAGACCTAACAGACACTGTACCCACCACCAACAGAATATACATTTTTCTGAAGTGTACATGGAACATTATCCAAAGAGATAGACCATAGATTAGGCCATAAGATAAGACTCAATAAATGCAAAGATATTGAAATCATACAAAATACTTTCTCCACCTTAAAAGAAGTGAAACGAGAAATCAATAGCATAATAAACCTGCAAAATTCACAAATATGTGAAAATTGAACAATAGACTCTTAAACAATCAATGGATCAAAAAGAAATCACAAGTGAAATGACAAAATACTTGGGAGGCCAATGAAATGAAAAGATATCATACCAAAACTTAATAGATACAATAAAAGAAGTACTGGGGAAAAATTTATGGCTGGAAATGCCTACATTAGAAAAATAGATCTTAAATAACCTATTTTTCCATCTTAAAGAGTGAGAAATATAAGAGCAAACTAAACTCTACAGTAGCAGAACAAAGGGAGTAATCTAGAGCATAAATTAAAAAAATAGAGAATGGAAAAACTAGAGAGAGATTTAACAAAACCAAAAGTTGTCTCTTCAAAAAGATCAACAAGTTTGACAAATCTCTAGCTAGACTGACCAGTGAAAGCATGGAGAAGACTCAAATTACTAAAATCAGAAATAAAGTTGAGGACATTACTACTGATCTACAGAAGTAAAAAGTATTATAAGACAATACTATGAACAATAGCATGCCAACAAATTAGATATACTAGATAAAATGGATAAATTTCTAGAAACACTCAAACCTGTCTCAAGAAGAAATAGAAAACCTGTCAACTCATAACAAATATAGATATTGTTTTTGTAATAAAAAATCCTAGTAAAAAAAAAGCCCAGGACCAGATGTCCTGATGTATTCTAGCAAGCATTTAAAGTATTAACATCAGTCCTCCTCAAACTCTTTAAAAAAATCTAAGAGTAGGAAATACTTCCTAATTCATTCTTTGAAGCCAGTGTTACCCTATCAAAGCCAAAGACATCACAAGCAAAGAAAGCTACAGATCCATAATCTTTATGAATATAGATGCAAACAGCCTCAACAAAGGGCCTTTAATAAAATTGGGCATGTAAAGTAACACACTTGAGTGTTCACTGTATGCCAGGCACAATGCTAAAGCCTCACTTTGATTATCCCCTTTTAATCCATACAACAATCAAGTGAGGAAGGCACTTGGCTTTTAGACTGGTTGGTTTATAAACAACAAAGATTTATTTCTCACATTTCTAGGCTGGGAGGTCAAAGATCAACATGTATGCAGATTCAGTGTCTAGTAAAGGTCTATTTACTGGTTTGTGAACAGCTGGCTTCTCCTGTGTCATCTTCATGTGGTGGAAGGGGCTATGGAGCTCTCTGGGGACTCTTTTTTTAAAATTTATTTAATTACTTTTCAAGTACAGTTTTCTTTCTATTACTCCCATCCCGTCCCACCCCCGTGCTCCCCCTCCCGCCCATTTCCACCCTTCTCAATTGTTGTCCATGTATCCTTTATATATGCTCCTCTAAATCTCTCCCCTATTTCTCCTGAAATTCCCTCCCCTCTTCCCTCTGGTCACTGTCAGCCTGTTCTCTATTTCAGTGTCTTTGGTTATATTTTGCTTGCTTGTTTGTTTTGTTGTTTAGCTTCCTGTTAAAGGTGAGATAATATGGTATTTGTCCTTCAACACCTGGCTTATTTCACTCAGCATAATGCTTTCCAGTTCCATCCATGCTGTTCCAAAATGTAGGAGCTCCTTCTTTCTTTCTGCAGCATAGAATTCCATTGTGTTGGTGGGATTGCAGACTGGTACAACCGTTATAGAAAACAGTATGGAATTTTCTCAGAAAACTAAAATTGGACTTGCCTTTTGACCCAGCAATTCCACTGCTAGGATTGTATCCTAAGAACCCTAAAACACCAATCCCAAAGAACATATGCACCCCAATGTTCATAGCAGCACAATTTACAATAGCCAAGGGTTGGAAGCAACCTAGGTGCCCATCAGTAAATGAATGGATCAAAAAACTATGGTGCATATACACAATGGAATTCTATGCCACAGAAAGAAAGAAGGGGACTCTTTTATAAGAACACTGATCCCAGTCAAGAAGGCTCTACTGTATGACCTAATCACCTCCAAAGGTCACATCTCCTTAGACCATCCATCGCATTAAAGATTAGATGTCAACATATGAATTTCAGTCTATGACAGTACCATTATAACTAAGGGGTTGAGTACAGAAAGGCAGAATAATTTGTGTATGTTTTTAAGTATATTTTATTGATTATGCTATTACAGTTGTCCCAAGTTTTCTCCCATTTATCCCCCTCCTCCCTGCACCCCCCTATACTCCAGCATTCCTTGTTCCCCTTAGTTCATGTCCATGGGTTGTACAAATAAATTCTTTGGTTTCTCCATTTCCTATACTCTTATTAACATCCCATTTTCTATTTTGTACCTACCAATTATGCTTCTTATCCCCTGTTCCTTTATCCCCCATTACCCTCTCCCTGTCCCCACTGATGACCCTCCATATGATCTCCATTTCTGTGATTCTGTTCCTGATCTAGTTGTTTAATTTTAGTTTTTGTTTTTTAGATTCAGTTGTTGATAGGTGTGAGTTTGTTGCCATTTTACTGTTTATAGTTTTTGATCTTTTTCTTAGATAAGTCCCATTAACATTTCATATAGTAAGGGCTTAGTGATGATGAACTCCTTTACCTTTACCTTATCTGGGAAGCACTTTATTTGCCCTTCCATTCTAAATTATAGCTTTGCTGAATAGAGTAACATTGGATGTAGCTCCTTGTCTTTCATGACTTGGAATACTTCTTTCCAGCCCCTTCTTGCCTGTAAGGTTTCTTTTGAGAAGTCAGCTGATAGCCTTATGGGAATTCCTTTGTAGGTAACTCTCTCCTTTTCTTTTGCTGCTTTTAAGATTCTCTCCTTATCTTTAGTCTTGGGTAACTTAATCATGATGTGCCTTGGTGTGTTCCTCCTTGGGTCCAATTTCTTTGGGACTCTCTGGGCTTCTGGGACTTCCTAGAAGTTTATTTTTTCACCAGATTGGGGAAGTTTTTCTTTATTATTTGTTCAAATAAGGTTTCAGTTTCTTGTTCTTCCTCTTCTCCTTCTGGCATCCCTATCATTCGGATATTGGAGTGTTTAAAGTTGTCCCAGAGGTTCCTCAGCATCTCCTCATTTTCTTGAATTCTTGTTCTTCATTCTATTTCAGTTGGATGTTTATTTCTTCCTTCTGTTCCAAATCATTGATTTGATTCCCAATTTCCTTCCCTTCACTGTTGGTTCCCTGTATACTTTCCATTATTTCACTTGGTATTGCCTTTGTTTCTTCCTTCATTTTGTGACCAAACTCATTCATTTCTTTGAGCATCCTGATTACCAGTATTTTGAACTCTGCATCTGAAAGGTTAGCTATCTTCTTGTCACTTAGTTCTTTTTCTGGAGTTTTGATCTAGTCTTTCATTTGGGCTGTATTTCTTTGTCTCAGCACACCTGTTACATTGTAAGGGGTGGAGCCTTAGGTATTCACCAAGGAGGGGCAATCCACTTTGCTGCATTGTGGCCTGTCTGTGAGGGAGGTGTCAGAGAGGGAACAATGCTGCTTGCTAGCTTGCTCTGCTCTCACCTCACTTTCTGTCACTTTCCTCACTTCCCACAGGCGGATTGTGCCCTTTCAGGTGCTGATTCCCAGGTGGGCAGGCTTGTGTATATTCTAGGATCCCATGGGCCTCTCCAATGGATTATCCTGTGAGACTGGGAGTTTTTCCCACTGCCACAATCCTCACAAATTTTTACAGCCATAGGTTTTGAAGCTTTAGTTTCCAGCACTGAAGTCCTAGGTTGTGAGGTCTGTCTCATTCCCCAGTTGTTCCTCCTGCCTTATCTGCTCATAAATGTGGGAAATCCCATCTGCCAGCTGCTGCCTCACCTGCCTGGTCTGCTGCCTTGCTGCAGGTCCTCTCCACCCTGGCTTCCTGTCTCTGCCTCTCCTACTGGTATGGGTAAATATTTCTTCTTTAACTCCTTGGTGTCAGACTTCCATGCAGTTTCATTTTCTGGCAGTTCTGGTTGGTTTTGTTTTTAAATTGGTTATTATTTTGGTTGTACAAGGAAGTGAAGCACCTCTATCTACATACAACTCTATCTACTCCTCCATCTTGGCCCAAACCAGTTGTTTATCTATGTTTATACATCTAGAAAGTGGCAGAACCAGGAATTGTATCTAGATAGTTGTACTCAGAGCTGTTTAACTAGTGTACTATTCCAACCTTGCATGAGAGTGTCTACCCAGAACTCATAAATTCCCCAGAAAAAATGACACACCTATATACCCACATTCAAAGTTACTAAATCTTAAGATTTTCCTTCAGATTTTTTAATTTTTAAACTTAAAAATGTAATGGAACATTCCAGTTTTAAGGTGGTAGAATAAAATAGTGGTTTTTGAGTTGGGGGAAATATAGCCTTGGGAGTACACAGGCACTATGGGTCTATTTCCATATCCTCTCCTTAGGTATGCTCTCCTGAAATTGATCTGCCTGAGGAAAGATGTTAGAAGGACTTAATAGACTTGCCTACTAAGATAGATCATTAAGTATAGTTCTTGGTGAAATACAACTAAGTTTTTTTGGTATATAATTCAGAAGTAGTTCAGGGAATTTAGTGACATTGCTATACCAAACTCCTTCTAGTGTTTATGTGAACAAAGTTTCTTAATCCTCATGTATTTAAAAATGTAACAGGGATAGAATTGAACCCACTCTCATTTTTCCAAAAAGTAATATTAATTCAGAGATACATTAATTAATTGAGAACTTATCCTCATCCAATGCATTAAGAGATGAGCAGAATTTTATTTTTAGGTTTAGTCACTTTTATCAAATACTTATATCAATTCAAAATGTTGTATAATAGTAATAATTATACTTTAAAATTATTTATTTATTTATTTTTAGAGAGAAGAGAAGGGAGAGAGAAAGAAAGGGAGAGAAACATTACTGTGTGGTTGCCTCTTGTGCATCCCACCCCCTTCTGGGGACCTGGCATGCAACCAGTGCATGTGCCCCAACTGGGAATTGAACTGGCAACTGTTTAGTTTGCAGGCTAGCACTCAATCCACTGAGCCACAGCAGCCAGAGGTCAAAGAAACATAAATTTTTAAGTAAATTTGAACCAATTTTATTAAAAAAACCAAAGTTATCTCATCTTTGGCTTAGGCAGTAGCAAATTTTCAATTTATTGTGCTCCTCAGTGAAATTTGCCAAAGAATCAAATCATATATGCTCTATAAACTTTAACCACTGGAAAAACACAAAAAATACTTCTCGAATCATGCAAATACCTATACTTTAGGTCATTGGTGCCATCTTTCCTGGTCTCTCCTTTTCCGGTTTGTATCTGTGCACTATCCAGGAGAATGCACTCCTGCTCTTTCAAATCCAGTAACTGACCAGTAGGTACTGATTTCCATAATTCTTTATACAGAGGGTAGAATAAGTGACTTTTAGAAAAAAATATCAGGCAAAAGACTTTGTTGACAATACAGGATCTGATTTCTGCTCAGGAATATTTTAATATAGTAATAATTTCAAGATATAAATTAGTGATTTTTATCAATGCAGATAGTATTAGTAGAACAGAAATTATGTTCCTAAGCAGTACCTGAATTAAATATATGCATGATGAGAATACCTAAAATATTTTTAAAAGCAAATGGAAATGTGATCATTTAAACTATTGTTTGATTAAAACTAATCTTGGAATTAGTGATGTGTCATATTAGCACATCAAAGGGGTTAAAATAAAGGAAATTTAAATAGGTGGAATTATAAATGAATGTCAAAATATTACTGTATATAGAAGTATTTTGGAAAATATGAAATATAATTGAGTTTGTAGAATGTTGAAAATATGAAGGTTAAATTGAGCTCTGGCTGATGTGGCTTAGTGGATTGAGCACAGGCCTGTGAACCAAAGGGTCACTGGTTTGATTCCTAGTCCGGGGCACATGCATGGGTTGCAGGCCAGGTCCCCAGTAGTGAGTACATGAAAAGAAACCACACATTGATGTTTCTCTCCCTCTCTTTCTTCCTCCCTTCCCCTCTCTAAAAGTAAACGAATGAATGAATAAATAAATAAATAAATATCTTTAAAAAATGGAACCACCTGAATCTCAATATAGTTACATGATAAGGTTGGGGCCAAATTTACCAAGAGAGTTACTAAGGTGAAGATGGGAAGGATAAATAGAAATTTGGAAAAGATGATAGACAAATATCATTGTATAATATTCCTTCTCATCTATATAAGTAAACTGTATACAAATACTTTTTTATGTCAGCTATATATAGTCATGCATAAAAGTGAGTGAAAGCAGATAAACAAATAGATGAAAAAGTTTAAAACACTCATAATGCTATCCCTGAGTGGGAATTGTCATTTATATCTTGATGTTTACTTCAGCTCACTGTTATGCATACTATGTGTATAGTTTTAAACAAAATTTTACTGTATATATTGTCTTAAAACTTTTTAAAAGGTAAAATTTAAAACACATTTTGATAGGATCTGATTTCAAGATGGCTACAGAGTAGGTGGACACTATGCTCATGTCTTCCTGGCACTAAATCAGATTTACAGCTAAATTATAAAGAAATCACCCAGAATAACCAACTGAAGGACAGCTGAACAGAAATATTATCTCCAAGGATTTATAGCAGAAGCTACATAGTGACTGGTGAGAAAGGTGGAGACACAGAGAAGGCTGGCCCCTGCACCTATGTGCAACAACAGAGAAACTGGAGGAATATCTCAGCTGCATACCTCTCCCCCTGAAGAGCATGGGGTCTCAAACCCATGCCAGGACCCCCAACCTAGAGCACCAGGGTTGAAAAAGAGGTGCCTGCATTTGGAAGTGAAATTCAGCAGGGTCTCTCTCTCTGCTGGGAAGAGGAGGGAGTCTGCTAGAATCCCAGATGCACTCTTAAAGGGTCAGTGCACAGATGCTCATTTTTGGGTACTCACCCAGGTTCTGGTAGAGGGAAGGTGACTCAGAGAATATGTGAGTCATAAAGAGAAGATCTGGATGGCATGACTCTGAAGAGAGATATGGAGGGTCAGCTACTGAGGGTGCTGTTCTGATTCAATATTTCACATGGCCCTCAAGCACCATCCTTTCAGAATCAGGCACTCCTGCTCTAACAGCACCAGCCTGGTGAATTAAGTAACCCAGTCCTCCAAATACTGGCAACACCAACCTGCCAAGTTTGAGTCTGGCAGAAAGGACTGTTGGTTGTACTCAACAGGGAACTGAATGCACTCTCTCTGGAGAAACTTTAGCCAGACACTCAGACAAACATTGAACTGTGAGGCATTGGAATGAGGGAAAGCTTCCCCCCGACAACCTGCAGGCTTGGTCAGCACCACCCCAAATGGGAGATTATTATGTTCTATTTTCCCAAATTCTGATAGCTCTGCCCTGATGAGCTCAGTTGTGCAAGGGAAGGAAGTAACATTGAGAGCTGGGACCTTTGGTGCATGTCTTTATCAGAGGCTCCATTCTAGGGCTCAACTGGACTCACCTATGGAGTGGCGAGCAGGTGTGGGGCTTACCCCCTTTCACAGGCTTGGCCAATGCAACAACCAATGGATGGTTCTCTTGACCTGTTTTCCCAAGTTGCAGTGGCTCTGCCCTGCTGAGCTTGCTGCTGCTGTGGGGTGAGCTGGCAGCACCCAACCTTAACTGGTGGTGCTCTCCTCCTAGGGGAACTAGAGTTGGAAACTTCAGCAGGCACTGAGAGGTATGGCTCTGAAGTAGGGGCCACATTATCCCCATCGAGTGCCTGACCATTATGCCTCCAAGTAGGGGACATACTAGCCCTGTCTTCCTGACCCAGGCACTCAACCCTACTGAGTGTGTGCCATGTGGTAGGTACAGTGGGGAGGTGCCAGCTTGAGTTCACTCTATAGTCTTTCTTCCAAAGCCTATAGAGAAGGCCAGGCAACTTCAGGGAGTGACAGAGTAGCCAACAGGTAGATGCTGACCTCAGAGAACCTTGAATGTTTTATTGATGTGTCCCCAGCTCAAAGCTGCAAGAAGCTGACCCCTGTACACAGTTTGGCCCCTCCCACACACACTGAGACCCAGTAGATGCAGCCATAAGCAATGAATAGCATGGTAGCTCCAGACAAGTAGCCCAAAACTGATTACACACATCTGACATCAACCTGCATTGAAACAGAGTCCAAGTGGCTGCAAAACAAACACAACCAGTAATAGGCTTCAAAACTTACCACACTCAATCCAACTAGCCACACAATGGCACAACCAAAGGTGGACTCCAGCAGGCACCAGACTCTGCTGGAAACAACTACTCCACAGGGAGAAGGCCCTGAACAGGGACCCATACATAGTGCTGAGGTCTATTTTTGTAGTTGGCCAGACTGAAGGTTAATTTCACCCATGTATGGGCTAACAGCATTAAAGATTCAACTACAACTGGAGAGGGCACATAGCCTACACAAGAAACATTTCTTGAAGCACCTAGCTCAGGTGATCTAGAAGACTGCACCACTGACAACCACAAGGCACCTACATCAGAAAGCCCACATAACAAGCTTGGGAGTCATAGCAGATATACCTATCACAGAGTCACGAGGAAAAAAGTAGACAAAATGGGTAGACAAAGAAATATGCCCCAAAGGAAAGAACAAGAAAAATCCCCAGAAAAAGATTTAAATTACCAGATGCAGAGTTTGAAGCAAAGGTTAATTTTTTTTTAAGAACCATAGGGGAAGAATGGATGATCTCAGTGAGAATGTAAACAAGAGATAGTAATCATTAAAAAGGAAATAGAAACCATAAGAAAGAATCAATCAGAAATGAAAAATACAGTATCTGAAATGAAATCTATACTAGAAGCCATCAACAGCAGGTGTGATGAAGCAGAGAACTGAATGAGCAATTTGGAGGACACAATAACAGTAAGCACCTAAACAGAGCAACAAAAAGAAAATAAAATTTTAAAAAATGAGGAAAGTTTAAGGAAACTCTGGGACAACATTAAATGTAACAACATCTGCATTAAAGGGGTACCAGAAGGAGAAGAGACTGCACAAAGTATTGAAAACCTGTTTGAAGAAATTATGGCTAATAACTTCCCTAACATGTTAAAGGAAAAAGTCACACATGTTCAGGAAGCACAGATAGTCCCTATCAAGATGGACTCAAAGAGGCCCATATGAACACACATCACAATTAAAATCACAAGGGCTAAACACAAAGAAAGAATCTTAAAAGCAGCAAGAGAAAGACAATTACCTACAAGGGAGCTCCCATAAGGCTGTCAGAATATTTCTACACAGAAACACTTCAGGCCAGAAGAGACTGGCATGAAATATTCAGGACCTGCAACCACATACTGCTGTATCTAGGAAGGCCATAATTTATAATTTAAGGTGAAATAAAGAGTGCCCCCCTAAAAAAGCTAATGTAGTTTATTAACAACAAACCAGTATAACAAGAAATATTAAAGGATCTTCTTTAAGAATAATAATAAGAGGGAAGATGGCGACAGGGTAGCACAGAGGGAACCCAGCTCCTGTGCATCTGGTAGAAAATCCAGGCAGATCTACCGAAGAACAGCATAATCAACCAACAATTCCCCAACATTTATGAAAATAAGAGTCCACAGAGTGTGACAAAGGAACCAGACACTTGCAGGTCGGCGAGGACTCCAGAAGGCGAGTGAGGACAAAAGCAGCTGTGCGCCCGCGGCCTCCTAGGCTTTGGGCTTCGCCTTGGAGCTCCCAAGGGAGGTGACCTCTGGCGGAGCATGAGTATGGTCCAGAAGCAGTGGCCAATCTGGGCACCATAAGTGGGAAACAGAATCTCCGTCTGAATCCAGGGCCGGGTCGCCTGTGTCGGAGGGAACTCCAGAGGCCCGGCACCCAGTGGGCAGGCAACTGACTCCATGGGAGAGAACTGACTCCCCCCTCCCCATCTAAGCAGGCAGGTTAATACCAGGCAGAGACCTGTGGGCTTAAGTTAACTAAAGGGGGCCAACTGCGGACTCAGTGGTCGCCAGCCCGCCAGCCCACCAGACCGGTGGGATTTAAGAAAGACACTGTCATTGTGGGTCTTTTGGGATTGGGCTGGGCTGAGAGGCAGGCTTTGTGGAGAAGTCTCTATTGGAAAGTGAACTGAGGTGCTCTGCGAAAGCAGCTTGCCTCACGGCCCATCCACCCAGCAGCCATCCAGGGGAGGGGTGGGAACACCTGGGTCCCGCCCCAGAACTGAGAAGGACCCAGCCGGATACCGAGGGAAACATGCAGCCTCCCGGGGCGTGCACACCCACAGCCCAATCGGCAGCCTGCTCCAGCGCATGCATACCTGCCCTCAGAGACGCGGCTACCAGAAAAACCTTTTTGGACAGTTTGAAACCAACAAAGGAAGGGTGCCTTTTTTTTCCTTCTTCTTCTTCTTTAGTGCATGTGTGTGTGTTTTTTTTCCCTCCCCCTTTTTTTCTCTCTCAACTTCTTTTGTAAGTAATCTTATATCTTGTAAACTGTATTGTTGCTCTACCTTTCAATACTCTGTCCCTCATTTCTTTTTCTTTTTCTCCGGTTTTAGTCCTTCCGTTCTTCCCAAATTTTCCACTTATTCCCCTTTTCTCCTGACTTTTGCGTGTGTGTGTGTGTGTGTGTGTGTATGTGTGTGTGTGTGTGTGTGTGTTGGATTGTTTGTTTGTGTGTTGCTTAGTTTTCTTTTAGGTGTATTATTATTTTTTTGCATTATTCTTACTCCTTTTTTTAATTTTAAGAATATCTTTGCATCCCTTCTCTTTCTGTACAGGTTTCTTAGTCCGGGCTGGGTATGTTGTACTACCTGACAGGTTCCCACTGCTCTTTCCTCCACAGTGTATTGCTAATTTTCTATACTTCACTTGCTTTCCTTGCTATACTACCCAAGCTCTATAACCCCCATTTAGACAGATCACATAGAATCTATCACGTGAGTGTTGCTCTAATATTATTGTAAATAAGAGCTGTTTTATACAACAGTAATACTTCATAACACATCTCTTGGACCTTAGACCACCTTACAGGTGCCTGAATTCTATTACTCTATTTATTCACATGCTACAACCAGTTACTAACCTGTACTCTCACCTTACCTCAAATCTAACCACCCGCAACCACACTGCTTTCTAGATACAACTCACAAGCCCCCGCTTCCCAACAAGACACTTAACTTATGTCCATCCTTTCCTAAAAGTGGCAAGCTGGGTCGAAGAGCACAATTAACTCTATACATAGCCTAAAGATTGTCTATTTCTTCTCTGCCCACTGTGTCTGTAAATAACATAAAATAATCTTCTGCTATAATAAACCATTTTGCCTCCCCCTCCAACTGATCACACACGCACAATAAAGAAAGGAGTAGGTGGAAGCAGAGAACACCAAGATACCTGCAGGAGACTGCACCACTGAATTTCACAGGTGTCCTACCACAGAAGTTCACACCATAAACCGAGGGAACCAGAACAGATCAATTTAAGAAGCGGAGGACAATAAGAAGAGTATCACAAACAATGGGAAGACAAAGAAACAATCCCCAAATGAAAGAAAAGGAGGAAGCCTCAGAAAGAATGTTAGATGAAATAGAGGCAAGTCAAGTATCATATGTGGAATTCAAAGCACTAGTTATCAGGAAATTCAAAGAGCTTATAATGAGCCACCAGAAACTACAGGGGAGCTACAATGAACTCTGTGAAAACTATACCAACATGAAAAAGGAAATAGAAACCATCAGTAAAGGCCAAGAGGAAATGAAGAATATAATTTCTGAACTGAAGAACACAGTAGAAGGTACGAAGAATAGAATCAATATGGCAGAAGATCGCATAAGTGAGATTGAAGACAGGATAGAAAGAATCTCCCAGACGGACCAAGTAAGGGAAAAGAGAATAAGAAAAAATGAGGAGAATTTAAGAGAAATGCAAGACAACATGAAACGTAATAATGTCCGAATAATAGGAATACCAGCAGGAGAGGAAGAGGAACAAGGGATAGAAAACCTACTTGAAAGAGTAATAACGGAAAATTTTCCTAAGTTGAGGAGAGATAAAGTCACACAAATCCAGGAATCACAGAGAGTCCCAAGAAGGTGGAACCCAAAGAGGCCTACTGCAAGACAAATCATCATTAAAATGGCAAACCTCCAAGACAAAGAGAGAATCCTAAAGGCAGCAAAGGACAAAAAGGAAGTAACATACAAGGGGGTCCCAATAAGGTTGGCTACTGACCTCTCAATGGAAACATTCCAAGCAAGAAGAGAATGGCAAGAAATATTCCAAGTAATGAGAAACAGAGGCCTACAACCAAGGCTACTGCACCCAGCAAGGCTCTCAATCAAGATAGAAGGCCAAATAAAGAGCTTCCAAGACAAAAGAAGTCTAAAAGAATACGCTTCCACCAAACCAGCTCTACAAGAATTATTAAAGGGCTGCTTTAAGGAAAGGAAGGAAAAGAGAGAGACGTAGAGGAACACAGGTACACCAATGGCAATGAATAAGTACCTTTCAATAATAACCTTAAATGTAAATGGATTAAATGCACCAATTAAAAGACATAGAATAGCTGAATGGATAAGAAAGCATGACCCACACATATGCTGCCTACAAAAGACCCACCTCAGGAAAAAAGACCATCAGAGACTAAAAGTGAAAGGATGGAAACAAATTTTCCAAGCAAATGGTCAAGAAAAAATAAAAAGCTGGGGTAGCAATTCTCATATCAGACAAAATAGACTTCAAAAACAGGGCCATAAAGACATACCCAGAAGGTCACTTCATATCGCTCAAGGGAAGAATCCACCAAGAAGACATTAACATCGTAAATATATATGCACCCAATCAGGAGCACCCAAATATATAAAGAAAATCCTAGAGGACCTCAAGAAAGATATTGACAGCAACACAATTATAGTAGGGGATTTTAACACCCCACTGTCAAAAATGGACAGATCTTCCAAACAAAATATCAACAAAGATATTGCAGTATTAAATGACACTCTAAATGAAATGGACCTAATTGATATATATAGAGCCCTTCATCCTAAAGAAGCTAAATACATATTCTTTTCAAATGCACACGGAACATTTTCCAAGATAGACCATGTGATAGGACAGAAAATGAGACTCAACAAATTTAGGAAAATAGAAATCATACCAAGCATTTTCTCTGATCATAAGGGACTGAAATTAGAAACTAACCCCACAGGAAAAAACCAAAAACACCCAAAATCATGGAGACTGAATGGTATGCTATTAAACAACAAATGGGTCAAGATAGAAATCAGGGAAGAAATCAAAAAGTTTCTGGAAACAAATGAAAATGAACTCACAACAACCCAAAACTTATGGGACTCGGCCAAGGCAGTCCTGAGAGGGAAGTTCATAGCAATACAGGCTTACCTAAAGAAAATGGAAACATTTCAAACAAACAACCTAACACGACGCCTGCAAGAACTCAAGGAACAATAACAAAGACAGCCCAGAGCAAGTAGAAGGAAGGAAATAACCAAGATCAGAGCAGAATTAAATGACATAGAGACTAAAAGCACAATTCTAAGGATCAATGAATCCAGGAGTTGGTTTTTTGAAAAGATAAACAAAATAGACAAACCTTTAAGTAGGCTCATCAAGAGAAAAAGAGAGAGGACTCAAATAAACACAATCAGAAATGAAAGAGGAGAGATTACAACTGATACCACAGAACTAGAAGGGATTGTAAGGAATTATTATGCAGAGCTGTATGCCAGGAAATTTGAAAACCTAGATGAAATGGACAAATTTCTGGAAAAATACAATCTTCCAAAGCTCAATGAAAAAGAATCAGAAAATATGAACAGGCCAATAAGAGCAGATGAAATTGAAGAAGTAATAAAAAAACTCCCATCGCACAAAAGCCCCGGACCAGATGGTTTCACAGGAGAATTCTACAAAGCTTTTAAGGAAGAACTAACCCCGATTCTTCACAGACTATTCCAAAAAACCCAAAAGGAGTGAAAAGTCCCCAACTCTTTTTATGAAGCCAGCATCATCCTAATTCCAAAACCAGACAGAGACACAACAAAGAAAGAAAAGTTCAGGCCAATACTGCTGATGAACATAGATACTAAAATCCTCAACAAAATATTGGCAAATCCCATCCAACAATACATCAAAAAGATCATACACCACCACCAAGTGGGATTTATCCCAGGGATGCAAGGATGGTTTAATATTTGCAAACAAGTAAATATAATACACCACATAAGCAAAAGCAAAGACAAAATCCACATGGTAATATCAATAGATGAGGAAAAAGCTTTTGATAAGGTTCAACACCCATTTATGATAAAGGTACTCAGCAAAGTGGTAATAGAGGGAGCATTCGTCAATATAATAAAGGCCATATATGAAAGACCTACAGCCAACATCATACTCAAGGTGCAAAAACTAAAATCTTTTTCAGTAAGATCAGGAACAAGACAAGGGTGTCTACTTTCACCACTTCTATTCAATATAGTATTGGAAGTTCTAGCCACAGCAATCAGAGAAGAAAAGGAAATAAAAGGCATCCAAATCGGAAAGGAGGCAATAAAACTGTAATTGTTTGCAGATGACATGAAAGTGTACATGGAAAATCCTATAGACTCTACCAAAAAACTGCTCGAACTAATAAATGAATTGGGGAAAACAGCAGGATACAAAGTCAATATCCAGAAATCAAAGGCATTTTTGTATATCAACAATGAAACAGCAGAAGCAGAAATCAAGAAAAAAATCCCATTCAATATGGCAAAAAGAAAAATAAAATATCTTGGAATAAACCTAACCAAGGAGGTAAAAGACCTGTATGCAGAAAACTACACAACGCTGAAGAAAGAAATCAAGGAAGACACAAACAAATAGAAACATATACCGTGTTCATGGATTGGAAGAATTAACATCATCAAAATGTCCACACTACGCAAAGCAATTTACAGATTCAATGCAATACCTATTAAAGTGCCAATGGCATATTTCACAGACATCGAACCAACACTTCAAAAATTTATATAGAACCACAAAAGACCCCGAATAGCAGCCACAATTTTGAGAAAGAAGAACAAAGTAGGAGGGATCACAATACCTGATATCAAACTGTAATACAAAGCCACTGTAATCAAAACAGCCTGGTACTGGCATAAAAACAGTCACATAGACCAATGGAATAGAACAGAGAGCCCAGTAATAAACCCAAATCTCTACAGTCAATTAATATTTGGCAAAGGGGACAGTAACCTAAAATAGAGTAAAGATAGCCTCTTCAATAAATGGTGTTGGGAGAACTGGACAGTTACATGCAAAAAAATGAAACTCGAGCACCACCTTACACCATACACCAAAATAAATTCAAGGTGGATAAAAGACTTAATTATAACCCAGGAAACCATTAAAGCCCTAGAGGAGAGCATTGGCAGGAAAATCTCACATATTCCATGCAGCAATATTTTTACTGATACGTCCTCTAGAGCAAGGGACATAAAGGAAAGAATAAACAAATGGGATCCCATCAAACTTAAAAGCTTCTGCATGGCCAAGGAAAACAGTATCAAGATACAAAGAGAAGCAACAATTTGGGAAAACATATTTGCCAATGACACCTCAGACAAAGGTTTAATCTCCAAAATATACAAAGAACTCACACAACTCCACTCAAAGAAGACAAGCAACCCAATGAAAAAATGGGCAAAGGACTTGAACAGACACTTCGCCAAGGAGGACATACAGAGGATCCAGAGACACATGAAAAGATGCTCGATATCACTAGCTATCAGAGAGATGCAAATCAAAACCACCATGAGATACCACTTAACACCAGTCAGAATGGCTATCATAAACAAAGAAACAAACAACAAGTGTTGGAGAGGTTGTGGGGAAAAGGGGACTCTAGTTCACTGTTGGTGGGATTGCAGACTGGTACAACCACTATGGAAAGCAGTATGGAATTTTCTAAGAAAACTAAAAATGGATGTGCCTTTTGACCCAGCAATTCCACTCTTAGGAGTATATCCCAAGAACCCTGAAACACCAGTCCAAAAGAACCTATGCACCCCGATGTTCATAGCAGCACAATTTACGATAGCCAAGAGTTGGAAGCAACCTAGATGCCCATTGGTCAATGACTGGATCAAAAAACTATGGTACATTTACACAATGGAATTCTATACTGCAGAAAGGAAGAAGGAGCTCCTACCCTTTGCAACAAACATCATGGATGGAACTGGAAAGCATCATGCTGAGCGAAACAAGCCAGGAGGTGAAAGACAAATACCATATGATCTCACCTTTAACAGGAATCTAAACAACAAAACAAACAAGCAAGCAAAATGTAACCAAAGACACTGAAATACAGAACGTGCTGACAGGGTCCAGAGGGGAGAGGGGAGAGAATCACAGGGGAAAAGGGGAAGGACTCACATGAACAAGTATAAAGGACACATGGACAATAACTAAGGTTGGGGGCGGAAATCGGAGGGAGGTGGGGAGCACTGGGGGGTGCAGGGCTGGGATTACAGGAAAGAAAACTATACTTGAACAATAGTTAAATTTTTAAAAAGTATTAAAAAATGAATAATAATAAGAAAAATAGAGTGAGAGAGAAACATAGGTATAAAGAGTAAAATGGCAAGCCCTGGCTGTTGTAGCTCAATGGATTGAGCACAGGCCTGTGAAGGAAAGAGTTCCTAGTTTGATTCCTTGTCAGGGCATATGCCTGGTTACCGGGCAGGTCCCCAGTAGGGGACACATGAGAGGCAGCCACACATTGATGCTTCTCTCCTATTCTTTCTCTTTCCCTTCCCCTCTCTCTAAAAATAAATAAATAGGATATTTAAAAATAAAATGGCAATAAATAAAGATCTATCAGTAACAACTTTAGACGTGAACAGATTAAATGCTCCAATTAAAACACATGAGGTAGATGGATGGATAAGAAAACATGACCTATATGAAGTATGTCCTGAAAAAATTCAGCCATTGTTAATATAACAAGAATAGTTTTTATGACATTAATGTAACCTGGCAGGTAAGAGAGTGGGCCAGAATGCACATGCGTGAACAATGACTTCACTGTACTGGTCAGTGGAGGTGGTAGATGCCATTGAGTGAGCAAGGGTACTGTGTGGTCATCACATTCAAAATGACTGAGGAAGTAGAGCAACAAATCTGCATCAACTTTTGCATTAAGCTTGACCATTCCTCCAAGGAAACAATTCAGCTAATACAGAAGGCCACAGCTATGGGCAACTGGTAACTGCCAGCTTCATCACAGTAATGTGTCTGCTCAGGCATTACATCTCATGCAGATTTTGGGGGGGAAACATCATATTATCCAGGTGACTCAGCCCCCACACAGCCCAGATTTAACTCCCTGCAACTTCTGGCTTTCCCCTAAACAAATCATCTTTGAAAAGGAAGAGACGGTAGACTGTTGACAAGATTCAGAAAAATACAATGGGGTAGCTGATGATGACTGGGAGAACTGTATGAGGTCCCAGGGTACCTTTGAAAGGGACTGAGGCATCATTGTCCTATATACAATGTTTCTTGTATCGTGTATCTCCTTCAGTAATTGTCTCTATTTATCACAATACATGGCTGGATACCTTCTAGACAGACCTCGTATATATGCTGTCTACAAGAGATCCACCTCAAAACAAAAGATACTAATGGACTGAAAGCAAAGGGATGGAAAAATATTCCATGAAAGTAGAACAATAAAAAAACCTTGGCTAGCATACTTTTATCAGACAAAATAGACTTCAGAACAAAGGCCATAACAAAGAGGCAAAGAAGAACATTACATACTATATATATTTTAAATTTATTTAATTATTTTTCAAGTACAGTTTTCTGTCTATTACTCCTATCCCATCCCACCACCCCTGTGCTCCCCCCTCCCTCCCATCTCCACCTTTCTTAGTTGTTGTCCATGTATCCTTTATATTTGTTCCTCTAAATCCCTCCCCTATTTCCCCCGAAATTCCCTCCCCTCTCCCCTCTGGTCACTATGAGCCTGTTCTCTATTTCAGTGTCTTTGGTTATATTTTGCTTGCTTGTTTGTTTTGTTGTTTAGCTTCCTGTTAAAGGTGAGATCATATCGTATTTGTCCTTCAACACCTGACTTATTTGACTCAGCATAATGCTTTATGCTGAGTCAAATAAGTCCTTCTTTCTTTCTGCAGCATAGAATTCCATTGTGCATATGTACCATAGTTTTTTGATCCATTCATTTATTGATGGGCACCTAGGTTGCTTCCAACTCTTGGCTGTTGTAAATTGTTCTGCTATGAACATTGGGGTGCATAAGAATATTACATAATATTAAATGGATTGTTCCAACAAGAGGATAAAACCCTTGTAAACATATATGTACACCCAATATAGGAGCACAAAAATATATAAGGAAAATTTTGGTGGTTATTAAGGGAGAGATTGAGAGCCATACAGTCCTAGTTGGGGATTTTAATACCCCATGACATTAATGGATAGATCTTCCAGACCAAAAAAAAAAAAAAACCCACAAAAAAGCAACAGTGACCTTAAATGACACACTGAACTGGGTGCATTTAATTGACATTTACAGAATATTTTATCCCCAAGCAGCAGAATATACATTCTTTTCAGGTGTAGATGGAACATTCTTTTTTTGGGTGGGGGGAACATTCTTTAAGATAGATCTCATGCTAGGACACAAGGTAAGTTTTAATAAACTCAAGAAGTTGGAAATCATATCAAGCATCATTTCCAACACAAGGGTATGAAACTAAAAATAAATTACAATAAAAATACCTCAAGAACCTTCAAACATATGGAGGCTAAATAACTTGTTATTAAATAATGAATGGGTTAAAATTAGATTAAGGAAGAAATGAAAAGTTACCTGGAAACAAATGAAAATGAATACACAACAACCCTAAATCTATGTGACACAGCAAAAGCAGTCCTCAGGGGAAACTAATAGGATTAAAGGCCCACCTCAAGGCCTGTAAGGCCTGTAAGGCCTTGAGGTGGGCCTTTTTATGTATAGGAAAAATCTAACCCTACAGGTAAAAAAATTTAAAAAAAGAACAACAAACAAACCCTAGAGTAAATAAAAGACAGGAACTGGTAAAGATTAGAGTAAAAATAAATGACATAGAGACTAAAAATGATACAAAAGATTGATGAAACCAAGACCTAGTTCTTTGAAAAGATAAATAAGATCATCGAAACTTTAACCAGACTCATCAAGAAAAAAAGATAGAGGACCCAAATAAATAATATCAGAAATGAAAAAGAGAAGTAGCAACTGACACCACAGAAATACAAAGGATTGTAAGAAAATATTTTCAACAACTATATGCCAACAAATTGGATAACCTGGGTGAAATGGATAAATTTCTAGAAACATGCAATCTTATATAACTGAATCAGAAAAAAAATCAGAAAATCTGAATAGAACAATTACAACTAATGAAACCGAACATGAAAATTGAGACAACTGTAATACCACAATTGATAAAAATTTTAAACAATGGTTATCATCAATAAATTAACAAACAACAATGTTGGCAGGATGTGGAGAAAATGGAACCTTAGCGCACTGTTTGTGGGAATGCAGACTGATGCAGGCACTGTGGAAGGTAGTATGGAGTTACATTAAAAAGTTATAATGGAATTGCCTTATGACCCAGCTATTCCATTTCTGGGAATATATTCAAAGAAACCCATAGCACTAATTTTAAAGAATATACTCACCCCTACATTCATTGCTGCATTATTTACAATAGCCAAGATCTGGTCCCAATCACCCATCAATAGATAAGTGGATAAAAAAGCTGAGGTACATTTACACATTGAATTACTACTCAGCAGTAAAAAGTGAGGAAATCTTACATTTGGGACAGCATGGATGGACCTGGAGAGTATTATGCCCAGTGATATTACCCAGTCAGAGAAAAACAAATACCATATTATCTCACTCATGTGTGGAATATAATGAACAAAATAATTTAATAAATAAAATAGAAACACAAACACAGATACATGAAATAGACTAACAACTGTCAGAGGGGAGGGAGCATTGAGGGGTGGATGAATAAAGGTGAAGGGATTAAGCAAAAACTATATATGCATATCTCATATAGACACAGATAACAGTATGGTGATATCCAGAGGGAAAGAGGGGAGGTAGAGGGAAAGCAAAAGATGGATAATTGGAGACAGAAAGAAAATTTTGGAGGGTGATGGGCACACAACACAGTACACAGATGATGTTTTGTTGAGTTGTATACTTGAAACTTGCATGGTTTGGGGAACTAATATCATCCCAATAAGTTCAAAATCAACCAAACAAACAAAAAACAAAATGTATTTTGATAAATAATAATCTGTGATGTCTTTTATGGTGACTAAATAGCATTCCTTTATTTGAGAGAGCCATAAATTTTTCATTTTAATTCAGTCCTTGTATTATGGGCTTTTATCTAGTTTGTGGTTTATATCTATTAAAACAATGCTATGATGATGTGATAGTTTCGGAATACAGATCTGGCATATATTTTGTTAGAGTTATACATGAGTATTTTATGTTTCTCATTGTATTGTAAAAGGTAATGCCTCTTAAAATTTCAATTCTATTTTTTCTTGCCAATATAGAAATATAATTGATACTTATGTACAGACCCTATAGCCTATGAGTTTAATAAACTCACTTATTAGTTCTAGAAGCTTTCTGTTAGACTGAATGTTTTTACTGAAATAATCATGTGTTCTATGAGTGAAGATAGTTTAATTTCTTCCTTTCAAATATCTTTTGATTAAGAGTGAGAATAAGTATCATCTTTCATTATATTTGTATCTAGGAACTCCAGTACAATGTTCAGTAGAGAGGTCAGGTTGGACATCCCTGTCTCATTTTTGATCATAGGGAAAAAACTTTAACCCTTTCACCATTTTGATATGATAGAACATTGTTTAAAAAGATCTACTAACTGCAGTTTTTGGTTGAGGCTCTTTTATCAGTTTTATGAATTTCCCTTCTATTCTTAATTCCTGAGAGTTTTTAACATTAATGAATGTTGAGTCTTGTCAAATATTTTTTGCTGCATGGAGTAAAATAATAAACAAAATTTAAAAATACTTTATTGTTATAGTGAATTGCATTATTGGTCTTTGAATTTTAAACCAACCTTACATTCTTGGGTTAAAGTCTACTTGGACAAGATTCATTATTTTTTTCTTATATTGTTTGATTAAATATGTTAATATCTTGTTAAGGAGTTTCACATTTATATTCAGGATGGATATTGTCTGTAATTTTCTTTTTTTTAATATATTTTATTGATTATACCATTAGAGTTCTTCTATTCCCCCCTTCATTCCCCTCCACCCGTACACTCCCTCCCCCACCATTCTCCCCCCCTTAGTTTATAACGTGTCTCAAGTTCTTTAGATTCTATATTTCCCCCACTATTCTTGCCCTCCCCCCTATCCATTTTCTGCCTACCATCTATGCTATTTTCTGTGCCTTCTCCCCCCTTCTCCTCCTCCCACCCCCCTGTTTCTAACCCTCCATGTGTTCTTCATTTCTATGGTTCCACTCCTGATCTAGCTGTCCTCTTGGTTTGCTTTTGTTTTAGGTGTGGTTGTTAATAACTGTGTTTGCTGTCCTTTCACTGTTAACATTTTTCATCTTCTTTTTCTTATATAAGTCCCTTTAGCATTTCATATAATAAGGGCTTGGTGATGATGAACTCCTTGAACTTGACCTTATCTGAGAAGCACTTTATCTGTCCTTCCATTCTAAATGAAAGTTTTGCTGGATAAAGCAATCTTGGCTGTAGGTCTTTGGATTTCATGACTTGGAATACTTCTTTCCAGCCCCTTGTTGCCTGTAAGGTCTCTTTTGAGAAATCCGCTGACAGTCTGATGGGTACTCCTTTGTAGGTGACTGTCCCTTTATCCCTTGCTGCTTCTAGGATTCTCTCCTTCATTTTAGTCTTGGCTAATGTAATTATGATGTGCCTTGGTGTGTTCCTTCTTGGGTCCAACTTCTTTGGGACTCTCTGAGCTTCCTGGATTTCCTGGAAGTCTATATCCTTTGCCAGACTGGGGAAGTTCTCCTTTATTATTTGTTCAAATAAGTTTTCCACTCGTGGCTGTTTCTTTCCCCCTTCTGGTACTCCTATAATTTGGATGTTGGAACGTTTAAAGATGTCCTGGAGGTTCCTAAGCCTTTCCTCATTTTTTTGAATTCTCATTTCTTCATTCCTTTCTGGTCAGATGTTTTGTTCTTCCTTCTGGTCCATTCCATTGATTTGAGTCCCAGTTTCTTTTCCATCGCTATTGGTTTCCTGGACATCTCCCTTCATTTCAATTAGTTTAGCCTTCATATTTTCCTCTAATTTGTGACTATAATCCACCAGTTCTGTGAGCATCCTGATAAATAGTGTCTTGAATTGTGCTTCTGAGAGGCTTGCAATTTGTCGGTCGCTTAGAGTTATTGGCTCTGGGACCTTGAGTTCTTCTTGCGCCATCTTTTGGGCTGTTTGTGCCTGTTCTGTTGCTGTAGGATTGGAGCCCTAAAGTGTTCACTAGAGCAGGGCAACTAAGTCACTGGATTGTGACGTTGTATGTGGGGGCGGGGTCAAAGAGGGACAATGGCTTTCCTCTGCCGCCTGCTGCTGCATCCCCCACCGGTGCCGCTGCCACTACCATCACCAGGCCCACGCGTTTCGTTCCGCTGCACATGAGTGTGCCACCGCTGTCAGCCCTCCACCACTGGGTTCGCCCCCTGGGGCCTGCGTGGTCCGTCTCACTGCGCCCGAATGTGCGACCGCGGTCAGTCTGCCCCACACCCCGACTGGTTCCGGGCTGCCTGCGTGCTTAGGTCAGGGGATCTGTCCTGCCCGACCCTGCTCCACTGCTGGCTCCACCTCTCTTACCGTCCCCGTTGAACGGTTCGTAGTTGTCGGACTTCCGTATAATTCAGTTTTCTGGTCTTTGGGTGTGTCCTAGTTCTCCAAACCTTTGTTGTAATCAGACTTGGTTGTGGGAGAAGGCACAGTGTTTCCACCTATGCCTCTATCTTGGCGGAAGTCCCCATATTGTCTGTAATTTTCTTGTAATGTCTTTGGTTTGGTATCAAGGTCAAGCTGGCCTCATAAACTTAGTTGTTAATTGTTCCTTCTACTTTGGGGGTCAATAATTTTCTTTGGGGAGGTCTTTAACCTGGGACTGGAGTCATGCTTGTGGAAATGTTTTGAATACAAATTCTATTTTTTAATAACAATAAGGACATTCAGGTAATGCATTTCTTCTTAAATAACTTTTAGATTTAATCCTTATTGTATTTTCCCCATTATCATTTATCTTCTTTATTCCCCCTCCCTCCCTCCAGAAATCACCACAATGTTCTCTATGTCTGTAAGTCCTTTTTCCTTTTTTCTCAATCCCTCCACTCCCTAACCTCTCCACCTTCACTAGCTGTTATTGCTTCTTGGACTTTTGGCTAAGATCAAGGTTTAAAATTTTTAATTGTTTGTATTTTTCAAGGAATATCTCTATTTCATGTAACTTACCAAATTTGTTGGCTCAAAGCTGTTCATAATATGGCCTTAATTTCTTTTAAATATCTTTAAAAGCTGGTTATAACATTAGTGTCATTTCTGATGGTGATAATCTGTCTTCTCTGATTTTCTGGAATACACTTTATAGAGATTTGTTAATTTTATTGATTGTTTCAAAGAAATTGAATTTGGTTTCTTGATTTCCTGTATTCTTTTTGTTTCCTATTTTATTTATTTCTTCTTTTTATTATTTCTTTTATTTTCATTGTTCCACATTTTGGTCTTAATTTTCCCCAGTCTCTAGATTTTTTGAGGTGGGAACTTACAGTATTGGTTTGAGAATTTTCCTTTTTTCTCATTTATGCATTTTAGTGCTGTAATTTCCCTCTTTGCTCTGTTTTACCTGCATTTAACACATTTTGAGTATGTTATGTTTTTATTTAAATCAAAATTTCTCCTAATTCCCCTGGTCACATCTCTATTGCTTCATAAGTTATATAGAAGTGTATTTCTTAATTTGCAAATATTTGGGGGATATTCCAGATATCTTTGTGTTATTGACTTTTATTTTAATTCTTTTGTAACAGGAAGACATACTTTGTATTATTTCAATTTAAAAAATATTTTTGGACAGCTTTCACTTCTGATAAGATGGAATAGTTATTTTATTCCATTTCTTCCGCTAAGTACAACTAAAATCACTAGAAATTATATATAAAACAAGCATGAGGAGATCCTGAAATGTGAACAAGAATGTAAAGTGACTGTGGACCTTAGGACCTGAGATACTGAGTTTCCTAGAATGTTTTTATCCTCCTATATTCCATACATGAAGCTAAAGAAGTCAGCAACATATAAACAGAGATGGGCATACACCCGTGAGAAAAGCTCCCCCCAAAATGTTCTCTCTAGCTGAGACTTTCAATCTTTCTATTTATTCATCCTTACTTGTTATTTTATTTCTAAATCTTTAAACAGATAATTTTTAATAGCTGCTTTGTCAGGTAATTCTAGCATCTGTGTCATCTTGGCATTAGTGTTTGTTGATTATTTTCCCCATGCAAACTGACATTTTCCTAATCCAGCACCGACTTATGATAAAAAACACTCAGCAGAGTGGGAATAGAGGAAGCATACCTCAACATAATAAAGGCCATTTACAAGAAGCCTACAGCCAACATTATACTCAACAAGCAAAAACTAAAACTTTCCCCTTAAGATCAGGAACAAGACAAGGGTGTCTGCTTTCACCAATCTTATTCAACATAGTACTGGAAGTTCTACCTACAGCAATCAGACAAGAAAAAGAAATAAAGAGTATCCAAATTGGAAAGGAGAAAGCAAAACTGTCATTATTCACAGATGGCATGATAGTGTACACAGAAAATTCTATAACCTCCATCAAAAATTTACTCAGCCTAATAAGTGAATTTGGCAAAATAGCCAGATACAAAGTCAACATTCAGAAATCAATGGCATTTTTGTACACCAACAATGAAATATCAGAAAGAGAAACTAGGAAAAAATCTCATTTACTATAGCAACAAGAAAAATAAAGTACCTAGGAATAAGTTTAACCAGGGAGGTAAAAACCTGTATTCACAAAACTATAGAACACTGAAGAAAGAAATTAAGGAAGATACAAGTAAATGGAAACATATGCCATCTTCATGCATTGGAAGAATTGGCATTATTAAAATATCCATATTACCCAAAGCAATCTATACCGTCAATGGAATTCCTATTAAAATACCAATGGCATATTTAATAGATCTAGAACAAATACTTCAAAAATTTATATGGAACCAAAAAAGTCCCTAAATAGCTCCAGCATTCTTGAGAAAGAAGACAAAAGTAGGAGGGATCATGATGCCTCATATGAAACTATACTATAAGCCCACCATAATCAAAACAGTCTGGTACTGCCATAAGAACAGACACATAGATTGATATAACAGAACAGAGAGCCCAGAAATAAACCCATGTCTTTACAGTCAACTAATATTTGACAAAGGGGGCATGAACATACAATGGAGTAAAAATATCCTCTTCAATAAATGCTGTTGGGAAAACTGGACTGATACACACACAAAGAAAATGAGACTAGACCACCAACTTACACCATACAACACAATAAACTCAAATTGGATAAAAGACTTAAATATAAGTTGTGACATCCTAAAAATCATAGAGGAAAACATAGGCAGTAAAATTTCAGATATCCCACATAGCAATATTTTTGGTGATGTATCTCCTTGGGAAAGAGATAAATGAAAAATAAACAAATAGGACTATGTCAAATTAAAAAGCTTCTGCACTGCTAAAGATACCATCATGAACATGAAAAGGGAACCAACCTTATAGAAGAACATATTTGCTAATGATACATTGGACAAGGGTTTGATATCCAAAATATATAAAGAATTCATACCACTCAACACCAGGAAGGCAAAAAAATCCATTAAAAATCCAAATGGGCAAAGGACCTGAACAGACATTTCTCCAAGGAGGACACACAGAGGGCCCACAGACATATGAAAAGATGTTCAACATCACTAGCCATCAAAGAGATGCAAATTAAAACCACAATGAGATGCTATTACTTCACATCTGTCAGAATGACCATCATAAGAAATCAACAAACAAGTGCTGGCCAGGATGTGAGGAAAGGGGAACCCTTTAGCATTATTGGTGGGAATGCAGACTGGTGCATTGACTGTAGAAAACAATAAGGAATTTCCTCAGGAAACTAAAAATGGAACTTCTTTTTGACCCAGCAATTCCACTGCTAGGTTTATACCCTAAGAGCCCTGAAACACCAATCCAAAAGAACCTATGCACCCCAATGTTCATAGCAGCACAATTTACAACAGCCAAGTACTGGAAGCATCCTAAGTGCTCATCAGTTAATGAGTGGATCCAAAAACTATGGTACATTCACACAATGGAATTCTATGCAGCAGAGAGAAAGAAGGAGTTCCTACCCTTTGTGACAGCATGGATGGAACTAGAGAGCATTATGCTAAGTGAAATAAGCCAGGCTGTGAGGGACAAATACCATATGGTCAAACATAATCAACAAAAGAAAAAAGCAAACTAAATATAACCAGGAACATTGAAATTAAGAACAATGTAACAATAGTCAGAGGGGAGTGGAGAGGGGACAGTGGGGAGAAGGGTTTTCAGGAACTACTATAAAGGACACTTGGACAAAACCAAGGGGGAGGGTAGGAACAAGGGAGGGAGATGGGTTTGCCTGGGGTTGGGGGGGAAGTGGCGGGGACAAAATGCAGGCAACTGTAATTGAACAACAATGAAGTAATTTAAAACAATCTTAAAAAATAAAAACTAAAAATTATCAAATTAACAAAAAATTTACACTCTCCTGGTTCTTTATATGTTTAGTAATTTTAACTTATATACTGTGTATTTTAAATATCATATTATGAGACTTCCGGACAAGATGGAGGTGTAGGTAGACACACTGTGCCTCCTTGCACAACCAAAATAAGGAGAACAAAAATTTAGAAACAAAAAACAACCAGTACTGGCAGAAAGTTAAACTGCATGAAAGTCCGGCAACCAAGAAGTTAAAATAGACATATTCATCCAGACCGGTAGGAGGGGTGGAGTCTGGTGACAGGGCATAGAAGGGTCTCAGCAAAAAAAGCAGTGGCTGGCAGACCCTGGGCACTGTGTAGCAGTGGTGAACCCAGCGAGGTGGCAGATTGTGGAGGGGCATGGCTAGCAGACCCAGCGATCCCACATTCACATGCAGATAAACTAGGAGAAACTGGGGGGCAAAAGACAATGCACAACCCAAGGCTCCAGTGCAAGAAAATAAAGCCTCAAAATATTGATGGAAAACACCTGTGGGGATTGAGGTGCTGGGAGAGACTCCCAGCCTCACAAGGGACTTCCTTGGAGACGCCCCCAGAATCCTAGAATGTACACAAGCCCACCCACATGGAAATGAGCACCAGAAGGGCCCAGTGTGCTTGGGAGAAGGGGCAGAAGGGACTGAAATCCAGCAGAGAGAGGAGCAAGTGTCATTGTTTCCTCTTGGACCCCTCCCCCACAAAGAGCGTCACAGCGCAGCAATGTGGGTTGCCTCACCCTGGTGAACATGTAAGGCTCTGCTCCTCACTACATAATGCACATCAAGACAAAAACTGCCCCAAATGAAAGAACAGATCAAAGTTTCAGAGCAAATACAACTAAGTAATGAAGAGATAGCCAGCTTATCAGGTGCACAGTTCAAAGCACTGGTGATCAGGATGATCACAGAATTGGTTGAATTTGGTCACACATTAGATGAAAAATGAAGGCTATGCTAAGTGAAAAAAAGGAAAATGCACAGGGAACCAATAGTGATGGGACACAAACTGGGACTCAAATCAATGGAGTGGACCAGAAGGAAGAAAGAAACAACCAAACAGAAAACAATGAAGAAACAAGAATTTTAAAAAGTGAGGAGAGGCTTAGGAACCTTCAGTACACCTTTGAACATTCCAGCATCCGAATTATAGGGGTACCAGAAGGAGAAGAGGAAGAGCAACAAGTGAAAAACTTATTTGAACAAATAATGAAGGATAACTTCCCCAATCTGGCAGAGGAAATAGACTGCCAGGAAGTACAGGAAGCTCAGAGAGTTTCAAAGAAGGTGGACTCAAGGAGGAACACACCAAGGTACATCATAATTACATTAGCCAAGATTAAAATGAAGGAGAGAGTCTTAGAAGCAGCAAGAGATAAGGAGACAGTTACCTACAAAGGAGTACCCATCAGACTGTCAGCTGATTTCTCAAAAGAGACCTTGCAGGCAAGAAGGAGCTGGAAACAAGTATTCCAAGTCATGAAATGCAAGGACCTACAACCAAGATTGCTCTATCTAGCAAAGCTTTCATTTAGAATGGAAGGGCAGATAAAGTGCTTCTCAGATAAAGTCAAGTTCAAGGAGTTCATCATCACCAAGCCCTTATCATATGAAATGTTAAAGGGACTTATCTAAGAAAAAGAAGATAAAAAAACATGTATAATAAAATGATAGCAAACTCACAATTAATAACAAGCACACCTAAAACAAAAACAAGCTAAGCAAACAACAAGAACAGGAACAGAACCACAGAAATGGAGATCACATGGAGGGTTAGCAACAGAACAGTGGGAGGGGTAGAGAGGGGGAAAAGGTACAGAGAATAAATAGCATGGATGGTAGGTAGAAAATAGACAGGGGGAGGGTAAGAATCATAAGGGAAATGTAGAAGCCAAAGAACTTATAAGTAGGACACCTGGACATAAACTAAAGGGAGGGAATGTTGGTGGGAGAGAGTGTGCAGGGTGGAGGGGAGTGAATAGGGGGAAATGGGATAACTGTAATAGCATAATCAATAAAACATATTGAAAAATAAATATCACATCATGAGATTCTGGGTCTTGCTTACATCCAATGATGAATGTTAACATTTTGGCTTTTTAAAAAATTGAATTTATTGGGATGACATTGGTTAATAAAATTACATAGGTTTCAGGTGTACAATTCTATAGTACCTCCTCTGTATATTGTGATATTTTAGCTTTTGTAGGTAATTGGCCCTGTCTTGTTCAAGGCACAAGTTCCAACCAGCCTTTTGGTGGTTGCGATTGCAATTTCCATTTTCAGAGCCTTTACAGAGCTTTTGGTATGTGCACCATCCAGTGGTGAAACTGGGATCTGTGCAGTGGGCTATTCTTTCTCTCAGTTCTCAAAGGCTACATTATGCTGTTTAGGGTTAGATCCTCTTGTGCACATGATCTCATCAACAATTTCATGGGTTTGAACCTGATCTACTTTCTCTCTGTGATCTCATATTTACTTTTGTCTTCCAATTTTGGTCATCTGGCTCAATAGCTGAGGCTGTATTTACCCCGTGCTGCTCTACAGTTCACATGACTGTGCACATATTTGGCACAGTCTTGTGGGAGTACACAGGTAAGGGGAGAACAATGCAGATTCCACCTACCCATTTTGGATCTCAGTTCCTCTAATGGGAGAGGAAGGTTCCCCTCTTTCAGAGTTTTTTGGCTCTTAACCATCCATGTCGCTGCATTTCATCATGACTACTTCCTCTGAAACAAGTTTGCTTGAAGGCTGGGGTGGGAAAGAATGGAGAAAAAAATTTAATGCAGATTACCCCCACCATCACTTTCTCTGTAGCCTGAGGAAGTTACTTTCCTCTTCATTGAACAATAACTGGAAAGTATTGTTCTTTTGATATGGGTATTACTTTCCTGTAGCTCCCTCTGTTTATTGCAGTTCCCACTTCAAAGTTTTAGGCTACATTAAGTCTGGGTTTGATAGCAGAGGGTTAGAAAATGATAAACTCACTGCAGGTTTGGTGATATGCTGAATTATGATCTGCTTTAACCTACCAGCTACTATGTACTTTCAATCTCCTTAAAAAGAGCCTCATACATTTTATCAAAATTTTATAAGTGCTTTTAGTGGGGAAGAGCATTTGAGTGTGCTTTCTCCAAGCTACTCAGAATTGGAACTTATCAATTATCTTTAAAGCCGTTAAATATGAAAATAATATATCTGACATTTACCTTAACTTTTCTTCCACTCTTAATTTATTTGTACATGTTGAAATTTCCATCTAGTATCATACTCCTTCTGTCCTTATTATAGTAATAATATTCATTTTCAATTCCCTGTTTATACATTTCGACAAAAGGGTTATCTCTGAGTCTGGTTCTTTTGATTATGTCATCTCTTGACAACGTGTTTTCTTTCTTTCTTTCTTTCTTTCTTTCCTTCTTTCTTTCTTTCTTTCTTTCTTTCTTTCTTTCTTTCTTTCTTTCTTTCTTTCTTTCTTTCTTTCTTTCTTTCTTTCTTCCTTTCTCTCTCTCTCTCTCTCTCTCTCTCTCTCTCTCTCTCGTATTTCTTTTAGTTTTATATAGAGTCCTGGACACCATGGGTAGAGGAACTTTAGAAACGGAGTTAAATAGTATTTATACTGGCAGTGAGTATACCTTTTCTCCTGTTAGGCTGTTAGACATCTCCTGTTGGTGGTGTCTTTACCTCAAAAAAATGCCATAGACTTGAAATTCTTGCAGATATTTGCTTCTGTTACCTTGTTATTCAAATGGATTATTGATAGGTTGTTGGTAGGTTGTTGGTAGGGCTGTTGATAGGTTTTTCTCAGTGTTTTTATTCTTCCCCTAAGGAAAATTACCAGCGCTTTTACAACTGCTCTATAGAGGTTGACTTTACACTCTTAATAAATTGCTGTTGCTTGTTACTCAATAGCAGGCTCATGGTAGGGGATGAAAGGGCTTTCTCGTACTCCAGCCTCTTTCTTCAGCAAGCCTTGTTAATTTGGATCTGAAGGGTAGGGCTTTCTCAATGCCTTTTCCATTTTTTGTCCTGTGGCAGCCAAACTCTCTCTTGTTTTGATGGTTGAACTAGTATGAGAGTTCTCCTCCCCTCTCCTAGATGATGTGGATATTTGCTTGGTGTCCTTGCAGGATCCTGAGCCCCAAACACATTTCAGTCTCTCCTTTAGGAACAGAAAGTGTTTGCTTCTACCTCTCTTCCTGAAGTTGAACCAAAAATTTCTGCTTGGAACTTGGGGGGAGAAGACTTTTTGCCATTCTCACAATGATTTAAAATTTTTGCTTTATAAGTAGAAGGTTCAAGGAAGCAAGTGGGACATTGTACTGGATCCCCATCAGCAGATAATGACCCCCTGAATGCCAGTGTGTCCAATGCGAGTTCTTTCAGACTCTTGTCTTGCCCTTAATATTTTTTCTTTTTTTAAAATTTATTTAATTATTTTTCAAGTACAGTTTTCTGTGTATTACTCCCATCCCATTCCACCCCCCGTGCTCCCACCCTCCCTCCCATTTCCACCCTTCTCATTTGTTGTCCATGTATCCTTTATATATGTTCCTCTAAATCCCTCCCCTATTTTGCCTGAAATTCCCTCCCCTCTTCCCTCTGGTCACTGTCAGCTGTTCTCTATTTCAGTGTCTTTAGTTATAGTTTGCTTGCTTGTTTGTTTTGTTGTTTAGCTTCCTGTTAAACGTGAGATCATATGGTATTTGTCCTTCAACACCTGGCTTATTTCACTCAGCATAATGCTTTCCAGTTCCATCCATGTTGTTGCAAAAGGTAGGAGCTCCTTTCTTTCTGCAGCATAGAATTCCATAGTGCATATGTACCATAGTTTGTTGATCCATTCATTTACTGATGGGCACCTAAGTTGCTTCCAACCCTTGGCTATTGTAAATTGTGCTGCTATGAACATTAGGGTGCATATGTTCTTTGGAATTGGTGTTTTAGGATTCTTAGGATACAATCCTAGCAGTGGAATTGCTGGGTCAAAAGGCAAGTCCAATTTTAGTTTTCTGAGAAAATTCCATACTATTTTCCATAGTGGTTGTACCAGTCTGCAATCCCACCAACAGTGAACTAGGGTCTCCTTTTCCCCACAACTTCTCCAGAACTTGTTGTTTGTTGTTTGTTTCTTTGTTTATGATAGCCATTCTGACTGGTGTAAAGTGGTATCTCATTGTAGTTTTAATTTGCATGTCTCTGATAGCAAGGATATTGAGCATCTCTTCATGTGTCTCTGGATCCTCTGTATGTCCTCCTTGCAGAAGTGTCTGTTTAAGTCCTTTCACCATTTTTTAATTGGTTAGTTGCCTGCTTAGAGTGAAGTCATGTGAGTTCTTTGTATATTTTGGAGATTAAACCTTTGTCTGAGATATCATTGGCAAATATGTTTTCCCATACAGTTGGTTGTCTTTTTATTTTAATGCTGTTTTCTTTAGCTGTGCAGAAGCTTTTTATTTTGATAAGATCCCATTTGTTTATTCTTCCCTTTATATTTCTTGCTCTAGAGGACATATCAGTGAAAATGTTGCTGCGTGAAATATCTGAGATTTTCCTGCCAATGTTCTCCTCTAGGACTTTAGTGGTGTCATGGCTTATACTTAAGTCTTTTATCCACCTTGAATTTATTTTGGTGTATGGTGTAAGTTGGTGCTGAGTTTCATTTTTTTGCATGTAGCTGACCAGTTTTCCCAGCACCATTTGTTGAAGAGGCTATCTTTACCCCATTTTATGTTACTGCCCCCTTTGTCGAATATTAATTGACTATAGAGAGTTGGGTTTATTTCTGGGTTCTCTGTTCTGGTCCATTGGTCTATGTGCCTGTTTTTATGCCAGTACCAGGGTGTTTTGATTACAGCGGCCTTGTAATACAGTTTGATATCAGGTGTTGTGATCCCTCCTACTTTGTTCTTCTTTCTCAAAATTACAGCTGCTATTCAGGGTCATTTATGGTTCCATATAAATTTTTGAAGTATTTGTTCCATGTCTGTGAAAAATGCCATTGGCACTTTAATAGGTATTGCATTGAATCTGTAAATTGCTTTGGATAGTATGGACATTTTGGTGATGTTAATTCTTCCAATCCATGAACACGGTATATGTTTCCATTTATTTGTATCTTCCTTGATTTCTTTCTTCACTGTTGTGTAGTTTTCTGCATACAGGTCTTTAACCTCCTTGGTTAGGTTTATTCCCAAATATTTTATTTTTGTTTTTTCTATATCAAATGAGATTTTTTCTTGATTTCCGCTTCTGCTGATTCATTGTTAGTATACAAAAATGCCTTTGATTTCTGGATACTGACTTTGTAACCCGCTGTTTTGCCAAATTCATTTATTAGTTTGAGCAGTTTTTTTGGTAGAGTCTATAGGATTTTCCATATACACTATCATGTCATCTGCAAACAATGCCAGTTTTGTTTCCTCCTTTCCGATTTGGATGCCTTTTATTTCCTTTTCTTGTCTGATTGCTGTGGCTAGAACTTCCAATACTATCTTAAATAGAAGTGGTGAAAGTAGACAACCCTGTGTTGTCCCTGATCTTAGTGGAAAAGATTGTATTTTTTGCCCATTGAGTATGATGTTGGCTGTAGGTCTTTCATATACGGCCTTTATTATATTGAGGAATGCTCCCTCTATTCCCACTTTGCTGAGTACCTTTATCATAAATGGGTGTTGTACCTTATCAAAAGCTTTTTCCACATCTATTGATATGACCATGTGGTTTTTGTCCTTGCTTTTGTTTATGTGGTGTATTACATTTACTGATTTACGAATATTGAACCATCCTTGCATCCCTGGGATGAATCCCACTTGGTCGTGGTGTAGGATCTTTTTCATGTATTGTTGGATGGGATTTGCCAATATTTTGTTGAGAATTTTAGCATCTATGTTCATCAGCGATATTGGCCTGGAACTTTCTTTCTTTGTTGTGTCTCTGTCTGGTTTTGGAATTAGGATGATGCTGGCTTCATAAAGAGTTGGGGAGTATCCCATCATTTTAGATTTTTTGGAATAGTCTGTGAAGAATAGGGGTTAGATCTTCCTTAAATGCTTTGTAGAATTCTCCTGTGAAACCATCTGGTCCAGAGGTTTTGTGTGACGGGAGTTTTTTTATTACTGCTTCAATTTCATCTGCTGTTATTGGTCTGTTCAGGCTTTCTACTTCTTCTTCATTGAGTTTTGGAAGATTATATTTTTCTAGAAATTTGTCCATTTCACCTAGGTTTTCAAATTTCTTGGCATACAGTTCTTCATAGTAATTCCTTACAATCCCTTCTAGTTCTGTGGTATCAGTTGTAATCTCTCCTCTTTCATTTCTGATTGTGTTTATTTGGGTCCTCTCTCTTCTTATCTTAATGAGCCTACCTAAAGGCTTGTCTATTTTCTTTATCTTTTCAAAAAACCAACCCCTGGATTCATTGATCCTTAGAATTGTGCTTTTAGTCTTTATGTCATTTAATTCTGCTCTGATCTTGGTTATTTCCTTCCTTCTACTTGCTCTGGGCTGTCTTTGTTATTGTTCTTTGAGTTCTTGCAGGCGTCGGGTTAGGTTGTTTGTTTGAAATGTTTCTATCTTCTTTAGGTAAGCCTGTATTGCTATGAACTTCCCTCTCAAGACTGCCTTCGCCATGTCCCATAAATTTTGGATTGTTGTGAGTTCATTTTTGTTTGTTTCCAGAAACTTTTTGATTTCTTCCCTAATTTCAATCTTGACCCATTCGTTGTTTAATAGCATACCATTCAGTCTCCATGATTTGGGGTGTTTGGGTTTTTTTTCTTTGGGGTTGGTTTCTAATTTCAGTCCCTTGTGATCAGAGAAAATGCTTGGTATGATTTCAATGTTCTTTTATTTGTTGAGGCTCATTTTGTGTCCTATCATGCGGTCTATCTTTGAAAATGTTCCATGTGCATTTGAAAAGAATGTGTATTTAGCTTCTTTGGGATGAAGGGCTCTGTATATATATCAGTCAAGCCCATTTCATATAGGATGTTATTTAATATCACAATGTATTTGTTGATATTTTGTTTGGAAGATCTGTCCATTTTTGACAGTGGGATGTTAAAAGCCCCTAATATAATTGTGCTGCTCTCAATATCTTTCTTGAAGGCCTCTAGAATTTTTATTATATATTGGGTGCTCCTATGTTAGGTGCATATATATTTATGATGTTAATGTGTTCTTGGTGGATTCTTCCCTTGAGTATTATGAAGTGACCTTCTGGGTCTCTCTTTATGGCCCCTTTTTTCAAATCTATTTTGTCTGATATTAGAATTGCTACCCTGGCTTTTTTTCTTGATCATTTGCTTGGAACATTTGTTTTCATCCTTTCACTTTTAGTCTGTGATGGTCTTTTGTCCTGAGGTGGGTCTCCTGTAGGCAGCATATGTGTGGGTCATGCTTTCTTATCCATTCAACTATTCTATGTCTTTTTTAAAAGATTGTATTTATTTTTCTTTAGAGAGGAAGGGAAGGAGAGAAAGAGAGAAATATCAATGTATGGTTGCTTCTCATGAGTCCTCTCCTGGGAACTGGCCTGCAACCCAGGCATGTGCCTTGACTGGGAATCGAACCGCAATTGTGTGTTTCCCAGGCCGGCATTCAAGCCACTGAGGTACGCCAGCCAGGGCTGTTCTATGTCTTTTGATTGGGGCATTTAATCCATTTACATTTAAGATTATTATTGAAAGGTACTTGTTCATTGCCAGTTTTGTACCAGAGTTCCTCTCTGTCTCTCTTTTCCTTCCTTTCCTTAAAGCAGTCCTTTTAGTATTTCTTGTAGAGCTGGTTTGGTGGAGGCATATTCTTTTAGACTTCTTTTGTCTTGGAAGCTCTTTATTTGGCCTTGTATCTCAAATGAGAGCTTTGTTGGGTAAAGTAGTCTTGGTTGTAAGCCTCTGTTTCTCATTACCTGGAATATTTCTTGCCTTTCTCTTCTTGCTTGGAGTGTTTCCATTGAGAAGTCAGTAACTAACCTTATTGGGGCTCCCTTGTATGTTACTTCCTTTTTCACCCTTGCTGCCGTTAAGATTCTCTCTTTGTCTTGCAATTTTGCCATTTTCATGATGATGTATCTTGAAGTGGGCCTCTTTGGGTTCCTCTTGGATGGGACTCCCTGTGATTCCCGGATTCGTGTAACTTTTTCTCTCATCAAATTAGGAAAATTTCCCATCATTGCTCTTTCAAATAGGTTTTCTATCCTTGTTCTTCTTCTTCTCTTTCTGGTATTCCTATTATGCCGATATTATTACGTTTCATATTGTCTTGCATTTCTCTTAATCCCTCTTCATTCTTTTTGAGCCTCTTTTCCCTTTCTTGCTCTTTCTGGGAGATTCTTTCTACTGTGTCCTCCAACTCGCTGATCCGATTTTCTGCCTCATCGAGTCCTGCTTTTCATTCCTTCTCCTGTGTTGTTCAGTTCTGAAATTGTGTTCTTCATTTCCTCTTGGCCTTTGCTGGTATTTTCTATTTCCTTTTTCATGTTGATATAGTTTTCGGAGAGCTCATTGTAGCTCCCCTCTAGTTTCTGGTAGCTCATTGTGAGCTCTTTGAATTTCCTGATAACTAGTGCTTTGAATTCAATATCTGATAGCTGACTTGCCTCTCTTTCATCTAACATTATTTCTGAGACTTCCACGTTTTCTTTCATTTGGGCATTGTTTCTTTGTCTTCCCATTGCTTATGAGATTCTTCTTGTTAGCCTCAGCTTCTGAAATTGATCTGTTCTGACTCCCTAGTTTTATGGTGTGAACTTCTGTGGTAGAATACCTGTGAAATTCCGTGGTGCAGTCTCCTGCAGGTACCTTGATGTTCTCTGTCCGCTTCCACCTACTCCTTTCTTTGTGTGTGTGTGATCAGTTGGAGGGGAGGCAAACTGGTTTATGACAGCTGGAAAGTACTTTATGATATTTACAGTCACAGCTGGTAGAGAAGAGATAGAAGATCTTTAGGCTATATATAGTGTTAACTGTAATCTTCATCCCAATTTACCACTTTTAAGAAAGGATGGACAAAAATAAGTCCCTTGTTGGGCAGGGAAGTCTTGTGAGTTGTATCTATAAAGCAGTGAGGTTGCAGGTGATCAGATTTTGAGGTAAGGTGAGAGTAAAGAATAGTAAGTAGGCATAGCGTGAGAGCAAATAGAGTTAATCACTGCAGTAATAGAAGTCAGAAAACTGTAAAGTGGGCTAAGACTCGAGAGATGTGTTGTGAAGTATTTATAGTGGTATAGAAAGCAACAAACAAACAAACACACAAAAAGGGGCAGGAGAAATGAGGAAAAAGCAATAAGTTTGGAATGAAAGGAAGAAGGACTAAAACAGGAAAAAAGAAAGGAGAGGAACAAAGTACTGAAAGATACAGCAACAATAAAATTAAAAAAAATATACGATTATTGAAAAAAAAGTTTTAAAAAAGTTAAAAAAAAAAAACCTCCCGTGTTGGTTTCAAACTGTCCGATCTGGTTTTTCTGGTTTTGGCAGGATTTTTCTGTGGGTTGGGTTGTAGGCCCAGGCGCACTTCCGTGTGCCAGCAAGGCTACCAGACTGGGATGTGGGCGCCCGCCCACCCGACAGGCTGCCTGGGTCCCACGGGATCTGATACTGGTCCTTCCCAGTCCTGTGGCTGGGTGAGAAGCAAGTCAAGCTGCCTTCACAGGAGAACACCTCAGTCACCTTTCCAATAAAAACTTCTCCTGAAAGCCTGCCTCTCAGCCCAGCCCAATCCCCAACCCGACTGGTTAAGACAATGCTCCTCTCAAATTTCCTGGGCTGGTGGGCTGGTGGGCTGGTGGGCTGGTGGGCTGGTGGGCTGGTGGGCTGGTGGGCTGGCGACCACAGAGATAGCAACTGAACATGTCCCCCTGTCCTTGCCACCCTCCCTGCACACCTAGGCAGACAGGTCTCTGCCACCCAGTCCCGCCTAGATGGGGAGGGAGGGAGCCAGCTCTCTTCCAAGGACCCCGCACCCGGCCCATGGCTCCACTGTGTGCTGGGCTCCCAGTGAGTCCTCCGCTGCACTGGCTGCAGACGGAAGCCTCTACACCCCTAACTCGGTGGCTCCAAGGCGTTACAGGCTGGCTGAGGGCAGCCAGCCCTGCCGCTGCCGCTTTTGTCTTTGCTCACAGGTGCTGGGCTCCGGATGAGTCCTCTGTGGCAGACGCCCGGACGCTGGCCATAGATCAAAGCCTCTGGGACCTGAAAGCTGTGGCAGTAGTAGCTCCAAGGCCGTTAGGCACCGGCCGAGGGCTGCTGGTTCCGCTACTGCTGCTCCTACTGCTGCTGCTTTTGACTTTACTCAGGGGTGCCGGGCTCCGGATGAGTCCTCTGTGGCAGACTCCCCTGTCACTGGGCGCAGAGGGAAGCCTCTAGGCCCCAACCACTCTAGCAGCCACGGCTCAGGGCCGTTATGTGCCAGCCCAGGGCTGCCACCAGCCCGTCCACCTCCGTCCTTACGTCCCTGAGACCCCACCGACCTGTAGCTGTCTGGTCTGTCACTATCTCTGATCTCTTATTTTCATAAATGCTGGGGAATTGTTGGTTGGGGAATTGATTGCTCTGTTCCTCAGTAGATCTGCCAGGATTTTCTCCCAGGAGTACGAGAACTGGAGTTGTTCCGTCCTACTCCACCGCCATTTTCCCAAAATTCCTTTTAATATTTTAAAAAATATTTTATTTATTTATTTTTAGAGAGAGGGGAAGGGAAGGAGAAAGAGTGGGAGAGAAACATCAATGTGTGGTTGACTCCCATGTGTCCCTCACTGGGTACCTAGCCTGCAACCCAGGCATGTACCCTGACTGGGAATAGAACCAGCGACCCTTTGCTCACAGGCCTGCGCTCAATCCACAGAGCTACACCAGCCAGGGATTCCCTTTAAAATTTTAGTGAACACCCAATGGAAGCCTGTGGAAGTGAATATGACCTCTTATGCCTATGGTTCTTAGTTATTCCAAACTGATATGCTAATCCATACTTAGCTTTTATGAATTCATTAAAATGTTAGTTGATACCACTTGTGTGCTAGCCTCATTTTCCCTTCTGCTCTGCCAAAGGTGCAATATATCATGTGTCTCATCTCTTCTCAAGGGATATGGTCATGCTAAAAGTCATTTTACTTGCTCTCCTCATGAGTTCAGATTTCCATTTGGCTGAAAAAACGTTACTTATGTTTCATAAGTTATCCAGCTTTCCCTCATAGTTGGGGTGAAAATAACATTCTCTTGTACTTTTCTACATCCTAAGTACAGTCTCTGTGTATCTTTAGTTATTTCTTACTATAATCCATAGAAGTGCAATTGAAATGAAGAATATACATAAAGACATTTTTTAAAAATAGAAACATTTTATTTTATTTTTTAAGGTTTTTAACATTTATTTTAGAGAGGTGAAAGGAGGGAGAAAGAGAGGGAGAAACATCAATGTGTGGTGGCCTCTCATGCACCCCCTGCTGAAGATAGAGGACCTGGCCTGCAACCCAGGCATGTGCCTTAGACTGGGAATTGAACTTTTGGTTGCAGGCCAGCACTCAATCCATTAAGCCACACTAGCCAGGGCTGCATAAACACATTTTTAAAGACATTGTTACATATGGCTCAATTGTTTTGGGGAGAATTTCAGTTATTGTGATAATCTACCATTATAATTTCCATATCAAAAAAGCTATCTATTTACTAAGGTGTGTATTAATTTTGATTAAAAAACTTCAGATATATAATTCTAAACTAATGGGAAGGACCAAATGCTGGGCTTGTTATCATTAAAACATTTGGTAATGGGATTCTTTGAGAGAATGTGTGAAGATCACATTAAATCAACTTCTGCTAACATAACTGAGATAAGCTAATGCCAAAATCAACATTAGAAAGATCAAGAAGATAACAGAAATAGCTGATAGGGAGAGAAGAAGAAAGCTCAGTTGGTCCCTGGATGTCACAGTTTGGTCAGATCCCCAGATCAACTAACTTTCAAACCATTTTCTCTTACTACTCCAGCTTCTTGAAGTTGAAATCATCTCCAAAAACAGTAGCTGGGGCTCTGGCTCCAGATGCCCATGTAATCAGTCCTTCTAGTGAGCTGGTCTAAATGACTGAGAATCTTTTTGCCTAGACCAGAGGCAGGCTAAGAAATCTCCTTTTTTCTTTCTTCTTGGAGATACTTCGATTCTTTCTTTGCCATATGAGAAAAAAGCCATCCTCTGATCCAGAGATATCCTGGGGCCAGTAGAGAAATATACCTCTAGCCCACCACACCTTGCCAACAGCAAGGGTGGTATAGAATGATTAGAGAGACACTCCCTGACATACTCTTCTGGCTCCTGTTATTTTGAGGTGCTGCTTAAAAGTAGGCCAGTGGACTTGAGAAGGCTACAATGCAAGTCAGAGAGAGACAATGATAAAGAACAATATTCAGGGTACAGAGGCATAAAAATTGAAGGGAGGCTTGGGCATGTCAGCAATGGATGCAGCAACATCCTCTCAGCCTGGGTAAACCAGGATGATTGGTTATCCTACTGTGTTCCCTCTCATCCTTCTATTTATAGAGCTTACTATGTTTGTCTTTACCCTTCATATTGTCCTTGTAATTCAGCCTAGGGGTAAGAAGTTGGGTGCCCTTCCCAAAAGACTGCATCCTTACATTCTAGCCTAGTGATCTCAGCCTTTTTCTGCTGCTACATGTGATAGATGACCTTCAGAAGCATGACATGCACTATGGACTACCACAGTATACTTGGGGGCAGTATAATCACAGCTGGGTGTTGGGTATCAGCTTTTCCAAGCCATCAGAAAGTGCCAGGTTCCCTCTTTGTTTTCCCAACTATTGTTCTCCATCCTCCCAGACCTGGATGGGAGCTTAGCTGCAAGGAACTCCAGATGTCCCTGATCTTAGTGAGCCATGGATCCATGTAGACCCCAGGCTGTACTCAATGGGAGTGTCAGGCCTGGACAAGCGTGGAATCACACCCAGTCTACCACCCTCCCTTCCTGTTCCCTCTACACAGGTTTCCAGACAGTATTCAATGCCTCTAGGGTCAGTAAAACCTAGTCAGCTGGTGATGCCCTCAGGGGAGGAGCCCACCCCTACCTCAACACTCTTCCAAGGGCAATGCCCCAATCCCCCTACTGGGTCACCTATGGGGAAATACGTCCTTCCCTAGCCCCTCTCTCAGGTATATGGACAGTATAGTGGGGCCCTCTGGGTCATTCATAGCTCCCTGGATTATTTGTATAAATAAATGGTATTTGAATGGGAAGGAGAGAAGACATGGAATGGTCTCTGAGTCCACATACAATTCCTGGTAGATTTGCTATAATCATATCTTTCTGTTACACTGCACAAGTGTACAAGTATACTAAATGAAATAAGTCAAGTGGTGAAAGACAAACACCATATGATCTCACCTGTAAGTGGAACCTAATCAACAAAACAAACAGACAAGCAAAATAGAACCAGAGACATCAAAATTAAGAACAAACTGACAATAACCAGAGGGAAGGGGGAAAATGGAAAGGGTCACCAAGGAACACTTATAAAAGACACATGGACAAAGGCAAAGGGGTATAGGATCAAGGGTGGGAGGTGAGGAGGAGTGGAGCAGGGGAGAGTGATGGGGAAAAAATAAAAGAGGTTTTTAAATAGAGAAAACAATGAATCTACCCCAATTTATTTTTAGAGAAAGTATTTCATTCTATATTACTTGTGGCACCCCACAGTTGTCCTTGGCACACTTGTGTGCCATGCCACCTCGATTGAGATGTATTTTTTGAGCTCCTTTTTACTCAAGGTGTGTGTAGTCCATCCATAGTGCAGCATGATCATGGCCTGGGAGTTTATGAGAAATACAGAATCAGAGTCAGACCTGGTGAATCAGAATCTGCCTCTTCACAAGGACTCCAGGTGATTCACTTTGAGGTTAAAGTTTGGGAACACTCTGGAGGAGTGGTCTGCAAATTGAGGGACTGGGGCCAGCAGCATCGGAAACCATACATAATGTAGATTCTGAAGCCTCACCCCAAATCTAATGTATCAAAACCTCTTAGGGCAGGGACCAGCAACCTGTATTTTAATACCTGCCCCAGGAGAGTCTGATATAATCTAGAGTTTGAGACCAATGTTCTAGAGGATGGTTGGAAATGCTTGAGTACTGTGCTCCCATTCCACTATAAGCAGCTCATGGCAGGTATTGCTAATCAATCATGATACTTTCTAACTGAATCTGGACATGGCCTCAGAGTCTTTCTCAAAACAGCATTCTAGTCAGTCACTACCAATTTAATGGAAGTGACCTACTTGTCAACCCAGCATAAGTGGCCACAGGACTGTCTGTACAGTAACCTGCCTGCATATCTCAACACTGGAGAGAAGCCTTCCTCTGGGCAGGGGCTACAACAGCCTCTGTGTAACTTATGAAAATCCTAATAGCAAGGATAAGGATTACATCCTTTAGTTTTTAGTCTCACAAATCAATACCATGATAAATTCTTATTTTCAGTGGCAGTGTTAAAAATGCACTCCCACCATGCTTTTCAGCTTGCTAAGTCTGTCTTCTAGCCCACACCATTGAGTTCATTGTCCTCTTCACATGTATGATGGGACAGGGAAGCTGTAGCTGTGGGCTTGCTGATATATAAACTCTCATTGTACCCTTCACTTTCCATTTGTAATACTTTTATTGAATTTATTGGGGTGACATGGGATCATAAAACCATGCAAGGTTAAAGTGTACAGCTTAAGAAAATATCTACATACTGCACCATGCACCCATCACCCCAAGCAAAGTCTCTTTTTGTCCCCATTGGCCTTTTTGTCCCCATTGGCCTTTTGTCCATCTACCCTCACCCCGTTTTCCCTCTGGCTATCACCACACTATTGTTTGTGTCTATGTTTTATATAGACATGCCTCCTTTCCTCCAGAGCCTTCTAATTTTTTTAAAATTAGTGTCTGTCTTGCCTATTACATGAAAGCAGAATTCACATTTACCTTGATCACTGTTTCTGTTAGCTACCTAGGGTTGTCATCATGAATTATAAGATCATGTGGCTTAAAACAACAGAAATGTATTCTCTCACAGTTCTAGGGGCCATAAGTCTGAAATCATTGACATTAAGCCAAAATCAAGGCATTGGCAGGGCCACACTCCCTCTAGAGGCTGAAGGAGAGAATCAGTTCATTACCTCTTTTAGCTTCTGGTAGCTTCCAGAATTTTTTGGCTTGTGGCTGCATCACTCCAACCTTTGCTTTTGTTTTTACATCTCTTTCTCTGACTCAGATCACCCTGCCTTCCTGTTACAAGGACATTTGTAATTAGAATGAGCTCCCCTGGATAATTCAGGGTGAACTCCTTAACTTAATCATAAATTAATCCTTAATCATCATTTTTGCCATATAAGGTGATATTCATGGGTTCTAGGGATTAGGATGTGGACATGGGTTTGGGGCCATTATTCAGCCCACTGTATTGTTAAAAATCACCATCAATGCCTGGCTCACGGTAGGCACCTGATAAAACTGTGACAAGGCCCTGGATGGTATGGCTTAGTGCTTTGAGTGCTGGCCTATGAACCAAAGGGTTCCCAGTTTGATTCCCAGTCAGAGCACATGCCTGGGTTGGCAGCCAGGTCCCCAGTAGGGGGCTCACATGAGGCAACCACACATTGAAGTTTCTCTCCCTCTCTTTCTCTCTCCTTCCCCGCTCTCTAAAAATAAATAAAGTCTTTAAAAAATAAAACTGTGTGATAGGAGTGGATGAAAGAATAAATAAATAATGATGCAGGAGTAGGTAGGATGACCTAGAAAGGGAGTCATGAGAGAGAAGAAAGCTTACAAAGGAAGCCTAGAAAAGTGCAGTCCCTGTGGCCAGACTAGCTGGGTTTGTACCCCAGCTCTGCCATTCACTAGCTGTGTGACCTTAGACAAGTTACTTAATTTCTCTAGGCCTCCGTTTCTTCATCTATAAAATGTGCACGACAATACCTACTTTGTAGAATTATTGTAAGAAGTGAGGTATTGTGGGCGCACACAGGTAGAGCCTCCCGGTGGGAAAAGCGTGTGGTGGAAGGAGGCTATGTGTGACCTCTGGAGCAGGGGCTTGTGGAGTCTCGGCTCCCGGTGTCACCCCAAAAGTAGGAGGGGGCTCCAGACAGACACTTGTGCCAACAGCCCCGTCCACAGCAGCTTGAACCTTCATGGCCCTCAACACATGACAACAGAGAGGAAGAGAGAGGAAGAGAAACATCAATGTGTGGTTGAATCTCACGCAGCCCCTACTGGAGACCTGGCCTGCAGCTCAGGCATGTGCCCTGACTGGGAACTGAACCCGTGACTCTTCCATTTGCAGGCTGGCACTCAGTCCCCAGAGCCACACCAGCCAGGGCTGATGCTATTATTTTAAAATCTACTTTCTTGTGGACTTCCGCCAAGATGAAGGTGTGGGTGGAAACACTGTGCCTTCTCCCACAACCAAGTTTAAAGACAACAAAGTTTTAGTAAACAAAAACACAGCCAAAACACAGAAAATTGAACTATACGAAAGTCTGACAACAACGAACCACTCAGCCAGACCGGTAAGAGAGGCAGAGCCAGCAGCAGAGCACGGTCAGGCAGGAAAGATCCCCTGACCCAGGCACACAGGCAGCGGTGGGCAGATCCCAGGTGTGGGGTAGTAACGGGCGACCCAGTGAGGGCTCAAGGTGGCAGGCTGACCGTGGTCACACATTCGCGTGCAGATAAACCAGCGAAGGAGTGAGCAGTGAAACAGACCACGCATGCCCCAGTGGCGGGAAGCAGCAGAGAGAACCACCATTGCTCCTTTTTGACCCCGCCCCCACCTACAGTGTCACAACCCAGCAACTGAGTTTCCCTTCCCTGGTGAACACCTAGGGTTCTGCCCCTCATACATAACAGGCACGAACAGACCAAAACGTTATGGCTCAAGAAGTACAGCACAAAGTCCCAGAGCCAATACTTCTAAGTGACTGAGAGATAGCCAACCTCTCAGATGCACAGTTCAAAATACTGGTGATCAGGATGCTCACAGAACTGGTTGATTTTAGTCACAAATTAGAGGAATAAATGAAGGCTAAACTAATTGAAATGAAGGGAAATGCATAGGAAACCAATAGTGATGGAAAGGAAACTGGGACTCAAATCAAGGGAGTGGACCAGAAGGAAGAAAAAAATGACCAAACAGAAAAATATGAAGAAACAAGAATTCAAAAAATGAGGAGAGGCTTAGGAACCTCCAGGACATCTTTAAACATTCCAACATCTGAATTATAGGGGTACCAAAAGGGGAAGAGGAACAGCCATGAGTGGAAAACTTATTTGAACAAATAATAAAGGAGAACTTCCCCAGTCTGGCAAAGGATATAGACTTCCAGGAAATCCAGGAAGCTCAGAGAGTCCCAAAGAAGTTGGACCCAAGAAGGAACACACCAAGGTACATCATAATTACATTAGCCAAGACTAAAATGAAGGAGAGAATCCTAGAAGCAGCAAGGGATAAGGGGACAGTCACCTACAAAGGAGTACCCATCAGACTGTCAGCGGATTTCTCAAAAGAGACCTTGCAGGCAAGAAGGGGCTGGAAAGAAGTATTCCAAGTCATGAAATCCAAAGATCTTCAGCCAAGATTGCTCTATCTAGCAAAGCTTTCATTTAGAATGGAAGGGCAGATAATGTGCTTCTCAGATAAGATCAAATTCAAGGAGTTCATCATCACCAAGCCCTTATTGTATGAAATGCTAAAGGGACTTATATAAGAAAAAGAAGATGAAAAATATGAACAGTGAAAGGACAGCAAACTCACAGTGATTAACAACCACACCTAAAACAAAAGCAAACGAAGAGGACAGCTAGATCAGGAGCAGAACCATAGAAATGAAGAACACATGGAGGGTTAGCAACAGGGGAGTGAGAGGAGGAGAGTGGGGAGAAGATACAGAAAATAAGTAGCATAGACAGTAGGTAGAAAATAGACAGGGGGAAGTGCAGCAATACTATGGGAAATACAGAATCTAAAGAACTTGAGACACGTGGTCATAAACTAAAGTGGGGAATGGTGGGGGAGTGGGTGTGCAGGGTGGAGGGGAATGGAGGGGGGGAATGGGACAACTGTAATGGCATAATCAATAAAATGTATTAGAAAAAAAGAAGTGAGCTATTGTGCATAAAATTATTAGAACAGTGCTTGGTGTATTATCTAATATAATTTACTACCTCCAGTACAGAGCAGAGGGTCAGTCATTGAAGATCCTAAATAATGTAGATTGAATGAAATCTGGAAAGAAGGTACACATCTTGTTTTCTCGGCCCTCTTGGCTTGGTGAAAACTTTGAGCAAAACCTCAGGATAGCTATTATATCCAGAAGAATGTGAAAAGTGCTCTGAAAGGGGAGAATGAAGTGTCCATGAGGATTCTGAGAAGGGAACATGACATATAAGTAGTGGCTTTCATAATGACCTTATGAGTCACAATCTCTGAGATAGGCCTTAATGAACCAGTTGAATTTCCATGGTGGGCACAAGGGCAGTTTTGATAGAGGATCTACTTGAGGAAAAGGTTGGAAATAGGAATGTATGGGGCATGGGGGTGTACAGCTGGGACCTCAACAGTGGGTAGCAAAAGAAAGAAAGAGAAACATCTAAAGGTTGATTAGGCTTAGGTTGTGAACAGTCTTCAATGCCAGGCTAAGAAAAAAGTTGAGTAGGCAATGGGAAGCCCCCACCCAATTTTTTAACCGAGTAAACTACATAACTAATAAGTATGTTTTGGAAATGCTGTCTGGGAAATAATGGGTTGGAGTTAGAGAGTTGTAGGGGGACTATATAGAGCGCTGCTGCATTGCTTTAGGAATGGGGGGATGAGGCCCTGACCTAGGCAGATGGCAGGAGGGACAGAAAGGTAAGGAGTAGTATGACACACATTACAGGGATTAAGTTAATAATATTCAGTAGCAAAAGAAAGGGGGAAACACAGATTCAAGGCTTTCCCACTGACTAGTAGTGGGACTTCGGACAATTCCCTTAAGTTCTCTGTGGCCCAGCTTCCTCATCTGTAAAATGGAGCTAGCTGCCTTACAAAAATGAACTTAGGCACCCAATGACATGGACGGCATCAAATAATTGAGACTCTTATTGGTATGTGGAGAATATAAGAGCTGTTTTTGTGGAAAATGACAGAAACATGACTCAATTAGGTTTAAACCACAAAAAGAGAGGCCTATATTGGCTTTTGTAATCAAGCCAGGGGAGAGTCAGAAACAAAGTTGGCCTTGGGGTTAGCTGGAAAGCAGGAAAAAGAATGCTTTTAGGTATTCTTTTCCTCTTTTTCTTTCTCTTTTATGTGCCAGCTTTATTCTTTCCTGCTGGAGGCTGGCATTCTAGGTTCACTGAGAAATGACCACAGGGCAACCTCATGCTTACATACTTCCAGGCCATTGATAGAACAAAGAGGGTCCTCATCTCCAATTCCAATGTGAAGACTCCCAGAAACAGATATAGATTAGCCAGGCTTATTTTGAAACTACCTCCATGGCCACATGGGAATAGGAGGTGGGGTGCTTCCTAGAGTCACATAACCACAGTACAGTAGCAAGGGTTTCTCAAGAGAGTTGGGAACCAAAGGCATACCACCTGAGGAGACTTCTGTGACTTAGAAAACCACCACAATGCACGTTCCATAGCAGTTGAGGTTGAAGAAGGAGTCAAGGCAGGTTGAAAATTCAGGTCTGATTGTATCATTAAAAATGAAACTTCAGGAAAGCAAGAGATAGAGCTGGCATGTTGGAGAATGTGCTCTGCGTGTTTGGATCCCTGTTGCCCTTGACCTCAAGTGTGTCAGTGGACTGCATTTCTGATGGCATCAGCTCCAACCTCTCCTCAATCCCTAGCCCTTCCCTAGCTTTGGTAATAGCTGGGTCTGCCTTGCAAAGCCCTTGGTGACTTGTGGCTCTGTTGAGATTTCACATTCTACTTTTTTAGTTCCTTGTGTATGTAGTTAATGAGTGGTTGTGTCCTGACCCTCTTTTCAGTCATGGCCAGGAGGCACACACTTGATGCTTAATTAGACACTCCAAGCGTAACTACAATGTGACCAAACTGTGTGCTTCATGCCAACTCATCCTTTTTCCCTGAGGTTATGTAATTTTTTTCTTAAACTGTCAGAATTAGATCAGAGATATTCAAGCCAATAGCACCCCCTGGGCATTGCTGACCCTGGCCTTGGACTTTTCAGGTTGAACAACTCCAATAATACTTTGATGAGGAGGACAACAATGGCAATTATGGTGGTGGAGAAGAGAGGTACTATAAGCATACAGATAATTACTTAATTTTCCATAAGACCCATTGTCTTTTAAAAGTGAGTCCCAGTCACACACATCACGTCCCTAGATCCTCATGATAACTCTAGAAGGCAGTGAGGGGTAGTGGAAAGAATATAACTGGCCAATCGCAAAGACCTGGGTTTGTAGCCCACCTCCATCTTGCATGGGCATGTTATTTTATCCCATTAAGCCTCAGTTTTCAATCTATAAAACATAATAATAATAATAATAATAATAATAATAATAATAATAATAAATTTGTTTTACAAGTTTATAAGGAAGACTTCATGTGAAAAAACACAAAATGCCTGATGCAGTAGTCATTCTAGAATCTTCATTCCTAATCTCACAGATTGGGGGCATCCAGGGCCAGGTATTTTAGCTTTATTACTAAATAGAGTTACTAAATCTTTCTGTGCCTCTGGTGCCTCATCTGTAGAGAGACTGGCTTTTAATAATGTACTTAAATTGTATGGTCATTAGGAAAGTTAGGAATGTTAGCTGTGTTTTGATTTTAAAGCACTTAAAAGAGTGCCTTGCCCTAGGTCAGCACTCAATAAATTAAGTTTCAGAACCAGTCAGAGATGAGTTTGAATGCAACATCACTACATATTAGCTGCATGACCTGGGGCTAATTACTGAAGCACTCCCAGCCTCATTTGCAAAATAAAGATGATCACAGCATCTGCCCCCTACAATAGTCTTGAAGATTAAGTGAGGTAATGCATATATAACCCCCAGCACTGTCTCTGGCACCAATTTTTAACTGATACATATTCATTTCCCTTTACTCAAAGATAGTGGCATCATGAAAAATCCAAATCTCCAGTCTTGAAAAAGCTGGACTTTGGACACAGAATAAGACCTGTAGTGAATTGAATGGTAGACCCTCAAAAGAATGTCCACATTCTAATTACTAGAACCTGGGAATGCAGTCTTATCTGTATAAAGGGGCTTTAGCTGATGTGATTAAATTAAGCATCTCAGGATGAGATTCTCCTGAATTATCTGGGTGACAAGTCTAGTGACAAGTATCCTCCTAGGAGAAAGGGAAAAGAGGTTTGACACAGAGAGACATAAAGAAAGGGATGTGAAAGTAGCAGCAGACCTGACACTAATACAAATAATATTGAATGTAAACTGTAATTGAAAAATAAAATTAAAAAATTAAGTTAGGAGAGATTAAAAAAATAGTGGCACAGACTGGAGTGATACACGTATGAGCCAATGAATGACAAGGGTTGTCAGCGACCTGTAGAAGTTAGGAGAGAGGCAGAGAATGATGGATTCTCCCTCAGAGCCTCCAGAAGGACCCATCCCTGCCCACACTTTGATTTCAAACTTCTTGCCTCTAGAATGGTGAGAGAATACATTTCTGCTGTTATTTGCTACCCAGTTTGTGGTACTTTGTTATAGGAACTCTAGGAAACTAATCCAGACTCCAGAAACAAATGTAAGAGATTAGCTGGGGTAGTGGAAGTACTTTCCTGGGGGCCTGACATAGCACCTCCAGCCTAAGTCATTACCCTGTTACAACTTGGCATCTGTATGTGGCTGGAGACTTCTAGGAGCCATATAAAAAGATGTGTTGAAATCCTTTCAGATAGAAAAGATTTCCCAAGGGAAAAATAGGCCTCCTGCCTGAAGCAGAGATCACATCTTTATAGGTACGTGAGGGGTTCCAAATAATTTAAGACATTGGCCATAAAAAGCCACCTGGGAAAATGAGGCCAGGCAGACTAGCCTGTGTGATAGAGGAGGCCCCCCCCCCAAAAGGCTTCATAAGAAATAAGAGAATATCAATTTATCCTTTTGACTATGTTATAATCTTATTGCTTTTGAAAATTAAATTCCACTTAGGGAAAGGAAAGGTAACAATGAGTTATTGATTGCCAAGGCTCTGCAGGTGCTTTACACACAATTTTGTATTTGATTGTCACAACTACCCCTAGAGAAAGACAAATACTATTGTTACTCTCAGTTTACCAATTAGTTAACTGAGGCCCAAAATATCATGGCTAACGAGTGATGGGGCTGGATTTAAAACTCACCTCTGATAGGGTAGAATGTGTGTACAAGTATACATATGCCCTTATCTAGAGCAATACAAATTTCACCATATATTTCAAGGGTATTATTACCCCAGAAGCTGAGACACTCTTGCTGGGATCTCCTACTGTTATTTTCCTGGTATCCTCTGAGGTGTCACCTCCTTGGGCAACTCTTTCTTGACACTTGCCTCTAAAAAAAATTAAGCAAACAAGACTTGACAAGGTTCCCCTCTCCTATGTGTTTATTGCCACTTTTTCACAGTGGTTTCCACATAAGTTCATAATATTTCCTCCTTTATCACATTGTGGACAACTCAAGAACAAATAGTATATTCTCTTCATCTTGTGTGACTAGCACCACAGGATTCAGTGTGTCAGAGAATCTTGGCAAATGTCAAATGGATGGGTAGGTGGGGGGATGAGGGGATGGGTGGGTGGATGGATAAATAGATGAGGTGATGAGTGGAAAGATAGATGGTTGGATAGATGAGTAGATGGATGGTTGAGTAGATAGATGGGTGAAAAGATTGTTACAGGGCCTTTTCAAGGTCAATACCCAGGCCTCTTTTATCGTTTGAAGCTTGTGATATATTGAGAAAAGAAATAATGCCAAAAAATTACAACATTTGTGCTGTATTTAAAATATTATGAATGTATTTCCAATTTTAACATGTACATAAATATCACTGTAGTATAACCTTATTTATTTATTTATTTATTAAAGATTTTATTTATTTATTTTTAGAGAGAGAGGAAGGGAAAAAGAGAGGGAGAGAAACATCAGTGTGGGGTTGCTTCTCATGTGCCCCCCTGCTGGAGACTTGGCCTGCAACCCAGGCTCATGCCCTGCCTGGCAATCAAACCGGTGACCCTTTGGTTCACAACCCACGCTCAATCCACTGAGCTATGATAGTCAGGGTGCATTTAGATCAATGAGTTAATATCTATAAAATGCTTAGAACAGGACCTGGTACATATCAAGTACTATGTGTTTGCAATTGTTGTTATCATTTAAAGATGATGTCAAAAAATTAACTTTAAGGCTCTCTGAATATGTGGGTTAGGCCCAAGGGCTTCCTTCCCTCATATACCATACTCCACATAATCAGTCCTGGTTGGATAAATATTAGGGCAACTTTTTTCTTTGAGAAGCAGTCATTTAAATTAATCTATTTGCCTAAACTCTGAAAGCCCTTATCGTAGGTGTATGTTGAAAGAAGTTGGTTTAGCTAATAAAATACATATTTATATCAACTTATAATAGGGTTACATCCCAATAAACCCATTATAAGTTGGAAATATAAGTAAAAAATACACTTAGTACAACTAACCTACTGTACATCATAGCTCAGCCGAGCCTTCTGCTTCAAAGGACAAAACTCAAAAAACATCAGAGTTTGGAGAAAAGAAAGGTTTATTGTTGAGAATATACCAACCAAGAAGATGGGAGACTTGGTGGTACCTCAAATCTATATGAAAACAGTACAGAATTCAGACTTCTTTTATGTCAAGAGAAGGGAAAATAGGAAGGGCAAGAGGTGATCGACAAGCAAAGACATGTAGTCGCCAGCAGGGGTTCAAGGAAGATTGTGCTAATTGATGTGAGTCCACAAGTTTCCTGCAAATCTTCGATAAATAGTACATACTTACCGTATCTTCTTAAGTCACAAGCAAAATTACCCTAATGATTAGCATGTTCATATGTAAGACTAAGCAGAATTAGGGCCATGGGAACAAAGCAGGCTTGAACATGGTAGATTCAGAGAGGCCCAGCATTTTATTATTACATTATTTTCCAGTCTTGTCCTCCGGTGCACTAGACTTGTTGTTTATTCTTACCCAGCATTCATTTCCTCATCTTCTGATGATACTTATTTTTAATTGAGCATCCAGCTGGCACTTATTCTCAGTCCAATTTTTTTTTGACGGGATTGATCCTCATCTACACATCATGGGCCTATTGATGAATTCTAAGCTCTTAGCCACAGTGACAATCCAGTTCCAAGAAATTCAATTCTAGAATTTTGGTTGGAATCATTGGAAAAAAGTCTCTTTCCAGTAGAATAAAATTGCCCTGTGCTTGTTACCCAGCTACAATAGTCATCACTCAAAGGCATTCTGGTTTAATCTATATCCCTACACATTTACTCCTATCAGTCATGTTTTATTAGAAGCCAATCTCAAATATCATGTTTTTTTATTTTATTGTTGTTCTAGTACAGTTGTCCCAATTTTTCCCCAGTTGTTCTCCTCTACCCCACCCACCTTCCCCCACCCCCACTCCTACAGTCAAACATCATATTGTTTCATCTATAAATGCTTCAATATATGTCTGTAAATTATAAGGTAATTGTATTACTGTAATTTATCTCATCTAAAAATTAACAATTTCTTAACTATGAAATATCTGGTCCATATTAAAATTCCCCCTATTAAGAGGAAGAAAAAACAACAGAGAAAAAAAGTTAAGAGAATAAAATAGCAATAAATATGTACCTATGAATAATCAATTTAAATGTAAATGGCTCAAGTATTCCAATTAAAGAAGAAAAAAATAAAAATGAACAATAAAATGTCAATAAATACGTTTCTATTAACAATTGAATCTAAAAAAACCAAAACAAAACAAAGAAACAAGCAGACCAGAAACAGACTCATAGATACAAAGAACATTTTGATAGGGTGGGAGAGGGGTTGGGAAGAGTGAAAAAGATAAAGGAATTAAAAAGTATAAATTAGCCTTGCTGGTGTAGCTCAGTGGGTTGAGCATGAACCTGCGAACCACAAGATTGCAGTTCGATTCCCAGTCAGGGCACATGCCTGGGTTGCAGGCCAGTTCCCAGCAGGGGACTCACAAGAGGCAACCATACATTGATATTTCTCTCCTCTCCTTCCCTTCCCCTCGAAAAATAAATAATTTGCCCTGGCTGGTGTAGCTCAGTGGATTGAGCACAGGCCTGTGAAGCAAAGTGTCGCAGGTTTGATTCCCAGTCGGGGCACATGCCTGGGTTGCAGGCCAGGTCCCCAGTAGGGGACACATGAGAGGCAACCACACATTGATGTTTCTCTCCATCTCTTTCTCCTTCCCTTCCCCTCTCTCTAAAAATAAATTTAAAAAATATTTTTAAAAAGTATAAATTTGTTGTTACAGAATAATCATGGGGATGAAAAGTATGGCATAAAAATGTAGCCAATAAGCTCTGGCTGGTGTGGTTCAGTAGGTTTAGTGCCAGCCTGTGAACCGATAGGTTGCTGGTTCAATTCCCAGTCAGGGCACATGCCTGGTTTGCAGACTGGGTCCCCAGTGGAGGGCATGTGAGAGGCAAACACACATTGATGTTTCTCTCCCTCTCTTTTTCCCTCTCTTCCTCTCTCTCTCAAAATAAATAAATAAAATGTTTTGAAAATATAGTCAATAATATTCTAATGACTATGTATGGTGTCAGACAAGTGCAAAATTTATTGGGATGATCACTTAGTAAGTTATGTAATATCTAATCACTGGGGTATGCACCTGAAACTAACATAATAATGTATGTTAACTATAACTGAAAAATAAAAATAATTTTAATATGAAAAAATAAATACATACACAGAAAAACATAGGATAGCTGAATGGATAAGAAAACAGGATTTAGCCCTGGCTGGTGTAGCTCAGTGGATTGAGCACGAGCCTGTGAATCAGAGGATCGCGATTCAATTCCCAGTCAGGGCACATGCCTGGGTTGCAGGCCAGTTCCCAGCAGGAGACACACGAGAGGCAACCACACATTGTTATTTCTCTACTTCTCTCCTTCCCTTCTCCTCTAAAGATAAATAAATAAAGTCTTTAAGAAGAAAAGAAAAAAGGATTTATTTATATACTGTCTACAAGAGACCCACCTCAGAATGAAAGATACATACAGACTAAAAGTAAAAGGATGGAAAAAGATATTTCATGCAAATGGGAAGAAAAAAAAACTGTGGTAGTATGTTTATCTGACAAAATAGACGTTAAAAGTCTATAGTAAGAGACAAAGAAGGATTCAGCATAATGATAAAGGGAAAAATCCAACAAGATGATAAAAGCCTTGTAAACATTTATGCACCTTCCCTGGCTGTGTAGCTCAGTGGATTGAGTGTGGGCTGCCAAGGGGTTGCTAATTCATTTCCCAGTCAGGGCACATGCCTGGGTTGTGGGCCAGGTCCCCAATGGGGGTCACATGAGAGGCAACCAAAATTGATGTTTCTATCCCTCTCGTTCTCACCCCCTTCCCCTCTATCTAAAAAGAAATAAATAAAACCTTTTAAAAAAAAGGAAAAAAAGAACAGTTTGCACCTAATACAGGACACCTAAATATGTAAAGCAAATCTAGATAAATATGAAGAGAGAGATTGACAGTAACAGTCATATTAGGGGATTTTAACACCCCATTGACATCAATAGATAGAACCTCCAGGCAGAAAATGAACAAAAAAATGGTGGCCTTAAATGACACACTAGGTTAAATGGATTTAATTGATTTCTTCAGAGCATTTCATCCCAAAGCAGCAGAATGTACATTCTTTTCAAGTGCACATGGAATATTTCTGGATGGATGACATGTTAGGACACAAAACAAGTCTCATAAATTTAAGAAGATTGAAATCATATCAAGCATCTTCTCTGACCATAATGTCAGTAAATGCATATCTATTAACAGAAACTAGAAATGAAACTAGAAATAAATCACAAGGAAAAAAACCCCTGAAAAACACACAAAGATATAGAGGCTAAATTACATGTTACTAAACAATGAATAGGTTAACAATGAGCTCAAAGAAGAAATAAAAAGATAACTTAAAACAAATTAAAATGAACACACAACAACCCAAATCTCTGGGATACAGCAAAAGCGTTCCTGAAAGAGAAGTTCATAGCAGTACAAACTTACCTTGAAACAAAAAAAATCTCAAATAAACAATTTAACTTTACACTTAAAGGAACTTAAAAAAGAACAACAAACAGAGTCCAAAGTGAGTAGAAGGAAGGAAATAATAAAGATCAGAGCAGAAATAAACAAAATACAGTCTAATAATACAAAAGATCAGTGAAACCAAGAGCTGGTTCTTTGACAAGGTAAACAAAATTGATGAACCTTTAAATAGGCTCATCAAGAGAAAAAGAGAGAGGACCCAAATAAATAAAATCAGAAATGAAAGAGGAGAAGTAACAACTGACACGAAGGAAGTACAAAGGGTTATAAGAAAATATTGTGAAAAGTGAACATTTTTAAAAACAACATTTCTCTTATTTAAATATAAACAAATGACAATAGTTTTCAAATATAATTTCATACAATTAGAAATAATAATGTATATCTATGTACTGACATAAAGAGGTGGCTACACAGTATTGTTAAACTGAGAAATGTACATTGCAAATTATTATATTAAACTTGATATCATCTGAAAAAAAGAAGAAAATATTATGAACAATTACATGCCAACAAATTGGGCAACCTGAAAAAAATGGATAAATTACTACAAAAATACATTCTTCCAAAACTGAATTCAGGAGCTGAATTTAGTTAATCTAGATAATCTGATAGTCTAGATAATCTGAATAGACAGATTACAACTAGCAAAACTGAAGCAGTAATAAAAAAAACTCCCAACAAACAAAGGTCCTTGAAAGATGGCTTACCAGGTTAATTTTTACCAAATATTCAAAGAACTAACACCTATTCTTCTCAAAGTATTCCAAAACATTCAAGAGAAGGGAAAACTCCCAAGCTCATTTTATGAAGCCAACATTATTCTAATTACAGTACCAGATAAGGACACTACAAAGAAAGATAATTATAGGCCAATATCCCCGGTAAACATAGATGTTAAAATCCTCAACAAAATATTAGCAAACTGGATAAAGAAATACATTAAAAAGATTATACACCATGATCAAGTGGGATTTATTCCAGGGATGCAAGGTTGGCACCATATCTACTAGTCAATAAATGTTGTACACCACACACAAAAAGAAGGATAAAAATTGCATGATCATAATCATAAATGTAGAAAAAAACATTTGATAAACACAGCTCCCATTTATGGAAAAAAACACCTCTCACCAAAGTGGGAAAAGAGGGAACATACCTCAACATAGTAAAGTCCATATATGACAAACTCACTGTCAGCATCATACTCAATGGGCAAAAACTACAAGTGTTTCCTTTAAGATCAGGAACAAGACAGGGATGTCCACTTTCACCTCTCTTATTCAAAATAGTACTAGAAGTCCTAGTCACAACAAACAACAAGAAGAAATACAAAGCATTCAAATTGGAAAGAAAGAAGTAAAAACTGTCAGTATTTGCAGATTACATTATATTGTATAAAGGGAACCATAAAGATTCCACAAAAAAATGCTGAAACTGATTAATGAATTTAGTAAAGTAGCAGAATACAAAATATCCAGAAATCAGTGGCATTTTTTACATGGCAATAATGAAGGACCAGAAAGAGAATCTTAAGAGAACAGTGCCATTCACAATTGCTTCAAATACCTAGGCTAAAATGCCTAGGAATAAATTTAACCAAGGATGTAAAATACCTGTGCTCAGATCATTATAAGATACTGAAGAAAGAAATTGAAGATACAAATAAATGGAAGCATATATCATGTTCATGGATAGGAATAATTAACATCATTAAAATGTCCATACTATCCACAGCAAACTACAGATTTAATGCAATTCCTATCAACATACCAATGGCTTATTTCAAAAAATTAGAACAAATATTCCAAAAATTTATATGGAACCACAAAAGACCCCAAACAGCCACAGCAATCTTGAGAAAGAAGAACAGAATTGGAGGAATTATGCTACCTGATATTAAGCTATACTACAGTGCCATACTAATCAAAGCAGCATGGTACTGTCATAAAAACAGACACATAAATCAATGGAACACAATGGAGAGCCCAGAAATAAACCCACAACAAGGAGGCCAAAATATGCAATGGGACAAAGATAGCTATTCAGTAAATGGTGTTGGGAAAATTGGACAGATATGTGCAAAAATATGAAAGTAGACCACCTTCTTATACCATGCACAAGAATAAGCTAAAAATGGATTAAATGTTAGACTCAAACCATAAAAATCCTAGAATAAGTTATAGGCAGTAAAATCTCAGACATTAATCATAGCGATATTTTTTTCTACTACATCTCCTTGGGCAAGGGAAACAAAAGAAAAAAATTAAAAAGTGGGACCACATCAAACTAAGATTTTGTACCACAATGGAAACCTTCAACAAAATGAAAAGACAACCCACTGAATCAGAGAACATTTTCCAATGATACCTCTGATAAAAGGGTAATATACAAAATTTATAAATAATTTATTAAAAAACTCAACACCAAAAACAAACAATCCAATTTAAAAAATGGGCAAAGGACCTGAATAGACATTTCTCCAAGCAGCACATACAAATGGCCAATAGACATATAAAAAGATGCTTGATGTCACTAATCATCAGAGAAATGCAAATTAAAACCACAATGAGATATCTCCTCACACCTGACAGAATGGCTATCATCAATAAATTGACTAACAACAAGTGTTGGTGAGGATGTGGAGAAAAGAGAACCCTCATTCACTGTTGGTGGGAATGCAGATTGGTGCAGCCTCTGTGGAAAGCAGTGTGAAGTTACTTCAAAAAATTAAAAATGGGCCCTGGCCTGGCGCTCAGTTGGTTGGAGCACTGTCCCATACACCAAAAGGTTGTGGGCTTGATCCCTGGTCAGGGCACATGCCTAGGTTGCAGGTTCGATCCCCATTGAGTATGGAAAGCAACTGATCCATGTTTCTCCCTCACATCGATATTCCTCTCTCTGTCTCTCTCTCATCTCCCTTCCTCACTCTCTAAAATCAATTGACATATCCTTGGGTGAGAATTGCCTTATGTCCCAGTGATTTCACTTCTGGGACTTTATCTGAACAAACCTGAAACACTAATTCAAAAAAAATGCACCCCTATGTTCATTGCAGTGTTATTTACAATAGCCATTATTTGGAAGCAGCTGAAGTGTTCATCAGTAGATGAACGGTTTAAAAAGCTGTGGTACATTTCTACAATGGAATACTACTTGACCATAAACAATAAGGAAATCTTACATTTGGGACAGCATGGATGGACCTGGACAGAATTATGCTAAGTGAAGTAAACCAGCTAAAGAAAGACAAGTATCATATGATTTTATTCATATGTGGACTCTAATGAACAAACTGAACTAACAAGCAAAGTAGAGACAGACTCATAGATAGCAGGCTGCCAGTTGTTTGGGTAGGGGGTTGAGGAATGGAGGGATTGAGCTAAAAAGAAAACAAGAGAAAACTCATAGACACGACCACCAGTGTGGTGATTGCGGGGGAAGAGGAGGGTGGTGTTGGGGGGTAGGAGAGGGTAAAGGAGGGATAAATGGTGATGGAAGGAGACTTGACTTGGAGTGATGAGCACACAGTACAGATGATATATTATAGAACTGTATACTTGAAACCTGTATAATTGTATTAACCAGTTTCACCCTAATAAATTCAATAAAGAGGAAAAAAGAAAAAAAGTCTCCCTATTGTTTCACAAGTATGTTGTTACATTTTTATGTTTGATTCAGGGTCCAAACAAGGTCCATGCATGGCCTTTGGTCGTGTTTCTCAAATGTCTTTGAATCATTGTTTCCCCTTCTTTTTCATTTCCTTGAAATTTTGTTGTTCAAGAAATGGGAGACCATAAAATTTTTCCTCACTGTTTTCCTGATGCCTAGGGTAGTGCCTAGAAAAGATTCAAAACTTAATCATGGTTTGTGAATGAATGAGGAAATGAAGGGCTACAGTCTCATCAGCCTGGTGCAACACCTGGTCAGACTTTCCACTTCTCAGAGGCCTTTGCTTGTTGTCTATCCTCCCAATAGTCTCTCTTCATTGACTCTCTCAGTCTCCTGGTCTGTGAAGTGGAGCAGCTAATACCTGCCTCCTGCTCTAGTTCCTGAGAAGATTGTAACAAAGGCTGGGATTAAAAAAAATAAAGCCTAAAACAGCTTTGAGCAATTGGTGCTATAAATACCAGGGCAAGAGTTCTATTATTATATGTCCTTTGTTCATAGAAGCTTCAGGCAGAATGGTAATGTTGAGAAGTCGAACCCCTTTCCTTTGTCCTTTGTGATTCCTTGAGTGTGGCAACTAGAAGAGTCAGGGCTAGGAGAATGCCCTAGGGTGGGGAGCCTCCAGGCTCCCTTTAAACCAGTCAGCCCTGCTCTGGCTGTGGCAGGCCTGCAATATCCTATTCCATCCAGGCAAATATAGAATAGCCTAGAGACCAGGAGGACTGGTCAACTGAGACAACTGTTCCTGTTTTGAAAAATGTCGGAAGGATGTAGCTGCAGGTGGGGGTGAATGTCTGACTCTAACGGGGAAGCCCAAACAGGAAGTCACTGGGCCCCCAAGGGGGAGAGCTGAGATTTATTTAGGTTGGACTCCTGACAGCACCTGTGGCCCCAGCGTCACTGGTGACAATGGAGAACTTCTTGTCTGGAAATTCGGCACATATTTATGAGCCAATTAGTTTTTATTTCAGATAAAAAGATCAGAGAAGCTTTGATGAGTGGCCAAGAACTACTACAGAGAAGTTAATAGCCGGTGAGGTCAGGTTTCAGCCTTCCCTGGTTTGGAGAGGATTCTGTTCTGAAGCCAGCAGCCATGCGATATTAATCTGAGCCAAGCAGGCCGTCAGAAAACAAAAGGGGACCTTCCTAATGGGCACTTTGTACCTAAACTATACTCCAGAGGGGACTTTGCAGGGGCCTTTGCTGGAGGCTGTATTTAGTGTTTTACTTCCTACTCAGCCCCCCTTACCCGGGCACATATTTTCCACAAGATGGCACTTGTTGACGCTGGGGCTTTTTTCTGCCTTAAGATATTTTGAGGGAGAGGGAAAGGGAGGGAGAAAGAGAGGGAGAGAAACATCCATGTGAGAGAGAAACATCTATCAGTTGCCTCTCACATGCATCCTGACCAGGACCAAACCCACAACCTAGGCATGTGCCCTGACTGGGAATCGAATCAGCAACCTTTCACTTTGTGGAATGATGCCAACGCACTGAACCAAACCAGTCAGGACTACCTCAGGACTTTAACACACTGGGCACACACACAGGGTGTGTGCTATGGGAATTACAAAAAATGACAACAGAACATAAAGTTTGCAAAATGATCAAAGCACTAGGAATTTTAAAAGTAAATTTGAAAGTAATGAGGACCTAAAAGTACAAATATGTGAAGGGAAAATTTTCTAAGCTTTCTGTATGCCCAAAGGAGGGGCTTATTTTGGAAATGGAAGACGTATGGTTTTTTTCCCCCTCAACTCAAAAGTGCTTGAACTGATTTAGCTCAAACTAATAAAAGACAAAAAGCAAATGTGCGCTGGTACAAGATTTCTCTGTGGAATAAAGTAGAAGCAACCAGAGGGGTAAGACCATGAAAATCTAGGGCCTTGAAATCATATTCTCCTGGGTAATTTTTCAGATGCCTATTAGAGGATCTTGAGGGGTAGATTTTCTGAGTCAAATAGGCAACTAACTCAAGTTTAATCCTCTTTGTAATAAGAAGTTACTGGAAGTTACCATGAATCTTAAATTATTTTTCTAAACATTCTCACCTTAGTTTTTATAAAGCTACTAGCATAGCCAGGATTTTTATATGCATTTAAATAATGAATTTAACTGTGCATTGAACAATTGAAGGAAGTGGTCCAGAGATATTAGCACAAACTTCAGACACAAATAGGCCTGGATTCATACCCCTAGGTTCTCTTCCCCTTACTAGATGCTTGAAGTTGATATGAAGCCTTATTGCTTCTTGTGCAGAACTTGGATAAATTTACCTCAGAAGTTTGTGACAAGTATTACCTAAGATGATAAACATGAAACACTTAGGATAGTGCCTGACATATAATGAAATTCCCAAATTGCGCTAGTAATAGTAAGTAGTATTTGTGAAACTGGGGGCAGCCCAAGGACTTTTCTTTATGTTCTTTTCTACCAAATAATCTAGATCAGTGTATTTTTAGAAAAGTGAAATTTTGTGATGACCAACAGTGAGAAATACAGTTTGTGTGGTGATTGAGTACATAAATACATAGAAGAAGCAAAAGTGTTACAGAACAATACCTTTACTGTGTACAGTGCATTCTATTCTGTTCTATTCTATTCTGTTCTCCTCAGTTGTATTGTATTCTGATCTTTTCTATTCTTTTTTTTTTTAGATCTTTTCTATTCTACTCTATTATATATTCTGGTCACAGCCCACTAAATAGTTTTCTTTCTTTTTTTTTTTTTAGAAGAAACTATTTTATTTATTTATTTTTTAATTTATTTAATTATTTTTCAAGTACAGTTTTCTGTCTATTACTCCCATCCCATTAAATAGTTTTCACTACTGTCTAATGGGCCTTGGCCCTCAGTTTGTACAAACACTTGCTAGATGAACCTGGGCAAAACAATTACCACTCTCAGAATCCCAGAAAACTGTCTTCTTCTGAATTAACACCTCTGGTAAAGATTTGGAGCCAGAACAAATGTTCCCTGAGTTTCCTTCCCCATTAAAGCCACCTCTTAGAACAATAAATGACAGCTGCAAAGTGACTAAACACCAGTCCTCATACTCCCCCGCCCCCCCCCCCCGTCTGGCTTTTAGATGATGACACTCTTTCTTTTCTAGACCTTTCTAGCAAGTCAGACCAAGATGTGTGTTTGCCTTGCAGAACCTGGCACATGTGTGGAGGGAGGGGGAGGGAGGGCAAGAGAGGGAGGAGAGAGAGAGATAGAGAGATTGCAATCAATTGCAATCAATTGATTGATTGATTGTAGGAATTGGGGAAGAAAGGGGAAAAGGACTGGCAACTTCTCAGGTTTTCACTCTTATGTCACCAACCTATCCAGTTTCTGACAGGTTGGAGCAGAATACTCACTCTCTCTGGAGATGGCTGAGACAGTGAAAAATAGCCAAAGCACCAACAGTCACCAGCCCATTGCTCCACCTCCCTGGTTTGGTCCCTTCGACTTGACAGAGCCTTGGTCCAGTAAGATGATCTGACCACAGCTGGTCTCCTACACTTAGAACAAGTTGGAAGCAAGAGAACTTGGGTAAGGAATTTGGTTTCACTAAAAATAGCTACAACATAGACCCTGTGACTACCACTCCTCGGAACAGTCTGATATGAACCACACAGGGTTCATTGACCCTTGCAATCACTTTGGACTATTTGCTTTTCCTGCCTGAAGCCCTTGAAACCAGAGGGGCTTAGGGAGTTGGGGGTGCTTTGGCTCAGATAAGGACTCTTGCAAATACCAGAAACGCATGGTGATGATATGACCAAGAAGCTTTCTCCTCTAGGGAGCGCGTGACTGCTGGCACTGGTAACAACAGGTCCCTTTAAGATTTTGGTCCATGGTGAGATCTTGCTTGTTCCTTACCACCAGGCCCATTGCATCTCCACTTCTAAGGTAGGTGAAATCAAACTCTCTGGGGGAAATGCTACTGGAATTGTGATGCTCTTGGGAAACCCTGGCCCAGGTTTCTTCAGCCTGGGTCAGGGAGAAAAATGTTAGGGCCGGTCATAGCTTACAAATGAAAGTCTAAGTCCACATTCCTGACACACTGATCAAGCCTCAGCAATGTTTAGGAATTATTTCCTTTCCTTGTACTCTTCTACCCCAAAGCCAAGTTATTAGCTAGTAAGAAAGCACCTCAAGTCTTAAATTTAACCCTTCCTCAACTTCGCTGTCTATAGATGCTTTATTCTAGGTACCTTGTCCTTCCCGTCCTGCTATTAATGCTGAGAATTTGAATTTGGCTCAGGGCACTGATGATCTCTGTTTGCCTTTTCTGCTGTACAGCAACAGAGTAATACAGACCTGCCTAGAGCCGGGATTCTTATAGGTTGGGCAGTCTCTGCAGGAGAGGGAATCCAATACAGGTGCACAAAACACTTGCTTGGATTCAATTTTTCTTCCTGAAATACTGCTGTCAGGACTCATCTCTGGTTTCTAGCCTGTTTATAGCAAGGGGCCTTCGGAGAAGGAGTTGGAATTGAAGGGGACTTGGAAAGTTCTGGGTCTGAGTTTAAGAGTCTTCTGTGAGCAAAAAAAAAAAAAAAAAGAAAGAAAGAAAGAAAGAAAAGAAAAGCTGCCATAGTTGTTGGAAAGTTAAACACTAACAGTTTCTTGCTTAAAGTTGACTTTTGATACTTGCACTAAACAAACTACTATGCCAACATTCCATCTTGTCAAACTAAGTTGTTGAAAAGACATTTTAGTAGCAGATATGTTTACTTTAAATGAAAATGAAAATCTTAAAATATCACATAGTTGGAGGAAGCAAATCTATAGACTCAGAATCATCTGTGCCTGCTCTTTTTTTGATGGACTACTGACTGATACTATTTAAATATCATAATCCCTCTTCACTTTTTTCCCTTTCACCCATCTTCAAAGTAGATGACTGTCCAAATAACATAAATTTAAAATCTTAATCCTGTAAGAAACATCTTGGAAGTCATATGGTCTACCTTTTATTTGAATAGGAACATGAGTTGGAATAAGTGATCATCTGCTCTATACCTAGATTGTTGCCTCCATTTCCCCTGTGATACTTCTACTTTGAAGCCCTGGCTCTATCAGCATCACATTGTACTAGCACTTTCTACTTTCCAATATTAGTTTAAGGTTTATTCATGGTGTTGCAAAGCTAAATGAAACTAGCAGATTTTCAATTATTTTCCTCATGTTTCATGTGTGCAACTATATGGCATCATTAATACCAGGCAATGGTCTTACCACCCAAAAGTGTTGTCACATTTTATTGAAAGTTATTGGGAGTTTTGCATGAAAAGTGGGCATGTGTTTTATTGAAAGCCTCTAGAGAGAAGGTGACTTGCTAGAGGTTGCCTCTAAATATCACACTTGTGAAGTACTTTGAATAAATGACTCCACTAACAAAATCTCTATGAACAAACAGCTTTTTAGGAATGCACTTGTTAGTAGTGCAATGATTTGCTAACTCTATTTTATGAACCAATGCCAGGTTGGCTGCCAGGAATAACCTGGAAAAATTATTTCAAAATATAATTTCTGGGCTGCATCCCTGGAAATTTATATTCAAAATGTCTGGGAATGGAACCCCCAGAACCTGGACTTCTGAAAGCAATTGTGGTAATTCTGATGCATGGCCAGATTTAGGTAGCACTGTGAAAGTCAGGGTCCTCCTGCTTTTGTTTTGTTTGTTTGTGTCAAATCTCTCCATGAATTAAGTTCAAAATTCTTCACTTGGCATTCCCCAGGTCCTCCATTATCTAGCCCTAACCCACATTTCCAATATTATTTTCCTCATTATTCCTCTTTACCATCCCCACCTCCAGTCAAAGTGAATTGGCCATGTTTTCCATTTTGCTTTCAGGCCTGGGCACTTTGCTAATGCTATTGCTTTCGAATGCTGTGTCCTTCCTAACTTTTCTGCACACCCAAGCCTGCTCCATTTCTCACGGTTTGTACTTTAGTGTGCATGATTTGAAGGGCATCTTTATTTTTTAAATACTTTTTATTGATATTCTATTACAGTTGTCCCAATTCTCCCCCTCTTCCCTCCTCCACCCATCCCACCCCTCCCCACCCCCACAGTCAATCCCCACACTGTTGTCCATGTCTGGGTCATTCATACATGCTCTTTGGAGGGTATCTTTAAAAAAACAAATGCTGAGACTCACTTCTGGGGATTCTGATTCAGTAGGTCTGGTGTTTTTAAGCACCTCAGGGGATCTGATTCTGACCATGTTTTTAGAAACACTGCATCTACCGCAAATGTCATTGGTTTATAAAACCACTTCTCCAAGTGTTCATGCTTCCCCACCCCAATTCTCATAGCATTTGATTTCAGCTCTGGAATTTAAAACTTCACCCTCTACTTTTTATTTCAATTGTTCCTATGTATTATTATTTCCTTCACTCAACATTTACTGAGTATATAATATAAAAAGTATATATATATATATATTTTTCTTTTTTTAAACACTTTTAATTGCTGTTCATGTACTGTTTTCTGCCTTGTCGCCCCACCCCTCTCCACCACTCTAGCCCTCCCCACCTCCCTCCCCTGTTTCCACCTGCCCTTGTTATTGCCCATGTGTCCTTTATAATTGTTCCTGCAAATCCTTCACCCTTCTCCCCTATAATCCCCTCCCCTAATGCCTCTGGTCACTGTCAGCCCTGTTCTCAATTTCAGTGTCTTTAGTTATATTTTGCTTGCTTGTTTGTTTTGTTAATTAGGTTCCTGTTAAAAGTGAGATCATTTGGTATTTGTCTTTCACCACCTAGCTTATTTCACTCAGCATAATGCTCTCCAGTTCCATCCATGCTGTGGCAAAGGGTAGGAGCTCCTTCTTTCTTTCTGCTATATAGAATTCCATTGTGTAAATGTACCATAGTTTTTTGATCCATTCATTTACTGATGGGCACTTAGGTTGCTTTCAGGACTTCGCTATTGTAAATTGTCCTGCTTAGAACACTGGGGTGCATAGTTTCTTTTGGATTGGTGTTCCAGGGTTCTTAGGATATAATCCTAGCAGTGGAATTGCTGGGTCAAAGGGAAGTTCCAGTTTTAGTTTTCTGAGGAAATTCCATACTGTTTGTCATAGCGGTTGAACCAGTCTGCAATCCCACCAACAGTGCACTAGGATTCCCTTTCTCCACAACCTCCCCAACATTTGTTGTTTGTTGCTTTGTTTATAGTGGCCATTCTCAATGGTGTGAGGTGGTATCTTATTGTGGTTTTAATTTGCATCTCTCTCATGGCTAGTGACAGTTAGCATCCTTTCATATATCTCTGGGCCCTCCGTAAGTCCTCCTTGGAGAAGTGTCTGTTCAAGTCCTTTTCCCACTTTTTAATTGGGTCACTTGTCTTCTTAGAGGGATGTTGTGTGAGTTCTTTATATATTTCAGAGATCAAACCCTTGTTTGAGGTATCATTGGCAAATATATTTTCTCATACGTTTGGTTCTCTTTTCATTTTAATGCTGTTTTCTTTAGCCACGCAGAAGCATTTTATTTTGATGAGATCCCATTTGTTTGTTACTTACTTTATGTCCCTTGTTCTAGGGGACATATCAGTGAAAATATTCCTTCATGGAATATCTGAGATTTTCCTGCCTATGTTCTCTTCTAGGACTTTAATGGTGTTGTGACTTACATTTAAATCTTTTATCCACCTTGAATTTATTTTTGTGTATAGTGTAAGTTGCTGCTCAAGTTTCATTTTTTTTTGCATGCAGCTGTCCAGCTCTCCAAACACCATTATTTCAAGAACCCCAGCTTCTTGGCAGAAGGGTCTCTGTCCATTTCTCTCTGTAAACACCTTGGACATGAGTGTACAGTGTGCCAGTGGGCATGGTGAAGCTTAAATCCCTCTTCGGTAGATGAGGCTTTATTTTCCCCTAAAAGATGTGGATGTGAGGCAGCTCCTTTTTGTCCCCATGCCCAAAATCTGAGATTTAGGCACAAGAGTGGGATCTGAGAAGCCTTCTGTAGTTGGGCAATCTCAGAGCACAGTGATGACTGGATTCTAGGGAGTCTTGTGGCTTAGGCAGGATGGAAAGCACCGGACACTTCTAAATACAGTTGTTCTGATATAAAGGAGGGATGAACACCATGAGTGGGGTGAGAAGAGCAGAGGAAGGGCAAGAGACATTGGGTGATGGGGATTTGCAGGATTTTCCCTTCAGACTTCCCTGATTTGCCTGACCTGGTATAGTAACTGCAGTCATTCTGAAATTGTCTGTGATTGAAATGCTGTGGCTCTTTAGTTATTTTTAATTTTACATATATCCATAGAATATGTAATTCTATAAAATATATTCAATAACCCCTACTATTAGCCCAATGTGTATTTTTCAGTATATCTAATCTCATAATTACAGAAATGTACATATGGACACATAAATGCATATATATTTTGTATTATAGATTATTTTACAGAAATTACATCCTGTTACTCACACTTTTCTGCATGTTACAAGAAAATTCTTGCCATTTACTAGCTGTAGACATTAGGGCTTCAGTTTCCTCATCTATAAATGAGGTTGATAATGATACCTATCTCATAGGGTTTCTGTGAGAATTCAATGAGTTCAAATACATACAACACTTAAAACAGTGCTATATATGAGTGTTTGCTGTTTATATCATTACTATTATACTAATTCAACAAAACCTATGAGTCAGCTGAAGTTGCTTAATTTCCATGCACCTGCAGCTGCACAGAATTTTGTTATATAGATGGAGAATGATTTATTCAAACATATGACTTTTAGTGGAAGTTCACTTTACTTCCATTTTTAAAAATGGACATATCAGTGAAAAAGTATTGCTTTTTCATTGTATTTTTCCATTACCATTTAATCCCTTAGACCCTTTCTTGTTACTAAAAAGCAACACTGCAATATGCACCTTTGTATATATATACCTTACATGCCCTTGTTTTTCTTCTTTCGAGACAGATTTCCAGGAATGGAGTAGCTGGGTTGAAGAATGTATATATATTGTTGTAATTTCATTATATGTTAGCCCTTGCTTTCTTTTTTAAAAGATTTTATTTATTTATCTTTAGAGAGGAAGGGAAGGAGAGAAAGAGAGAAATATCAATGTATGGTTACCTCTCATGAGTCCCCTGCTGGGAACTGGCCTGCAACCCAGGCATGTGCCCTAACTGGGAATCGAACCGCGATTGTGTGGTTCACAGGCCCGCGCTCAATCCACTGAGCTATGCCAGCCAGGGCTTCCCCCCCCTCCTTGCTTTCTGAAAATCATGTAGCAAATGCACAATTCCACTGACAATGTATGTTTGTATACAACAGTTGATCTAACTGTTCTTTTAACATTTTAACAGTCCCATTGGGTCAAAATGTCATCTCATCATTATTTTGAGTTTCTCTGGATACTCAGGAGACTGTAAAAACTGTTGGCAGGTGAGAATTCTACCACTGAACCAAAAATAAAATTAAAATTTTAATGATATAAATAAAAGAGCCCCGACTGATATGGCTCAGTGGATTGAGCACTGGCCTGTAAACCAAAGGGTTGCTGGTTCAATTCCTAGTCAGGGAACATGCCTGGGTTGTGGGCCAGGTCCCCAGTAGGGGGCATGAAAGAGGCAACCACACATTGATGTTTCTCTCCCTCTCCTCCCCTCTTTCTAAAAATAAAGAAATAAAATCTTTTTAAAAAGAAAGGAAAGAAAAAATGTGTTGGCCTTTTTAATTTGCTTTTCTGTAAAGTGATGTTTTATATTCTTTGCCTATTTTTTTGAATGGGATGTTTTTCCTTGTTGATTTGTAAGAGATCCTTGTATATTAGTTGTATCTATAACCCTTCTCATTAGTTATCTGTGTGCAGCTATATTTTCAATTTCCTTTTTATTCATTTTAATTATTGTACCTTGTGCCAGAATGTTGAAAATTGTATATATTGAAATTTGTTTTATAACCTTTAGGTTTTGAATTTGGTCAAGATAGTCTCCCCACTCCTAGGTTTACATGTAGCTTCTTAGATTTTTTTTGCAAGATTTTTTACTGTTATTATATTTGAATATGTCTTTATCTAGAAACTATTTGATTTTTGGTGTAAAATAGAGATCCAGTATTATATTCTTTGAAATTAATAGTCAGTTGCATCCATATTGTTCATTAATGATCTATCTTTTTCCTGTTGAAATGAAGTAGCACCTTTGCCATATATTAAATAAGTATATGGAATTAAATTCTGCATTCTCTGTTTTATTCTTCTTACCTAATTACCTGTAATTTTTATGACACTATCATAGTTTAACTTAATTATGGTAACTTTAGGGTATATTCTGATATTTGGTTAAGATATTCCTTATTATTCTTACTTTTCATGACTATTTTAAGGTTTTTATTCTTCCATATAAGTATTAAGATTATGTATATAAATCCCCACTTTTTAAAAAAGATTTTATTTACTTATTTTTTTAGACAAAGGGGATGGAGTGAAAAAGAGAGAAAGAGAAATATCAATGTGTGGTTGCCTCTCACACACCCCCTACTGAGAACCTGGCCTGCAACCCAGGCATGTGCCCTGACTGGGAATTGAGCCAGTGACCCTTTGGTTCTCAGGCAGGTGCTCAATCCACTGAGCCACACCAGCCAGGGCTAAATCCCCACTTTTCACCTCAAAAATAATGTTGAGAATTTAAATCATAATTTTAAAAGTAATATTAATTTTGGTAAAATTTAAATTTTATAATACAAAGTCCTATGATTCTGTCATTCATTCTTTTTTATCAGATTTTACTTTAGTCCTTTAGTAAGCCATTGCAGTTTTCTTCATACCGACCAAATGCTTTTCTAGTTAAATTTATTCCTGTGTATTATATCATTTTTATTATTGTGAATATAATATTTCCCATTTTTATTTCTTGGTGTTGATTGCTTGAATAGAGAAACACTATTTCTTTTGTATAGTAACTTAGTATTCTTTACCATACCACATTCTCTAAATAAGTGTCACTGATTTTACAAGTGTGTTTTGTTTGATTAGCTGTACAAATATACCATTAGCAGACAAAGAAATAGGTGTCTTTTCTGAAGTTTATACTAGTTCATTCTTTTTCTTTCTTTTCTTTTCTTTTTTGATCTTTTTTTAATAAGCTAGAGTCTCCAAGGCAATGTTGAGTAAAAATAGGGATAAGAAGCTTTACTGTCTACTCCTGAATTTGATTGGAACAAGTCAGTATTTTGCCATTTAGGATAATATTTGGCATCTGCCTTTGGTAAATAGTCTATATTATTTTAAGAAATTTTCTTATAATCCTATTTAACTTAGAAATGTATTGGGAATACAGTTGAGTTTTATCAGTCAACTTATAAGCACTTCTTGATATCATTATTCATATGGCTCTCTACTTTAATTTATTGATGTAATGAATTATGTTGGTAGATTTGCTGATATTGAACTTCCTTTGCTTTTTTTAATGTAATCCTGTATGTCAGTTAGTATTTTATGTGAAAGAAATCAGCTAATATCTCAATGGCTTCAAAAACAACAACGATTTGTTATTGCTCATATTAGTTGAGGCCTGGGTGATCTCTCACCTGGGCTGGGCTGAGTGACACTGTTTATCACTATAGGCCTGTTGCTCTGTTGGGGTTGCATTGCTTCAGGTTGTGATGGCTAGAGGGGCTTTGCCCCAGGGAACTCTTTGGGGCCTGCAGGCTAGTCAGAATAGTCTCAAGGTGACTTGCTGCCAGAACCATAAGACAGAAGTTAGAAACACATAAGGAAGGCCTCAGCTGGCAAATGGCATGTTTCCACCTCATTTTATTCACTCAAATGAGACATTTGGCTGATACCAAAATTAAGGAACAAGGAAATGTATACCAGACAAGTATTTATGGCAGGAACTCCAGAATCCCATGGAAAAATTCCTAGATACTAGGAGGGGGAAAGAAAGAATTTGGGTCAATACTATAATCCACCATGCATTTATGTAGCTATAATTTTACTTTATTGAAAGACAGCTGGATTGTATTTGGAAAAATGTTTTATTCAAAGCATCTCTCTATATATATTTTTAAATATTTTATTTGTTTATTTTTAGAGAGAGGGGAAGGGAAGGAGACAGAGAAGGAGAGAAACATCGATGTGGGAGAGATATTTCAGTCAGTTGCCTGTTGCACATCTGCAACCAGGGACTTGGCCCACAACCCAGGCATGTACCCTGACTGGGATCAAACCAGCATCCTTTACATTCACAGGCCGGTACTCAATTCACTGAGCCACTCCAGCCATGTTAGCATCTATATTTTTAAAAAGAACATTTATATATTTCTCTTTTGTAGCCTCGTTTGTAGGTTTGGATATTGGATTTGGATTGGCTTCATAAAAATGTAATTAAGGGGGTTCCCAGTGACCTGCTTTGCAGATGACCCCAGCAGCTTTGCCATTAAAGAAATCAGTGGCTTTGTCTGGTGTAGCTCAGTGGATTGAGTATGGTGGACCTACGAAACAAAGGGTCACTGGTTCAATTCCCAGTCAGGGCACATGCCTGGGTTGTGGGCTAGGTCCTCAGTAGTGGGTGTGTGAGAAACAACCACACAATGATGTTTCTCTCCCTCAATTTCTCCTTCCCCTCCCCTCTCTCTGAAAATAAATAAATAAAATCTTTAAAAAAATAAATCGATGACCAGCAAAACCATTGAAGAGCCCCCCCCCCCCCCCGCAGATTTCACTGCATTTTTGCCCCAAGGGTATTTTCATTCACTGACACCAGCCATCTGAGTCCCCCTCAGTTTCCTTCCCCTTGCTATATCTTGAGTCCCAAACACAAACGCTCACCTACAGCAACAACCAGCCTAGGACTCTTCAGCTGCGTAAGTGCACTACTCAAACCTATACCCCCACAGCTCGACCACACCACTATGTGTACTCTCAGAGCTAAACCCTCCAGCTGTATATTTGCATGCTGCCAGCCCAACACCCAGCACCAGACTCCAATGCCATGTGTACACCTGTGGCAAAATCTTAACATTTCCAGAAGTGTATGCTGATAGCCAAGACCCCCCATATAATCTTGTGAGCCTGGATCTTGCCTTGTTTCCTATCACTGCCTGAACCACTGGGCTTACCTGAACCTAGATGCTCCAGCTGTGCACCTGCATGCCCCAAGCCTGACTCTCAACAGTGGCCTCCTCTGCTATGTGCATGCCAATGGGGAGATCATGCAGCAACAGAAATGCAGAATATTTCATCCAACAACAGCAGAATATATTCTTTCAAGTGGACAAAGAAAATTCCTAATAATAGATGATAAGTTGTATCACACAACAAAGGGGAAAGGGAAGGGAATTTCAGGGGAAAAGGGGAAGGGTTTACAGGAGCAAGTATAAAGGACACATGGACAAAAACTAAGGGGGGTAGAAATGGGAGGGAGGTGGGGAGCACTGCGGGGGTGGGCTGGGATGGGAGTAAAAGACAGAAAACTGTACTTGAACAACAATTAAAGTAAATAAATTTAAAAAGATTGAAATTATATCAAGTATCTTTTCCAAATATAATCGTATGAAACTGGAAATCAATGACAGGCAGACAATTGAGAAATTTACAAATATATGGAAATCAAACAACACACAAGTGGACAATCAGTAGGGCCAAAGATGAAATTTAAACAAAATCTTGAAACATAACAAATATTTAAAAACCAGAATGCAATCAAAACAGAGACAAAATTAAACTGGACCGAAGTCCGACAACAAGGAACTATTCATCCAGACTGGTAAGAGGGGTGGAGTCAGCGGCTGGCAGAGAGGGGTCGCTCAGGAAAAAGTGGTGGGACCCACTCAGGTGCGCAGGTGGCAGTTGACAGATCTTAGGCGTGGGGTGGCAATGGGCAGACCCAGGGAGGGCACAAGGTGGCTGGCTGGCTGCGGTCACACATTTGCACGCAGATAAAGCAGGAGCAAGCAGTGAGATAGATCGCACAACCCAGGGCCCCAGTGATGGGAATTAAAGCCTAAAAGCACCAATTGGAAAAACTTTGGGGGGTTGAGCTGCTGAGAGAGGCTCCCAGGCTCACAGAGAGTTCATTGGAGAGACCCACAGGGTCTTAGAGGGTGCACAAGCCCACACATCCGGGAACCAGCACCAGAAGGGCCCAATTTGCTTGTGGGAAGCAGCAAGGGGACAAAAATCCTAGAGAGAGCAGAAAAAAATGCCATTGCTTTTCTCTGACCCCGCCCCCACCCCCACATACAGTGTCACAACCCAGCCACTTGGGTTGCCCTGCCCTGGTGAACACCTAAGACTCTGCACCTCATATGTAAAAAGCGCAAACAGACCAAAACATTATGGCTCAAGAAGAAGAACATTTCAAAGCCCTAGAGCCAACACTTCTAAGCGACCAAGGGATAGCCAACCTATCAGACGCACAGTTCAAAATACAGGTGATCAGGATGCTCACAGAACTGGTTGATTTTAGTCACAAATTAGATGAAAAAATGAAGGCTTCACTAAGTGAAATGAAACAAAATACACAGGGAACCAATAGTTATGGAAAGGAAACTGGGACTCAAATCAATGAAGTGGACTAGAAGAAAATAAAAAACGACCAAACGGAAATCAATGAAGAAACAAGAATTCAAAAAAATGAGGAGAGGCTTAGGAACCTCCAGGACATCTTTAAACATTCCAGCATCCGAATTATAGGGGTACCAGGAGGGGAAGAGGAAAAGCAACAAGTGGAAAACTTATTTGAACAGATGATAAAGGAGAACTTCCCCAATCTGGCAAAGGAAATAGACTTCCAGGAAGTCCAGGAAGCTCAAAGAGTCCCAAAGAAGTTGGACCCAAGGAAGAACACACCAAGGCACTTCATAATTACATTAGCCAAGATTAAAACGAAGGAGAGAATTCTAGAAACAGCAAGAGATAAGGGGACAGTCACCTACAAAGGAGTTTCCATCAGACTGTCAGCGGATTTCTCAAAAGAGACCTTAGAGGCAAGAAGGGATTGGAAAGAAGTATTCCAAGTCCTGAAATCCAAAGACCTACAACCAAGATTGCTCTATCCAGCAAAGCTTTCCTTTAGAATGGAAGGGCAGATAAAGTGCTTCTCAGATAAGGTCAAATTCAAGGAGTTCATCATCACCAAGCCCTTATTATACGAAATGTTAAAGGGACCTATCTAAGAAAAAGAAGATAAAAAAATATGAATAATTAAAGGACAGCAGACTCACAGTTAACAACCACACCTAAAACAAAAGCAAACGAAGAGGACAGCTAGATCAGGAGCAGAACCATAGAAATGGAGATCACATGGAGGGTTAGCAACAGGGGAGTGGGAGGAAGAGAACGGGGGAGAAGGTACAGAGAATAAGTAGCATAGACGGTAGGTAGAAAATAGACAGGGGGGAGGGCAAGAAATGTATGAGAAATATAGAATCTAAAGAACTTGTGACACACAGACATGAACTAAAGGGGGGGGGAATGGCAGGAGTGGGTGTGTAGGGTGGAGGGGAATGAAGTGGGGAAATGGGACAACTGTAATGGCATAATCAATAAAACATATTTAAAAAGATAAATAAAACTCTTTTGCACAGGAAAAGAAACAATCAACAAAATGAAAAAGCAACCTATAGAATGGGGTAGAAATATTTGCCGATCATTTATCTGATAAGTAGTTAATATCTAAAATGTATAAAGAACTTGCACAACTTAATAGCAAAGAATAAATAAATAAAATCTGATTAAAAGGTGGGAAAGGGACCTGGATATACATTTTTCCACAGAAGATATATAAATGTCCAACAGGTACATGAAAAGGTATTCAACATCCCTAATCATCAGGGAATTGCAATAAAACCCACAATGTGATATCATTTCATAACTATTACAATGAGTATAATAAGAAAGGCAAGAAATAAAAAGTGCTGGTGAGGATGTGGAGAAAAGGAACCCTGGTGTACTGCTGTGGGAATGTCCACTGGTGCAGCCACTATAAAAATAGTATTGAGGGTCTTTAAAAAATTAAAAATAGAACTACCATATGATCCATTCAGTCCTGCATCTCGCTGTATATCCAAAGAAAATGAAATCAATATCTTTAAGTAATTAATATATCCACTGACATGTTCACTGCAGCATTATTCACATTAGAGAAGACATGGAAACAGCATAAATGTTCCTTTGATAGATGAATGAATAAAGAAGATGTGAGGCCCTAGGTAGTGTGACTCAGTGGATTGAGCACAGGCCTGCGAACCACAGGGTCGCTGGTTTGAATCCCAGTCAGGGTACATGCCTGGGTTGCAGGCCAGGTCCCCCAAAGGGGACATGCAACAGGCAACCACACATAGATGTTTCTCTCTCTTTTTCCCTCCCTTCCCCTTTCTAAAAAATAAAATGTTTAAAAAGATATGAGATATACATGTATGTATGTATGTATGTATATATACATATACACACAGTGGAATGTTATTCAGTCATAAAAAGAAGGAAATCTTGCCATTTTTTACAATGTGGGTGGACCTTTATGGCATTAGGCTAAGCGAAATAAGTCAGAGACAGACAGACAAATACTGTCTAATGTCACTTGTATGTAGAATCTGAAAACACCAAACTCATAGAAACAAAGAATGATGGTTGCCACGGTTGGGGTAAATGGAAAGATGTTGTTCCAAGAGCACAAACTTTCAGTTATAAGATAAATAATTTCTGAGGATCTAATGTACTGCATGATGGTGATGCTACATATTGTATATTTGAATATTGCTATGAGAGTAGAGGTTTAATATTCTCACTTTTCCTACAACAACAGCAACAAAATGGTAATTATATGAAGTGATGGGTGTGTTAACTAACTTTATTTTGGTAAACATTTCTCAATATATAAATGTATCAAATCATCATGTTGAACACCTTAAAGGTACACAATGCCATGTGTAAATTATATCCCAATAAAGCTGGTAAAAAGAATTCAGAGGCTTTCCTTCTTCCTATGGTCTGGGATAGTTTAAATGACATTGGAATTACTTGTTTTTTTCTTTATTTAATTAAAACAGATGAACCAATATGTTGTGATTACTTTTTTAGCAGTAACTATTTAATTCACCCTTACAATCTTTTTAAAATAATTAACGTATTCCACACTTCTTGTTGGGTTTTTTTTTGGGTTTCTAAAAAAATTTTTCTCTATGTTTTTAAATTTGCTGCGGTACAGTTTAACATACTATCACTTTATAATTATTTAATTCTTTGTATGTACTTTCTCCCTTACCATTTTGTCAATATTTATTCTTTCTTTTCCCTTAATCAGTCTTGCAAGAGGGTTATCTGTTTTGTCTTCTCAAAGAACAATTTTTCAGTATTTCTTAATTCCATCTTCTTCATTGTTAAAGCCTCTTCCAAGTGGTTTTCCCAAGTATCTTCAGATGAATACTAAGTTCCTTTACCTTTTCATTTTTGTTTGTTAATACTGTAGACATTTAAGAATGTAATTTTTTTCTGAGTACAGCGTTCATTGTGCTAGGTAGGTTTCAGAATAAAGTTGTCTCTTTTTTTTTTTTTTACTGCTTTATAGCTTGTAATTTCACTTTTGACCCAGTGGCGTTCTAGCAGTATATTTCTTCCTTTCCAGTCTGTTGTTTTGTCACCTTTTAAATTATTTATTTAAATTCTATTGCTGTTATGCTCAGAAAAGCTCTCTTAGTAGTATCTTTTAAGAAAATTACTGCCTTTTCCCCTGTCTCTTCCATCATCTTCTAGAAGACTTATCATTCTCCAGGATCTATAAGTCTCTTACATTTTCCTTCATGATTTCCCTCTCCTGGTGTTTTTGACTTAGTGCTCTGTGACTCTTCTTCCACTTGATCTTCGAGGTCACTATCTGGGGTCTCAGCAGTGATCACCCTCTTGCTCAATTCATCTACCGAACTCTTTGTTTGGGAAATCACATTTTGTAGTTCCAGAAAGTCTCTTTTTATGCTACACATGAATCTTTGTATATGTTTAATTTTGTTATTATTACTGTTGTTGTTCAAGTTATCATTTGTCTGTCTGATTGGTTTATTTCTTTAGGCATGCATTGGCTAGTCAACCTTCCTCTGGTTGCTGATGGCTGGACCGGCACAGTTGGCTATATACTATTTTGTTGTCAGCCTATCAGGGTCAGCTCACTGTGAAAGAGATCTCTGAGAGCTCCCCCAAGTGCTAGTGGACCCTCAAATGGTGGGAATGGAATATCTGAAGGCGACTACCCTCTTCCCAGGTCTCCTTGCCTCTTCCTTCCTTAATTGACCTGGTCTGCTGCTTTAGTTCATTCCTTCTTGACCTCTTGGGGATATAGGAGTGTAGAAAAATGGTCTGATATTGTTTTCCTAACCTCTTGGTTTCCTTGTGCTGGATTTTTCTGGTGCTGGATCCAGGCTTTGCTCAGCATTAAAAAGAAAGTTAGAAAACAATTCTTTTTTTTCTTTCTTTTTTAAGCTCATTTATTTATTTACTTTTAGAGAGAAAGGAAGGGAAGGAGAAAGAGATGGAGGGAAACATCAATGTGTGGTTGCCTCTCATGTGCCCCCTACTGGGGACCTGGCCTGCAACCCAGACATGTGCCCTGACTAGGAATCGAACTGGTGGCCCTTTGGTTCACAGGCCTGTGCTCAGTCCATTGAACTACACCAGCCAGAGCGAGAACATTTCTTTCTGCTGAAACTACCCCAGTGTCTAGAACCTCACTCACTCGCCTTAGTAGCTATTTAGCTGAGGATGGACAAGCAGCCTGGAACTAGGAATGGGAAACAACTCATGAATTAGGTTATCATCTTTCCAGAATCTTCTGTAGTTTATGAAGAAAAAAAAAGGGCCTTTATGTGGCTGGACCTTAGTTATATGACTTCCCAGGAAGTTACTTTATAACACTTGACTGGAAGTGAGGTTCCAAGTGGGGTGGAATCTGTATCAGTATGGGTACAGTCATGAGAATATTGCTATAAAAAGGGGTTTTAAATATAAACTATGCTCATACAACTTGGGAGGTGTGGACGCAACTTTGCTTGCAAAGTCCCCCCATCCACCATGGATGAAAGTGAAACTACCAAGACATGATCTGCTTGGGGAGAAGAGGTGGCCAGTCTCTCAGAGGAGAAAGGCCAAGAGCCCCTTCCTCAGTGGCTTTTATTGGGTTGTAATACACAGGAATACAGGTAAAGCTCATCAATCAGTGTCAGGTGGCAAGGATCAAACAGTAGATAACATTTCAAAGAAATCTGAGGGCTTAGTTTGAGTCAGTGTCTGTCAGGAAAGGGGGTTGCAAAAACTTTGGGAGACATACTCATTCCCTGCTCGAATCCTTATCATATGAATGAAAGCACTCTTAGCAGAGCAGGCTTCACAGGACTTTGTGAATTCTTTCTTATGCCCCATCACCCCGGAACCCGCTCTAGCTGGCAGGGGGTTACACCGCCTTCCCAGTCATAGGTTTTTAGGCTTAAGCGGATTAGATCCAGGAAGCGCTTCTCCCAGACAGAAATGGGGACTCAGGCTATGTCAGAATAGCTGGGGGATGAAGGTCCATCACTCCCTCTTTGCTGCAGTCCCCTGAGTCCTTCCTTGAGGGCCTCCCAAGTGATCGTGCCTGGCTTAGGTTGCCCCTCCTCTGAGGGGTCGTACCCATCTCTGACTAACCAACCAAGCGTTGGGGGCAGGGGATGAAGCAGAAGCAGTGCTCCTGCCAGAGATAAGCTTTGTCTCCTTAGTGTCTTGCAGTCTGGAGGTCGCTCACTCAGCCTTAGCCGGGGGAGGGAGGGGACAGTTACAACTCCTGAAACCAGGCAGAGTGGTTTCCAACAGGGAGGATCTAGGAGAGTGGAGGTCCAGAAGGTTCATACAAGAGGATCAGACATATGTCTCTAATGAATTCAACTGGAAGCATTGGGGTTGAGGAAGCCAGAAGTCACCCCCCAATGAATTCTGAAAAGGCCTCAGGTCTAGCTGCAAAAGGTGACCAGGGAGTAGGAGCTCATAGAGAGATTTGTGAGGCCATGTAGACTGTCAGAGCCTCATAATAATAGTCACTTCTAGTGGCTTCACTCCCACCATCCAAGACTTCGGTGAGTTTCTCTCAGTGGCAAACTCAAACCTGAAGCCACATAAGGAAGTATCTTCTGGTTAACCTGGTTTCTGGCCTTTGTCAGAAGTGGCAGTAGTAGCTAAGCTGACAACAAACATTTTATCACTGTGCCCCAGCAGAAGACCAAAGTGTAGTAATGCAGGGTTATGGATATGGCTAAAATGGTCCCTGGAGAGGACTTCCAGATACTGGGTCCCAATAGCATAGGGACCTCTTGATTGGCACAGTTTAATTTTGGTCTCAGAGGTGCCTTCCTCACTAACATTAAAGCCAGACCATCACTTACTCACCAGTCATCCATTCTTCCAGAATCATCTGGTCCACTCCAACCAGTGCCAAGACTGTTATGTAAGTCTTCTTGACTGTGTCAGCATGTGGCAGTACAAAGTGCATAGCATTTTGCTACAGAAAGACCTGGGTTCACATCTTGTTAGTGCTATTCACTAGCTCTGGGAACCTGCGCGATAAAATGCTCCTTCCCAGCCCATTTCACCCTTTTATAGATGATGGGTAACAATATCTATTTTTTTTCAAAATTACAGTTTACATTCAAAATTATTTTATATTAGTTTTGGGTATACAGCATAGGTGGTTAGATAATCATATACTTTACAAAGTGTTCCCTCCAATATTTCCAGTATCCACCTGGCACCATATGTATTTATTGCAATATTATTGACTATATTCCCAATGCCGTACTTTCTATTTCCATGACTATTCTGTAATGACCAATCTGTACTTCTTAATCCCTTCATCTCTTTCATCCAGTCCTCCAACACCTCTCCTCTCTGACAACCACCAATCCGCTCTCTGTGTCTAAAAATAAATGTGGGTGAGGGGAGTAATAGAGAAGAGTCCTGCTGGGCCCCAGCAGTGAAAGAGGGGATAAGAACATGAAATGAGGAAAAGGAGGCTGCACTGGCACAAGTGGAATGGAGAAGAATAAAGAATTACAGAAGTAGGAAACCGAGTAGGGAGTGTTCCTTAGAGAAGATCACAATTAGCTGCAGTCTGGCAGGTCCAGTGACACCAACAGTGTGATGGATACAGTCATGTGGATCATGTGTCTGGTGCCTATCCATACTGCACCAGGTAAATCACACCCATTGGGTTACAAAGAATTTCAAGTCAAAAAAAGTGCAGGTACAAGTGCCTCATTATTAGAAACTTGGCTTGATATTTCTCGACCATCTTCAAATGACTCTTCTCTCCCTAAAATGTGACAGTCCCATCAGTATCAGCTGGGTATCAGGGCTCTTTGGCAGGTGTAAGTCCAGGCCTCAAAGTAGGTTCCAAGCAATTTCTCAAAGATGGGGAGGTCACAGGCAAAAAGCACCTGTGACACAGCGAAGGTCACTTAAGTAGCTAGAGGAAGAAGTAGACTCTCAAAATCGCTCTTTTCCAAAAGCCTGGGCAATAAGACAATTGGAGAGAAAAAGAGAGAGGAGTCTCAGGCTGGTATCTTTGAAAGCAAGGGGAGTTTGTGGTGAAGTCTGTTCTTTAGGTGTCAACAACTGTGAAATGAAGGGAGAGGTGGCAGGATCTGACAGAAGCAGAAGTTACACTGCGCAGAAGGACCAACAAAGCCTTGGCCAACCAGATGGGGAGTTATGGAGAGAGCAGTGTCTATCAGAGAGCCTATGTTGATGTGAAGTGGCCAGATCTTGCTCACCCGCCAGATGTGGGCTGCTTTAGGAAGGTGACCTCAGGTGAGGCCAGGATTCTGCACTTGATACGGACCCTGAAAAAGCTGACAGATGGAGGCTGCCCACTGACCTTGCTCCCCATAGCTGGTTGCAAGCCCCTCCTGGAAAGGGAATTGGAACAGCACCCATCCTTGTCTACTTCATGGAGGGTCACATGTTGCCAGGAAATGAATGAAATCCCTATAAGCCTTGAGATCTCTGCTCTTGCTCTAATGCTTGGCTTTATCTTAGGAGAAATTTTAGAGGCACTAATTATTCCATAATATCTACAAAATATGCAGTGTCATATAGTGAAAAAAGCAGGGACCTTGGAAGCAGCAGGTCTCCTTCAGTCTCTGTCTAGGGTGCTCCTGTTTACTGTGATCTTGGATAGGTTATTTCACCTCTCAAGTTTCTTCATGTGGACAATAGAGAAAATAATAGTCACTAACTCAGAGGGTTGCTTTGAGTGTAGAATGGCATAATCTGGAGAAATATTTAGTAAAGAGCAAGAAACCCAGTACATTAAATAAATGGTGTTACAATGATGAGGCTTTTTACTGTGACTTTGATTTGCTGGGCCCTATGTAAACTGTGGGGTGGGCATGGAGGTATTAGTCTTAGAAGAGTTTAACCCAATACTTGTCATATAATAGCTTACAGTCTCTTTGAGGAGTCAAAATATGGGCAAATGAAAGTGTGCTAGCTACTCACCACTATACCCAAGAACTTTTCAAGAAATAAAAGTTTTCTACTGAAGTGTTTTCTGTTAGTACTGTCAGTACAACCACTATAATGGAAGCTATAACAGGATTTGAAAATCTTCTGGAAATTGCCTGAGGCCATGGTCTTTTCTGTATGTATTATTTACTGGGAGAGACAGTTACTCAGTCCTCTGATTTTGATATAAAGAATCAGGAACATGCTGTGAGGAAAAGACCACCTTTGATTAGCCATTCCTCTTGACACAGGAGCTTCTGAATGATTTGGACTGATAGGGATTTGGGATGGAGCACTGATCCTGCCCAATGGTGTTCCTTGTTTTAGAGCTAGAGCAGATCCTTGAACAAGCTCTATTTCATTGTTTCCTTCTTCACTGGAGAAGAAAGGGGTAAAATATTTAAAGATGTTCATTCCTGACAGGCATCCCAACATCACACTACAATGGTCCAAATGCTCAGTTTCACAGGGGCAGAAAATCACATATATGTTTGGTGTAGATTGGAAAGGCGTTTTTTTTTTTTTTTAGTTTAAAATTTATTTGTGTATAAAGATGTTATTTATTTATTTTTTTTACACAGAGTGGAAAGGAAGGACAAAGAAAGGGAGAGAAACATCAATGTGTAGTTGCCTCTCATGTACCACCAGTGGAGACCTAGCCCACAACCCAGGCATGTACCTTGGACTGGGAATCAAATCGGCAACCCTTTGGTTTATGGGCCTGCAGGCAATCCACTGAGGGACACCAGCTAAGGCTAAGAATTATTTTTTATTATACTTTGTTATTTATGCTATTAAGGTTAACCCCACTTTGGTCACACCCCCACCCACACCTCCAGGAAGTCCCCATACTGTTGTTCATGTCCATGGGTCATGCAAATACATTCTTTGGCTAATCCCTTCACCTTCTTTCAACCAGTCTCCCCTGCCCACCTCCCCTCTAACAGCTGTCAATCTGTTCCATGCATCTATGCCTCTGTTTCTACTTTGTTCATCAGTTCATTTTGTTCATTATATTCCATATATAAGTGAGATCATATGGTGTTTGTCTTTCACTAACTGGCTTATTTCACATAGCGTTATATTTTCCAGGTCCATCCAAGATTGGGAACGTCTTAGTGTGAAGCCATTTGGGGGGAAATCATTGGCATCTCTCTTATAAATTCTCTCCACTCCAAAGTCCCATTCTCATCTATAGAAGACCAAGAAATGGAGACAGCTTGGTCCAGAGCCATTCTAGGATTCTCATTTCAATTATCTGTTGCTGTGTATAACAGATCAGCCTAGAACCAAGTGACTCAGAAAAACCATTTTGTTCACAATTCTGTGTGGGCCAGGAATTTGGACAGAGCACATCAAGACTGGATCTTCTCTGCTCCATGAAGTCTAAAGTCTCACAGCTTGAATCTCTGGAACTTTGATAGCTTTTCTGGGGTCCTATGTTTACAGCCTTGGCTCCTTCCATCAGTTTGGTTCCTCAGTTTCCCTTCACGTGGTCTCTCCATCTAGCCAGCTTGGGCTCCCACACAATAGAGGTCTTAGAGAGTCTTCTTTCTTACATGGTGATTGACTTCCCCCAGAGAGAACATGGAGCTGTCAAATCTCTTAAAGGCTAGGTTTGGAACTGGCATAGCATCACTTTGGCCACATTCTATTTGTAAAAACAAGTCACAAGGCCAGCCTGGATTCATTGGGGCATGACCTCTAGAGGGTGGAGTGGCATTTGCATACAGACTTAGAAGAAATTGATGGTCACTATTCCATTTACTATTCCTGTTCCTTCATGGCTTATTAATCCTAAAGTGTAGCAGCTAAAAGTATCCATTTAATTTTTCTCATAATTTTGTGGGTTGGGAATTTGAGAGGAGGTCCATTGAGTTCTTCATTGAGGGGTTTTCTCACAAGATTGCAGTCAGATGTGAACTGAGACTGCAATCATTTGAGAGTTTGCCTGTGCTGGACATCCAACATGGGTCTTTTTCTTGGCTGGCAGTCAACACTGGCTCTTTTCCAGGAGCTCTTGTCCATGCTCTAGTGCTGTCAGTTGGGGAGCCGAGATGTAAACTGTCCAGCACCATGGTCTCAGGGTATGCACACTGCACGCCTGGTGCCTGGCTTTCCCCAAACAAATATCCCAAGAGGGCCAGGTGGAAGCTACCTGGCCTTCTCAAAACTAGCTTAAAACTCATGGAGCATTGCTTCCACTATAGTGTATAACAGTTACAAGCCCACCCAGAGACAAGGGGAGAGGTTATAGTGGCCACCTCTCAGTGGCCATGTTTTAAAACTGCCACAGTCACTATCTTTGGAGATTATCTTACCCATTGTTTATCTCACAGAAACTCACCAGCTCACCTGAGGGTCCAGTGGAAAGCAATCTTAAATTGTGATATAGATCAACACTGTAGGGTTTGAATCAGAAATGAATCCTTGCAGAGCCCTCTAGTATTTGGATCTCAAAGTTCACATTGCTGAGATGTGAGCTTAAAATTAAAGTGACTTCCAATGTCCAGATCTTAGTCCAGTAGGCCTTTCTTGAGCTCAGGTACCCTGCTTGGAAGTGCAGTTTATGCCAGGCTGCTTCCTTTTGGACCAGCTTTCTGCTGTGGTTCCACCCCTCCCCCTGCAAATGAAAAACACATTTGGTTGAGTGAGAAACAGTCTTGTCACTAAAACATCTAATTTGGTCTTGCCTGATGACAATAGCTCTATACTCAGCTAGTTCAAACCTGCTGGGGAAAAAGCCCAAATTGTATCTGTCCGCTGTGCCCCCACTCACCCCAACAGGAGCCTCCAGGGCAGACATTGATACCCCAGAAACACTGCTCTGAGCTGGGAGAGGATGAGCAAACATGGGATCTAGACTCTGGTATCTGGAGGCATTTTGGGTACTGGTATGAAATAGACACAGAGCTAAGAGGATGAGACTCTTGGGATCTTTACCACTTTCATACCAAAGACTCAAGCCTCTGCCCCTTACTCCAGAAAAATAACCCTGGCTCTCTTAGAGATGTGGCCATGTGGCATTTTATTATATAATATTGATTTAATTCCAGGACTAGGTTACTCATCTGCACAGAAGTTGTGCCCCAAGTTTTATCAGGTGTTTGGAGTTCTCTCCCATAGCAGGGGTAGAGACAACATGGATGGGACTATTTTACTATAGTGACAAGGCAGAGGAAAGTGGAGTGATCAAGTAGTGCAAAATGCTATACTGAAGAGTGGAGGCCCTTTCACCCTAGTGGGACAGGGCAGAAGGATCTAGGTGGGGAAAAGGAAGTGCTACAGAGTAAGCCAAGACTTTATTGATGCCTCAAGAGTGAGTCCATTTGGCCCTGGCTTGTGTGACTCAGTGGCTTGAGCACTGGCCAGTGAACCAAAAAGCCATCTTTAAATCAAGAAGAGGGCTCTTATGAAGAATCCAACCATGGTGGCACCCTGACCTCAGAATTTCAGTTTCCAGAACTGTGAGAAATAAATGTTTGGCACTGGCTGGTATGGCTCAGTGGATTGAGTGCCAGCCTGCAAACCAAAGGGTCACCAGTTGGATTCCCATCAGGGCACATGCCTGGGTTCTGGGCCAGGTCCCCAGTAGGGGGTGCTCAAGAGGCAACCACACATTGCTGTTTCTCTCCCTCTCTTTCTCCCTCCCTTCCCTTCTGTCTAGAAATAAATCAGATTTTTTTTAAAGAGTGAGTTCAGGCTTGCCTGGTATAGCTCAGTGAATTGAGTGTGGGCTGCGAACCAAAGGGTCACCAGTTGGATTCCCAATCAGGGCATATGCCTGGGTTGCAGGCCAGGTCCCCAGTGGAGGCCACATGAGAGGCAACCACACACTGATATTTCTCTCCCTCTCTTTGTCCCTCCCTTCCCCTCTCTCTAAAAACAAATTTCTCTCTTCCTTCCCCTCTCTCTAAAAATAAAAGAGTGAGTCCATTTGGTGGTGGGGAAAAGACCATTCTCTTTTGGTTTACAGGCCCATGCTCAATCCACTGAGCTACACCAGCCAGGGCAAAAGACCATTCTCTTAATGCCCTCATACAGATGTCAAACCTTCCAGCTGACCATCCCAAATTACGGAGTAGCTTGGGGGCTCAAGACTGGAGCATGCCTTTTTCTGAGGTAGTGGCAACATTCTTTTTATACAATATTAAACATCTCACAGGGCTTTGAAGAGGGGAAAGCCCCTTTTCCGTTCAGCAGACAATGCTGGTGGCCTCCTTTGCAGGGTGTTCATTTACATGAGATTGCTTGACCTGGCACTTTAATATTCATAATCTTTGGTCTGTGCCATGAATGCCCTTATGACACCATTGATTTGTCCCCATATGGACACACATCACTATATTTTTCTTGCATGAAGTGTTTATTTTCTTTGTCTTCTGGTTATTTCTTTTGCAGGTAGCAAAGTGATCTATACTTGACTTGTTCTTCATGTTCATAGACAGACAGAGTCCACTAATACTCCCAAGTATATTTCTCTTCAACTCACCTCAATCATATTAACTAACCTAGCTTTAGTCATATGTCAACTATTAGTTTCCTTCAAATAACAGGAAGATACCTGGCTTCCGGCAGGAAGTTACACTTGTTGGAGGTGCCATTAGTGATATTGCTTGGAGTGGGGGGTAGTTCTGATCTGTGCAGAGAACTTTCTTGGAAAATTTAATGTGGCAGGAAAGCTGAGACAGGATGGGCATAAGTATGATGCTTAAGATCTCCCAAGACAAAGACTGACTTTTTCCCAAAAGAAGTTCTTGTTGCTTATTGGGGGAAAGGGAAAAAGAAAATGTTATGTGTATACGAGAAAGGAGAGAGGGAGGGAGGGAGGGAGGGGAGAGAGAGGAGGAGCACGTGCACTTGTGCAAGAGAGATAGAGAGAGAAAGTTTTAGAAGGTGCTGAGTTAGGGAGTTCAAAAAGATCTAAGAGCTTAGGATTGGCAGATAGGTCCAGTGAAAATGTGCTTCCCATCTCCCTTTAAGAGGTCAATTGGAATGTTGAGAAACCATGTGACTTAACAGAAGAGCATTGTCTAAAAAGAGACCCACCTGATTTCTATCTTGACTCTCTTAATTTTTTATCTGGGCTCCACCACTTACCAGCAAGTTGATTAACTTCTTGGAACCTCAATTTCCTTGTTGATAAAATGGAAATAACAAAGCCTCAACATCTCCTTGGCCTGTAGTGAGGATGAAATAAGGTAATGATGTAAAGTATTTAGTATTCTGGTTGGCACAGAGTAGGCACGGTAACTATTATTGGGTGTAAAGTGTCTAAGGACTGTATCTTCTGCCCCTCTACCTTTTCTCTAAAACCACGCAACTCTCCATTACCTTTGAATTCCAGTCATTTGAAGAGAAATTCCTTTTTTCCTCTGGAGTACTGATTAATTAATGGTCTAATGTTGGGTTGGATAATCACATTGTGTCATCAACCTCCTGATTATTAGATATTATTTACAAGAAAAACAGGCCTGGAGTTCCTCCCAGACCTAGGACGGAGGCTGCAAATTTCATTTAGAGGGTTGCCAACCTTTAGACCCAGGCTGGCTGCAAGGGGCAATCCACTCTCCTGGTCTTGAAAGCCACAGCAGGCTCTTGTAATTGGGTTACCGCCTGGGATTCAGTAGGACTAATCTATCTATATAATTTCTTCTTGTTGTTTAATGCCATTAACGAAACTGAATTAAGGAGCGGCTGGGGTTGGGTGGGACGAAGGGAAACCGATTTTCTGCACGGGAGTGGATGCCGCCTCTCCCCTGCCAGTCTGGAGCCTATGGCCTCATTATGGATGACGCTGAGTCTGACCAGCGGCCATCCCAGCCCCTCATCATAGCTTCAGGTTTCCGGGTATAGGTGCGCCCTGAAAAGGCCACCGGTAAAAGGGTTTCCCAGGACGCCTCAGGTCTAACCTCTCCTTCCTTCTCGTTGTTTGGCTCTTTCTCCATCTCAGTCCACCCCCTCTTGTACAATTTCTAAGCGCTTTTCCTTCTAGTTGAAATATTCCGGGACCTTAAATGTTTTATGACTAGCGTGTCCCAGGCGATATGTACTTATTTCAGCACTCGCCCCAGTCCCACTTCACTCCGTTTGCCTGGGGTTGGCCATTCTGGGGGTGGGCAGTTTACTCGCAGTTTGCCAACCAGAGCGTCCAACAGTAGGAGGAGGGGCTGCTTGTGGGGGCGGGGGTGGGAGGTGGCAGCCGCTGCTGTCAGTTTCTCTGGGTGCCCTAGTGACACGAGATCCCGACTATCTCAACTTGGGCAGCTGGCTGTTGGAGGAGAGAAGTCGCTGACTCCCAGAGTGAGATTCCACCGCTCGCTGCAGGCTGTAGCCAACAGAGGAGTTCCCAAAGTGTAGGTGGCGACCAGCAGGAACCCGGACAGCGAGGCGGGGACCGCAGGCGCTGGGAGCAGAGGGGTAACCGGGGCAAGGGGAGTGTGTGGTGGCCGCCAGGCTCGGATCTCGGCCGTCGACAGTGCGAGTGCGCTCCGGCAGCGCCCGTGGGCCCTGCGTGCCCCAGAGGGGCTGGGGAACGTCCGGCCGACGCACTCGCCTGCTCTCAGTTGAGCTCGCTGGGTTTTTGACAACCCGCGGCTGACGTCCGCGCGCCCCTGCTGAGCACTCCCTTTACTACAGCCGGCCCGGGGCTGTGTGGCGCCCCGCCCTCGTCGGCCCCCGCTCCCCACGTGCCCACACCTTGCCGTGGATTTAGAAGGCGTCGCGGTGTAGAGTCACGGCTCTGGGACCCGAGAGTTGTTTGGAAGGAGAGCGCGAGCAAGGGAACGGGCCAGCTCTGAGGGGGTGTTGTGTAGTGAGGGAGAGAGCAGGTAACGGCCAGCAGTCCCTGGTCCTCTGCAGCAAGCAACTCGGGCCCCCCTTTTAGCAAAATAATATGAACCTGTGAATTGATTGAACAGAAGGAAGGTGCGACCCTCCCCTCTAGATTCTCCGCGGGCAAGGAGGTGCGCGGTTATGCGGTGTAACAGGCTCACACGTTGCTATCACATGTTCAAACATTTCCTTTTCGGAGAGGCTCGTTATTTTTAAATGAATATTTTCGTCTTTGTTTTGATTTTTAAAAAACTGTCCTTGGGATTTTATTTTGATTGAGTTGGAGGCCCGCTGAGGCTTGAGAAAGGGGGGAAAGCAGTCCACTGGCGCGCGGGGCAGCCCACCCAGGCAACTCCCTGAGCGGCCCGCGCGGCCCGGGCGGCGCCAGCAGAACAGAGGAGTGCCGGCTGCCCCTCTTGGCGGCCCCCTGGTTGGGAGTGCGGCTCTGCGCGAGCAAGCGGGTGAGCAGTTTGGAGAGACGCGCGAGAGACGCGGAGAGAGCGGCGCTTTGTCTCTCCACTTCTTAAGCCAGGCGAGCAGCTCCTCCCGTGGCCGGCCGCTGGGGCTTGCGGTGGCAGCGGCAGCGGCTCCTCCTTCACCTCTCTCCTTTCTTCCCCACTCTCTAACAGGCAGCAGCAGCGGCGGTGGCAACGGTGGGGGGGAAAGCGGATCCCGCCCCAAGCCACACCGAGGGGAGCTCGCGGTCGAGACTTGCCGCCCTAAGCACTCTCCCAAGTCCGGCCCGCTCGGCGAGGACTTCCGTCTCCTGGGCGAAATTTGTCAAGCAAGCTGGGATCTATGAGTGGAAAGGTGACCAAGCCCAAAGAGGAGAAAGATGCTTCTAAGGGTAAGCCTGCCCACCGAGTAAGCCTGCTTCCCTTCCCTTGGTTTTCCTCGCCCCCCTCGCGTGCGCTCCGCCCTTCCACGGCTCCCGGCCTCCCTCCCGGAGCGTAAGCTGCCATGACCTCTGCGACCCCGGGCGAGAAAGGGGGGATCAGGGGCGCTATGAGGGGGTCTGTGTTTGCACCACTTTCCTTCTTTCTTCGTGGAATTGTCGCCCCGTGAATGCCTACAGCCTCTTCCACTCCTCCTTTGGACACACGGAGGCGGCGCTGCGGGCAGCTGAAGCTGCTGCAGCCCGGAGCGCCGGGTACAGGGCTGCCTGCTACCCGTCGGCAGACGGTCTGTGCGAGTGCGTGTGTGAGAGTGCAGGAGTGTGCATTTGTGTGCTGCGCGGGTGCAACATGGTGACATACTCAGGAATCTGCCCCACTGTAGGAACCCAAGCTCGGATCCACCTACAACCCCCTCTCCCCGCCCCCCAAGCAAACAAAGAGCCTGGCCAAGACGCAAAACCCCTCCCCCCACGCTTCTTTCCCCCACACACCCCCTACTCCCTAACTCTGTAGCCCCTCCCCAGAAGACAGGAGCTTGAAACCTTCCACATGCCATTAGCGAAAGTGAGCATTCCCTATGCCCCGGCGCCGCCCGCGCTGCGCCTCAGCAGCGCAGCCTCCGCCAAGCCCCGGGAGAACAAAGGCTGTTGTCCCCTTGTCACTAGTGCCCAGCGGGAGCGGGCCTCCGAGGAAAGGAGAATCCCCTCCCTTCGCCCTCTGGGGTTCAGCCACCTGGCCCGGGGTGCCCGGCCGCTTGTTCCCCGGAGTATGCGTTTCGGCCTGGGGCCTCCCGACGGAGGGCTGGGGAGGTGCAGTGGAGCAGGGCTCAGGCTAGGGAAAACTCAGGAGAAGGAAGGGCCGTCCCCTAGCCCCTGCCGGCCCGTCCTAGCTGTTGCCTTGCTAAACCCAGTTTAGCTCTGGCAGTAAACTGGAGACAGCATCCTTGAAAATCCGGGTACAGACGGAGGCACAGAGAGGGGGTGTGGTAGAGCAGTGGGGGGAAAGGCAGATGCCTTGGGTGCAAGTGTCCAGAATGGCCACAAAGCAAACACTGGGATGGACTGGATCTGCCGTAACTGCAGCGACCCACGCCGAGTCCACGCTACAAAAGTGGAACTGCAGAGGGAGGGGGGAGTGCGCAGCTTTCGTTCATTGGGCCCGATTCCTCTCAGCCCTGGCCCCCCTTCCCTCCCACTCCTTTCCCTGTTCCCTTTTCTCTTCTCCTCCTTCTCGCCTCTCCCCATGTTTCAGAGCTTTCTTTCCCCGGGAGATTCTAGGGCAGCGCCAGACCTCCCCCGCGGAAAGTTGTCAAAGTATTCAGCTCAGGGCCTCCATCCTTGTTTCTAAATGGAACCGGTTCTCTTCCAACTAGGCAAAGCGTTGACGAAAGGCTCGGGAAGTTTATGGAGAGTTTAGATCTGTGGTCCTAAGGATCAGTGTTGCTACCAGTCTGGCTCAAGGCTAGAGTTTGACACCTCGGACCTCTCAAACTCGCTGGCTATTTGATTCTCACAGGTTAACTGAAACTGTCACTTGGAAAGTAGAACTTCTACACATTTCCAGAGCTTTCCTAATTGTAATACATCTTAATGCGTTCATATAATAAGAGAGCACAACTTCAGGGTCTTCAAAATGTTTTTTTTCCCCCCACCGAGGGCCAGGATAGATAAATGCAATTGAAGATTGTACCACCAAATTGATCCAGGCAAGTTATTCCCCTTCTGAATCTGGTTGTATTTCAAGTTTGTTTCTGGAACTTTGGTTCCTGAATTCTGATTTCCATCAGGTGGTTACCTAAACTTTATTGCAGGCTACCTTTCAGAGAACTCTAAAATCAAATTCATTCATAGAAAGTGAATTACTGTTTTAGGAATATGATTTGCAATTGTCCAGAACTGATTAAGTCTGGAAGCATTACAGCAAGTTTCTGTAGCTTAATAATGAAAAATTTTCTAGTCATATGTCATAATATTTTCTTATGTTGACTCACCACATCTGAAACTGAATACCTCTCTGTAGAAATTCTGTAATTAGCATTTGGAATTATGGTTGTAATTAGAATAAATTAAAGTAATTTTATAAGATAACTTTTAAGAAGGAATTGACTTTCCTGAGGAGATAGGAATCTTATGTCTGCTAAGAGCGGGAGTCTCACCTCTGCTTTTCTGTTGGTTGTTGAATGTAGACCATTTTCAAAATAGTGAATGCCTGACAGTCGTATTTTCCCTTTCAAGGATGTTAAAATATGCTGCCACTAAATGTTAAACACTACTTTTTATGCTAGAGATGGTAGATACCAGGTTTATTGATATTTTTAATCAGTACAGTATGTTGACCATATTTATAAAGAGGTTTGGTTATTTACAAATATCCTATATATAGGTCATCAAAATTTTTTTAAGCTGGGGGACTCATTAGCACACTCTGCGCAACATAGCAAGATACAGGATTGAACATTTAATAGTTAATTTGAATATCCACATGTTTGATTTTCAACAATGGTGCCACAGATGATTGAATCAATTCAAATAACTTTGTAATGGTTTGAATGAATTTCACAATATGTTTTCAAGAGTGTACTGCTCGTTTAAATTCAGCCTTCCATCCCATCATTTGGGGTTTATGCCAACAGCCTATCATAACTACATATGTGATTATCACAGAGTACAGTGTTTCTAGAGTTTTTAAAACACAGGTAGTAGGTAATCAGTAAATTATTTTGTGCTGCTTAGTGAAATATGGCGTTTAGGGCATAGAAATTGCCGATTGTCTCTTTAAATGATGTTTTCTTCAACTCCTGGAGGTTAAGGCCAGTGATGGACAGTGATCTTCTGGATAACCTTTTCAATTATGTAGCCAGCCACGACGGACTCTGTCTTCTGTGGCAGAGGGGAGGGCATCTTGATTTTCTTTGAAACTGTTATTATGGCCCATTGCACAGCAAATCATCTTTTGTGTATTTACTTAGGCTTTGCATAAACTTTGAAACTGGCAGATGTATATATAGTTTGGGGCACTCAGGTCCTATTTCCATTTCAGTGAAAAACAAAGCATAACATTTGTTTGTTCAAGCAGATACTCACTTAGCTGTGACTCACTATTCTCTACCTTGTCACATAAGATTCTTTCAGCAGTTCTATGTTGGAAAAGCATTCAGTTAAGGCTGTGTCTGGTTTACTGCAACTGTTTTTCTGTGGCATTTGGAAAATGTGTAGCCTGATACAGATAAAACCAGATCATTTCTGGATTGAGTAAAATTGCTGGACAATTCTCAATTTCAAAACTATCATTTGGTTTGTATGTAGCTACCTGTTTAGAGTTGGGTGTGTTTTTCCGATCACCTTTTCCCTTATACTTAGCCAGAAAGCTATCACACCTAGCAAATTTCAAAGCCACAGTGGGACTGCTGGAACCAGCAACATGCTGGGTTTATGCTTGCTGGCTGCTGGGCAGTGCAGGACAATTCCAGGCATAATCCAAGAAACCAAGCACTTCCACAGCTGTTGCCACACACATTTATGGGCATGGCTCATTTTCTGCTCACTTCCTGGCCTTTTCTAATGGCCTCTTTAATCATACCTAAGAAGGACAGGGCATTGTGGTCATGCAGCCAGCATGTCACTTCTTGAACATTGAATGCCATTCCTAAAGATCATGTTGGCCTTGGTGGGTTACTGTAATAGCATCCAGCAAGTGTCACTCTCAGGCTTGGGCCAGGTGAATCAGGTGTTTAGAGGTATTTTAACCACAAGAAATCATGACGTTGGTGACCGCTTATTAAAAACTAGCAATCATAATCTACCTATTACTCATGCAGGCACTTGTTCTTTCAGCTCGTGAATAAATCATCATGGACTAGTGTTTTTATGCAATATTGTAAGCCCCATATTTTCTTCTGGGCTGAAGATGGTGATTGCAGCCTTGGTGAGGGGGTGTGGCCAGGGAGATCTCTAATTGGAAATGTTAGTGTGTTCTTGGGGATCAGTACACAAGATAAGTGCACAGTGCCCCCAAATCCTCTTTATTATTATTTCTAGCAGTGTGTAGTAGCTTCTTCATTGGCAGAGGCTGAAGCTCAAAGGGAGAGCAAGTTGGGACATGGGTCAGGGGTATTGTATCCTCTCCATTGCTTAGGACTGCTTCCTCTAAGTCTCTTTTGAATGCAGTTCATATTATTAAAAGGGGTTAGGATGTATCCTTGAGCTGGAGATAAAGGTGAGGTTGGGGTGGGAATGAATGTTGCCTTGGGGCCTGGGTGAGAAGCAGAAAGTGAGCTGTGGGATGAAGGAAGGAAGGGGTTGGGGTTTATGCCTAGAGCAGGGAAATGTCAGATGGCTTTGAGAACAGGATCAGAACTGCGGAAAGAATTGGAATCAGGGTTTGGGTGGTAAGCTGGAGGGCTGATTTGTGAGGCAGTGAGTAGGGAGATGAAACTGTTAACATTCCAGGTCTCTTTGCAGCTGTGCTGTTTTATGTTCAAATCAACTCCTCATTCTGGGAATTACAATCAACAGAACAACCAGAATGTGTTGCAGCTCTTCAAATACATCCAATAAAAAAGGATTTCTAGTGCCTGCTTCATTATGGCTTATATTTTTAGAGTTGAGAAATTTGAAAGAAATAGCAAATAATTGCTGAGATTAAATAATTCAAGGAGAAAAAATACATGAATTAAAGTACAGTGAGTGGATGGGATCCTACATGACTATTATCTTGTAAAGTTTAACATGATCTTATGTGAAGATTGGGCACATAATATGGTTTTAGCAATTAGTAGGGAAGACAACGGTCCACACAAAACATTGTCTGCCTTCACTGTTACAGTTCTCTATCCAGAAAACATGTCAACACTGGGATTTCTCAGCATAGGCTGAGGACTGGATTTCAGGCTCATTGTCCTGGGTGATGTGGTTCCTTTTAGTCAGTCCTTACTAACTCAAAATTTACCTTACCTACTTGTTATATATCGATTCTACAAACTCAGTTGATTCAGATATCTGACATTTTTGAATGTTGCATTTTACCACTTTTATGTATGCTGTATCTTGAAGAAATCTTTCTCAGGGGTATGGATTTCTAGGTAAATGCACTAATTTCCCCAAGAAAGTGAAATAGTATACAGTTAGTAATCATTATGACCACCATTCCAGTTGGCTGGTCTAATTTCTCCTTGAAATGGATGGCCATTTATTTTTCTCTAAAGAGGTGTTTTCCAGGGCATTAACCCTGAAAATGTGAGCTTTGTGATAGGAAAGAGAGAAGTTCTTGATTCTTGGGGCACAATGGGAATGTGAAAGGCTGTTTGATTAAGGACCTGGGTTTGTGAGAAACAAAGCCTTGATTACAATTACTGTGTGTGGAAATTACTATAGAGCAGTCCCCATACTGTGCTCTTGCCTCTGCTCTTTGAAATGACTGTTAGCATTGATTTTCAAATTGAAATGGTATTAGTATCATTGGCTGATGACCTTCCCCACAGGCAAGGGGAGAGGGCACTAGGTGTCTGTCCTTGCTGATTCTTTTTAACTTGGGCTTAACTGCTGGTGTAAGGTTTGGGTTGACATTCTAGGGGGTGCTGTGGGGCTGGGCTGAGCTGGGTTGCTTGCTTGTCCTGCCTACTGTCAGCTTTCGGTAGAGACCTCAGCTTTGGTTTGGACAGTTACTATCTGACCCAAAGGAGTTCTCAGGTGTACAAGTCTGTCCTACTCTTTGAATCCTGTCTGTAGTAGGGTCTGGGAAGAAGGGAAAAAAATATTTGGGTGAAAGGCAGGCCTGGTCAGAGGCCAAATTAGCAAGAAGTCAATTAAAAAGTAGTATAACTAATTTCCTTTTTTGGAACTGCAGATTATACATAGTAACAGGCCCAAATCTAAAGCATGCATCTCAATTTTGACAAATGTTTACACCCATGTAATCAGCAACAAAATCCAGATACAAAATATCACCCCGGGGAGTTCTCTAATGTCCCTTTCATGTCATTCCCCTTTCAAAGGCAACTACCATTTGATTTCTGCCATATATTAGCTTTGCCTGTTCTTGAATTTAATGTAAATGGAAGCATGCAATATGCATTCTTTGTTTTTGAAACCTAGCTGTCTCTCTATTCAGCATACTGTCTTGTCCTCTAGTTTCTTGGAAGACCTCCTTCTGGCCCACATTAGGAATATTTGTTGAATGATCTAGTCAGGAGAAAATTCTGTGAAGCAAGGATATGTTTTATTCATTTATAATAGTAATAATGATGATTATGGTTATTATAGTTATCATTATAGTCACTTTTGAATTTTTGAGCACTTACTATTCACTAGGCACACATTATCTTTACATGTATCTTGTCTAATCCTCATGATAGGCAAATGAAGTAGTGATTAGTACCTAGGGACTTTACTGATGAGAAAATGGAAGCTTAGAGAGATTATGTAGTTTGTATGAGGTCACACAGCTGGTGGATTGCAAATTACCAGTACAGTGCTTGGTATTGCAGAATCACTAAATAATTGTGTGATACACGTACCGTACACAAGTCAAAACTCACTTGGTCCTATGCTATGTTCATTTCCACTTTCTCATCTTATCAGAAAGCTGTGTGACGGAGAAAGTCTCAGTCAGTGACTCACTGTGGCTTAATCTGAACATGCCTGGGGATACTTACATTTTAACTAATGATTGCCAGGGGCAGAGCTTTAACCCCAAAGAATTAATATCTGTGGTTGACTTTCTGACACACAGATAGTTTGGGGAATGAATTTTGGTTATGATCCTAAAAATAATAGTTTTTCTGAACACTGACTGTATGCTAGGTATTTCACATGAAATATCTCATGAAATCTTCATAACAATCTCTGGAGGACAGCTATGCATACTATTATTATTCTCACTTGACACATGCAAAAACTGAATCTTAGAGATTGAGGCCAGCCAGAGGTCAATTGCCTAGCAAAATTAGAGTGACAGTTTGAGCCAGGTTTCACTGACTGCAAATCCATTTCTTAACCACTTTGTTATATTGCCTCCCAAGGCAACGTAACTGGTTCTTCTCTAATGTAGTTTTGCACAAAGACAAAATTACTTCTGGTTTGTCAATGGTGACACAACTGGGAACCACGTACCCTTACATGCACAAGTGTTCCAGGGCTGTCATCTTGGTGCAGCTGAACAGATTTCTCAGCATTTCTTGGGTGGGTTTTGCATACCAGGCACTGTGCTGGGCCTGGGCATTCATGCAGAGATGAAACAAACCCAGTTCTGCTTTAGGGGTGTCCTTTCCTTCCTCTTTGGCCTTGGACATTGACTTTCTGCTTTCTGATGTTCATTGCCCCTCATTTGGCCATCACTGTGACTTTTAAGATTTAAGCATCTGTCAGTTTGAAAATAATAGTTTTTTTTTCCAGAACTATGTCTGGAAGCTTGTTTCACCTGTTCTCAAGACTGAATTCGCTGCTGGGTAGAAGTTCCGATTGTTTATTTTTTCCCATTACACGACATATGTTTTGAGTCTGTCTCTCATCAGAATTATGTTTCATTTTTCCTCCCCGTCTTTCTCAATCCCACCTGTTTCTTCCTCCTTCCGTCCCTCTCTGCCTCTTTCTCTCCTTTTATTTTCCTGTTCTTGTCAACAGATGTCAGTGGTTTTCTTTAACCAAGTGTGGTTCCTTAAGGTATGCAGGGATCATTGGAAGGTTCTCAGTTTCTGGATTTTTTTCCCTTGATAGCAGTACTGACTTCAGCAAAAGAAACTACCCCTCTTCCACAGAAGAATCCTTTCACCACTTATTATATAACTCATTTTAAATGGGGAAAAAAGTGTGAGCTTTATATTTTACACTATTTATGCTGCCTTCAGTTAGATAATATTTCCCAAAATATATCTTGTTAACAGAGACACACACTTTGAACAAGCATATTAATTATAATATCAAAGTTAGGAATTATGTAGTTTCTCTGAGCTGCAGAACCTATGTTTAACAGCCGTAATTAACAGTGGCGTGTCTCTTGTATGGTGATAGCTAAGTGTAACAACGAATGTAAAACCCAGCTCTCAAATGATGTAGGTAGCATTTCTACTCTTCTTAAACTGTGGGCTAGTGAACAGATTGAGTTCTTACATATTTATCTTGCTGTTAAAAGTAGAAGTAAACAACCTAAAGAAGTCAGGCTGAGTTCAGTTCTTGAATATGTCTGTAGATACTTTCATAATCTTCTTTCAACCATGACTTTGAAAGTATTGTGAATTTACCTGCTTGTTTTCCTTTGATTTTCTATATGTATGTTTGCCTCTCCTCTTGGGGGGTTTACTGAACATGAAGACTTCCAAGAGCTGTTGGATTTGCGAGTGCTTTTCAGAGCTCTGGGAACAATGTGAGCCAATCTCCTGGAAGCAGGGCCAGGTGCTTCTCACTGCTCTTATTTCAGGGAGCATTTCCAGACCAGCTGGAAACTGGATAGCAGCGCTGACCAGTCGGTCAGGTTAACCAGTGTCTCTCAGTCACTGTGGGTCTGGCAGGCAGGTTTATTACAAACCTCAGTGTGTTCATTAGCCTCGTGATGTGGCCACTGCCTAAAAAAGAAACACGGAAAAGTTGTGTCACCAAAGGTGAAACTTGATAAAGAGCCCCTGAGCACTGGGCATGACAAAGCTCCCTTATAGGCTGTGGCCACTTGCCCAGGATGCCCACAGCCCAACCTGCTTGAATTGGGACGCTGCAAAGTGAGCCGCAGCCAGAGCCGGTGATGCTGTCCGCTGCAGGCGAGGAAAGGGTCAGTCATCAGGTCTTGATGGTGGCCCTAAGATGGTGGCAGCTGCAGGAAGCACCCCTGCCCCCACCCGGCCATCCTCTCCTTACTCTGCATACACTTGACCCACCCTCCCAACGCCTGAAAGGCAGACAAGGAAGGCAGCTTCCAATCAAAGCCTAGCAGTCAGGGCTTGGCCAACACAAGAACTGTGGTTCTTCAGTCTTCTGGTCAATGCTAATTGGGTGTTAGCAGTTCAAAAACAGGATACATCTTGAGCAGAATGGTCAGGGCTGTTTTGAATTCATTTGTTTGATTTTACATTGCTTATGTTTCACTGTATTGATTTTTTTTCAGGGTACAAAATAATGCATCTTTACTGGGGACAATTGGGAAAATCCTAAAGGCATAGAGAAGGAAGTATCACCCAAGAGTTTCATTCCCAGGTTACCTTTTTAAGATTTTCCTGTCTTTTTTCCTTGAATTTTAGGATACACTCATATACAAGGATAGTTTTCTTCAAGTGTATATGTGAGATCATACAGTATATACTATATAACCTTCTGTATTCTCTTAACAACATGTTAGAATGTTTTTCTATATGATTAAATCCGTACCATCATTTATAGTGTGTGCACTAGGGGTGGACTTGAGGTTTGAGGGTGACAAAGGAGAGCTGGTGATTTCATGCCTGTGAGTGTGAAAGGTTTTTTTTGTATGGCCACAAGAGCCTTTTCACTGAGTTCCACAAACATCAGTTATATCTTACAAATGTATGTATACAGATATATGCACATATAAAGATAGATATATGCATGCATTATTCTGTAAATAGAAAAATAAATGCATGTTGTATATATACATACACACACACAAATATGCTTAGAATTAATTCTGAAGGACTCAAACCAAAAGGAATCTCTGGGTGGTTGGCTATAGAAGATGTACGGTTTTTATTTGTATCATCTCTTTTCTCTACAGTTGAGATAGATAATGATATTAATGATATAATAAGTAAACTCCAAACCATACCAGAAGCCTTCAGAATGACACCAAGATTCCATCTGGATTTAATATTGCTAATTTAATTTGGAGTATAGTTCCTACTTTACAGTGGGCCACCTTCAAGTAAAGGTGGCTACATGGTTCAAAGCATGGATTTTAGAGACAGGTTTGTATCTAATTTCCTCCACTATTTGCTATGTGATTTTGGGCAAATAATCTTTCTAAGCCTCTTCACGATGGAGATACTTACATTTATCTCCTAGGCTTATTTTAAAGATGGAATGAGATAATGCTTGGAAAACAGAATTTGGTCAATGGTGATATTGATCATATTACTAAAATTGTAGTGATTTTTATATTAATTATTCAAATTATAAGGTTCTTTTTAGAAGGCTTTTTGGCCATAGAAACAAATATACAGATTCATACATCTTGTGACAGCCATGCACCAATGTAGTACATTTTTGTTATACTAACTCATGCATTAATTCATCGATTAATTATTCAATAAGTACTTATGAGCCAGGTACTGTACCAGACACTGAGGATACAGTAGCGTGCAGAACAAGCAATCATTCCTGCCTTCATTGAGCTGATATTTTACAAGTTTACTTAGAGGAACCAGACTTTCAGGACATAGAGCGCCGTGTTCCATCTTGGTCGTATGTCAAGTGCTGTGTGCCCTGGTACCTGTCATGGCCATGTGTGCCCTGCTCAGGTCTTGTCATCAAGGAGGTATCCCAGACATGGGGTATTGTTTATCCTTGGCCTAGGGACTGCTAGAGCTGAGGTTCTTAAACCTACTTGGGCATCAGCATCACCTCCTAGCACATACATCCCCAACTTGTATCCCTGGCTGGTGTAGCTCAGTGGATTGAGTGCTGGCCTTGAAATCAAAGGGTTGCTGATTCGATCCCCAGTCAGGGCACGTGCCTGGGTTTCAGGCCAGGCCCCCAATACAGGGCATGGGAAAGGCAAGTACACATTGATGTATCTCTCCCTCTCTTTCTCTTTCCCTTTCCCTCTCTCTAAAAATAAATGAACAAAATCCTTAAAAAATAAGTTGATGATATAGATCTCAGTGTGAGGCTTATGGACCCATTTTTAAATAAATCTTCCTAAGTGATTTCTAATGCTCAGCCACTTTAGGAACTTATTGTTCCTGAGTGATGTTTCTCAAGTTTGCCTAAAGTTGAGTATCCTCTGTATGGTTTGTTAAAAAGAAAAAAAAATGTTACCCCTCCTCACCCTGGCCTGCTGGATCAGGAATTTAGGGAGTTTGCAAATCTGAATTGTAAACAAGTATCTGAGTGATTCTTATCTTCAGGCAATTTGGCAAAATATTGTCCTGGAGACATCAGAGTACCCCTAGAAATAATGTGTAAGTGCATATTTTTGTGGTTAATGGTGTCTGTAGCTTTCAGAAGATTCTCAGATTGTTCAGTATCTCCAAAGATGTAAAGTGAGGTAGAGCCCTGAGGCTTGTGCCCAGCATTGTTGTCAATGAACTGAATGCTGTGGGTCCTGAGTTTTGCGGTAGGTTGAAGTAAATAACCTCCAGTGCTCATAGCTTGTTCATCTTCCACATACAAATACTCTGTTCAGAAGCCTCCTTCCTCCTTTTCTCCTCTTTTATCTCTTATTGCCAATCCTTCCTTCATTCTTCCTCTTGCTGAATTCTCTTTTAGAAAATGGAGAAGGGAACTTCAAAGCCTGGGCCTTTCCAGGGAGGGCAGGGCTTGGAGGGAGTGTTGGGGATGCCATCCAGAGCTGGCAATCCGAGCACAGCTATTAGATGGCAAAGGTTAATGCTCAAATACTTTGACCCTCCTGGTCGCTTGCACCTCAATGGATCTTTTTTAAAAAAATTATTTATCTTTAGAGGGGAAGGGAAAGAGAGAGGGAGAGAAACATCAATGTATGGGTGTAGGGAACTGGCCTGCAACCCAGGCATGTGCCCTGCCCGGGAATCAAACTGAGATCCTTTGGTTTGCAGGCCTGCACTCAATCCACTGAGCTACACCAGCCAAGGCTCAATGGATCTTTTTTAAAAAATATTTATTTCTCTTTAGAGGGGACGGGAAGGAGAGAAGGAGAGAAATATCAATGTATGGTTGCCTCTCATGCGTCCCCTGCTGGGAACTGGCCTGCAACCCAGGCATGTGCCCTGACTGGGAATCGAACTGCGATCGTGTAGTTTGCAGGCCCGCGCTCAATCCACTGAGCTACACCAGCCAGGGCTCAATGGATCTTGATGTGGTGGGATAAAGTGGTTGGTGTGGAATTTCTGTGATACTCCTTTGCCAGTTTAGAGCAGGTGGACAGGGGAATTTCTCTTCCTGGACACTACTTTCCTGCATCCAGATAACAGTATGAGGTTTGGACCAGGCCTAGATGCACCCCTGCCTCTTCTCATCCTTCAGGCACTAGCAGTGTCCCTGTAATTGGTTCATGACCAATCAAGTACATTGACCTATTACTGCTAGTTACTTTGAGTTATAAATGTTTCTTCTTTTTTATTTCCCTGATGGAATTGGGGTTTCAGGCTGTATAGAATGACCTGATTTGTACCACAAGAGCCTTTGGGACTTTGACAGATTTCGCCATTGAAAAAACACGCAGGTTCTCCCTCCACCCCACTGGACATAAAAGCAACCTTTGAATTGATGGAACAGAAAGCATGTCTTTAAAGGGCATCATGCACAGAAGGGGAGGAAAGGGAAGTAAGACAGTTCATCCTCTTTTCTGAGGCCATTGTCTCAAGACAAGTGACAAAACCAAATGCCTTCAAAAATCTTGTACTGATTTTTAGTGCAGAGACATCTTCTTAGGATCCCAAACTCCTGGTAGAAGGTAATAAACTTGTTCCCCTGCCCTTGAGCCAGAAGTTGACTTACTTAGTTTCTATGGAAGGAGGAAATGAGAGTAGTTGCTCCTGTGAGAGTGAAATTTTGGCCAGGGTGCATCTCTCTTGACCATATTGTGTACTGGTGAAACTCATTTTATGAAATCCTCATAGGTGGGTCTGAAATGGTGAATGGGGGGTAGTTACAATGTTGAAGGAGTTAATTGTTTTATGAACAGTTTTCCTTTGAATAGCATTGTCTCTGGTGTGTCTGAATGTTTCTTGGGGGATCAGGAATTACTTGATTAAAAATGAGGAAATAAAAGGCATGCCTAGAGGCCTCTTGTGGAAGCATTTAGGTTTCCTGCAAATTCTAATTACCCTGTATTTTGCCATGTATAATGTACACCCACATTTTGTGTGCATCATACATGAGATTATGTACCCATGATATGTAATCATTATACCCAGGTATAATGTGCATCCTTATTTTCCCCTAAAAAATTTTGGGCAAAAATGTGCACATTACACACAATAATATACAGTATAAGTCATTGCTCAGGGTGGCTATTTGTGCTTCCCAAGTTCTTTTTTAAAAATATTTTATTTATTTATCTTTAGAGGGGAAGGAAAGGAGAGATGGAGAGAAATATCAATGTATGGGTGCCTCTCGTGGGTTCCCTGCTGGGAACTGGCCTGCAACCCAGGCATGTGCCCTGACTGGGAATTGAACTGCGGTTGTTTTGTTCGTAGGCCCGCACTCAATCCACTGAGCTACACCAGCCAGGGCCCAAGTTCTTTTAAAAAACTTTAAAGGTATCTTTATTTTTGTTATAGTAAAATGTATAACCTAATAGTTACTATTTAATGATTTTAAGTGTACAGTTCTGTGGCATTACATACATTCATACTGTTCTGCAACCATCACTACCATGCTTTCCAGGTCCTTAGTCAAGAGTTATAATGGCTGCAAGGGACCATAATAACCATTTGTTCCAACCTTCCCACTGGAAGTTTGCAAAAAGGAGGGAATCAGGCCCACACAGAGGCAGTGAAGCATCCAAGGTCTTAGAGCAAGCTGGTGACAGGGGCCTTGCCCAGTGCATTTCCACGTGACCACACTGATAGACTCAGGCAGATGGCCTCTTTTACTGTGATGGTAAAATCAAGAATTAATGTAAATATTTAGGCTGCCTCTCTGATTTTTTCTTTTTTAATCAAGCAAGCAATCAATCATTATGAATTAGGACCAGGAAGCCCTTCAGACACCATTTGTCCAAATTCCTATTTTGAATTAGGAATTTGGACAACTGGAAAGCTTTTTGCTGAGCGAAATAAGCCAGGTGGTGAAGACAAATACCATACGATATCACCGTTAACAGGAATCTAAACAACAAAACAAACAAGCAAGCAAAATGTGACCAAAGACACTGAAATACAGAACGGGCTGATAGGGTCCAGAGGGGAGAGGGGAGAGAATCACAGGGGAAAGGGGGAAGGACTCACATGAATAAGTATAAAGGACACATGGATAATAACTAAGGTGGGGGGCGGAAATGGGAGGGAGGTGGGGATCACTGGGGGGGCAGGGCTGGGAATACAAGACAGAAAACTGTACTTGAACAAGAATTAATTTTTTAAAAAAAATTAAAAAAAATATTGTCTCTACTTGCTATTTCTACATCTAAATTGAACTACAAAAAGGTGCTAACACCCTAATTTCTAAAATCTTGGCAAATTTTCCCCCTGCCTTCCTTCCACTGACTCCATGACATTCCATGGTTAAAACCAGGTCCTTTGTGGGTGGCTGTTATTAATATGCTTTCCTTGGGATGTTTACAGTAACTGCTGTGACCTAAATAAGATTGCTTGTATTGTTTTCCCCCACAAAGGCGAAGTGATCTATGATTGTACAGATCACATTTTTAAAAAGTGTGTTCATCTCCTCTCATACCATCACATTTACCCATGACTAAAATAACGGAAGCTTTGCAGTTTTTCCTATCTATGTATTAGATGAGGAAACCTTCATTGGAAGAAGAATATTTCTACACAAGCAAAACATTTGGGGACTTTGTATGCCACAACCACTTTTTCTTGGAGTAGAGGTTCATAACAAAATATCATCTTATGTGCCATGTATCATCATGTTATATACTATGTATCATTATAACATGATCCTTTAAAAATTTATTCTATTTATAATTGTGGTAAAATGCCTAACATAAAATTTACCATCTTAACTATTTTTAAGTGTGTGATTCTAGAAGAATTAAGTATAATTGCATTGTTGTGCAATCAATCTCCACGACTTTTTCATCTGGCAAAACTGAAACTCTGTCCCCATTAAACCACAACTACTCTTCCTCCTTACCCCCAGCCTTGGGGCAACCACCATTCTATTTTCTGTCTCTGTGAGTTATATTACTTTAGATACCTCACGTAAGTGGAACCATACATTACTTATATCTTTGTGACTGGCTCATTTCACTTAACCTAATGTCCTCAAGGTTCATCCATATTATAGCATGCACTAGCATTTCCTTCCTTTAAAAGGCTGAATAATATTTTATTGCATGTTGTATTATTAGTCAGGGTTCTCCAGTGAAACAGCCCATACCTATCTATGTCTACATAGATAGATATAGATACATAAGATAAGATTTATCATAAGAATTGTCTCACATGATTATTGAAACTGAGAAGTCCCAAGATTTCTTATCTGCAAGCAAGAGAACTAGGAAGCTGATAGTATATATAATTCAGTGCAAGTATGGTTTAGAACCAGGGTAGATGTTGGTATAATTTCCAGTCAAAGGCTGAAGGCTTGAGGGGGCAGGCTGGTGTAAGTCCCAAAGTCTGAAGGCCCAGAACCTGGAGCCCCAATGTCTCAGGACAGAAGAGGCTGGCCATCCCAGTTTAAGAACACATAAAGCTTAAGAAAAGAGAGAGAAATATTGTTCTTCCCCTACCTTTTTGTTCTATTGGGGCCCTCAGTGGAGTCGATGGTGCCTGCCCATATTATCTTCACTCAGCCTACTGACCCAAATGCTAATCTGTTCCAGAAACACCCTACAAACATACCCAGAAGCAATGTTTTACCACATATCTGGGCACCGCTTAGCCCAGTTAAGTTGACACATAATATTAACCATCACATATATATAGTAGTACCTTGGTACTCATTGTCAATTTGTTCTAGAACTCGTGATGAGTACTGAATGATGAAGCATTTTCTCTTGTGGGGCAGTGTTGTGACTCATACAAGCTCTAACAAGTATGATAAGTCCCAAGCAAGCACCGAGTCCCCCCAATTTTTTTTCTCATCAAAATGCAGTGAGTACAGGGTTTGGTGAGTTTTGAATCCAATGAATACCAAGGTATGATTTGTACAGATCACATTTTCTTTATTAATTCATTTGCTGATGGATATTTGGGTTGCTTCTACCTTTTGGCTGTTGTGAATAATGCTACTATGAACATGGGTGTTGATTTTTTAAAAGATTTTTTATTTATTTTGAAAAGGGAGGGGATGGATAAAAAGAGGGAGAGAAACATCAATGTGTGGTTGCCTCTTGCACACTCACCACTGGGGACCTGGCCTGCAACCCAGGCATGTGTCCTGAATGGGAATCGAACCACGGACCCCTTGCTTCACAGGCCTGCACTCAATCCACTAAGCTACACCAGCCAGGGCTGATTGTTTTTTTCATTGATCTGAGAAATTGTTTCAAATAATTAGTTTGTTTCCTTAGTCTTTGATCCTAGGTCATCAAAATAACATGATGAATAAAGTGAAGGAAGAACCCAAACCATCAGGTACCTGGAGTACTGATGTGTTAAGCCAATGACTGGCAAGTTTGAGAACCATGAGATGAGTGAACAGGGCTTTTCTTGGTCCTCTTAGGTCTATTTATTGTTTATGGTGTTTTTTTGTACAACGATTTTTTGTAGAAATAATTTGGTTCCTCTATGATAGCTTTCAAGACATTTATCCCTGCATTTGGAGTGAATTGTGCCTATCTGTGCCCTTTGCAATTGATTTCCATTTGCCTTTTTCTTTGTATGTCTCTCCCACTATATTGTAAACTTCTTGACCCTGTCATTCATCTCTGGATTCCTGGGACCTAGGACAGAGCACATAAAGCAAATGAAATAAATGCTTGTTTGAATGGAAATTTGACTCAGTCTGTCATTTGGAAATGTTAATTTCCTAGTTAGTCTTGGAACAGTTTGGCATTTTTATTTGTTTTTCTCTGCTTCTTTTATGTGTGAGACATGGCTTATGTTCAGGAGCACAAATTAGGTTTACATATGTGGCAATTAAGGTTTTTTTTTCCCCTTAATCCTTTTTGGGGAGTGGAAGAAATATTTGCTGAGTACTTTGCATCAAATAGAGGAAATATCCAGACCTGAGCTTTAATTTTTGCTTTGTGTAGGTCCCTATGGTCATCCTCACTGTGCATCCTCCCCTCCCAGTCACCTCTGAAGGTGGTTCACACAGGTATCGTGTGTGGCTTTGAATTGTATAGCTAGTACTGTCAGTGGGGTTTGTATCAGGGCACAGATTTCCCACTCTCTGTACTGGCTCCCAAGCCTTGTTTTTCATGCACCCTGCTGTCTCCTGAACCCTCCCTAACATCTTTATGTGTTTCCAGAAATAGAAATCTCTCAAAGTGGATTGTGCCTTCTAATAAAAGCCCTAGCAATGTTTAATATGTTTTGTTTTCCATTGGTGAAAAAAGAGCATGGAGCTACATTATTTTCAAGTGACAGACAACACTTTAGAAACACATGCCTGAGAATCTGGACACCATTCTTTCAAAGAGCGCTAGCCATAGGGCAGGCTCAGTGCCAGGCACTAGGGAAACGCTGATGAGGGAGAGAGTCCTTGCTCTTGCTCCCATGGAGTTGTTGGTGGGTGAAATAGACAAGGAATCAGTATCCTGACCTGGGAGGACAGAGAGCTAGGGAAGCTCACAGGAAAGGGAACTGATCTAGTAGGCTAGTAGTAGTAGTAGGAACATTAACCTGACACCTGAAGAAGGAGCAAGAAGTTGTCAGTTGATGAGAAGAAGAGCATCCTGGAAAGTGGGAAAAGTATATGCAAAGGCTGGGAAATGAGCAAGAACATGGCTTATTTAGAGAACTGAAAGGAGTTCAATACTCCTAGAGGAATAAGTCATCTTTGTTCCATGGACAGTCCTGCAGATGTTGGATTATGCCACTCACATGTCAGTGATTATTCTCATTAATTCCAAATTTTAAGCAAGAATATTGAAAATACCGTTTCTCCATGTATTAATGAGCAGATCCTTTGATTGGATGAAATATATGAAGAGACAAACTATTCAACATTCAAGCAGGCTCAATGTCACCTTATGTATGTGTTTATATACCGACTGAACAAAAGCATGGGATACTATTTTTTTAGTAGCAAACTATATAAATGACCCCTAAAAGTATAGTTTTGGGGATATTATCTTTTTAAATGAGTAAGACTCATTAGATTTTAAGTAGACACCTGATTTTTTTCTGTTGTTTTTGTCAATGTTGTTTATTTTTTGCTGCTAAAATCAGAGGCTTTGGAAGTTTGTTAGTTGTGTGCCCCATGACCAGAAATCTATATGTACCTGCAGTGTGATTTTATTTTTACTGATAACAGGAGTGAGAGAAACCTCTAAGCTGTTCAGAATATGGATTGTTTAGCAGACACTACCAGTACAGAAAGCAGCTTAATCAACTTTATTCATACAAAAGTACATGTTAGTGATATGTCTAATATTTGTAGGTCATGAGTTTTTGTTATGTAAAAAAGACCCATTGATATTTAACAGATAACATCAAGCATGGCACAATTTATTTCTGATTCCAAGTTGCATCACTTCTGTTAGCTCTCAGCTTTGACGTCAGCATTGCATGAAAGCAAATGTGCTTTTACTAATATTGCCCAGACTTTGCTGCATAGAAATTTCAGGATAGTTCCATTCATATCATGTACTCATTTGGTGAACATGTATGGGGTGCCAGCTTTGTGTCAGGCTTGATTGTAGGTGCTAGTGATACAACAGTGTATAAGCTATAGATGGTCATCCATGCCCTCATGGGGCTCACATTCTAGAGAAGATGACCAAAAAAAAGTCACTTGGGGTGAATAAAATGTGAGCAATGCTGTAGTAGGAGAAGCCTACTGTGCAAGCCCAGAGGAGGATGGCTAACTCAGCCTTTGAGGGGTCAGGGAAGGCTTCCTGAGGAGAGCTGTTTAACTGGGATCAGAAAAATGGGGTAAGAGCTGGCATGGCTAAGAGGAAGAGCAGGAGAATTTCAGGCCCTTCAGAGGGAACACATTTTGAGACGAAGTGATGGGAAGAATGGAGAGAAGGAAGGGAGAGAGTGATGGACAAGGATTGCAAATATAAGTATAAATGTGAACAATTGAATAATACTCATTATGGTGAGGAGAGGCATGGGATGCACCTGGAGATGTAGGCAGACAACAGCACACAAAGGCATTGAGGGATTTGTCTGTTGGGATAAAGAGTTTGAATTTCATTTTTAAAATTTATTTTTTTATTTTTGTTTATTCTATTACAGTTCCAATTTTCTCCTCTTTGCCTTCCTCCACCCAGCCCACCCCCCACTCCCACAGTCAATTCCCAAACTGTTGTCCATGTCCATGGGTCAGTCATACATGTTCTTTGACTAACCCCTTTCCCTTCTTTTCATTATTCCTTCCATCTTCCTCTGGCAGCTGTCAGTCTGTTTCCTGTTTCCATGTCTCTGGCTTTATTTTAAATGCACTGGGAAGCCTTTGGATCATTGCGTGGTTGGGGGCCCTGTAATCTGATGCACACTTTACAAAGCTCTGGGAGCAGTTAAGGGAGCAGTGAACATACTGAGGGACTCAAGCTTAGACTCAGCAGGGTAGGAATGAAGGTGGATAATTTTAAAGATTTCAGAGCACTACTCAGGGGTTGGAGGAGTTTGGGTTTAATGCTAACAATAACGGAAATGGTACATTGATATTTAACTAAGGGAGAGGTGTCAAGAATGATGACTCCATGTTTCTGGAATGCAGTTCCATTTCTAGCACTTACAAACTGTGGGATTGGGCAGTATCACTTCTCCAGGCATCTCCTTTTCTTCATTTCTTAGGTGTCCCCACTGTGATTTGTAGACTCCTTTTCAATGGTGATTGATAATGAGCCTAATATCCTTTACTTCTAAGGTATATAGCAGACCTTCAATAAGTATTGGTCAAATAAATGAAGTAACATTAGTCAGTCACCCCCCACTTCCTTACACAGGTACATTTCCTGGTTAGGTGCATAGTAACATATCGTCTTTCTCATTATTATTTTCTTTTTTTATTCTTTTTTTAAAAAAATTATTTAATTATTTTTCAAGTACAGTTTTCTGTCTATTACTCCCATCCTATCCCACCCCCCATGCTCCCCCTCCCTCCCATTATTATTTTCAAATGAGGAGTAAACTAGTCAAAAGTGGAAGTGAAACCATAGAGGGAATGTGTTATAATGGTCCCCATATTGGGACTGGGACTTAAGAACTCAGATTGTATTTCCTACTTTCCTGTTGTTCTGCATTAAGAAAATCACTTAAGAGCTTTATATCAATATTCATGTCTGTACAATGCAGATGATGATGCCAGATTCTAAGTGTTAAGGGATGCTATTAACAAAATAGCATTTAAGTGTTTAGTGTTTATAGTAGACCATTCTCCTGGGAACCTAAGGGTAGTTGTCATGTCCCTGGGCTAAGGCAGACAATAGAAGTGCCTGAAGACCTTTTTCTGGGAACCCTTGTATCTGGAGACTGTGGCTCACTGCTATGGGCTGCTGCTGTGTGGGGGATCCTTCCACTCACCTCAGGGGAGAGACCTTGCTCTACATAGTCTTGTGCAACATGGTCTTCTCTTGTTTCAGAAATACCACATGCAAAACCACAATTGTCATGAACTCGGTTGTAGTTAGAGAAAATATACAGGATATTGGGATTGCTGTTGACAAAGGCTAGATTTTCAGGTCAACAATATGAAGTCGCACTGCTTTGGAATCATTGCACCAGGGGATTGGTGTCTTCTGATTGTGGTAAGGAAAACTGGTATTATACAGTGGGTTGAAAGAAATACTTTCTTATGCACAAGCCTACAAAATAATGTGAACTTCTAGCTCACAAAATTTGACAGATTTCATGGATTTTGTGGTTTTGCCATAATGAAGACATACAAATATTTTTACATTTTCTTATTGTTTTTAGAAAGTAGGTATTGCTAGATTTGTTGGGCATGTGTCACAAGGTACTCAGCATATCATTTCTCCTTAGATAGCCCAGGTTGGCCCCTATGGGATTTTTGAATTCTGTACCATTGAGTCTAATCTAATGAGTTATGCTCCAGTGCAAAACAAAGATAATGCAAGTACTGACCAGGGCAAGTTTCATCAGTGCATGAACAAAAACTACTAAGTGGTTTACATTTGAGGCTATAATAGTGGGAGTTGTTCCCAAAACGGATTTGAGTGCTCTCTGTGAAGGAGATGGTCATGTTAATGCAAAAATACATTAGCTAGTATGAAGAAATGAAAAAGGTTGCTCATTCTAAAATAAAATTAAAGTTTATATGGGAAAATTTTATCTCAACTTTGAAAGCAAGAAGTTTTCATATAACATTTGCTTAGCAAATACTGAATATCTACCATGTATCAAGCATCGTTAGAGACATAGGTGATGTAATAGTGAATCAAACTGAGACCCTGGCAATCTTTTAGATCTTTAAGATCTTTTTACCTATGTTTTGCTTATTATGAGCTCTCATCTCTATATACAGAGATATGTATGTGTGTATATAGAGATGGGAGCTCATAATAAGGAAAACATAGGTAAAAAGATAGGTTATCTGCTGGCAAATGTAGAGAAAAATCTGAGAATGTGTGGTGGTGGTGGTAGTGACAGTGAATGTGTGCAGTTTTATGTGTGGTGGTCGGGGATAGACTCACTAAGGTGACATTTGAGTAAAAACCTAAGAGAAAGTCATGCAGGTATGTGGGAAGAGGATTGCCAACCTTTGCATGTTGCCTGGGGGAAAAGTGCCCAAGAATAAAATGTGTGTTTCCCAGAACTGAGAGAGTCAGAGTTGTTTTTACTTCACAAGAGTGAAGTCTGTCTTCTACATTCCCCTATAAATTTGGCAAAGCAGAATTTCAAATGCAATATACAGTTATTTGATTCTTAAAAGTATGCAAACAGTTTTTTTTTTCTATTGCAGTCTCTGCATCCACGTAACATTGGATGTGCTAAATTGGTCTGTACTGTGTATACACCTGCTTTGGTGTTGAAAACTACTTGCTGATTTGCAAATGCAAGCATGCCAAAATTTTCATTTATGGAAATGAAAGCATGAACCATTTTTATATCTTGGAAGAATGAGCAACTTCCTGGTATGGAGGTTTGTTAATGAACTAAAGGGGTTTGTTCACTTGTGTGCACCAAAGCCAAATAAGACACAACAATAGTTTGCAGAAAAGAAAGTAAAGGTTTATTTTTAAAAAATGGTGCCAATTCATGGCAAATCGCATCCAACAATACATCAAAAAGATCATACACCACGACCAAGTGGGATTCATCCCAGGGATGCAAGGATGGTTCAATATCCACAAATCAGTAAATGTAATACACCACATAAACAAAAGCAAAGACAAAAACCACACGGTCATATCAATAGATGCGGAAAAAGGGTTTGATGAAAGACCTACAGCCAGCATCATACTCAATGGGCAAAAACTAAAAGCTTTTCCACTAAGATCAGGAACAAGACAAGGTTGTCCACTTTCACCACTTCTATTTAATATAGTATTGGAAGTTTTAGCCTCAGTGATTAGGCAAGAAAAGGGAATAAAAGGCATTCAAATTGGAAAGAAGGAAACAAAACTGTCATTGTTTGTAGATGACATGATAGTGTACATGGAAAATCCTATAGACTCTACCAAAAAAGGCTCTAACTAATAAATGAATTTGGCAAAACAGCGGGTTACAAAGTCAATATCCAGAAATCAAAGGCATTTTTGTATACTAACAATGAATCAGCAGAAGCAGAAATCAAGAAAAAATCCCATTCGATATAGCAAAAACAAAAATAAAATATCTAGGAATAAATCTAACCGAGGAGGTAAAAGACCTGTATGCAGAAAACTACACAACTCTGAAGAAAGAAATCAAGGAAGACACAAACAAATGGAGACGTATACCGTGTTCATGGATTGGAAGAATTAACATCATCAAAATGTCCATACTACCCAAAGCAATTTACAGATTCAATGCAATACCTATTAAAGTTCCAACGGCATATTTCACAGACATAGAACCAACACTTCAAAAATTTATATGGAACCATAAAAGAACACAAATAGCAGCTGCAATGTTAAGAAAGAAGAACAAAGTAGGAGGGATCACAATACCTGATATCAAACTGTACTATAAGGCCACTGTAATCAAAACAGCCTGGTACTGGCATAAAACAGGCACATAGACCAATGGAACAAAACAGAGAACCCAGAAATAAACCCAAATCTCTACAGTCAATTAATATTTGACAAAGGGGGCAGTGACATAAAATGGGGTAAAGATAGCCTCTTCAAGAAATGGTGTTGGGAGAACTGGACAGCTACATGCAAAAAACCGAAACTCCAGCACTAACTTACACCATACACCAAAATAAATTCAAGGTAGATAAAAAGACTTAAATATAAGTTGTGACACCATTAAAGTCCTAGAGGAGAACATTGGCAGGGAAATATCAATTATTTCACGCAGCAACATTTTTACTGATATGTCCCCTAGAGCAAGGGACATAAAGGAAAGAATAAACAAATGGGATCTCACCAAAATAAAAAGCTGCGCAGCTGAAGAAAACAGCATTAAAATAAAAAGACAACCAACTGTATGAGAAAACATATTTGCCAATGATACCTCAGACAAAGTTTTAATCTCCAAAATATACAAAGACCTCGCACGACTTCACTCTAAGAAGACAACTAACCCAATTAAAAAACAGGCAAAGGACTTGAACAGACACTTCTCCAAGGAGGACATACAGAGGATCCAAAGACACATGAAGAGATGCTCAATACCGCTTGCTATCAGAGATATGCAAATTAAAACCACAATGAGATACCACTTTATACCAGTGAGAATGGCTATCATAAACAAAGCAACAAACAACAAATGTTGGAGACGGCGTGGGGAAAAGGGGACTCTGGTCCATTGTTGGTGGGATTGCAGACTGGTACAACCATTATGGAAAACAGTATGGAATTTTCTCAGAAAACTAAAATTGCACTTGCCTTTTGACCCAGCAATTCCACTGCTAGGACTGTATCCTAAGAACCCTCAAACACCAATCCCAAAGAACATATGCACTCCAATGTTCATAGCAGCACAATTTACAATAGCCAAGAGTTGGAAGCGACCTACGTGCCCGTCAGTAAATGAATGGATCAAAAAAACTATGGTACATATACACAATGGAATTTTATGCTACAGAAAGAAAGAAGGAGCTCCTACCTTTTGCAACATCATGGATGGAACTGGAAAGCATTATGCTGAGTGAAATAAGCCAGGTGTTGAAGGACAAATACCATATGATCTCACGTTTAACAGGAAGCTAAACAACAAAACAAACAAGCAAGCAAAATATAACCAAAGACACTGAAATAGAGAACAGGCTGACAGTGACCAGAGGGAAGAGGGGAGGGAATTTCAGGGGAAATAGGGGAGGGATTTAGAGGAACATATATAAAGAATACATGGACAACAACTGAGAAGGGTGGAAATGGGAGGGAGGAGCGAGCATGGGGGTGGGATGGGATGGGAGTAATAGAAAACTGTACTTGAAAAATAATTAAATAAAAAAAATCGAAAAAAAATAAAATGGTGCCAATTCAGGGGATACAGGTGAACTAGTGCTTCAAAATCTGGCTTGCTGATGGCTCCCAGCAGGCGAGAATGCAGGGTCTGGTGTCAGTAACACCTGAATGAGTGTGGTTGGTAGCATAAAAATATGGGTACAATCATTTATACTTTTAATTTAAACATTTAACCTATAATGTCATATGGTATGCTTGAGTGTGATATTGTTATCTCCAGAATTACATGCTTATGATTTTGTAATAAAAGATTTTGTAATATGAGTATATTATTTGTGCCCGACACTATATGTATGGAAAAATTATTAGTAATAATGATTAAGAGAGTTTGGATTGTGAACTCTAGTGATTGGCTGAGGCCAGGGTTGAGAGTAGTTGATCATTGTATCAAGTCTTGAGGTCAGCCATGGTGTCGTTCTTTTTAGTGTCATGAGAGTTTGGTCCTAGGGTCTTCTGCTTTCATGGTCCTGAGGTCAAGATGTTATCTTTAGTTTGACTGAAACTTTGTTCCCTTGGTCAAGAGACCTGAGGCTTTATTCTTGACAGTTTGATGCTGACCAGAACCTGATGTCCTTCGTACAGGCTTTATGATTAAGGGAGTGGATATGTCATGGTGCTTATTAGACTGGACAAAACTAGCTTGAATTAAGGAAAAAATCATATCAAAGAAATGAAGTTCTTATGATGTTACAGGTTCAGCTTGAGCTACTTTGGACCATTTGAGTTCTAAAACTAGGAGGGAGCTTATAGCTAGGTGTATCCACCTGTCCTGAGGACCTGAAAGGTGCAGGAGAGAAAGCAGTGTTGAACCACTTCATCAAGTAGCAAGTGAGTCATAATCATGGGGAGGAGATGTTCCCCTTTAATATTTGTTGGAGATTAATGTTAAGGGTCATAGATAAGTATTTCTCTCACTTCCTTTTTTAAAAGATTTTATTTATTTTTAGAAAGAGGGGAAGGCAGTGAGAAAGAGAGGGAGAGAAACATCAATATGTGGTTGCCTCTCACATGCCTCCAACTTGGATCCTGGCCTGTAACTCAGGCATGTGCCCCAAGTGGGAATCAAACTGGCAACCCTTAGCTTCACAGGCAGGCATTCAATCCACTGAGCCACACCAACCAGGGCCATTTCTCTCACTTTCAACAGTGCTCTAACCCTTGATACTTGCAGGTTGTTAGGTAGGAAGACCTACTGGGACTGAAAGAGCAGAGCTCTGATCCTGCCGGTGGGGAAGACCACAATCCCCAAGGGACACAGGTGAACTAGTGCTTCAAAACCTGGCTTCAGCCTTTTCTGTACAATATCTGGGCATGTGACATTTGATCTTTGGTACCTACCTGCCTGATGAGTGTGTGCAAATTAGACAGAGCGTTGGGATGGATTTCAGCTGGTACAAGGAGCTGTTGTAATTGGGAAGGGGCTGCAGATTGACCTTTTCCTGCTGCCTTCAGTTAAGTGCTCATATGTTTTATAAAGATTTGAGTGGGACAGGGGTGGAGAGAAGGGAACTGTACGTTCCTGTGTGAAGAAGACTGGAGCTGGGTGCCATTGGAGGAACCTCTTTGTGTCACTGGGTCTCAGTGTTGTGAACCTATATGCAATGAGAGTGGCATTTTCAAGCACCTACCAAGCTTGTTGGGGAATAAAATGAGATACGGAAACACTTGGTGTAGCACTTTTATATATGTGTATACTTTTATAAATGAATAGACTAGCTTTACCCTAGAAATGTTTTAATGGTGAAAAGTTATTCAGCTCTTCAGATGACACACAGTCTTTTCTCAGGAAATGACCCCAAATTATCATTATTCATTGGAAATTACATGTTTGCTTCCTAAGATTTTATCACCTAGATCATTTCCTTTTGATACCTTCCCCATCGCACCCCAGGGAAACATGTGGATAATTTACTATTGATAAATAAAGATATTATACCATGAAAGGGACAGGCCCAAGTCAGCCGGAGGGCTTGCATTTTTTCTGCCTTGCTGTCATTTAGTGATGGAAATACTATAGAATGTTTAATACTATATGTACAAGAACAAGTGTCAATTTCAAAACAAGGAAACTTATGACACTTTAACATAAAAGACTGATGGCTTGAATGAAGTTCAAAATAGAAAGCTGGAAGTTTTTCAGTAAGGACCCTTGAAAATATTTAGGGTGTGCAGTTCAGTGTCCTCTTTGAGGCTTTGCCCTTTGATATTCAAGTGAAGGTGTTCCTGAGACTGCTCACTAAAGTCAATTTTGCTGTGTGGACTCTCAGCATCTCATAATGAAGAGACAATATGGTATAGTGATTAAGCACACAGAGTTTGTGCCCTAGTTTTCCCACCTTTAAAATGGGTATAACAATAGTGTGTACCTCAGTGGGTTGTTGTATGAATTAGGTCAATTAATATATGTAACAGAATAGTGACAGACACATAGTAAGCAATATATAAGTGTTTGCTACTATTATTACTTAGGTGCTCACAACTGAGATTATTGGCCTAGATGGTCTTTGTGTAAAATAAAAGTATAGCTCTGGCTGGTGTGGCTCAATGGATTGAGTGCTGGCCTGTGAACCAAAGGCTCCCTGGTTCGATTCCCAGTCAGGGCACATGTCTGGGTTTCAGGTGAAGTCCCCAGATGGGGGCATGCAAGAGGCAGCCACACACTGATGTTTCTCTTCTTCTCTTTCTCATTCCCTTAATAAATAAATAAATAAGCAAACAAATAAATAAATAAAATCTTAAAAAAACACAAAAATCTGAATAAAGTCTGTGTTCTGTAGAGAGGGAAAAGGGGGTGGTAAAGGAATCATGTTCAGTAAATAACCAACAATATCTGCCACAAATGTTCTTGCCACCTCATTCAAGTCCCTTCAAGACCTAGTTCAAGCATTCACCCTCTCTGTGTTCCTTACTCTTCCCCCTAAACCTACTGTATAATCTCTAGTATAATCTCAGCACTTTCTCTACTAAGTTCTTGGATGATATTATTTATCATACTGTGTCATATTATCTGTTTATGGGTCTATCTCCCTCACTAGGCTGTGGGCTCCTTGAGGGCAGCCTGGTGTAATTTAAGTACTGTGCCTCAGTACAGAGGAGGCATTCAATCTGTGTTTGTTGAGCAGTGATTATAGCTGGGTAGGAGATTTCTCTCTCAGGGCTGTCCTTCCTTGTGGTGACTTGCTTCCCCACTAGTAGACTAGAGCCAGCCCCAGGTGGCTTGAATGTGCTGCCTGCCCTTGGCTGTACTCTCTCTGCAGTGGGCTGCTGGACAGCCGAAGGCAGTGATCATCACAATCAAGGTGGGCTGTGGCAATTTACTGGGGCAGAATGGAAGAGGTAATTGAAATGATGATACATCTCTACCTTCACAGGGCAGGGCTGGTAGCTCTGTGTCTTGCACTGTCTCTTCTAAGGCCTTCTGAAAGGCCCTCAGGCAAATTGAGCTGCTGCTCCTCCCATGCATTTCCAGTCATGTGTACATCTCTCTTAAAGAAGTGGATTTATTGAATAATGAATAATACATAAATCACAGCTTGTTTGCCTGTTTTCTCCTCACTGGACTGTGAGCCTTGCAGGAGGGCAGGGACTGTCATTTTTGACTTTGTGGAGTAGCCTATGGTAAATGGTTATTAAATGAGTAGAAGAAGTGCTGGCTGCTGTGGTTCAGGGGATTGAACACCAGGCTGTGAGCCAACAGGTTGCCAGTTTGATTCCCAGTCAGGGCACATGCCTGGGTTGCAGGCCAGGTCTCCAGTGGGTGGTGCATGGGAGGTAACCACACACTGATGTTTCCTTCCCTCTCTTTCCCCTCCCTTCCCCTCTCTAAAGATAAATAAATAAAATAAAATATTTAAAAAATGAGTAGAAGAAATAGGGAATTGGTTTATCCTTCTGATACTATTTCAGCCATCTGCCCAAATACAGTTGAAAAACATATCTGATTACTTGTTTCTCAGCCATCTCTTCTATTTCTTCCAACTTTCAGCAGGCTATGGAACCATTTTTTTCACTTGGTACCTGGCACACTGGAGGGTTCAGTGAGTGAGTGGTGAGTTTAATGATACCCGGAATGCAGCACAAATGTCGGGTACTTCTACTTCTTGGGTGTATTTGGTGGCAGGAATACAGATCAACAACCTATAGCACAGCAGTCACTGGGAGAGGGGTGTCAACATGCCAATTACATATGGGGACAGAGACTCCACAGTCAGAAATTAATCAGGTGACTCCATTTCACACCATCTTCAACTCTATTTTAGGTTGTATGTACAGCCTATTGTAATAATGATGCACATAAAGCCACCTCATATCTTTGAGGTCATCTACTTGAGAAGTTGAGGAAGTATATGGAATTTGTTAGAATGAGGTTTTTCATCCAGAGAGAAACAGAACTAAGAGAAAACTAACCCCTGGTGTTTCAGAAAACTCAATATTTAACGATTCTTCATAATAGCATCTTCGCAGGGCCACCCAAACTTTGATAATAAATTAGTGCATAGGGAACCCTTAGGGAACATCACTTCTAGGCATTCATTTATCTGAGTGCCCAGTAAGGTGCAAGGTTCTGTGAAGAATACTATAAATTGATAGGGCCTACTCTATTTTTCCTAAAGATTTTGCATTCTCATTGATCTCAGAAGTTTATATCTGAATTGGTAGTGAGCTAGTGGAGAGGATATAAACTATAAAGCTGAGCTGTTTATTTTGTACATGTGGGAGATTATCAGAGGGATCATGCTAATGTCAGGGTAAATCGGGAGCTGTATGAAAGGAAGGAGGCCTTGGATGGCATAAGTAACAGGAGTGGAAAGTTCAGTCCAGGTAGGGCACTGGGGGGAGAGAGGAGTGGGAGTAAAAATGATCATGGGGCATTGCTGGTGGGCCCAGCCTGACAGGATCATTCATTCATTCATCAGGTGAAATTTATTTCATCGACTACTTTAATCAAGATCCTGTGCTGTATACCATGGAATAGCAGTACATGGGACATGGTCCCTGCTCTTGGTAATGTGGGGACACACAGGGAGTGCATTCCTTTACTCATCAGTCATTCATGCCTTCATCAAACAACTAATAAGTGTCATTTGGGTGTCACTCAGTGCTGCATGCTGGTCACACAGAAATAAATCAGATCAGAAGAGAGGAGATTAAGATGGTGACAGAGTAGCATGGAGGGAACCCAGCTGCCATGCATGTGGTAGAAAATCCAGGCAGATCTACTGAAGAACAGCATAATCAACCAACAATTCCCCAACATTTATGAAAATAAGAGAACAGAGAGTGTGAGAGAGGAACCAGACAGCTGCAGGTTGGCGAGGACTCCAGAAGGTGAGTGAGGATAAAAGCGGCTGCACCTGAGGCCTCCTTGGCCGCGGGCTGCACCCTTGGCGCGCCCACAGCTGGTGACCTCTGACGAAAGGAGTAGGTGGAAGCGGAGAACACCAAGATACCTGCAGGAAACTGCACCACTGAATTTCACAGCTATCCCACCACAGAAGTTCACACCATAAACCCAGGGAATCAGAACAGATCAATTTAGGAAGCTGAGACCAACAAGAAGAGCATCGCAAATAATGGGAAGACAAAGAAACGATCCCCAAATGAAAGAAAAGGAGGAAGTCTCAGAAAGAATGTTAGATGAAATAGAGGCAAGTCAACTATCAGATATTGAATTCAAAGCACTGGTTATCAGGAAATTCAAAGAGCTTACTACAAGCCACCAGAAACTACAGGGGAGCTACAATGAACTCTGTGCAAACTATACCAACATGAAAAAGAAAATAGAAACCATCAGCAAAGGCCAAGGGAAAATGAAGAATACAATTTCTGAACTGAAGAACACAGTAGAAGGTATGAAGAATAGGATCGAGGAGGCGGAAGATCGCATAAGTGAGATTGAAGACAGGGTAGAAAGAATCTCCCAGACAGACCAAGTAATGCAAAAGAGAATCAGAAAAAAATGAGGAGAATTTAAGAGAAATGCAAGACAACATGAAACGTAATAATATCTGAATAATAGGAATACCAGAAGAGAGGTAGAAGAACAAGGGATAGAAAACGTACTTGAAAGAGTAATAATGGAAAATTTTCCTAAGTTGAGAAGAGATGAAGTCACACGAATCCAGGAATGGCAGAGAGTCCCAATCAGGTGGAACCCAAAGAGGCCTACTGCAAGACACATCATCATTAAAATGGCAAACCTCCAAGACAAAGAGAGAATCCTAAAGGCAGCAAGGGAGAAAAGGGAAGTAACATACATGGGGGTCCCAATAAGGTTGGCTACTGACTTCTCAATGGAAACATTCCAAGCAAGAAGAGAACGGCAAGAAATATTCCAAGTAATGAGAAACAGAGGCCCACAACCAAGGCTACTGTACCCAGCAAGGCTCTCAATCGAGATAGAAGGCCAAATAAAGAGCTTCCAAGACAAAAGAAGTCTAAAAGAATACGCTTCCACCAAACCAGCTCTACAAGAATTACTAAAAGGGCTGCTTTAAGGAAAGGAAGGAAAAGAGAGAGACAGAGAGGAACACAGGTACATAAATGAATAAGTACCTTTCAATAATAACCTTAAATGTAAATGGATTAAATGCACCAATTAAAAGACATAGAATAGCTGAATGGATAAGAAAGCATGACCCACACATATGCTGCCTACAAGAGACCCACCTCAGGTCAAAAGACCACCACAGACTAAAAGTGAAAGGATGAAAACAAATTTTCCAAGCAAATGAACAAGAAAAAAAAAGCCGGAGTAGCAATTCTCATATCACACAAAATAGACTTCAAAAAAAGGGCCATAAAGAGATACCCAGAAGGTCACTTCATATTATTCAAGGGAAGAATCCACCAAGAAGACATTAACATCGTAAATATATATGCACCCAACACAGGAGCACCCAAATATATAAAGAAAATCCTAGAGGACCTCAAGAAAGATATTGACAGCAACACAATTATAGTAGGGGATTTTAACACCCCACTGTCAAAAATGGATAGATCTTCCAAACACAATATCAACCAAGATATTCCAGCATTAAACGACACTCTAGATAAAATGGACCTAATTGATATATATATAGGGTCCTTCATCCCAAAGAAGCCACATTCTTTTCAAATGCACATGTTACATTCTGAAAGATAGACCACATGATAGGGCACAATACGAGACTCAACAAATTTAGGAAAATAGAAATCATACCAAGCATTTTCTCTGATTACAAGGGACTGAAATTGGAAACTAACCCCACAGGAAAAAAACCAAAACAGCCAAAATCATGGAGACTGAATGGTATGCTATTAAACAACGAATGGGCCAAGATTGAAATTAGGGAAGAAATCAAGGAGTTCCTGGAAACAAATGAAAATGAACTCACAAACAACCCAAAACTTATGGGACACAGTGAAGGCAGTCCTGAGAGGAAAGTTCATAGCAATACAGGCTTACCTAAAGAAAATAGAAACATTTCAAACAAACAACCTAACCCGATGCCTGCAAGAACTCCAGGAACAACAACAAAGACAGCCCAGAGCAAGTAGAAGGAAGGAAATAACCAAGATCAGAGCAGAATTAAATGACATAGAGACTAAAAGCACAATTCTAAGGATCAATGAATCCAGGGGTTGGTTTTTTGAAAAGATAAACAAAATAGACAAGCCTTAAGTAGGCTCATCAAGAAAAGAAGAGAGAGGACCCAAATAGACACAATAAGAAATGAAAGAGGAGAGATTACAACTGATACCACAGAAATAGAAGGGATTATAAGGAATTACTATGCAGAGCTGTATGCCAAGAAATTTGAAAACCTAGGTGAAATGGACAAATTTCTAGAAAAATATAATCTTCCAAAACTCAATGAAAAAGAAGCAACCTAGGTGAAATGGACAAATTTCTAGAAAAATATAATCTTCCAAAACTCAATGAAAAAGAAGCAGAAAACCTGAACAGGCCAATAAGAGCAGATGAAATTGAAGAAGTAATCAAAAAACTCCCATCACAGAAAAGCCCTGGACCAGACGGTTTCACAGGCGAATTCTACAAAGCTTTTAAGGAAGAACTAACCCCTATTCTTCACAGACTATTCCAAAAAATCCAAAAGGAGAGAAAACTCCCCAACTCTTTTTATGAAGCCAGCATCATCCTAATTCCAAAGCTAGATAGAGACACAACAAAGAAAGAAAACTTCAGGCCAATATCGCTGATGAACATAGATGCTAAAATCCTCAATAAAATATTGGCAAATCGCATCCAACAGTACATCAAAAAGATCATACACCACCACCAAGTGGAATTCATCCCAGGGATGCAAGGATGGTTCAATATCCACAAATCAGTAAATGTAATACACCACATAAACAAAAGCAAAGACAAAAACCACATGGTCATATCAATAGATGCGGAAAAAGGGTTTGATAAGGTACAACACCCATTTATGACAAAGCTACTCAGCAAAGTGGGAACAGAGGGAGCATTCCTCAATACAATAAAGGCCATATATGAAAGACCTACAGCCAGCATCATACTCAATGGACAAAAACCAAAATCTTTTCCATTAAGATCAGGAACAAGACAAGGTTGTCCACTTTTACCACTTGTATGTAATATAGAATTGGAAGTTTTAGCCTCAGTGATTAGGCAAGAAAAGGGAATAAAAGGCATTCAAATCGGAAAGGAGGAAATAAAACTGGCATTGTTTGTAGATGACATGATAGTGTACATGGAAAATTCTATAGCCTCTACCAAAAAAACTGCTTGAAATAATAAATAAATTTGGCAAAACAGCGGGATACAAAGTCAATATCCAGAAATCAAAGGCATTTTTGTATACCAACAGTGAAACAGCAGAAGCAGAAATCAAGAAAAAATCCCATTCGATATAGCAAAAACAAAAATGAAATATCTGGGAATAAACCTAACCAAGGAGGTAAAAGATCTGTATACAGAAAACTACACAACGCTGAAGAAAGAAATCAAGGAAGACACAAACAAATGGAAACATATACTGTGTTCATGGATTGGAAGAATTAACATCATCAAAATGTCCATACTACCCAAAGCAATTTACAGATTTAATGCAATACCCATTAAAGTTCCAATGGCATATTTCACAGACATAGAATCAACACTTCAAAAATTTTTATGGAACCATAAATGACCCCGAATAGCAGCTGCAATGTTGAGAAAGAAGAACAAAGTAGGAGGGATTACAATACCTGATATCAAACTTTATTACAGGGCCACTGTAATCAAAACAGCCTGGAACTGGTATAAAAACAGGCACATAGACCAATGGAATAGAACAGAGAGCCCGGAAATAAACTCAAATCTCTACAGTCAATTAATATTTGACAAAGGGGGCAGTAACATAAAATGGGGTAAAGATAGCCTCTTCAAGAAATGGTGTTGGGAGAACTGGACAGCTACATGCAAAAAAATGAAATTCGAGCACCAACTTACACCATACACCAAAATAAATTCAAGGTGGATAAAAGACTTAAATATAAGCTGGGAAACCATTAAAGCCCTAGAGGAGAGCATTGGCAGGAAAATCTCAGATATTCCACGCAGCAATATTTTTACTGATACATCCCCTAGAGCAAGGGACATAAAGGATAGAATAAACAAATGAGATCTCATCAAAATAAAAACTGTGTGGCTAAAGAAAACAGCATTAAGATAAAAAGAGAAGCAACAGCTTGGGAAAACATATTTGCCAATGATACCTCAGACAAAGGTTTAATCAAAATATACAAAGAACTCACTTGACTCCACTCAAAGAAGACGAGCAACCCACTTATAAAATGGGCAAAGGACTTGAACAGACATTTCTCCTAGGAGGACATACAGAGGATTCAGAGACACATGAGAAGATGCTCGATATCACTAGCTATCAGAGAGATGCAAATTAAAACCACAATGAGATACCACTTTACACCGGTGAGAATGGCTATCATAAACAAAGCAATAAACAACAAATGTTGGCGAGGGTGTGGGGAAAAGGGGACTCTGGTCCACTGTTGGTGGGATTGCAGACTGGTACAACCATTATGGAAAACAGTATGGAATTTTCTCAGAAAACTAAAATTGGACTCGTCTTTTGACCCAGCAATTCCACTGCTAGGACTGTATCCTAAGAACCCTCAAACACCAATCCCAAAGAACAAATGCACCCCAATATTCATAGCAGAACAATTTACAATAGCCAAGAGTTGGAAGCAACCTACGTGCCTGTCAGTAAATGAATGGATCAAAAAAACTATGGTACATATACACAATGGAATTTTATGCTACAGAAAGAAAGAAGGAGCTCCTACCTTTTGCAACATCATGGATGGAACTGGAAAGCATTATGCTGAGTGAAATAAGCCAGGTGTTGAAGGACAAATACCATATGATCTCACGTTTAACAGGAAGCTAAACAACAAAACAAACAAGCAAGCAAAATATAACCAAAGACACTGAAATAGAGAACAGGCTGACAGTGACCAGAGGGAAGAGGGGAGGGAATTTCAGGGGAAATAGGGGAGGGATTTAGAGGAACATATATAAAGGATACATGGAGAGCAACTGAGAAGGGTGGAAATGGGAGGGAGGTGGAGAGCACTGGGGGGCACAGGGCTGGGAATACAAGACAGAAAACTATTTGAACAAGAATTAAATAAGAAAAATATATAAATAAATAAAAAAGAAAGAAAAAAGAAATAAATCAGATTAGTCCAGGAAACTTCCATATTGTTGGTACATACAGATATTAAAACATACATTTGCCATTTGCAAAGTCCTTTTTCACATATGAGGCAGGTTTAATCTTCATACTAGTCCTGAGAGTTTGCTTTCATTCTCCTTTCCGTCTCACAGATTAGAAAACTAAGGCCCAGAGCAGTTAAGCAATTTGCTTCTGATCACACTGCTGAGAAGCAGCTGAAGTGGGACACGAACCCAGTTCTTCTGTGTTTTTCTCTACGTCTTGGGCTCACAAGTCTTCCTGATTGAGAACTATATGAGCAGAAGAAAAGGTTGAAAACTGATTGTTGGTTGAAGGAGATGCATCTTTTCCTAAATGAATGAAAGAATCCTTTCTCTAAGTGAGAGAATTGCTGTCAACTCAGGAAAGGTTGTGAAATATTTGAAGACATGTGATGGGAGGGTATATAAAGGACTAAGAAATAAGAAGACACCACATCCAGGTATATTGCTCCACTAGCTCACTGTGAGATCCTCAGTGTAGATTAGCCATGATCTGTGGTACATTCTGTGCTGTTCTTTCTTGCCTCCAAGCTCAGCTGCAGTTGTGGACTCCTTCCAGACTGACTCCTGAAGATGAAGGCAGTCTTAATATTTGGAGAAGACTTGAATTAAAAATGAGAACTTAGAAGACAAGAGCCTTCCATGTCAAAACTCTTCCCCTCACACCACAGTCAAATTGCTTTGATCTATTTCATTCCCAAGTAACCAGGTCTAGGCTGCCTCTAGGCGAGCCAGTTGGCGTCATAGAATTTGACTATAGAGTTAAACGGTCTGTAAAGTACAAATGTTAAAAAGGCACATGTGGTATCTTATCACCTGTATATGTCAATTCTTGATTTTGCTGGCTTGTAATTCATACATATGTTTTTAAAAAGAAAAACTGTTAGGTAGTTTGGGTGGTTACATGGATTTCTCCCTCCCTCCTTCCCCTCCCTTCCCTCCCTTCTTCCCTTCCTTTCTTCTTTCTTTTGCTGAGTCAATAATGTTAAGATAAAGTATAAAAAGGACCTAGAAGACCTACGCACTACTTGTGTGTAGTTCAATGTCTTATTATTTCCTGCAATCAGAAGATAAAGTGGGGAGATAACTGGAATGTGTTTGTGGCAAAGAATGCAGGAAAGAAATTGACTGTGATTATAGAACTCACATCAAAATTATGATTATGGACCTGACACCCAAATTGTGCAAATTGAGACCATATGCAACACATGGTGCAGTGTTTTTCTAGGTATAGTTTGCTTGATCTTTCTTTAAAGTCCTTAGATACTAAGCTGACTATTGAGAAATTCTCTCTCCGGTAATCATGTTCTAGAACCCTCCCTTGAGGGTTTTCATGGAGACTTTTAAACTGCAATAGCACAGAAGAATTTCCGTATGTGACATGGTGGTGTGGAGTGTGGGCTGCTGGTTATAAATTTGTGATGGTATTGTCTGAGTGTTAACATGAAAGTACCTATATATACTTGGCAGCATTCTCTCTGGGGCTGTTAGAGTTGAACAGATAGGAATATTGATTGATTTGGAAGTCATCTCCGGCAGTATAGTGTAATTGATGTCTCTCACATTCCTTCTTTCCATTTTCTTTGTGATCCTCCTAAACTCTGTGACCTCATAGAACAACCCAGCTTTCTACAGTTGAAGGAACCGAGGCCTGCAGAGCATGAAGCACTTGCCTAAGGGTTGTTTTTTGTTTGTTTGTTTGTTTGGGGGTTTTTTGTATAGCAAAATATAGCTTCTGGAAATGCTTTCCATTAATCATATTGCTTGCTCTTTAAAACAATTTGATGATGTCGGTGGGGCAGGTTGCTTTGTTATAGTGTATAAATGAGACCCTTGAGGGCCAGAGAAATAAAATTGCTTGTTCTGGATCCAACAGAGAGTCAGTAGCATAGCTGGGACTAAAGCACAGATCTTTAAATGTCTAGTAGGATACCATAACGCCTCTGAATCTTTTTTTTCCCCAGAACAGACATTCCTGTTGTGTTGAGTTTGTGTGTTGTGTCAAAGGACCTCCTATATAATTTTTTGACACTACTCTTCATTGGTACTTGCATGTTGCCTCAGATTGGTAATCACCCTTTAAAACTGGTAGTTATTTTGTTTCTCTAACTTTCTTAGGCATTTGTGCTGCTATAACACAATCCCACAGACTGGGTAGCTTATAAACAACAGACATTTATATTTCACAGTTACAGAGGCTGGAAGTCCAAGTCTAAAGTGCCAGCATGGTTGGGTGAGGGCCCTCTTCCAGGCCGCAGACTTCTTATTGTAACTTCACATGGTGGAAGGGGCTAAAGGGTTCTTTGTGGCCACTTTTATAAGGGCACTAATCCCATTTGTGATAGCTCTGCCTCATGGTGTAATCACCTTCCAAAGGCCCCACCTAAAAACATCACCTTGGGCATTAATTTACCAACATGAGATTTTGAGGGCACAAAACATTCATACTATAGCACTAGCTATATTATGATTTCTTTGAAGATTTGGGATAGGCAGGTTTTATACAGGTCTTGTATCCCCCTTAGTACATAGCACATAATATACACTTGATGAGTATTTTTGTTGATTGACTGATAGTTGAAATAAACTGGGAACTGGCATATGTCTATTAGAAATCTGAAAATTAAGGTGTTTTTTTGTTCTTGGCTCAGGAAAACAAAATCATAGGTAATACAATTTGCTGCTCTCCTAGCCTAATAAGGTGTTATGTAAAATTTGTATCTCGAATGGAGAAATTCTGTGTCTGCCAGCAGATTCTGATGTTAGAACATGAATATACAGATTAATTTGTGGTTGCAGAGTTCTGGCATAAGGTTTGTGGAATACTATCTAAATGATCCCCACAGCTTTCTGGTGTCTTCGAATAGTGAACAAGTTGATTTTTTTTCTTCTCCTTTTAAGATTTCTATTTTTGGATTTTTTTCAGAGGTTCACTGAGTACCGCCGTTCTGCTCCTAAAATCAGGACCTTGAAAAGCAAGGGTGGATAAAATACCTGATTTTTGGTAAGAGCCAAGAAAGTGGAAGCCAGTGCAGTTAAGGTAGAAAATGGAGAGAGGGTAAGAAGAAGGATGAAAGGGAAAGTGTAAGCAATGCAAAAAGAAATCTGGTATAAGTCTGATGTTTGAATCAGAAAACAAGACTCCTATGGGCCTGGCTGGGTGTCATCTCCCCACATGACCTGCTGACTAGAAAGAGTTAATGTGTCCCTTCACTAAGGCTGGCCTTGCTTCCCCATTCTGCTGAATATCTAGCCCAAGAACCATCAAATTAAACACACAAAACTTTCTATTCAAATTGGATTTGTGTCCTGATATTAAGGAGTAGAAAAATAACCATTTCAAAGCCATTTCATATGTTTATGAAAGTGTGGGATTTTTATGGACCCGTAGGGAATTTAATACAAATAAAATAGAAATACAGAGTCATATCTGAACTTTATGTTGGAATCATATTTTGATGAAGCTAGTTTTAAACAACTATACTTATTGAGGACTCCCTGGGGGCAAAATGCATTCTAGGTAGGCTTTTCATTTTTGTTTTTTGCAGGGAAGAGAGAGAGAGAGAGAGAGAGAGAGAGAGGAAGAAACTAGTCACATTTAAATGACTTGAACGTTTATAAAAGCAAATAATAGAACAATACATATTCTTCACTCTTGAAAAGTTTATGAATCAGCAGCATGTCAAAGCAATATCATAATCACAATGTAGAGAAGATAATCCATTGTTTTCTTGTATGAAGTCATTAGCATTCTAAATTATTCATTTGGAAATAACACATTGAAAAGAAAACAATTAGCACTGCTCTTTCACATGACACTGGTGAGTCCTAGGACCCACTCAGGAAGCTGTTGAGTAATGGGCATGTCAATTTGTTATTAATGCATTATATATTTTAGAAAAAGCATCCAATTTGGATATGAAATTGAATTTTTCTTTTCACAAAATAGAAGTCATTATGAGAGGCAATAAGTAGGTAGGCAAACAAGGCAGTAAGGCAGAGAGTGAATTGGGGCACAGGGTCTGTTTATACCCCATTTCTTCTGATGGAAGATTATAGTCTAAGAGCATATAGTAGAGGATTGGAGTAGAACCTCAGATCAGAAGCTATTCATAGACTTTCTCTTTTCTCCACTCCCTGCAATTGTTTCTTTCACAAGCTTTTCCAATATTCTTTGGGTACTCTGTTGTACAACCTAAAAGAAATTCACCATCTAATAATAGTTTTATTAAGGAGGAAAAAGGAGCACAATCTAGAATTTGCATTTCACATGTTCTTAATACGGATTCTTCTTTTAAAAATAGTTCTGAGAATGGAACCTTATTCTTTCATCTAGCTTGCATTGGGCACCTACTGTCAGTTCTTGGGGACACAAAGATGAATGGGACATGTCCTGTTTGCCAGTAGTTCACAATCTAGTAGGCCCTGTGGGGGAGGAAAAATAATTTTTCTTCTACCCTTCAAAATTCTTCTGGCTTATCTAATAAGCAAATTGACATGAGACAGATTAGCAGGAGAAAATAACCAGTCTTGTTACATAAATACACATGGGGGTTGTGTAAGAATATGGGACCTGAGGACAAATCAGACAGTTGATGTTTATATACCATTTTGAGCTGGGTGGGGTAATGGTTTGGACTTCAAAGGAAAATAAGGAAGTGCCTCTTTCTTTAAGCAGGTTTTTCTATTTGAATTGCTCTAGGTGGATAACAGTGAGGTAAAAGGCTCTCCTTGAGTCTTTTGTTTCTTAAAATAACTAGCTAAAATAATCAATATCCCTAAAAAGGCATATTTGGGGGTAGCAAAACTCTGTTCTCCCTCAGCCCCATGGGGTAAGACACAAAGACAACATCAAAGGCCCATGGGAATTCAGGGAGAAATTGATTTCTGTTGCAGGCCTCCTGGAAGGGTTGGTAGAGCTGGGCCTTGATGGATGGGTGGGATCTGGACATACAGAAATAGGGAAAAACACAGGGAACAGTCACAGGGTTGAGAAAGCATTTGGCATGGTGGCTGACAATGAGATGTAGTTTTTTGTGGGGGTGTAGGGCTTGTGGAGGGACATGATGGGAAGTCAGTTTAGTAATGCAAGTTGAAGTTAGATTGTTAAGGACAGCCTTGAATGTCAGACCACTGTATTTTGGCCTTTATTCCAAGGCAGCCCTGAGACATATTCAGGGCAGTAGCTATGCATCCTAAGGAACAGAATCTATAATGTATTGTGGTAGGGGATCCAATACAAATGAGTGCAAAATGGTTGGAAGCCCAGAGAAAGGAACAACTCTCAGATGCCAGGTATGGAAGCTGGGGAACTGTCAAGAAATGCTTCATCTAAGTGATGGCATTTAGCTGAGTCTTGAAAGATGGATATGAGTTCTCCAGGGGATGAGTTGTGGAATGGCAAGGAATAGCACCTGCAAAGTCTGAGAGGTTAGTGAGATGACTCCATGCAGTGAAATGTCTATTACTTTTGTATAGGAAGTGTTGCGGTAAGTACTTATCAAGAGATAAAACTAGGAAGAAGGCAGGGACTAGATCATGGCAGTCCTGGAAGGCTAGGATAAGGAGCCTGGACTTAAAGGGCCATATACAGGAAACAGGCCTGATGGACCATTGCTTTAGAAACACCACTGTGGCTGAGGTAAGGATGGTGGGTTAGTACAAATGGCAAAAGCTTGGCTTACTGGCAGAGAGGGCTGGCAGTGGGACCCAAATGTGCAAAAGTATTTGGGGCTTAGAGTCTGGGATAGATGTGGATAGTGGACTAAAAAGATTTAGGGGACTGATTTTTATGCTTTTAATTAATATTATAGTTTTAGCAACAGGACTCTTTGTTCCAAGGAAATCTTACACACAGTCCTCATGCGGCAGGGAAAGAGAAACTTGTGAGTTTTTGTTTACACAACACTCACATGGACTAAGAGACTTGGCATCTTGACTATTCGGTATGAAACTTTCATGAAAACTAGTGGAGTTCACAAATGGTCGTAAATGAACCACCATGCAGCTGGAACATGTATGTTCACATTTATTCACCTGAACGTGAAGTAGTGTCCTAGTTTCATGTTGAACACAAGTCGTATATTTGAAAATTTTGATGTCTTCTCTTTACATATAATTATATGGTCTTTGAAAGGGTAGATATTTGTAGTTTATATTCTGGAAAAGTGCATTGTTATACTTTGCAAATTATTACTCCACAGTATTTACACATTAACGTTTGAGAGGGCTCTTATGCTTTTTTTTAAAAAAATGAGTTTATGACATGTTTATTATGACATTGTCCCTCATTTTTGCCAAGTAGAATTTGTCTGACTTTGTGGGCTGATGAATGATGCCATATTTATTTTCTCGATCAGATGTGTGGGTGGTCAGTGATGGTGTCACTTACAGGATCTGAGATTGCCAGCTGGGACTCTCGAGCCATTGGTGATAGGAATGCGTATCATCATCATGCATGAGAAATCAGGGCCACTTGAGGTTTTGACACCTGGCTGTGTATTTGGTGTATGGTCATCGTTGGATGTTACTTATCTGGGGCACTGTTATTACCACATCCCCGAGTAAGTTATCCTCTTCTTTCAGGTGTTGCCAACATTCAAATTTCAGAGATTGGTAACAGATAGTTGTTCAGAGTAAGTCGAGATGATTGACATTGACTGAGCCTCTACTTTTCTATAATTAATGCAATGTTGACATATTGGTTTGTGTGTGTGTGTGTGTGTGTGTGTGTGTGTGTGTGAATGTAATTACTGACTTGACTTTTGCTTATCTTCATCTCTGTAATTAGAATATATTTTGTCTTGATGTTTAGATTAAACCTGCCATTTTCACATAAACATTTTACTATGTGCCAGCTGCTAGGCCAAGTACAGGATGCAGAGAGATTATTTTACCCTTGAAGAGCTCGCAGTCCCATAAGGGAGACAGACAGTGTACTTAGGCAGGTTCTTCAGCTGAGTTATGTGCTGTTTATTAGAGGAACATGAGAGGAAGGAGGTGTTAATTTATAAAGGATAATTGCTCAAGGGAGGTTTCTTGCAAAGGCTCACAATCATGAAAGAGGATGAAGAGTTTGGGAATCATGTTTGGGGTTAAGAGGGAGGGTGGAAATATAGGCATAGGCCAGGTTACAAAGGATGTCGTGTCTTGGTGAGGAGCTTGCATATGTTGCCTTAGGTGATGGGGAATTGGTGGAGAGATTTAGATGGAGAAGTGCAACATTCAAATTGGGTTTTAGGAAGGGCTCTCTGGTGGCAACATGGAGGAACTACACCTGAGTTAGTGGCGCAAGGTGGAACCCCACTGTGATCTGGTCAGATGCAAAGGGCCTGGGGCTAAATCAGAAAGACTTGAGTGTGAGTCATTATTCTACTGCTTATAAACAATGTGACCTCAGGCAAATGATATCACTCTTCTGGGCTTCAGCTTCCCATCCATGAAATGGGGATGATTGTTCCTACCTTACAGGGCTATGGTGATGACTAATATAGGACATGTACTAGCTCCATCATATGCCTGGCATGAGGCAGATGCTTAGGAAATGCCACTTGTCTTCCTAGCTCCTCATATTTTCACTCCTGCCCTTCAAATGATGTCTGGAAAAGTCTATTTTGCTCTGAGATTTTCCCAAAAGTGTCTGTTTGGGAAAACAGACAGTCCTGTTTCTCTCAGATGGCTTTGTGGTGTTTACTTGTTCACTTAGCCTTTGCTGCCTCACTTCAATCTGACATAAAGAGCAGTTTAAGGACCTGATACTTTTTCCTTACCATCACTTACTGTGGCCTGTAAAACTCAAAGTTGTTGGTTTATGGACTGCAGTGTACCTAGTCTTGCCTTACATTTTAAATAGGCTCCTCATGACAATGAACAGTCATATCTACAGACAAAACATTTGTTCCATGGCTCTATTAACCCTGTAAAATGTTGAATTTAATCCAAACCGTGTTCAACTACTTGGCAAAAGATGCAGTGATTTACTTGATATAAATACCCTGTGTGTTTTATTTCATTTCAACATGCCTTTTGTCTGTAATATCGAAGCCATTGGGGCCAAGTGAGGAGTTGAGAGTTGACTCCTGAATGGCCTGAGTCTTCCTAGGGCATGTTTTCTGTAGGGCAGGGAGACATGTTTCTTTAGAGCAGTTTCTGTAAACTTCTTTGGGACTGGTAGTGAAATTGAATGAGTGTTTAATGAAAGAGCAGATAAGCCAGCAAAGGATTTGCTGTGGGAAAGCAGAGGAGCGGGACATTCATCAGGAAGGGATCAGAGAAGTACTTGCTGGAGGAGGGTGGTTTTTGAATTGAACCTTGGAAGTTCAGTAAGAGATCTAAAGATAGAGATGGCAGTGTTACAGGAGCAAAGACATGGTATGTATGTCATTCATTGTGGTTGGAGGGTAGATGTATTTGGAGGTGGGGCTGAGTAAAGTAGTGAGGCTCCCGAATGGCCTTGACTAACAGATTTGGCAGTATATTCCTTGCCAAATGGCCATTGAGGAGTCCTGGATATTATTAACAGATTATTTTATTGTGTTTTTTTCATTACCTGCTCATTGTAAGAAACTTGGAAAATATAGAAACATGCAAAAAACAACAAAAATAACAGCATGATTCACTGAAGAGAAAAAAACAGTTAAGGTTTTGGTGAATTTCTTTTTGGTGTTTAATTTATTCCGTGGGGATATACATTTTTACAACTTTACTTTTGACAATTTTTTCTCTGATCGGGTTGTGAACTGTTTTGTTTTTTGGTGTGATTAAAACATCCTTAATGCATCATTTTTCATGACTGCATACTGTTCAATCATGTGGGTGTAGTACATTTTATATAATCATTCTTCAATCAATGGCTGTTTCAGAAGTTTATAATTCTGTATATGAGGGCTATGATGAATGACCTTGTTAATCTCTGTAGTATCAGTGATAATGGTTTTTGAGGAAGTAGAGGGACATGATCCCATGTCAGTTTTAGGAGGATCATTCTGGGGGCACTATGAAAAATTGATTAATGAGATGAAAGATTTGAAGCAGGGAGAACAAGTAGTTAAGGGAACATTCCATCAGTGCAGGTAAGAGAAGATGAGAGATATACTAAGCCAGAATGGAGAAGAGATGATAAATGAGAAGGACTCTAGGCAAGAAAATGAACAGGAAATAGAATTCATTGTTTGATAAAGTGTACCATTAACATCACAATTTTGTAAAAAAAAAAGAAAAGAAAAGATCAAAAGTCTTTGGCCTCCCCCTTCTGCTGTGCTATTATTGCTGAATAAGAGCCTCTGGTGGGGAAGGGGGTAGACCCTGTTCTCTGAGAAGCTCTCCTGACTATTCTTGTGCAAACTGAAGCTGGAGAACCACTTACTTAGGCCTGTGGGCTGTAGAACTGAGGGCCTCGGTTTCTTGCTGGCTGTATGCCAGAGGCCACCTTCAGTTCCTTGCCAACTGGCTTTTCCCAGTATGACTACTTCTTTAAAACCAGTAAGGGAGAGAGTGTCTTAAATGTTTGTTAAATTCTAGTACAATGTGCCCTGGCTGGTGTGGCTGAGTGGATTGAGTGCTGTCCTGTGAACAAAAGGGTTACTGGTTCGATTCCCAGTCAGGGCACATGCCTGGGTTGCAGGCCAGGTTCCTGGATGTGGGTGCTCGAAAGGCAACTGCACATTGATGTTTCTCTCCCTCTCTTCCCCTCTCCCTTCTGTCTCTCTAAAAATAAATAAAATCTTTAAAAAACACAATAAAAAATAAAGAGTTGTCTTGAATTGTATAAACTTTAGGCATGGCAAAATGTAGATCTGCCCTGCTGGTCAAGCTGTCAGGTAGGCAGTTAGTTTTTTGGGTCTGGAGTTCAGCAGAAAGGTCAGTCAGTGCCCAGTACATGGTTAACCCACAGCAGTATTGGGGGAGCTCCCTATTAATATCTAGCAAGCTGGTCTCAGGAATTCTACTTCAGGAGATTTCTTTGATCTCACTAGAGAAGTCCCTGCTGCCCAAAGCTCACCCTGACAAACAGTGCCTAGCTGTGGCCTACTTCACCTTGGCCCAGTGGCTGTTGGCAACAGCTGGTAATTAGCTGGAGGAATCCCTAAATCACTATCCCAAGCACTTTCTGAAGAGCAGAGAGGACAAGTTCCAGAAGACTGCTTTTGTATCTGGCCCAGCATTCTTTGAGAGCTTATGCTAAGCAAAGAGGAGGAACTAAAACTGTCAGACAGATATCTTCATGCTTTCCTCTACCCACCTGTTATCCACTAGGCACTGCATCTCCAAGGCAAACATGCCTCTGGAGACTGTTGGCTCCCAGCTCCTGAGTTGTGTCCAGTAAGAGCCACTGAATGTTTCTGCTTTCTTTTGGTATCCAGGACCTTACAAGTTCCTACCCCAGAATGGTGGGTCAGGCAGTCCACAGTTAGCTGATGTCTCCTGAAGATAACTCATGTAAGGCAACTTAACAAGTCAAATAAGTTGTATCTTTACACTTCTCACCATCTGCATGCTGGGGGATATTTTTGCCTAAGGTGGGGAGTTGAGGGGCTTTCCTTACAGGGGTGTCCAACCTGTGGCCCACCAGCTACATGCAACTGAGGAGGGCTATGAATGTGGCACAACACAAAATAGTGAATTTACTTAAAACATTATGAGATTTTGTGTGTGTGTGTGATTATGTGTCACAAGGTATTTAATGTGTGGCCCAAGGCAGCTCTTCTTCCAGTGTGGCCCAGAGATGCCAACCAACACCCCTGTATCTAGTGGGTTTTTGTTGGCCAGCCCTGACCTGGCAGGGACCTCCATAGGGACACAGATCTGGACTAGGCTTTGAAGGTTTTCCAACATTGGGTTCCAACATGTGAGTCCTGGACCCTAAGGATGTGGAAATGTTAATATTTCTTCCAGTTCTATATATACACAGCTGGTATTGGCTGTAGAATCAATATGTCCTATATCTGTACTTCTGTTTTTCACATGTATGTGTTTAGTATTGTGATGGCAGGTTAAGGACATAGGCTCTGGAATCTGACTGCTTGGTTTGAGATTCTCCATCTAGAGTGTACCAACTCTGTGATGTGTGATGACGCTGAATAAATCGCTTAACTTCTTTGAGCCTCAGTTAAAATGGACATAATAATTTAGTCTCAGAAGGTTGTCAGGCTTAAATTAGTTCCAAAAATTACTTAGAACAGTTTTTGATACAAAGTCAGTGCTGTGTTAGCCTTTGTTATTATAAAATGTGAATTAACAGAACTACTCAATGCATTCTAGGTGGTTCAGTGTTTTCTCAGGCAAAAGATACTCAAAGTACCAGTGCTGCCCTGCTCCTTATGTGAGCACTGAGCTGGGGATGGAACCCAGGGCTCCTGGCTACAGTTGTCACATAATTTTTGCTACAGAAGACCCTACTTTTTCTCTCTTAAAACCTTTGCTTAATGAAAATAAGCTGACTTTTTTGTTCTTGTTTTTATTTGGGGCTTATTGTCCTTAAGTAGCTACCTTTTTGATGTCAGGGACCTCTTTAATTAACCAGCAGTGATTGTCTGGGCAGTCTCTTCACAGTTAATGTATCCAGAAGAGCCCTTGTTCATAATTGTTTGCTTCCATGGTTATGTTGTATATTCCTGCATTGCTTTCCTGAGACAATGGATATGTAGTCCTGGATACCTCTCTTGCTGATTTGGGGTTGGTAAGCACATTGCTTCATCGATGCTCTTAGCACAGTTGATTTATTGAATGCTTTGTGAGCAGCACAAAATATTTTGAATAGGAACACCTCATGGTAACTCAAACTAGGGATATTTTTGGCCCCCTCATTCACTCCTGCACACGTGCTTGCTTGTTGTATAGCCGGAGGCCCATTTCACTAGCGATTGTGCAAGAAAGTCTAACTCTTACTACCAGGACCCAAAGACATACCTCCCATCCAGGGATAGTTAATGGATGTTAAATCATAGGTAAAATGAGAAGACCTTTTCTGTGTTTGGTCTTTTCTCAAGATGGTACCTGTATTAGGTTCCTAGGGTTGCTGTAACAAATTGCCACATGTTTGGTAGCTTGAAACAAAGAAATTCAGTGTCTTTATAGTTCTGGAGGCTAAAAGTTGAACAGCAAGGCGTTGGCAGGGCCATGCTCCCTCCCAAGGCCTCTTCTAGCCTCTGGGGTTGCTGGCAATCCTCGGCATTCCAATCTTTGTTCCACCTTCTCATGGCTTTCTCAACCCTATGTGTCTGTGAGTGACTCCTCTTTCTCTTGTGTCTAAATTTCCCTCTTCTTATAAGGACACCAGTCAGTGAATTTGTGCCGACCATAATCGAATGTGGCTTCATCCACCTTGATTAATATCTGCAGAGACTACTTCCAAATAGGGTGATATTCACAGGTACTGAAGTGTCCTTGTTAGTTTAGGTTGCTATAACAGAATAACATAGATTGGGTGGCTTAAACAACAAACATTTATTTCTTTTTTTAAAAAAGATTTTACTTATTTATTTTTAGACAGAGGGGAAGGGATGGAGAAAGAGGGAGAGAAACATCAATGTATGGTTGCCCCTTGCGTGCCCCCTACTGGGGACCTGGTCCACAACCCAGGCATTTGCTTTGACTGGGAATTGAACCGGTGAGCCTTTGGTTTGTAGGCCAGCACTCAATCCACTGAACCACACCAGCCAGGGACAAACATTTATTTCTCATAGTTCTGAAAAGTGGAATTCTGAGATCAGGGTGCCACCATGGTTGGATTCTTCATAAGTGTACTCTTCTTGGTTTTTAGATGGCCATCTTCACTCTGTATCCTCACATGACAAAGAAAGTGAGCTCAGGTCTTTTGATTCCCTTATAGAGACACTAGTGCCATCATGAAGACTCTACCTTCATGAACTTTTGCAAACCTAATTTCCTCCCCAAAGCCTTACCTCTCAAAACCATCATATTAGGCATTAAAGCTCCAATGTATGAATTTTGGGAGGATATAAACATTCAGTCCATATCATTAGGGGTTAAGACTTGAGCATATCTTTTGGGGATATACAATTCAACCAACAACAGCAGCTGTTTTCCTTTCTTTGTTATTATTCCTATTTCTTAATATTTTTTAAAAAGGGAACTCCTCCTACCTCCACTGAGCAACCCAGTGATACAGGAATAACTTGATTTATAAATTTGGATGAAAAGTCATAGACTGTTAAGAACAGGAGGAAGAAAATAGAAGATATTACCCATTTCTCTTATTTTACCAACAGAGGCCTAGTGGAAGGAAAGTACTTGGTTAAGGATAGAAATCTTATAAATGGTAGAGCTTGTCATCACACTTCTCATGTTTTGTAATTCTCAGCTCAATTTTTTTTGCATTTGCTCTTGATAATGATATTGGCCATTGTACTTAAATAACAAACCTCATGTGACCACAGTGCATTGAGGCAAATTCCTATAAAACCAGAAATCACCAAGAAATTGGAAATTAAGGTTGGTCTGACCAATATTGGAGTTATTGGCTGTCTATGTGGGTAAGTTGACAGCCAAAAGGCTTTCCAGGCTCCAAGTCTCTCTTCCATCCATTTCACCTCAATCTGATCAATATTTTTATTGAGCTATTAACCTGAACTAGACTCTGGGGATTCACTGATCAGAAGAGCAGGTACTATCCCTGCCTTTACAGAGCTCACAGTCCTGTGAGGGCTAAAATGATGCTAGACTTAACTGTGCTCATTCATCTGAGGGCTGTGAGAAGAGCAGCACACAATGGGGGCACCTGATTCAACCTGAGGGTGGGCGTTGGGAAAGTTGAGGAGCCAAGACACAAAAGATGACTGGAAGTTATCCAGAAAAGGAAGAGTAGAGAAGGGTTGGAGGCAAAGGGATGTTTCCCACAAAGGGAAAGTGTGCATGGAGGCCTGGAGGTGAGCAAGAACAGCACATTTTGGAAGAACTGAAATAATCCAGTTTGGCTGAAGCACAGGGTATGGGAGGGGGTCATTGTAAACAGCTTTGTAAACTTTCAGGGATTTGATTTTTGAACCCAGAGGCAGTGAGATCTTATCTCAGGGTGTCTGTGCTCAGAACAGGCATTCAGTCTGGGGACTCAGCTACCAAATGAGTTTGAGCAGAGCTTTCTTTTGAATAATAATAAAAAAAAAGCTTCAGGGTATCTCCATTCTGGGTAGAGCCACTTTTCCAGTCTTTCTCCCTTGTTATACGTTGGTTAAGAATTAGCTCCAGCATCTGTCTCAGGCCCTGAAGCTGGAGAATTTTCTGTAGGATATGGTTTAGAGCTTTTAGTCTGCAGTTAAAGGCATGTGCTTCCTGTTCAGTGTATGTGCTCATACACCCTGGCCCACACAGGAGCACTTATAGCCAGTATACACTGGTCATGTTTTTTAACTTAATCAGTCTGATAAGTACCCCAGGGCCTTCTCCATCTTTTTGTAATAGTTCACAGTGAACTTAGAGTTTCTTTGGACTTGCTTTTACCTTCTTGTACTGAGTTGGCTATGGTTTCCTCTTCTCTCGTTGATCATATCCATGCTTTCCAGGTTCAAAAAATTCCTCAAATTTGTGTATATGGAACACCCCCTTGTTTCCCAACTTTGTTCATGATATTGCAATTAGTTCCTGAGTGATAAATATCAGTTAATCTCAGTGTCTCTCAATTTTTTTAAATTTTATTATTGCTCCCCTAAAGATCATTTTTAGACATTTTCCCCCAGTTACAGGCTTATGAAACTTTAACAACACAGATGTTTTTGTATCTGTTTGTGTACTACATGTATGTCTGTTCTTTATATGCAAAAAGAACAAGTATGGGGTTAGTCTTTATAACATCAGAATTAAGAATGGAAGCCCTGTGGATGGGGTGGCTCAGTGGATTGAGTGCTGGCCTGAGAACTGAAAAGAATGCTGACATTTTAAAGGTAAAAACTAAATTGAAAATTAAAAAAACTACTAACAAACTCATTTACATTTTATAAGTAACTTTTCTGAGTAACTTCATTGATTTATATAAAAATTGCAATGTGTCAAATGACATATGCAAATTTCCAATTTATAGAAATATATAATGATAATAGCAATGTGATCACATGAAAAAACATTATTCAAAACTTGTTTTCCAGTAAAAATTAAATTCTTAAAAGTATTTTTGTGAACTTAATTTTTAACTATTACTTGGTGTGGGAAAATAACTTCTAATTTAGCTGCTAGATGTTTATTCAGATCTTGCTGACAGTTTTTCTTTGCATTTGACATAATTAATCATGAGTTGAATGGTATTTTGGGGATTAAATAAAGTATAAACTGAGGATCAAATATACATTAGACTCACAAGGTTGCCAATGGTAGCTAACAGGCATATACAGGTGTGTGTTGGCCACAGTTTTGTATCATTGATCTTATATATTTTGTGTACCATCAATGAATTAATTGTCAGTGCTGCTCATGCAATATCCAAGAAAACCCAACAGGAGAAATTACATGCTAAGCAATAAGATTTTGTTGGGCAGGGTGAGCTTCAGAGGGTCACAGATCATTGTGCCTCCCTCTCCCCGAAAAAACTTTCACTGCCTTGAAGGCTGTATCACCTGCAAGAGAAAACATGGTTTATTTGATTATCCTCCTAGAAGTCTAACATATAGGGCCTGTGAAAGCTTCATATTAAAAGGCTATAGGGCTGAGTACCAGAAAAGATGCAGGGCATGAGCCATTGGCCTGGAGAGCAGCTTGGGTAGGGCACTAAACGAGGGGACTGGGCCACTAGTGAGGATACTCCGGCAATGGGGTCAAGGTCAGGGTTAAGTGCACCTGCTTGGAGTTCTTCTGTCTCTTAGATTCATTGCATCCCAGTAATTTTTATACAATGACCAATTAGTGTTCACTGTGCTGTCTAGTTTGTGAGCTGTGTGAAGACATTTCATCTTGTTCTATTGCCAGTATCTAGCACAGTGCCTGACACACAGTAAATGTTTGTTAATGGAATAGAGAGAAAGCACTGAAGATGGACTCCAGCTATTTCATGGTCTAGATGAGGGCTGGACCAAAAGGGAAAAAGAAGGTGTAATATCCAATGAGACTCCCAAGCCACCATCTCCAAACGAAGCCTTCTCTTCAGTACCAATGTGTCTACCTCAGCCCAACTGAGGATGTTGTGAATAGCTGACTTTGACCATTTTGCCATTTAGATACCAAAGTGGTTTTTTTAGAGCTTTTAAATGTATTCATCTTTAGAGGGGAAGGGAAGGAGAGAAGGAGAGAAATATCAATGTATGGTTGCCTCTAATGAGTCCCCTGCTGGGAACTGGCCTGCAACCCAGGCATGTGCCCTGACTGGGCATCGAACCGCGATCGTGTGGTTCGCAGGCCCATGCTCAATCCACTGAGCTACACCAGCCAGGGCACCAAAGTGGTTTTAATGTGAAAAGTTCAAGTGGGTATCTTTCTAAAATATAATAGTTAACTACTTTCCTTTTTTTGAAGCAAATACTACTGAATATAATTTACCTTTTATTGGAGACTCAAGAGTTTCCTAAGAAGAATCAGTTCTTGAGGCATGAGGAGCATTTTACCCTGTACCACATGGTCTGAGAGCACTGTCTTGAGTTTTGGGCGTGGTGTTACTGAGTTAGCTTTTTTGTCCCCTTTCTTAGGAGGTCAGTGCCTGTCACTTTCAGCTGTTGTCAGTGGCTTACTGGGAGCATATGCTCTCTTCCTTCTCATTTGATGGTTCTCAGATGTTCAGAGGATGATCAGTAGCAAATCTCATAAGCACTTTGTATACAGTAAGAGAAACTTCCAGTGACCAGCTCTCTGTGAATAAAATTTTTAGAACTGTGGGTGTGTGTGTACATACTTGCACACTTCAAAGAGACCTATTCTGCCCCCCTTACTGCTACTATCTAAGTTCTGGACAAGTGAAATGTGCAAATGAGTTTTGTGCTGGATAAGCAACTGATTGGCGTAACATCTTCTCAGGCAAGTTTATGGAAAGTACACACATGAGGAAGTTTAGCTTGTTCTCACTGGGCTGTCCAGGATTCCTTTTGTGGGAGCTCATCCTTGAATCAAGGGACATAGATTTCCAATTCATAGCAAAAACAACCCATGGGAGATCTAGGTTGTTTTGCACATTATGACATGTAGCTGCTCAAGTAATTATATCAAGTAGCACTATCTAACAGTGTTTTTTAAAAGTGCTAATTAATGTTGGTTGGGAAAATGTAATTATTTGAATGGGAATTCTGACCCAGATACTTAACTGCTATTCTTAGGACATTTTAAACTTAACAGACATTTTTTTCACCAAACATACTAACCAGATATAATATTAGTAGCCATTATAAGTGTAAGCACTTCAAATTTTCAGCATTTGTAAAGACTGAGTCCTTGAGTGTTGACCCTGTACCCATTTAACAAAGTGTCCTCAATGTACCACAGCAAGTAATCCCTCTTTTGATGTCAATTCCATGTTTCTAATTTAATTTTTAAATCCTTAATATTATGTATTACAATGGTATGTAATGTGGTGATAGGTCTGGAAATGGAAAAACCTTTGAAATGGTGCAAATTCATGATGTGCAAACATTCTGAAAGACTGGAGGAAGAGTAAAGAATAGAAGAAAAGCAGAAAGAGAAAAAGAATATTCAAGGGAAATAATAGGGTCTTTGTAAATACATCACTAAATCACTGAGACTAGCAGCTAAAAAGATCAAGCCCATTTTAACAGTACAGGAGACTAACTCCAAGTAGCCTTGGAGAAATAATAATGTTTTGAGTACCTCAATATTGTACTCAAGATTTGATATTGGGGACAAAAGAGAATCATGGCAGGACTCTGAGGCTGGGCACCTTGTTGGCTGACCAATCCCCATGTTCTGTGCAGGGAAATCAGGACACTACCAGGCCTGCCCCCATGATTCTCAAAATGCTTCCCACACACCTAAGCCTGTGGCAGGGAGGGGGAAAGTGAGGCCTCTTACATACTGACAGAAAAACTAACATTAGGTGCAGGCTCATTAGAGCCAACAGCTCAAGCACAGGTCCCAAAATGTGGGTTTTGTCGAACATTGATGGCCTTCCAGTGTTCAAGATGGACATACTGAATTTATTTGTTTCTGATTTTCAACAGAAACTTTGTGTTGCTTTACCATAATATCTCATGGCTTCTTTCAACTAGTTGCCGCTGATGTTAGAAAGTCTGATTACATTGTACCTTTTTAGATTGGAGCTGATTTGGGAAGTCATTTTTAGGGTAATAATATTCATTACCCTAAAATTCATCCATTCATTCATTCATTTTTATTCATTTGATACAGCTGCCCTTTAGAATTTATTGTGTAAGTGGCATACACCAAACACATTCTGTCACTGGGAAATTATATTTCCCTCACTAAGAAATTTTAGCATTAGAAACATGGAAATGGGTGAAGGAACAAGAAAATACAAAGGTAAGCAGTTGTGGGAGGAAGGCAGGAGCTGTGAACAAAAACAGTGATCATCCAGTGCTTTTTAAAAATTTCTCTGCTTGTCTCTTACACTTGATAAGTATGGGGGGAGTGCAAAAACTCCCAGAATTTATTTATAAAAATGTGTATTTATTCTTATATGTTTAAACTTCAGTCACTTTCAAAATACTATCCATTTGATGCAGTACACCCATTGAGATGTTTTTTTTTCCACTGCTCAAAACAGTTTTTGAACTTGTTGACCTGGATGCCTTTTAGTGCTTCTGCCGTTTTTTTGTTTCACCTCTTCTACATAGGCAAAACTTTTTCCTTTGAGAACTGTTTGCAGCCGGGAGACCAAAAAAAAAATTCTCTTGGGACAAGATGGGGTATAGGGAGGGTGGGGCATGGGAGTCATGCCATTTTGGGGTCCAAAACTGCTGAATACTGTGGTGTGCACAGGTACACTCATAAATCACCCATGATGATATGTGCAAATGTGTTTTAAGTGTCTTCCAAAAAAATTCACTGAAACCAAATGTAGCCTCTCACAAGAATGCCAGCTGGTACATTGATACAGGTGGGTTCCTAGAACACTGCCCTGGCAGGGGAAGCCTGTACTACAAGGGACCTGCCCTCCAGAAGATAATTCTAGTTTTTTGAGTCTTCATTTGTAACTGTGTATGTAGAAATTTTTTTCAAAAGTCAAGGGAGGACTCTGCTACTCTTCCACATTTACAGAAGGAAGGGAGGATGTTCATATAAGCTGGGTAACTACTATGTACCAGGCACTTTCACACATGCTCTGTGTACTGAGTTGAGTAGTGACCCCCTAAAATTCATGTCCACCCAGAATGCCAAAATGTGACCTTACTTGGAAATAGAATCTTTGCAGATGTAATCAGGTTAAGCTGAGCTCATACAGAATTAGGGTGAGCCCTAAATTCAGTGACTGATGCCCTTATAAGGAGAAAGAGATTTGGAGACACACACACATACAGGGCCACATGAAGACAGAAGCCGAGATTGGAGTTTTGCATTGTAGCCACAAGACAAGGAACAGGATTGCTGGCAATTACCAGAAGCTAGAAGAATCTAGAAGGGCCTTCAGAGGCAGTATGGCCCTGGTGATGCCTTGATTTGAGATTTCTAGCCTCCAGAACTGTGAGAAAATAAATTTGTTGTTTTAAGCCACCCAGTTTGTGGTATTTTATTTATAGCGGTCCTAGAAACTAATACATTGTAAATAAGGACTTAGGACAACCTGTACAGGTAGGTGCTCTTAGATGCCTATTATAGATTGAGAAGTTGAGTCTTACTGAGGAAATCTCGTTTTGCTGGCAGCACAGATATTTTGTGAGTACCTGCTATTGAGCCTGGCACTTGGAGGTTTATAGATGGTAAGTGTAGCCTTCACCCCCAGGAAGCTCCCTGAGTATGTTCATGAGTTCTCTGTACTGTGTTTGAGTGTGGTGGGGTGCTGGCAATGGATATGGGTTTCCCCCATAGGCTCTGTAAAAGGGGGCTGCTTGTCTGGGGCTGCCTTCATCTGCTTATAGGCTGCTTTGGTCCCCTCCCCCACTTTTCTGGTATCTCTTCTTGATTCAAAGATTAACATGGATAAGCCAGTCTGAGGAGTCAGTGGGAGTTGTGTCCCCAGCTACTTTCACCTGATTCTTTCCTGAGCCCTAAAAGTTGAGATAATACTTAATATTCCCTGGACAGATGGTTGAGCTCTAGGAAGGCTTTTTAGGTTGGAGACATTTGCTGTTGATTTTGAGGAATTTCTCCAATGGGAAAATGGAGAGAGATAGAGCAGAGGCATTGGTGGGAAGGCATTTCAGTTTGAGAAAGGGGCAAGGGGGGAAGGTGTAGAGAGGCACTGGGGCAACAATGTTAGTAGCAAATAGAATGTAGGTTGTGTGGTTTTGTGGGGACAGGAGGGAAAAGGGGATATTGAGGCCAGGATGAGCAATATTTCTTCTCCTCCCCCCTTTTCCTAGTTTTAACTGATTTATTGAAATATCATTGATACACAACAAATAACATATTTCAAATGTACAGTCTGGTAAGTTTTGATGCATGTATACTGTGAAACCATCACCACAGCTAATATAATGAACATACTTATCATTCTCAAGTTTTCTTGTACTTTTTACCCATTCCTGACTCCAATGCCCATACTTTGTCCTTGGGAAGCCACCAATGAAGAAGTATTTCTTGAAGTATGGTCCATGGACCTCCAGGCATCCCGAATCCCTTTGACTGGGTCTGAGAAGTACTACCTTTTCTAGTTACATACCTGTATAAGATGAGATTTGTTTTGTTTGTGTGTACTTTGGGAAAAACAAACTCACAATAAAATGAAAGGAAAATGCTCACATGAAAATCCAACTCAGGTCTAGTACACCAGACGTTGAAGTGATTTGTGAAAATACAAAACAGTGTTGCTCGTACCTACATTTTTGGTTGTCTTGAAACTGCAGTTATTTTATATAAAATGTGGTTATTTTTTAATTTCATTTATTTACCTTTAGAGGGGAAGGAAAGGAGAGAAATTTCAATGTATGGTTGCCTCTCATGAGTTTCCTGCTGGGAACTGTCCTACAACCCAGGCATGTGCCCTGACTGGGAATCAAACCGTGATCGTGTGGTTCGCAGGCCCACACTCAATCCACTGAGCTACACCAGCCAGGGCAAAATGTGGTTATTTTTTTATAAAAATATGGTATTTATGTTACCATGTAATTACATTATTTATATGAACATGTAGTAGGTCTATTTTTGTTAACTTCACATACATTAACACCTGAATATTTAAAAATTTCTTGCAATTAGGATTTCTAATATGATAAATATGGACAGATATAACCCATATAAATAAAAAGCATTTTGGCTTCCACAAATTTTTTAAAGAAATTGCCCCTATTTTCCCCTGCCGCCTTTCAAATATTTTTTCAAATATTGGGATCAAAACATTTTAGGATTGTTGTTATGAAGGGCTTAGAATGCTATGTTGAGGTTCATAAAATGTTTTTCCCTAAGTAGTGGGTACCTTTTGGAAATCTTTCCAGCAGTAGAGTGACAGGGTCTGCCTTGGTTTTGGAAGGAAGCCTGTGGCAGCATCCAAATGGCTGAAGACTGCAGGAGTGTAGGCAAAGAGGAGGACCCACCTGAGGGGCGTGGCTTTGGGGAGTGGAGAGAAGTGATCTGTGTTGATGGGTAATTAGGACAGAGGTACAGTCCTATTACTTTGTTCTCATAGAATGTGGAAGTAAACTGCCTCCCTCCACCCCAGAGGAAGGGAAGAGTCTCTGGCAGTGGTTAAGAGGGAAGCAGCTTTTGTCTGCAGGGTTTTTGGCTGAACTGTGGCAGCTGTTTCAAACTACTGAGCCTGTAAATTCCACACGTGGAATCAACCACTCAGATTACCTAATAAATATTCAAAAACATAAATGTACTTACAGATTCCTGTCATTTTTTTCAAAATCTTCATAGTATGTTTCTCAGAAGCAAGAAGTTTCTCAGTGGCCTTTTTATCTCATGGGTTCTTTGTCTTATTTATTATGCTTATCAGACTTAGAGGGAATGTGGTGTTCTCATTGCCCAATCTTTGGCAGTCTGTTGTTCTAACATTTTTCTTATGAATGGCCTTGATTGTTCAAATACCCAGACATTCTTCTTATCATTAAAGGACATCTATCAGGACCTCTACTTGCCAAAATCTCTTTCACCTTTAGCTCCTGTTACCTTTGGAGGGTAATAGTCACCACCACAGTGAAGCCACTAACATTTGGTGAGTGCTTATTCTCTTCTTGCCATGTAGTAATGTATCTAGTCCTCATGAAACCCAAGGGAGGTATTAGTTTTATTTCATTCTACAAATGAGGAAAGTGAGGGTCACAGTAATAACACTGCTTTCCTAAGGTTACATGCCTTGAAAGTGCGCCAGCCAGGAGTTGAATCCCGCCAGACTGGTGCCCAAGTCCTCTGTATGAACCGGCGCATCTTACCTAAAAGACAAACCACTTATTCCCTCAATCTGGTAAGAATTAGAGAGACTTACTATTTAGCAGCAGATTTGGAAGAATGATATACTTAGTTAAATTTTTCTTGGAGAGAGTACTTTGTTATTCTCCAGAAATTCACACTTTGCCTATTTTTGTTGTCTGTGATGCCATTTATGTTTTTATGTGATGGTATTTTTACCATTCTCTTTCTGTTGGCTGTCACTTTTATCTGCTGAACCTAAAGCTGATTATTCATACTATTTTTTTCATTTAACAACTAAAATGTGACAATAAACATCTATGTCATTGCTTGCAGCTTAGAAAAAATGTGATGAAACACATTTATTGTAACTCAGTTTTGGAAACGATCTGTCTTCATATTCAGGTGACAGATGCACTAGTAAAGAACTGGTGTTTACAGTGCAGATTTAGATCTCTCAGAAGGAATGAGGTGGTCCTTCTTAGCCCAGGAGCTTCTCAAGCAGTGCCTGCCTGTCCTTTCAGTGTTTGAGCCCTGTGACATCTTAATTTGGAGTAATTGCCAGGGAACTCTGTTTCTGGCCCTCAGACTAATCAGTGTGTTGGTCCCAGATTTCACCAAACCCATGACCTTGCATTTACAGAAGTTAATGTGATTGGAGCTGCATTATCAGGCACTTCCTTTTAGTAGACTTTTAATGAGTATTGACTGAGTATCTATGTGATTCTTATGCACCAGAGTACGGAATAAGATTGATATGTTTTACATTGGTTTGTTAGAGGAAACAGAACATTGAAGAGCTAAATACATATAAATAAGGTAATAATAGGAGTGGTGAAAGGCTGTGAAGGAGATGCACAAAATCAAGAGACTTGTCCTAGTCTGCAGGTTGTGAGGAGGCTTCCCTGAGAAAGTGACTTTTCAGCGGGAATGGGATGGGTGTGGAGGGGTTAGTGCATGATAAGAAGGGAAGGCAGATTTGCAGGTTGAGGGCTCAGCAGGTGTAAAGGCCCAGCAGGGGAAGAAACAATAGAAACAGAGTAGTTCAACAGAGCTGGAGCAGAGCTAGTGAGCAGAGGGCGGCACAGGATGATGTTGGATTAAGCCTTTTTTGGATGGTCATGGGAAGTCATTAAAGGATTTTAAGCCTGGGGTAACATAATCCAATTTGCATTTTGAAAAGGTCAATGCAGTTACTGTTCATTCCAAAAATAATTATTGAGCATTTACTACATTCCAGGCATTGTCTTCGGTTCTGGGGATAAGTCTTGGAATTAAACAGACAAAAAAAATTCCTTGCCCTTGTGGAACTTGCATTCTAGTGTGGGCACAGGGGTGGGCTGGATAGGAAGTAGTAAAGAAACCAACAAGTATACACAGAAGAGCAGCAATGGTTCAGGAGTGTGCAGTGGGGGGAGGGATGTCAATGTATATGGAGCAGTAAGGGATGACTGCACACAGAATGTGGAAATTCAGCAAAGGCCTGAAGGAAGTGAGAGTTGGAAGCATGAGGGAGAAGAACAGTCTAGGCAGAAGAGTGGGTGCAAAAGCCCTAAGGGGGAACGTTTTGTCTTTAGTCTAGACGGATCCCATGGATTGGGCATAAGGGGTTGTGTGGCTAACTGCTGCTTCCTTGCTTCTTCGGCTAGCCTTCTCTGATTTCACACCAGCTTCTCAAAAGGCAGTGAGTGAGTACTGTGGTTAAGAGTTTGGGTTTTGTAAAGGAGCAGAAGTGGATTTCATTCCCAGCTTTACCACATGCTGGATGTTTGGGCTTGAGAAAGTTTCTTAATTCTCCTAAGTCTCAGTTTGTCCATCTGCAGTGTGAGGCTAATAAGAATATGTACCTCACAGGGCTGTGGTGAGTATGCATGTAATGTGCTTAGCATGGTGTCTGCCACACCCAATAATTGCTAAATAAATGTTGGCTGCTATCGTTGTTATTAGTGATTCCAGGAGGTTCTTTCAACTTTGCATTGACAGAGGGCAGTCCCTAGTCAGTCTTTGGAGAGAGGAGCAAGGGACCATCCACTTTTGAAACCTCACTCTATGACAGTCTTCAAGAATGGTGACTGGACCTGCTCACCTTTGTCTTCCCAGGGCCCAGATTAGTGCACTGGCTAGAGCAGACACTGAATATAAGGCAAAGTGCTTGAGCTTCAACTGAATATGTAAAGGTTGCTTCAGAGAGTTTTGAAAGTTTTCCCCTAAACACACACATAATCCTCACTGAACAGGCAGTTGTGGAAAAGTGCCAAAGAAGTGAGATCTGGAGTAGGCAGTAAGATCAAATCTTATCCTGACCATCCTCCTGGCTGAGACTCTGGGCTCATTGTTTAACCACCCTGAGCCAGTTTCTCTCTGTCCACAATTAGAATAATAATGCTTGCATTGCAGATGCTTGTGAAAAGTCATGGGTTATATAGGTAAATTGCCTGCCTAATGCCTGGCAGTCATTCATTCTTTCTTCATTGACTGAATGCCTACTCCTTGCTGGGCTCAGTACTAGGTGTTAGAGACTGCAGAGAAAACAACACAACAGGCCGAAATGCTATCCTTTAAAAGGCCTGCTTATGAAGTTGGTCCTTGGCTGGTATCTGGGAATTTGGTTTTCACAAGGGTTCCTGTCATTCCCTAAATGATAAGGTGTCTCCCTGTGCCTAAACTGTTTGTACAATATGGTTTGTGCTGACTTTGGGGAGTCAGGAATTTTGCTATGTGCTAGGCAGAGAGTGTCTACAAGACCAGCCCAAAAGATAAACACTGGACACTTAGTCAAATAAGCTTCTCTGGTAGATATTTCACTTCTGTTGTCACACTTGTTGCTGGGGGAATTAGGTGTGTTTTGTGTGACTTCCCTCCTGGTTTTCCCTGGATTTGTTCCCATGTGCTTTTTCCTTTTGCTGATTTTGATTTGTATCTTTTGTGGTAATAAATCACATCCGTGAGTGCAACAATGTGTTGAATACTGTGAGACCGAGCAAATCATTGAATCTGGAGGTAGTCTTGGCAACTTGGGCATGTGGATATAGATAAAATTGTAAGGCAAACTGTCCTCAGAAAACTCACACTTTAAATAAAAAGTTTAACATGTCAATATTTAATTACAATGCAGTGAGTGAGATTAGTGTATGTATGTGGAGGGGCTGGGATAGCCCTGAGGAGGGGCATAGATTCCAACCCCGGGGAGACAGGAGAGCTCTTTAAGTTGAATCTTGAAGGGTAATTAAAAGTTGGTTACGTGAAGCTGCAGGAGAACACATTGGGCATCATTAAAACTTAATAGGGTCTTCTAAATAATTTTAGATCTGAGTCACTCTTTTCTTTAAAAGTGTTTAATGGCTTTAGGCTCAATCATCAAATATGGGTTGGGGACTCACTGTTGTAAACTACTCTGTTGTAATGCACAGGCCAAAGATGAAGAGAAGTGGTCCCTGCTTTCAAGGAGGATCTGAAAATTTATGCAGTGAGGTTTGTATTTTTTAAAGATTTTATATATTTATTTTCAGAGAGGGGAAGGGAGGGAGAAAGAGAGGAAGAAAAACATTGACCTGCAGCCTCTGGCATGGTCTGGGGACAGTATAAGCATGCACCCTGAGTGACCCTTTGGTTTGCAGGCCAGTGCTCAATCTACTCAGCTGCACCAGGGCTATTCACTTATTTTTACAGAGTGCGGGAGGGAGGGAGAAAGAGAGGTAGAGAAACATCAATGTGTGAGAGAAACATCGATTGGCTGTCTCTCACACTCTATCAGTGGGGGACCTGTCTCACAACCCAGGCATGTGCCCTGACTGGGAATCGAACTGGTGACACCATTAAATGGTGGATGCCCAATCCACTGGGCCACACCAGTCAGGCTGAGATGTTTGGGTTTTGAGGCAGTCATGGTGGAAGGTAATGCCTGTGATGATGAGAGCTAGCCTAAGGACCAGTAGTCAGCAAAGCATTTCCTGAGAGGCAGGGTTTAGTCAGAAGGATAGGTATGTTTCTTTTTTTTTCCATTCTTTAATTTTATTTATTCGACTACAGTGTACATTCAGTATTGTTTTTTATTGGTTTCAGGTGTACAGCATAGTGGTTAGACAATTATGTACTTTACCAAGTGTTCTCCCAATATTTCCCATACGCACCTTGCAAGAGAAGTAAGTTTCAACCTTGACAGGAGAAAGACACTACAGAAAGAGGAAACAGCATGTGTGAAATACTGTGACAAAAGGGACCACAGTGTGTTTGAAAACAATAAGTAATTCAGTGTATCTGGAGAGTAGCTGATAAACAGGAGGTAGGCACAAGCTCTGTTGAGGAACTGGGAGAGGAATTGAAGTAGGACATGCAGAATAGTTGTTGGGCAGGGTGGAGACCCAGGTAAGGTTGGACAGCCTGCATATGTACGGGCACCAGTCCTTACAGTTCCACCATGTTGGTATAGCATTGGGAGTTTGCTACATGGGAGAAATAGATGGAAAAGGAAAGACAGAAGTTAAGGACATTGGCAAAAGTGATTGAAGTTAGGAACTGTCATATCTAATATGGAAGGCAAAAGTGACCCAACAGACTTCTTAGAGTCCTCAGTCTTCTGACTTTTCTACTTTTTTCCTGAGTGCTGAAAAGTGACAGTAGCAGGCTGAGAGAGCTAGTGACCAGAAAATAGGCTATTCAAACTTAAGATATCAGAGTTGAACTATTCCAGGGGAGTACAAATTCTAGGGGTCAAAAAAGTGTATAATGGTGACCTTTGGAGATTAGGAGAGCAAGGAACTGAGAGGCCAGTGGTTTGGTACATTATTCACATGTACACTGAAGTCCTGCAGGGTGAGTGTGGAACTTTAAGTGGAGTGGCAGACTGGGAGCCAGGTGCCAAAGCCCCCTGTGAATATGAGAGTGTACTGGAGCCCCAGGTGACAGTGATGAGAGGAAAAGGGCACTGTCACTGCATGGTTGTGATACTCAAAGGAGAAGAGACATGTTTTGTATAATGTGAATCTGCTCTTCTTCCTCTGCCATCTAATCTCAGTTTGGCCCACTTTGGTCCTTAGGGATAGACATACTTTCAAATCTGTGGAACAGCCACCTGTGCATTTTTCTCACTACCTGCTCCCCACATCCTCTGTGTTTACTTTGCCCCAGCTTCCTGGTGAAAACATTTTTGTCATTTTCCTACAAGAACTGTCCCCAGCTTAACTTCAGTAGGCCTCCTATTGGGGTATGTTTGTGCTTGCATGGGGAACCTGATTCCAAAAGCCAGACAACCCTGCCTTTGGAGAGCTGCTTTGTTATTTACCAATATTATTTCTCAAAGTGTATTCCATGAAAATACTAGTGCTTAGGAGTGAAGAGTTCCATGGCAAAATATTGGAGGACCGATTAGCCCTTTTTTATTAATGTCAATTAATAATCTACATTAGTATATGAAGATCCTGAAAAATTTTGCAGTAGGGAAATCTGTAGGTAAGTTAGCATTTTTCAAAGTATTTAACCACTGAAGTTCTTTTTTTTCCCACTTAATCCCCATCAGTGGTAGATGGACGATATTGGAAAATGCTGGTCAATTGTCAGAAAACAAGTATCTAGACTTTTTTCCCCCTGACCATTGGTCATTTGTCTAGAAGAGGTGCATATTGAAACACTGGTATATTTTGATTCTACTACTACAATATTTCACTGCATTCCCAAGTTTAAATAACATGAATTACTACATTTGGTTAGAATTAACACATTGAAATATTTTGTTTAGACTGTCATTCTTATGTTAAGTGGAAACATTAGAAAATTAACTAACAGCATTTCATTTTCCTTTGGAAAAATTCCCATAACTAAGATTAGAACTTAAAAAAGAAAATGCACATTTTCATAGTCCTCCTGCTCTTATATTAATTAAAAACGACAGCATAAATTTGAAGCTAATCACATTATTTACTCTTTTGGTAGTGATAAAATTTCTTTGTAAATGCATGTGGATCATTTATAAAAATTAATGTCTGGGCTTAGATATATATTTTGTAAATATAAAAAGACAAAAATACTAAAAACGCTTTATAAAGCCATAATAAAACATGAAATAATGGAAATTAACAACACACTCCCTTAAATAGCACTTTGATCCTGAGAGAAGTACAGAACCCAGTAACCCAATTGCTTTAATAACGAAAACAAACATAAATATAAACATATGAAAGTAATGTGAGGTGTTGCCAAAGTGGTGATTAGAGGAAGAAACATTCTTCCTGGTGTTTATGTTGCTAAGAAAGAAAAAACAAACATAATGAATTAAGCTTGCATATAGATGTTTTTGAATAGGAGCAATGTCAGAAGCCAGAACATGGGCCAAAGGAAGTGATAATAGCATAGGTAAATAAACTGGAGGAAACGCTGATAAACCCTATAGATGATTTTTGAAAACAAATGAACAATGGTTTGCCTAACTAAAAGAAAGAAGACGCAGATTCATTTAATTAGGAATGAGACAGGAGAACTGACAACAAATGTAAAAGATTAAGAAATTTGTAAAGTGACAATACCCACCACTGTATGCTAATAATCAGATAAATCAGACCTGGAGAGAATGGCTCCTCACAAAATGATAAAATATAAAAACTCATGCAATATTAAATGGAAAACATGGGCAGATCAATTATAGTGGAAGCAATAAGAAATCATTAAAGTCTTACCATGAAACCTGCATAAGTCCTTAGTACTTGGACACAACACATTAATAAAAAGACCTCAAACTTTGAAAGTCATGATATTTTTTGACTGTCTACTATGGCCTAGATCATTTATACATACATGCACACCACACCGGAGTTCTGACCTATAGAGTGATTATAGATGGATATTATTAGTAACACTAGTTTACAGTTTACATAATAGGCTCTGAAAAATTAGATGACTTACTTCAGTCACAGAGCAAGTAAGTAAGTGGTAGAGCTAGGATTTGAACTCAGATCTGTCTACAAATGTAAAAACTTTCCCTGTATTATACTTTCTAAAAGTATAAAAAAATTCACAAGTTTTCTAAATTGTTTTTAAATGTTGAGTTCATGCTGCTTTGCTCAACTCTCAGTTTCCTTTTTTTCTTTTTTACAAAATATGATTTCAATCCCCAAATTGGTGAAAACCCAAAAAATTACAGGCCAATTTTACTTATGGATATTCATTATTTAAACAAACATAAATAGAAAATCATTGTACTTAAAATTTTATCTGATCAAGTGAGATTTAATCCAAGAACACAGGGTAAGATATAAAATGAAAATTATGTAATAATTTATCCTATTAATATGAGAACATAGTTAAAATAATACTTAGTAAATTTTGAAAAAGCATCTAATAAATGGAACAACTCTTCTTTGGCAATGTGTTTGGTAACCTGAAAGAGTATGATTTTTACATATTTCAATATAAGATCTAATAGTATTTTTCATAGAGAAGAGAGTTTCCATAAAATAGGGAAAATTACAAATGGCAAAGGTAGGACTAAGGTTCTACCATTTTTTAAAAAATGTTGTAGTAGAAACGCAAGCCATAGTCATTGGTAGGAAAAAGAAATTAGGTGAATACCATCAGCAAAGAAAGCCATGCCTTTATTCAATCTAAAATAGGAAGGCCTACCACTTAGTGTATGTGAGACATTGTGATAGGTACTGGGGATATACCCCAGAAAATCTATCCATATCTAGAGCATACAGGGTCATCATATACTAGTTAGTATAAAGGAGGTTAACATCATCTTGAAATTCAAGGCAAATGAACACAAATAGTCATGTTTTTTAAGTTGCAAACAACTGGAGAATATAATAAAGAAGATAATTCATTTGCAATGGAGACAAAAATACGTTAGCACTGGGGCATTAATTTAATTTGGGACATGATATTTATTTAAATCACCCTAAAGGGAGGTATCAATGACATTAAGTAAATGAAGGGAGAGATACCTTGCTCTAGTTGAAGAGAAAATATGTGGGGAAGATTCCAGTATTCCCTGAGTTAATATAGAGTGTCAGTGCATGCCAGTTAAAGACCTGGTGGGATACTTTATGAGATGTGATAAATTGCTGGCAAAATCTATCTGGAAAAACAGGCAGAAAACCTAAAGAGCTTTTTTTTCTTTTCTCTTTAAAGATTTTATTTATTTATTTTTAGACAGAGGAGAAGGGAGAGAGAAAGTGAGGGAGAGAAACATCAGTGTGCAGTTGCTTCTTGTACACCCCCTACTGGAACCTGGCCTGCAACCCAGGCATGTGCCCTGACTGGGAGTTGAACAGGCGATCCTTTGGTTTGCAGGTCAGTGCTCAATCCACTGAGCCACAACAGCCAGGGCAGAAAACCTAAAGAATTTTGAAATTAATCATTTGAAGTTATACTTTCTATCTAAGGTAGTCTCTTTTTCCATATCCATCCACTTCCTAGCAACTGTGCCTGACTCATAGAAGGTTCTCTCTATATATTAGTTGAAAGAAGACAGGAAGGGATCCTTACTGTAGGAATTTGAAAATAAGCTAGGGATTGACCAGCAGCTTTCACAAGGTGTCAGAAAGCTGATGAAGGAACCTTAGGGACTTGCCCCCATCTTTAAGCAAGCAAGGCAGGAGTGGTTATAGTCAGAAAAGATGAGAATGTTCCAGAATCTGATAGTCTGTCTGCTGACACTTTTTTCCAGCAGAAGAGGGACTTACCTCCCAGCTTTCTGCCTGGGCTTTTCCTCAGCATGTGGAATGCTCAGGCAGTGCTGGCATAGCACCTGGAGACTCTCACTCATCAGTCACTATCTCTGTATAAAGCAATGAGAGAAATTCAAACATGGTCACCAGTCTGGATCTCATTGCTTTCTGCTGCTACTTTGGGCCTGTCCCCTCTACTTTTCAGATGCAAGAAGTACTCCATTTTTTCAGGCCCATCTCTGGTGTGGGATCTTTCTTGAATGCTCCTAAGAGAAAGACCTCGTTCTGCTTCCTACTTCTGCAATAATTACTTGTTTCATGAAGGTCCTAAACCAGGCCATGTTAACTCTTTTACAGCCACATCTAACAGATATCGTGGGTTTGGCTCCATACCACAGCTATAGAGTGACAATCACAATAAAGCAAATCATAATCTTTTTCCTGATGGAGGGTCTTACCTTCAATTTATAAGAAATACAACATGTGTGCAGTACAATAAAGTGAAGTACAATAAAATGAGGTATGCCTGAACAGGCATGCCCCCTCTACCAAATTCCTTGAGGGTGAGATTTAGGCCTCCTTCTCTCTCTCTTCCACAGGATCACTTCCCAATATGATCATCAGAATCACTTGGGGAACTTTAAAGAGATAGATATGACTGACTGTGGTGATTTTGATTCAGTAGATCTGGGGGTATAATATATGATGACTATGTTGCATTATGTTATATATTATATAGTATTATATATTATATCACATTACATATGTATGTATGTACATACACACATATATCTCCTAGATTATTTTGCTGAAGAACCAGATTTGGGAATTCTGGTTCTGTAGCATTGAAGAGAATATTCTACCCAGGAACTGGGTTTGGGAGATGAGGTGGGTATCACAAAGAAAGAAAGCATAACTCTGACAATGAGAGCTAGTGACCAGGGCCAGGGCAGCACCAGCATCCCTGGTCCCCAGGGTGATCTGCTGCTGATGCTGAGCTTCTAAATCTGTTCTGGTCGGATTGCATTCCTGGCTGCAACTAGGCTGGAACCCATGTTAGGGTAGGACAGTGCCTATGAGGACAACCTACCGAACTGCAGAAGTGGAGAAAGGAGCACTCAGGCCAGAGATCCAAGAAGCACCTTCAAAGCAGGATGAGGATCTAAGGTAACATTAAGCCCCAGAGCAAAGTGAAAAAGGATCACAGCACTGGCAACCTTGTTAAAGTCATGGGACACAGTGCAGGGTCCTTCTAGTGTGCTGAGGCTTGGTGAGGAAACAATTACAGCCACACTCCTAACTCTTGAATTGGGCAAGGTGGCCACAGCTGGCTTATTTGCTTCTCAAAGGTGGTCATATATCTTGAAGTTACCAAATCCTGCTTCAGCATAGCTTCCAAAGGCTGTACTGAAAAATGAATTATGATATGTTTGACACATTTTTCCCCTCAGCCCTCCTGACTCCAGGGAGTGCTGGCCTGGGTTGCCTGTGGTGGCTGGTAGCCTCCGCATGCCATATCTGACCGGCATTCTGTGTAAGTGCTGCGATCTGGAAAAGGTTAAGAAACATTACTGGGGCCCCATTCCTTGTTGGCCTTTTCTGCAGCGATGTACAGTTATGTTCACTTCCATCTCTATAGCACCAGAGTGGTGGCATTCAACATTATTCTTGCTCCTTACCCTTGAGAGACAATACCACTCCAGTGGGTAAAGGTGCTCTGATTCTGAAGAGGGGAAGGCCATGATCAGGATCTCCCCAGAGTGGATACAGTTTGAGAAAGCCCTCCCTTCAAGATTACTCTGAAATATCTTCCCAGGGGAGGGAGCCATGTTCCTAATCCCTGAGCATCACTACTTGCCAGAGAGAAGAGCACTTTCACTCTTATGATTTTCTTGTTTCATTTGATTGAGCAGCATTATCATCTCTAAATTCTAGAGAAGGAAGCTGAGGCCTGAGCTGCCCAAGTTTCTCACAGTTAGAAAGTAGGAGGGCCAGCAGTAATACCTGGGTCTTCTGACTCCAAGTCCAGTGTCACTTTCTGTGGCACTGTGCCCTGTCCCTGATATTAAGATTAGTACCTGAGGGAAAAATGGCAAGGTGAGAAATCAGGCCCATGGACATGCTGGCAGACTTGTATGAGGTAGCACTCAAGGCATAGTAGGTGTGGTGCCACCAGTATGGGGCTAGGCTGGAGTTGGGTGTGGCGAGCTGGAATGAAGTCAGTAAGAAGACCCAATAGCCTGATGTGGCTCAGCCCACAGATCCCTGGGTATGCTGCACTCAGAGCTGAAAATAGCCTTTAGGCTCTGGGCCTGGTGGGTGAAGCTTTTCTCTACACAGCAGGGGCAGGTTTTACTGTTCCTCTGATGTCTCTTCAGCCACACTTGTCTATTGGAGAACAGCTCCCTCAAACAGTAATAATTCTTGCTGAAGGGCCATGACTCTGCCTTCAACAAATGCCACGGTGATTATTGAGTGGTGGGTGGTGTAGCTTTGTGTCACATTCCAAATATAGGACAGCCACGCCTGTTCATTCCAGCAGGATTTATTTAGTACCATTTTTTGGGTCAAGCCCTGTGTAATGGGTATTCAGGATCCATGGATGAATGAGCCACAGTCCCAGAGAGGTCACTGACAGATAATGCCAACCCAGTATGGTGTACTTCATAGGGGCACGAATTAAGTGCAAAGCAGGGGTGGGGTGCATGTAAGAGGAAGATTCCAATTCCCTCGGAGTACTGGTGGGGTTAAAAGGTCTGGGAACATTTCCTGGAGGAGAGGACTCTTGATCTGAACTTAAAAAGATAAACAGGATTCATTCAAGTAGGAGAGAAAAGGGAGGAGGGCACTCTAGGGCAGGGATCTGCAAACTTTCTGTAAAGGGTCAGACAGTAAATATGTTGGGTTTTTTGGGCCATGCAGTCTCTGTCCCAGCTACTGAATTCTGCCTTTTAGTGCAGAAGCTGCCATGGCTGACTGCCAAGTATGCACTGCAATGTAAGGTATTGTCCCTATTTGAGCTGTGAGGAAATGGGGGACCATGGAGTGAAGTGAGTTGCTCAAAGGCCAAGCAGTAGCTGTGTGTTAAGTACCTCATGTGAACACATAAGGGCCCCAATACAAGTGGATCCAGCCACTGGTAGCTGGAGCCACAGGTACATGTGAAATAAGGCCTGTGGATGAGCTAGAGGAGGTGGGCATGGGCTGGTGCTAGTATGTGGGCCTATTGTTACCCTCTACCTTTGTCCTTTTCCACCTACTGGACTACCTCTTTCCAAGGTCTTGATTCTACAGCAGCTGTTGGCCTGTCAGCCACACATCTTCATTTGCACTGGATCCCCTAACACAGGCCCTGGCACTGAGCAAGTGCCTAGTCCATGTTTGCTTAATTGATTAACCTAGGATTCAGTTCAGGGCTATGGATCATTTAAAGCACTTTTTAATACAACTAGAACCAAATTCTTTTGCTTTTTCTATTTGTTTTAATTGATGTAACTTACTACTCAAAAAATGAAGACATTCTACTCTGTGGAACTGCATCATAAACATAGGAACTCTTCCAGATTATATTGGCATTTCCCCAAAGGGAAAAATATTTTTCATTCTTAACTAATTATTTTTAAAATGAATGGCAGGTGGAACACTACAAAATCCATAATTTTGCAAGCTGAATAAAAAACTGAACATCTTTTTCTTGCCAAAAAATTTACTGGTGTTAATGACAACAGTTTTTTTTTTCTGAATCAGATTGAAGACATTTATGAACTAATCAGTCCTAAATAAGAATATTCCCCTAGGGAGGCTGTTTCTAAGGAGACTTAAAAATACCCCTGAAGTCAAATGTGTAGCAATTTCTATTTCTGTGACTTCCCCTCCCTACTTGCTTCTGTAATGGATTTCAGTTGGTTTGGTTCTTGTTCCATGTCATGACATTATTGCCATATTAATTTTGAAAACACAAGATTTTTTTTCTGTCTCAAAGACACCATATAAAATGGGTACTATGTAATTTTGGTCACTGGATTCTTGTTTTGGAGCCTCAGAATGTATCCACTGCCCTTGTAGCTGCAGTGAGTGAGACTTAGCAGTAGTGCCTTATTCCCAGAGGATATCTCTAAGAGAGTTCCACTTGGAAGCCGGCCCACTCTCCGCCCACCTTCCACCTCCGGCCTTAATACACTCCCCTGTACCATTTGTCTTTCTTGACTAGGTCATGGTAATAGCAAGTGCTTCATGATCACCAACTCTGGACCTGGCTCCATACAAACATGCTCTTGATCAAGCCTCATGAAAACTTTGAAGGCATCTTGCTGTTATTCCCACTTTCTGCATGATAAAACAGACTCCAAGGAGAGAGAAGAGCTAGCCAGGGTGACTCTGAGTGGAAGCTTCAGAGCTCTGATTGGACTCCAGAAATTTAGTCTCACTTCAGGGCTTATGTTGTTTTTATTTCAGTGGTCGGCCTACTTGTGGAAGGAAGTGCTTGCGCTTAGCTTCATTTCCTGCACTGCAAGGCACATGTAATAATCTGGATGTCCAGAATGGTGTAAGAGAGTAGAGTCTGGGAATCAAGGTCTGTGAAGGTACTGAAGGGAAAGTATTAGCTAAACTCTTATATGATGGGCTATATCTATGAACAGATTTCTGTGTTCATTCATATGTTGTTTTAATGGCCTCCTATTTAACCCATTGGCGAGGAAGAGATTTGTGCTCTAGGGTTATGGGGATGGCTCCAACACAGGAGATGGCACCTCCAAAAAGGTCCCTAACCTTTTTGGCATAGGGGACTGGTTTCATGGGAGACAGGGTGGGCAGGGTGGTGCTACAGCAGAAGACAGAGCTCAGGTAAGCCTCACTTCCTTGCTGTGGACTGGAGATGGGGAGAGGAGACAGGAGGTGGAGCTCAGGTGAGCTTGGCTTAAAGCCAGTTCCTAAGAGGCCGTGGACCCCTGGTCTAACACACAACATCTTCCACTGAACAGATGATAAGAACATCAGTTTATTAGTCACAAAAACTCACAGCCCAGGGCAGTAGGACACCATACCGTCTGCAGGGCTACACATTTCCCTCTCACTTCCTCTGCTCCTGACTGGCCCCAGTTCTTCTTCATGTAGTGCTTCCTTATATAGTGTGCCTCCTGCTTCTAGGGGACTGTCACTAGTATCATAACCTTTTTTTTTCATGCCAGTCACTTCCTTGTCTGCATGTCTTATCACACTTGATTAAAACAAATCCAGGGTACTATTAAATTAGGTCTAGAGCCTGGCTGGTGTAGCTCAGTGGATTGAGCACAGGCCTGCGAACCAGACGATCGCGGTTTGATTCCCAGCCAGGGCACATGCCTGGGTTGCAGGCCAGTTCCCAGCAGGGGACTCACGAGAGGCAACCACACATTGATATTTCTCCCCTTCTCTCCTTCCCTTCCCCTCTAAAGATGGATAAATAAAATCTTTAAGAATAAAAAAAATAGGCCCTGGCTGGCGTAGCTCAGTGGATTGAGCTCGAGCCTGCGAACCAGAGGATCGCGGTTCGATTCCCAGTCAGGGCACATGCCTGGGTTGCAGGCCAGTTCCCTGCAGGCCAACTCCCAGCAGGGGACCCATGAAAGGCAACCATACATTGATGTTTCTCTCCGTCTCCTTCCCCTCTAAAGATAAATAAATAAATAAAATCTTTTAAAAACATTTAAAAAATAAAGAAAAATAAAAATAGATAAAATATATAAATTAGGTCTAGAATGTTAACTGCCTTGCTCACGGTCACACAGTTAGTGATAGAGCCACTTCCAGAATTCAAGTCTCCCAAAGTATAGACATATGCTGTTTCTTTTATTTACATGGTTGCTTGTTTTATAAACAGTGCAGAGGTGATGCTATTAAGAAAGCACCCTAAACATTTAAAATCCTGTCTGATCTTTTCCTGGAGGATGAAAATTGGTAACTCATTCTGCGACAGGCTCTAAGGACGAGGAATAGAAGGAAATGCAATAAATTACAGTGATGTCAGAATTGTAACATTAGAAGCCCTTGGAGAAAAGAAAAACAGCAATAAATGATTATATGCTTCTCCCTGTTCTACTTGCTACTATAAAATGGTACTATTGCATGCAAGAGTCATACTTACTTGTCAGGAGAGTGCCACCTGAAATTATTAGTGAGTAAGGTTATAATTGCATGTTTGTGGTTAAAAATGAGTAATATGCTTGTCATTTTTCCCTGCCTCCTCTACATTCATTAGTCATCTGTATTTTTGTAGTGAACCTGGTTGTCAGTTTAGCCCTGACTTTAGTCTGATGTGCTAGAGGCAGGGGCTTAAGTCTTCCAGTTGGCCCACAGCTCAAGGGGTCTGGAGGACTGGGAAGCCCAAGCTGTGCAACTGCCCTGAGGACATGTTCCAAAGTAACTGAGGTCAGGGCCCAAGTAGAACTCCTGGGGAAACTCCCTGGGGGCCTGTAGTAATATATCTTGAAAACCAGAAATGCTTTTTTGGGTGGGAGGGTGTGGCAAGAACCTGCTGGTTTTCATTGGTAGTATATAGTAAAGGGTATAGCTGGGGAAACCCAAGAGAACTCATTTTTCAGTATGGGGCACAGTGTGTTGGTTATGAGCATGGACTCTGTAGCCAGACTGCTTAGATTCTAATCTCAGTTCCTCTTATTGGCTGTGTGACCTCAGGCAAGTTACTTAACATCTCTGAATATCCATTTCCTTATCTATAAAAATGGAGAGGTATATAAGGGGCAGTGCAATACAGTGACTTAAAGAAAACTCAGGAGCCACACTGCCTAAGTTCAAATCCTAGCTTTAGGATAACTTACTAGTTGTTGAGCCTTAGCAAGTGCCCTAACCTCCGTGTCCCACTTGGTTTATCTGTATCGGGGATGGTAGTGATAATAGGGTCTTTGGCAGGATTAAAGGAGCTAAACCGTGTAAAGCAGTTGAAAGGGTTCCAACCACAGAGAAGGACTCGTTTTTAAAAGATTTTATTTATTGGTTTTTAGACAGAGGGGAAGGGAAGAAGAAAGAGAGGGAGAGAAACATCAATGTGTAGTTGCCTCTCATGCCCCAGCTACTGGGGACCTGGCCCACAACCCAGGCATGTACCCTGATGGGGAATCGAACTAGAGACCCTTTGGTTTGCAGGCTAGCACTCAATCCACTGAATCACACGAGCCAGGGCAGAAGGACTATTTAAATATTTGCTATTACGACTATTGCTAATTCTATTAAGTAGCCTAAGGCAATGCATATTGCAAGAGTGGCAGATATCATGTGCTTCAGAATTCAGAGGAACAAGGGAGCTTGGATATCTGGGGGCTCAAGAAAGGCAATACTGAACAGGTAGACCCTGTTGCATAGGGTGGCGGAGAGCAGCTCAGCCATGGGCCTATCAGAAATGGGTTTGAATTCCTGCTCAGCCACTTGTTACCTGAGTGATGATCAGCAACTGATCTCAGCTCTCTTTACCTCAGTTTCTCTGACTGCAGAATGGGGATGATAACATTGTATTTTGGGGAGGATTATGTAAACTAATAGACATAAAGTGGCTGGCACATGGTCAGTACTCAGTAAAAGAAGATGCTTAGTAATTACTACTCATGCTCACAGTGGCAGTGAGTGCCAGGAGTAACTCCCATTATTTTCAGGCTGAGGGCAAGCTGCCAGTATGAGAGGTAGACAAGCACCTGGGTGCTCTGAGAAGGAGAGGTTTAGACACTGGCTAAGGTAGGGAAGTAAGAAATTCCTCAGAGAGTTCTGGTGGCAATGAGCAGACCAGTTGGAATTTTCTTGGCAGGGAGCCATAGTGGGAGATGTGGTTTAAGCTAGGGAGTAAAGGAAACTGGATACCAGGTAAAGAATTACCTGGGGGTCTATAGTGGTTTCAGGAAGATACCGTTGTTTTGCCTAAATGTCTGAAGCTCTAATACTAGAGTGGGTCTGAAGCTCCTCTTCTGTCTCCTCCTTTGTTGGATTCTCCCCATTTTCCAGTGTATATAGTTCTGTGAAGGAACAATCTACTGCTTGCCTCTACCCATGCAGTATGCCTGCTTCCTCCTCCAGGAAGCCTTCCTAGATTCTTCAAGTTGCTGTATGTACTTTCCTCCTGTGGCCTCCCATAGCACTGTGTAGCTTCCAGAGTCTTTCATCTGAGCTTATGTAGTGGGAAATTGTTTATGTTCCCTGCACTCTGTACAAGCCTGGGGAGCCCATAGAGAACCTGAATGGACTGTACCTTGTTTTTCTCTAGACCTGCTTGATCCCGTACTCTCAGTCCCAGCTTAGTTCCATATACCAAAGAGATGATATGAAGAGAATTGGATGCATGAGAAGTCAGGCAAGGGGATGCCTCATTGAGCAAATAAGTGGGCAGTGATTGTCGGGGGGCGAGGCAGGGTATTCATTGTCTGGGACCTGAACAACAGGGAGGTACCACCTCAGACATCACTGGGATGTAATATATGTGTGCAGGGATGGGGTGGGGTGGCTGCCTCCCCCTTTGCTTATTTCTGTACTTCTCATCTAAAACATAATAGGAGGAGGACTTAACTCAGATGGTTATATGCCTTTCTGGATAGTAATGGGCTTCTTGGGAAAGGGAAGAAGCACTTGATTTAGTTTCCAATAATACCTAGGGATTACAACAGTAGTTTTCCCACTTTTTTAAAGTAGCAGGACCCTTTCTTCAAATGAAATTTTAAACGTTGGCTAATAGATGGATAGATAAAGATATATAGATGATAGATAGAAAAGAATGACCTTGGACAAGACACATCCCTTCTGGAGCGTAATCTAAATTTCCCAACTATTTACATTTTAATAAAGATTTTATTTATGTATTTTTAGACAGAGGGGAAGGGAGGGAGAAAGATAGGGAGAGAAACATCAGTGTGTGCTTGCTTCTCAAGAGCCCCTACTGGGGACCAGACCTGCAACCCAGGCATGTGCCCTGACTGGAAATCAAACTTGCAGCCCTTTGGTTCACAGGCTGGCCCTCAATCCACTGAGCCATACCAGGCAGGGCTCAAATATTGACATCTTGGACTGGATATTTCTTTGCTGTATGGGACTGTGCTCTGTATTGTAATATGTTCAGTGACATCCCTGGCCTGTACCCACTAGATGCCAGTAGGATCCCTCCTGCCCCCACCCAAGGTGTAACAACCAAAAATGCCTTCAGATATTGCCAAATGCCCCCAAGGCTCCCAAACCATTCCAAGTTGAGAAACAATAGCCTAAGTGATCTCTGGCACCTATCCCCCTCTCCCCTTTTTGTGTTCTAAGTGGTTAATCCTAGGAGGTTCATCTTAAGTCCTCAGTTAATGGTAGCCATTCTTATAGTTATATACTTCCCTTTATTAGTCCTAGCTTGGCTATCCTCTTCTAATACCGTGGCTGATATTTTTAATGTCCAATTTGGTAGCACACCTCATCTTAGGAAGCAAAATGGTCTGCTTCGCTTTCTTATTAGCAGTCTCCAGGGAAGTCTGGCCATCAGCAATCAGGTGGTTGCCATGGCGGAGATGGGAACATGGTCACTTTGTACTGTTCTCCCTCCTGCTGTGCATTCTTAAATTTGGCCTTTCCTGTCCTCACTAATGTTCCCCCTGGTGTGCTATTCTCTCTTGCTGGTTAACTAGCAAAATGGCAAAATGGAAGGTTGTCTGCTCCCCCTTTTCCTTTCTTTACTAAGCTAGAAGCAACAGGATTCAACCTCCACAACTTCCTGTATTACTTTAGGTTGCTTCTACTGAAAGACCATTAAAATCAGCTTTTAGGTTTACAACAAGAAGGGGTATTTGCTATTTTTATATTAATTTTCAGATAAAATATTCAGATAATTTTAAGATAAAAGAAAATGCCAGAAGAGCATTTATGGGAAGAATTTAAGCACAGGAATATACAAATGTACAATTGGATTATTATAGTCTAGGGGTGTCAAACTCATTTTTACCAGGGGCTACATCAGCCTCACAGTTGCCTTCAAATGGCCGAATATAATTTTAGAATTGTATAAATGTAACTGCTTCCTAACTTTAAGGAGTTGAAATTACATTTGGCCCTTTGAAGGCAACTGCGAGGTTGATGTGGCCTGTGGTGAACATGAATTTGACACCCCTTGTATAGTCTGTCATATATTAGTTACCAAAAACAAGTTGGTCTTTTGGGATGAATGAGAAATATTTATTTCTATATTTTCTTGATCTAGGAGAAAAAAATGCCAGGTGAGAAAATTAAATTGAAGATACTAATCTTAATGCCATAAAATGAGCATCCCACTATTTTGGAATTTGTACATTTTTAATGAAACTTAGCAATGACCACTCATTATATAGTCCTCATTAAGATTGCACAGTACTCCATGATGAGAGTCTGGCTGTTTTGTTAATTTGCTCTTGCTATTGTGAGTTTTTGTGTGAAGTACTATTTGGAAATACTCCTCTTTAGTCCCCAGCATAGGGCCTCACACCTAGTAGGTGCCTAAGAAACTTTTGTTGAACTGTGTTAGCAGAATTGATCCTGGAAATCTGTGCAATTTGCTCATTGATTTAAATGGCCACTCAGTTTTTAAAAATGGGAGTGACCTGGTTCTCCCACTATATACCATGCCATATTCAAGCTACTTAAATCATTTATATAAAAATATTAAGCTCCTAGTATGTGACAGGCACACACTAGGAGATGGTTCACTAAACAGATAGTTCAGAGTCTCTGTAGTCATAGAGTTAATATTCTAGTAGGGAAGACAGACAAATGATGACAAAACCACAAAGAAATAACTTTAAAATGTTAAGAAATAATATGAAAGATACAAATATTTGAACTGAGAACTTATATCTATCAGAAAAGTCATTCACCTCTGGATAGCAGAAACTTCTTGAAACAATAGCTTAAATATGTTTCTGTCGCATGAAAGAAATCGGGAGGTGATCATTCTAGGGTATAGTGTTTCTATGATGTTATTACTGGGCTAAAGGGGTCCATTTGCCTACACGCATCAAAGCCCAATAAGACATGAACAGGAGTTTGCAGCAAAGAAAGTAAGGGTTTATTTTTAGATAGTAGCCCATGCCCAGAGTCACAGGTGAGCTAATGCTCAAAGACCTGTCTCCCCCATGGCTTCCAGGGGATGGGTTATATCAGGGAGAGATCATTTGTCATGGTGACTAAGGGAGTCAGGGTTGTGACGTCTACTGAGTGGTCAGCACTAGGGTAGGGGTATGTGATTGGCGCAGCTGGTCCAGATGCAGCTGTGGCATCGCATGGTCTGGTTTTGCTGTGTTTCTGAGCCTGGAGCTGAAACATAGACGAGGCCTAGATGTTATCCCTAGTTTGACAGAAATGATCTCTGTGGTCAACAGATCTGATGCTTTGTTCCTGAGATAGTTTGATGCTGATCAGAACCTCAGTGTCCTGAGTCCTTAATGCTTAAGGAAGTGGTTAAGCAACGGAGAAAGAGGCAGGTGAGTCAGGGTGCTGGATGAGGCCAGTTTTAATCAAAAGGGAAGAAAGGAGAAAGGTCATATTAAAGAAGTGAAGATTCTGCACAGGTACAGTGTCATCTGGTCACAGGCACCTTCTAGGTTTTTTCTTCTCCAAGTACTCTGAATTTAGAATGGGGCTTCCATCCTTACAGTCAGCTCTTGGTTCAGGAGACCTGTTGGCTTTCCAGTAAGAAAAAAGGAAGAAGGAGGTAGAGGAGGCAAAAGGGCCTGTTTCCTAGCTAAGTCAGTTCCTTTGAGAGCAATCTTGGAAGCCCCACCCAATAACTCCATTTAATGTGCCAGTTACAAAGGAGGCTGGGAATGCTGTCTTTGAATTGGACACGTGACCCACACAGAATAAAATTAGGGTTTTGTTAGTAAAAAAGAAAGTCAACTTGCAGAATTTTATGGAATTTGCTAAAAATAGCAAAGTTTTATTTTTATTATTATTATTTTTATTGTTGTTCTGGCATAGTTTTCTCCATTTCACCCCACCTCTCTCCCCCACCCCACACACCCCTGCCCCCCACCCTCAGTCCTGCCCCCCATTTGGCTTTGTTCATGGATCCTTTATACATGTTCCTTGACAACCCTTTCCCTTCTTCCTCCCATCTCCCTTCTGGTGACTGTCAGTTTGTTCTTAATTTCAATGTCTCTAGTTATATTTTGCTTGCTTGCTTATTTCATTGATTAGGTTCTACTTATAGGTGAGATCATATGTTATTTATCTTTCACTGCCTGGCTTATTTCACTTAGCATAATGCTTTCCAGTTCTATCCATGCTGTCGTGAAGGGTACGAGTTCCTTCTTTCTTTCTGCTGTGTAGTATTCCATCATGTAAATGTACCATAGTTTTTTGATCTGTCCATTTACTGATGGGCACATAGGTTGCTTCCAGCACTTGGCTCTTGTAAATTGCTCTGCTATGAACATTGGGATACATAGGTTCTTTTGAATTGGCATTTCAGGATTCTTAGGGTATAATCCCAGCAGTGGAATTGCCAAGTCAAAAGGCAGTTCCATAAAAATAACAAAGTTTTAAAAATGACCTTCCTTCCTTCCTTTCTTCTTTCCTTCCTATTTAAGAACACTTCAAAAATCCCTGTTGTCATGTAGGACATTCTAGTGGGGTAAGACAGAAAACAAATAACATAAAAATAAGTAGATTGTATATGTCACATTTTATATAAGATTGAGAAAACATTATTGGCACTATTTTTATGAGTTTTTATTGTGTTCCATTTCTTCACCAATTGCCTTACTGAGTTCCCACATTAGTGGTGTGAGGCGGACTTCATTTCCCCCACTGACCAGGGAGGAAACAGCAGATGCTTGTAGAGTTTGGGTAAGCAAGTTCATATTCTTGGTCAGGTATCACTGCCTCCAGGAAAGCTTCTTGTTCAAGTGTCTGTTTAACCCATGAAACAATGAGATCTTAGTGGCCAGGGACTGATTGTACTGAGTTTTACAGCTCTATGCCCTGACCCAGGACATATCATTTAGTCAGTACCCAATAAATGTCCAGTGGTTGAACAGAACTGGCTAAGGCTCACATTCCTAGCGTTTTAGTGTCAGAGCCAAGATTCAAATCCATGAAGGCCTATTGGACTTCAACCCCATGCCCTTTGGTAGTATGAACATTTGTTCATCTGTTTTGTATATCCAGATTTTATTTTATTTTTTGCACTGTTCTAGAATGTTTGTAAAATATCACCGTACATCTAGATTTTAGATCATTGTATTTTCTAAAGCAGATCCAGTTTTCTTTCTTTGCATGATGGAATTTGTTTACCTCAAGGTAAACAAATAAAATAATATGGACCCTCTGAGGCAAATCATTCTATACAAAGGGTATTCCTATGGTGCCCATGCATTTTCTCCCATTCTCTTTAGTAAGCCAGATTCCAGGTATCTGGGCTGTATGGCCTTGGGTAGAGACCTGAGCTCTGTGTTTTTCTCTGAACAGTTCATGGTCAAGTCACTTGGTGACTTGCCATCCAAGGCTGTAAAGACATTAATTATTTAAATTAAGTGGGTGTTAAGAGAATCCAAAGTCAGTTTTGCTTTGCCTAGAGACATCAGAGAATCCAAGAGTATTAGAGCTGGAAAGGCCCTTAGTCATCCCTGGTGCAGTCTATTCATTTCCAGGAAGAGGAAGTGGAGATTCAGAGCAACAAAGACACTTGGCCAAAGCTAGCAGATAGCAGCCTTGCCACCTGACTCCCACTCTAGTGTTCTTTATGCTCTATCATGCTGCCACTTATGCAGCACATAAAAGGGATTCTTACCGAGTATGGGGAATTGTGAAAGGACTCTTACTCAAGAGTAAAGAGGTGAATCATGATAATTTCACCATGTTTTTCAAATAATAACTCAAGTACAGTCAACCCCAACCTGGTTTGAATTAGCAACATCTGCTATGGAGAGGTTATATTTTTTTACTAGAGTCTTCCTAATTTGGTGTTACCTGCCACCACTGCAGAATTCATGAGGAGGCAAGTATACTTTTTTGATTCCTGAGAAGACATTAAGATCTTAATAAGGCAGCAGCATGATGTAGCCAAGAGAGCATGGGCCTTGGAGTCAGGTGACCTGTCTTTGACTCATGGCTTCACAACTTACTAGCTTTGTGAGCCTTTGATAAAAACCTTCTTGGAGCTATTGGAGAATCTGGAGGCTCATATATTTGAGGCTAGGAGGTAGGCTGGTGGGGAGGGAGGTGATAGCTTGGTCTGGAGCTCTAGAATGCTACTGAATTCCGCTAGAGCTCTGTGGCCAAATTTAGACAGTGAGTGTAATAATTTGGATCAGCGTCAATAGACATAGCCCTTGAATAAACTTGCCTCTAGTTGGTGTTAGATATGAACATTTCCCTTTGCTTTCATAATGTTTTAGAACTATTCAAGAAATCTCCTTGATTTTTTTCTGGAATAGAAACTTTTCTAAATGAGAAGATACATACACACGTGTGTGAGTCTGTGCATATGCACACACAATCTCTCCATAATTAAGTACAGCAGGTTCTTGAATAACGTTTTGATATAATGTGGATTAAAAAAATCAGTTCCTAGCAAACTTCACTATCTGTGGGGTTTGCACATTCTCTCCATCTGTGTGGGCTTTTTCTGGGTCCTTCAGTGTCCTCCCACACCCCACAGATGTGCATATGAGGTGAACTGGTGTGTCCACACTGTCCCTGTCTGAGTGAGTGTGGAGTGTGAGTGATCCTGAGATGGAAGGGTGGCCTGTCCAGGGAGTTCCTGCCCATGCCCTCAGGTGCCCAGAGAGGCTCTGGCATCCTGACACTCTGAACTAGAATAAGCAAGTTGGAAAATAAGGATCTGATTTGTTTTTATTCATTTAAAAATAATGTATGTATAGCCCACATTTATTCAAATGTTTAATATTAGAAGTGTTTTGGGCCTTTATTTAATAGTTTGGTGATGATTTTGTGACCATAAATATGCTGTAGGAATATAACTCTTGTTTCTATCAATTAGCCTCTGGTAACATTGGTTTCATTCTATGTTGTTTCCCTTAAAGTTGCAGTTCCCAAGAATCCATCAAAGATGTTAATGGAGGACTCCGTGAATTAGTTAATGAAATATATATTGTGCATACTATAAGCAAGGCCCTCTTATAGGTCCTGGGGATGCATTTTATGAAATGATAGTGAAAGCCAGGTGAAATATGGATAGGGGAAAAATAGCAGAATGAATGAAAATGAGGAGGATTGTGATGATGATGGCTGTCATTTATCTAGTGCTCACCATGGGCTGGCCACTGGCAGGTGATAAATATATATATGCATTTCTCACCAGATCCTCACAGCTGGCCTATAGGATTTGTGCTATTATCACTGCCCTCTTACAGTGAAGAAAATGAGACCCAGTATGTTCAGCAACTTTCTGAGGATCACACTGCTAGCAAGTACTAGTGCTTGGACTTGAGCTCAGTTGTGATCAGCTCCAGGGTTCAAGGTCTTAGCAATCTTTTATGTGCATTAAAAGGGCAGTATAGTGACTGCTAATGGGTTAAAGCCTTCTTTTTGAGATGACAAGAGTATCTGAGAATTAGACTGTGGTGATAGTTGCCCAATTTTGTAAATTGATACAAAAATCATTGAATTGCGTATTTTAAGTGAATGAATATTATGGAATGTGTAGCATATGTCAAAGCTGTTATTATAAAAAGGCAGGGTAACTTGGTGGTTTGTGCTAACTAGGAGCTTACTATATGTTGTGCACTGTGCTAAGGGTTTTTTAATGATTATTAAGATTATATTTTTATTTTCATTTTCCCTCTTTTTTATTTAATTTATTTAATTATTTTTCAAGTACAGTTTTCTGTCTATTACTCCCATTCCATCCCACCCCCCATGCTCCCCCCTCCCTCCCATTTCCACCCTTCTCAGTTGTTGTCCATGTATCCTTTATATAGTTTCCTCTAAATCCCTACCCTATTTCCCCTGAAATTCCCTCCCCTCTCCCCTCTGGTCACTGTCAGCCTGTTCTCTATTTCAGTGTCTTTGGTTATATTTTGCTTGCTTGTTTGTCTTGTTGTTTAGCTTCCTGTTAAAGGTAAGATCATATGGTATTTGTCCTTCACGGCACACCTACTCTACAGGGCTGTTATGAGAGTTAATAAAATAATGTTTGCAAACATTATTTTATTAACTCTCATAACAGCCCTGTAGAGTAGGTGTGCCATAATCCCCATTTTACAGATGAGGAAATAAAAGAGACTAAGACATAGGTCTGCGATCATGCACCTAATAAGCATTGGAACCAGGACTCAATTCCATGTGTATTTGATTCTAAAGCTTGTGCTTTTTTTTAAAAGACTATACTTTCAGGGATCATTTCTATAGTTTGTTGCTAAAGCTTGTGCTTTTTTGTCTCCCCAAAGCATGGTAGACATTGGTTTTCTTTTTAGTGTCAAAGAAATATGGCCTCCGTTTTTATTGGTCTTAGAATTTACTATCCTTTCTACTACTAAATGGTCATGGAATAGAACTTTGCAGTGTTTCTGCCACATCGCAGCTCACTTGTATTATTGTCCATGTAAAAGAAGCTGGGGGGTGCTGTTGTTCATCCAGCAATTTAATGAGTAAATTTTATGTCAGGTATAAATTAGAGATTGAAAAAATGCTTCATGTGTAAGGAGTGTAGAATGGGGCAGATGTATTTGCTATTTGTTATGCTCATTTCTGGCAGTACCAAATCATTTTATTTTAAATGTACTATTCACTTTTGGGTACTGTTTTGTTTCTCTTATATAAACTTTTTCCATTTATAACAGCTCATTTTTTTCTAGAAATAGATAGCATTCATAAACTGGAAGTTTCGTTGGGGAAATTTTCTGTGGCATTGCGACAGAACTTTCTTGGCAGAAATACTGGAGTCCTATAAAATAGAGTTGTTATTGATATACTTTAATCAAAAAATTCTGTTTAGAAGCAGTAAAGTCATTCATTGTCAGGCAGCCTTGGTTCTATCCTTATCCTGCTTGCTAAAACCATCTTCCATCTACAGAGTGACACCATAACCATATATCTCCAAATTTCTTTCCCTACTACTAAAAGAGAAGTCTTTTTTAAAAAATATTTTATTTATTTATTTTTAGAGAGAGGGGAAGGGAGGGAGAAAGAGATGGAAAGAAACAGAGAGATACATTAATCGGTTGCCTCCACGTGCTTCTAACTAGGGACCTGGCCTGCAACCCAGGCATGTGCCCTGACTGGGAATCAAACCAGTGACCTCTTGGCTTGCAGGCTAGCACTCAGTCCACTGAGCCACACCAGCTAGGGCTAAAAGAGAACTTTTTTAAAAACAAAAAACAAAAAACCTTTATTGAGGAAGAATTGACAACTATAACTGTATATATATAAAAGTTGCAATGTAATGATTTGATATACATATACACCATAAAATGATTGCCAAAATCAAAATAATTAACACATTCATCACCTCGTATAGCTAAGGTAGGTACCTTTTTTGTGTGGTGAGAATGCTAAAGATCTACTCTTATTTTTATTACTTTTAAAGATTTTACTATGTCCTTTTAGAGATAGGGGAAGGTATAGAGAAAGAGAGGGAGAGAAACATCAGTGTGGGAGAGATACATTGACCAGTTGCCTCTTGTACACCTCCAACTGTGACCTGGCCCACAACCCAGGCATGTGCCCTGACTAGGAATCGAAGTGGCAACCTCTTACTTCATAGGCTGGTACTCAATCCACTGAGCCACACTAGCCAGGGAAGAGCTTCTTTTTCTTCTACCTTTAACTTTGTATCCTTTGACTGACATCATTCTATTTTCCTCTCCTCTTAGCCTTTGGCAAACACCACTGTACTCTCTGTTTCATGAAATCAGCTTTTTTAAAAAGAGGACTCTTGAGGGTTTTAATGGTGCTATGAATTCCCCAGGGTTGCTTCCCTGGGATGGTACAATTATTCCCAGTCCTCTCTGATGTCTAATAACATAATGATGGGGTTCATTTTGGTGCATCAGTCACCAGGGCAAACCTTTGTAAGACTAGCTGTGGTTGTCTTCTCTGGCAGGAGGCCCCTTCTCAGGGTCACTTGACTATATGTTGCACACCTCTGCTCTGCAGCTTTGCTCAGGCCTTCCCCATTAGCTGGGATGTGTTTACTCTCTCTCCCCCACTCTGCCTCTACCTTTTGACATCTTACTCATTTGTAGCAGTCAACAGTGATCTGTAGGCATCAAAAGCTACTCTTGCTGTCTGAAGCGAGTATAGCTGTTTAATTACTGCTGTTTAATTAGGTACTTACAAAATCGCTGAGATGGGAGGAAGTGAGGCCTCTGGTCTGTGTCTCCAGGCATGATGCCCACAACACCAGCACTCAACTGGCCCATTAAAGGGAGCCACTCCTGTTTTCACCTCCCAGGAGATGGGTAATCAGGAGGCTACTGCTGGAGCAATGGCTTTCAGGACATAACAGCAAGGGCTGCAGTCCAGGGGAAGGTGGCCATCACCAGAGCCACTGCAATTGACTCTCGACACCCACACAGCCAATGACTAGACAGTGGAACACTGCTTGTCAGAAGTAAAAGACTGAACAAATGAAGATGTAGGAAGATGACCTTTGCCTTACCCTAGTCTTCTAAATACATGAATATATAAAAATAAATAAAATGAATATGTAGGGGTTCAGCACAAATAATGCCCCTCTTATTACAAAATCTTTTAGTAAAAAATCATAAATATGTAATTCTGTAACATAAGAATATCACACTCAAGCATACCATATGACATTTTAGATGAAATGTTCAAATTAACACTATATTATTACCCTATCAACCACATTCATGCATGCATCACTTCTGCTAGACTTGGTATACGTAAACCTATACTCCAAATATAAATACAAAATATAGGACTATGAGATTAAGTAATTTGCATAGATTGTAAGCATCTTGACCTACAGAACACATTTTATTACCTATGCCCCCCAATTATACTCCTAGAAGAGTGTTTTGCCCAAATGCTCAATAAATGTTTACTGAATTACTGGAAAATAGCTATGTTATTGGGAACTATCTTCCCCTGTTTGGGCTTTAGTGTTCTCCTTTGAGAAGTAAAGGGCTTGGATGCCCTGATCTCTAAATTCTTTCAGCTTATATACCTGGAGCTTCCTTGGATTGAGTTGCAGGTGCAGCCACAAGAAGAAGTATCATAGTTCTCTGTGTATCAGGCTCTATTCTAAGCACTTAACATCCCATGTTTCCTTTGAACCTCTCAACAGCCCCATGAGGAAGTTATGGTCCTTGTCCATTTGTACTTCACATGTGAGGAAATGGGTGCTCAGAAAAGACAAGTCACTGATCCACGGTCACACCACTAGTGAGTGTCTGAGCTCAAAGGCCAAGTCATGTCTACTTGACTCCAAAGCCTTCCTTCTCTCAGAGAGAATGACATCTTAGGCATAGTTTTGTCTTCTTGTCTTCCTTCCCCCTTTTCATATATTCTTGTTTTATTTTCATCATCATCCAAAAGCATGGCAGGTCTCTGGCCTATATCTCATGGGCCTTCCCCCTTTTCTTGGAATTGAAGTATAGTTTTCTCAGTATTGAACACATGTGACATATGTTGAAAGCTGAGAGTCATTTTCATTGCTGGGTTGGTTGTTGATAAACACTAATGATCTGGTCCCATCTCCTTGAACAGGGACACATACCACAGGACCTGGTTTTGATATCCATCAAGAGATTAAAAACTAGAGAATACCTTATTGAACAATTGCTTTTTTGGTATTGATTATCTAATATTCTTTTTATAAAACTTGTTTATTTTTGTAATAAAATATTCAATATCATTTTAGGTTTATAATCCATATTTGTATACACAGAATGAGATCTGGAAATACATGCTAAATGTATTAGTCATGTTTATACATAGATAGTACAGTTAGGATTTTTTGTGGATTCTATTATGTGCATATACTGTTTTTTTTCTATCATGAGTTTGTATGACTTTTGTAAGAACAGGAGAATGATAAAGCAGAATGTTGACCATGCTTTGAATTGGCATGCTTTTAAAGCTGAATCCATCACATGCCTTTCCTCTGTGTCCCTGACCCTCACTCAGTGAGATGCAACACTCTTGTATGTCACCAACCCATAGAAACTGGACGAGAGCATTTACCGGTTGGTTTGTCCATAGCTTAGAAATTCCAGTGACCAGGACTCTCTAGGTTTGTGACTTTTGACTTTCAGAATAAAATTTTATATATAATTTTATGTATCTTATTTGATGTGAAAACAATAAAACTGTTCCTTCCTTAGAACTATAACTCACAAGGGACTTGAGAAGGTACATTATTTTATGTCAAAGTCATAGAGTATTCCATAGTGGGAAATAAAATTATTTTAATTAATTTTTGAAATTTATTGATTCCAGAGAGAGAGGAAAGAAGGAAGGGGAGAGGGAGGGAGGGGGGGAGGGAGGGAGGGAGGGGGAAGAGAGAGAAAGAGAGGGAGAGAGAGAGAGAGAGAGAGAGATCTATGTGAGAGAAAGGTCAATTGGTTGCCTCTAGTAAGTGCCTCGACCAGGGACTGAACCCACAATCTAGGTGTGTGCCCTGACCAGGAATCAAACTCAAGACCTTTCAGTTTATAGAATGATGCTCCAACCAACTAAGCCACACAGACCAGGTTGGAAATAAAATTATTTAAAAAATAAGAAGATTATAGAATGGTACACTTGAAACCTATATAATTTTATTAACCAATGTAACTCCAATATATAAAATTAAAAAGTAAAAATTATCACTGGTATTTGTGCAGTATTTTAGGTTTACATGGTTTATTCACTTCTTTCACCTCATTTCATCTACACAGTCTTCTACATGGTTAGGACAGGAATTGTTATTTAATTTTACAGATGAGAATACTGAAGCCTGGGGTGTCCAGCTAGGAAGAGGCACAGCCAAGACTAACAGAATCCACAGTCTCTTATCCTTATCACTTCAACACAGCATTTCCATTAATTAAATTAGATGATACTAGGTATTCAATAAAATGATAACTATTGCTGCTGGCTGCCTCTCCTTCTCCACTTCCTTCTCATCACTGTCCTCCTCTTCCTCTTCCTTCTCCTTCTACTCAGTGTCCCTATGGCCATTTATATTTTGAGAGGTTTCTGTCTGTTTATGACTCTAGTAGAACCTCCAGAAGAGGAAGGGTGATATCAAGTGCAGAAAATCATCCCTGTCACATCTCCTTTCCTCTCCTCTCTCTTTCCTCCTCCTTCCCTCCATCTTTCATACTTCAGTTAGTCCTGTAAATATACTTTGCACAATCTTTTATTGCCTTAAAACATGTGATTTAAAATAGGAAATACAAATTCTGTTTTTAAAGTAAAGCAATGGATTCAGTAAACATTTTAATATACAGGGTCTGGCAAAAGTAATGCCCCTGTTCATTACAAAGTCTTTTAGTACAAAGTCATAAGCATGTATTTCTGTGACAGAACAGCATCACACTCACACATACCATATGACATTTTAGCTGAAATGTTCAAATTAAAACAATAAATTATCACACCCATATTATTACCCTACCAACCACACTCAAGCAGGCATTACCTCTGCCAGACCCTGTATTCTAAAGGGCTGAAGAGTAAACACCTTTCCCTTTGTCAGAAAAGTAAACTACACTTTCTCTCCATCTCCCTTCCACCCCTAACTCACTCTCCTACCTGAAGTGAACTTCTTTTATTAAGTAGTGTTTGTAAACACACACACAAACACACACACACAAACACACACTTGGCTCCTGTGGCAGTGGCCCAAGCACCGCAGCACTGTTGCCAGTGCAGGGTGAATCCAGGGCAGTAGCCACAGCAAAACGGCACAGTGGTCATGCTTGCAGCACTTCAATGTATAAGAGAAATGACCAAAATGCTTTATTTTCAGGAGATACTGCCTAGGCCTATGAATGGAGTCAGACAGCAGGTTAGGCAAGAGAGGAGGTCAGCTTGGGTTGGTTTAAAGGCATTCCCTTTAAATTTAGAACATTTGATAAAGGTTATTTTGGAGGGGGGTGGGTGTGCAAATACTGTACCCACCAGAGGAGGGATATACTTAATTCGAGCACTCAATTCCCACTTCAGGGGCCACCTTTCCTTCTGCTCCTTTCCTGTCATCTTAGAAGCAGCTTTGGGATTTCTCAGGGTGGGACAAATCAAGGTGTGTTTTCAGTAAAAATCACAGGAAGTTGGCTGTTATTACCCTTTCTCCAGAGAAAACAAGCCCTTAGTTTCTCAAGGCAGTGTCCAGATGAAGGCACCAGAAGTGACTGCAACACACACAGCATCTCTGGGTAAGAATTCTTTTGTAGACAATAACCTTCCCATTCAAATCAAGCTACCAGAGTTCCCAACTACAGGCATCCACAAACATACTCAGAAAGTAGCCTCCAGCTCCCTCACACACCTGGGTAGTTACCTCTCCCAAATCAGTTTCTCCTTCATGCCACAACAAAGTTTTTTTCAAGTTTATTGGTGTTTGGTTTGATCAGCTCCTAGGAAAGTGGATTGGGACACAGATCCCAACATTAGGGCAGGAAAACTTAGGCCCAGAGTGCCCTAGGGTTTGTTCCAATGGAGCTTTCTCTCCTACAGAATTTTAACAGTCAGTTTGATGACCCAAGAATGACCCTCATCTAGAGCAGCTGCTGCTCCTTAGAATTTGGACTTCTAAGGGTCTTGAGACACTAGAAAAAAGTTAATATCCTGAATAAGCTTTCTTTCCGTGATAATTTGGCAGGCTTTCTCCATGAGGGACGGAGGTGAGGAGAAAAGGCAAGGCACCAAGCCAGAACTGACTCCACTACTCACCAGCCTCTCCGAACACCAACTCCCAGAACTTAAAAGGGGAGGGTGGTGGGTTCTCCTTGTTCTGAGATGCAACCACCTTTTTCTCTCAGAGATGCTCCTCAGACACAGTGGTGGGTATTGCTCTCCTCCTCCTCCTCCTCCTAGAGTTTATTCTCAGGATCTTCTTTGTTTGCTCTCTGCCTCCGGAGATCTGCCTTGATGAATGCAGTGAGGGATGTCCCGAGGGTGAGGAAGACACATAGAAAGATGTTCCCATGCATGGTTCCATAGTTGCTGATAATCTGGCCCTGGGAGATGGTGAAAATGATCCCAAATACCTGGGCAGACATGTTGAGGAGGCAAGATGACATCCCTTCTGATTTTGGGTATGTCAGCTCCACAGCAAACTCAAATCCCAGTGGGAGATAGCCAGTCATAAAGAAGCCCATTGTGCCAGCAGTGATGAACACTACCCACAGATGTCCCAGGTTCAGGGTCATGGTATACACCACCATGCCCACCAGAGTCATGATATAGACAACCAGGACTGTCTCCTTGTAGGTTTTGGACCTATCCAGCCAGATGCCTGAGATCACAGCCCTAAGCATTCCTGCAATGATGATGGTGAGGCCGATTCTTCCAGTGTTCACTTCTTCCCCCAGATAGTGCAAGATCACCATGCAATTAAGCAGAGTGGACAAGGTATAAAAAGCCCCAACATTCAGACCATAGGTGATGACAAACAGTACGAAGTTCATGTTTTTGAAGAGCCGGGCGATGGAACTTAAGTATGAAGCATCAGGGGATACCAAGTCATAGCTGAGGGCCTGGGCCCTGCTGGGGGGAGATTTAGGCTTCTCCTTGAATATGATGATGACAAGGATAAAAAAAAAGAGTGGCAAAACCTCCTGTTAGGCAGGACATGAGGTGGATGTGGTAGGCAAGCTTGTCCTTGTCTTCGATATTGGGTACCAAAATAGGAGGGACAAAGAACCCAATTGCAATTCCAAGCTGATTGCCAAAGACAGCTATGGAGCAGGCCTTTGAAACCTCATTAGGTCCAAACCAGACTGAAGCTATGCTGGAGGGCATGCCCAGGATGAATACCTGGGCCACAGAGCAGATGACCTGGCCCAGTATGGTGACTGTGAAGAGATGTGGCTGCAGGCTGCCCAACTTCACCCAGGCCCCCAGGCAATTGAGAGCAGAACCAGCAAGGGCAATTGTGCGCAGGCCAAATTTTTCCAGCAGCTGGGCCACTGGCAGTAGTAGAAAGATGTAGGTCAGCATGTAGCACATGGACAGCCAGTTGGTGGCAAAGGGATTGACCTCATAAAAGTTCACGAAGACATTACTAATGGAGCCATACTGGATCCACTGGAAGGCACTGCACATTGAGTAGCAGCTAAATAACAGGACCACTACCCAACAGAGCTTGCTCACCTTGATCACTGTGAAGTCCTTGTGTCCTGAGTTACTGGGGTGTGCTGAGTTACTTGGGCTGGCCAAGACACCTGGTTGGGCCAAGGTACTGGAGTGGGTTGAACTCCTGGGGTACACACAGATGCTGGGGTGGGCAGACATGCTGGGATCTGCCTGGAGTACAAACTCCTGCTCAGGGGTGCCATTTCTTTCCTCCAGGTTAGGATTTTCATTTACCATGACCACAGCCTCTCCTGGAGCCCTGAACTGGTGCTGAGGATTCTAGCACTCTTTAGGGATGGTAGCCTAGGCTGGTCCCCTGAAGCTTATAGGACACTAGTCTCAGTCTGTTGGTATGTCCCAGAAGAAATTAAGACTCAACCTTGCATAAAAGCCACAAGTTGGTTTCCCAATGCTCACCTCCAAGACTTTGATCTCACTTTTCTGTGGGGCCAGCTACCCCCAGGTCAGCTGTACACCCCTCAGCCGTGTGTCCTAGCCACAGGTGCCTTTTCTTGTTCTAAGGTGTTCTGGCCACATTCAGCCCCTGGTGCAGGAAAGAATTCGCTCTTCCTGTAGCCACTTCCCCTGACTCTGTCCACTCGGGGATAGCTTGGGGTCTCGCCCCCTAGGGCTCACTTGACCACCCCTCCTCCATCCCGCCCAGGCCTCCCTGGTCCTCCTACCTTGCCCCTCCTCTCCTCCCTGCCTCTTACCCCGCCCACTCCCAATTACCTTGGGCTTGGAGGCCCAAATGTTTTGCCACAGTTTGCTGGGTGCATTCCATCCCAAAACCCCTGGTGCCATGGAAACCCTCCGCTTAACCCCTACCCCCTGAAGTGTCCCTCCCAGAGGACTACGTAGAAAAAAATCCCACCTACCCTTTCAAGGTAATCCTCCAAATAGAGTTTCCTCACTCCAGTCCGCATCTTCTGGCTATTTCTAGTTGTTTTAAACTCTCCTGAAGGTTCACTGGAAACTCAGACTTAGCCATAGCAGATGGCCTGAGAGGCCAGCTTTCAGAACCAGATTCTTCTCATTTCATCAGTGAAAGATAAATATTTTACAATCAGCATATTTTATCCAGGAACTAAGGCTTTCTGATTGCTTTCCATCATCAGAGCCTAGTTTATTTGTTGCCTTGGCTTTTTAAGATGTGTCTTGTATGTAATGCGTTCATGACAACCAGTTGCTTTTGTTTCAAGGAAAGTCATCTTAGAGGAACAAGTTACAATATGCTCCCCCCAACTGTAATTTTAGATGTGATAAAATAACATCTACAAACATTACTATAAGGGGCCAGATGTGGGCTATAATAGTGCCTAGCATATGCCTCTATTTATCATACTTTGTACTTGTCAGTTTACTCCTCCTCACTCTACTGTGTACTCCTTAAGGGTAGGTCTACATCTTAATCACTTTTATATCCCCAGGGTCTGATACATATTAAAAATAGAATAACAGTGAAAAATAACATGGCCTCTGCACAAAAGGATAATTTAAAACCTTCTGAAGCTTTCTGGAAATATCCTGAGGCTTGAGTTCATCATCTGTTCAGCATGTACAGGAGTGATTTTACAGAGTGGCTGCTCAGGGACTCTATCTTGCTCCACCACCCATTTCTTCTTGGTGTTCTTGGTCTTCTTGGACTCCTCCTTGTCCTTCAGGGACATGCTTGCACTGGCAAATCCTGGCTCCTTCACACTTGGCAACGAAGAGTTTAAAATCTGTTTATAAAGAATGTCAAAGTCCCATTTGTAGTCTATGTACTAGCTTTCCCATGTTTTCATTTTATTTAGAGTCCTAACTAGATCTTAGAAGTTGTCATCTCTGCTAACATATTCTCTGAGTCTGAGCCCAATAAAATGAATCATTAAAATATGTAATTCAGATGCCAGAAACAGTAATGAGGATAAACATCTTGGAGGCCCAAATTGATTATCCTGTGCTCCCAGTCCATCTGTGAAAGCTGTTTCTCTATCCAACCCTAAAGGTTTGTAAGTGCAAGGGCCATAAGACCACAATCAGCAGGAAATTACAAAACTCTGGGCTTCTAAAAGTGAAGCCCTACCTTTAGAAGTGCATGGCATTGGAATTGGACAAATTTATGTTAAAGACATAGACAGAGGTAGCACTGGACCTTAACCACCACCTCTGTGGCTGACAAACTGGATGGCCCTGGGTAAGTCACCAAACTTCTCTGTGACTCTGTGGAGTCATCTGACAAGAGAGGACATTCAATATTGAGTGTCTATGTAGAGCTACCAGGCAGCTTAAGGTCACCTCTGTGTATGGAATGTGCTCTGAAAGCTGGAAGGTGCTGACATGCTCGCAGGAGGAGTTCCTCTTAGTGTGGCTGCTTGGTTACAAATCTTGCAGTAGAGGTCAAAGTTTGCTTTAGCTCCACTTTGCAGACATTTAAGATTAGTATTCACATGAAGCATTACTCAAATTACTTCTAAAATCCTATTATTGCCCAGAGAAGTCAACAGTGCCAAGCATGCATACCAAGCATGCCATATTTTTACACAGTAGAAATGATCTTGAAGAATTGAATGAAAATCACATAGTTATACAACAACTTATACAATCACACAGTTATACAAAAATTTACTTAAAGGAAGTTGTTTTTTTTTTTTGCAAGAAACCTATGATGAATTATTTGGTAAAGGAAAAAGCCCTTTTGTAATGGACATAATTACCTTCTATTTCTTCTATAAGTTTAGATTCTTTTTTTAATATAATTTTTATTTAATTCTTGTTCACGTACAGGTTTCTGTCCTATATTCCCAACCCTGCCCACCCCCCCGCCCCATGCTCCCTGCCTCCCTCCCCCTTCCACCCCCCACCCTTAATTATTGTCCATGTGTCCTTTATACTTGTTCATGTGAGTCCATTCCCTTTTCCCCTATAATTCTCTCCCCTCTCCCCTCTGGACCTTGTCAGCCTGTTCCATATTTGAGTGTCATTGGTCGTATTTTGCTTGCATGTTTGGTTTGTTTAGCACACAAAAACAGGCACATAGACCAATGGAATAGAACAGAGAGCCCGGAAATAAACCCAAATCTCTACAGTCAATTAATATTCGACAAAGGGGGCAATAACATAAAATGGAGTAAAGACAGCCTTTTCAACAAATGGTGTTGGGAGAACTGGACAGCTACATGCAAAAAAATGAAACTTGAGCACCAACTTACACCATACACCAAGATAAATTCAAGGTGGATAAAAGACTTAAATATAAGCTGGGAAACCATTAAAGCCCTAGAGGAGAGCATTGGCAAGAAAATCTCAGATATTCCACGCAGCAATATTTTTACTGACACGTCCCCTAGAGCAAGGGATATAAAGGAAAGAATAAACAAATGGGATCTCATCAAAATTAAAAGCTTCTGCATGGCTAAGGAAAACAGTATCAAGATAAAAAGAGAAGCAACTGTTTGGGAAAACATATTTGCCAAATGATACCTCAGACAAAGGTTTAATCTCCAAAATATACAAAGAACTCATTCGACTCCACTCAAAGAAGACAAACAACCCGATTAAAAAATGGGCAGAGGACTTGAACAGACATTTCTCCAAGGAGGACATACAGAGGATCCAGAGACACATGAAAAGATGCTCGATATCACTAGCTATCAGAGAGATGCAAATTAAAACCACAATGAGATACCACTTAACACCAGTCAGAATGGCTATTATAAGTTTAGATTCTTATGTCATCTTTTCTTCAGCCTGCAATGTATCCTAAAGCCTTGTAATGTAAGATAATGTGCTTTATCATATTCTAAAAAGATGATAATGTAATTTAAGTGTTTAGCAAATAAAAAACAAATATTTATTCATGGTCATAGTAATTGTACCTGTTTATTGAATGCTTGCTATGCACCCCACACTGTGCTAACTGCTTTATATGCTCTGTCTTATTGGAGCCTCATTATTTGACAGATGTCATGAGGCTGGACTTTAGTAGTTTATATTGCATAGAATTTGGAGCCTGAGTCATGGGACTGGGTGAGAACATAAAGGGTCTCAGGTTAAGAGGAGGACCCTGTAGTCCAGAAATGGAAAGCAATTTCCCTTGAGCCACTCAGCAAGTTATTGGAAAGACTGGGATTAGAAAGGATGCTTCCAGGCTCCCAGCCCAGTGTCTGTTCCCCACACTGCCCTGTCTCTACTGCACACAATACCTCATGATCATGGATGCCCAATCATAGTGGTCACAGGTTAAGGAATAAATAAATTATAAATGGGTTTTATATTTTAAAGTGCCCAGCCGTCCTGAGTCCAGTGCCTTTTGTACCTGAGACCTGTTTAAGTTTGGTGAGAGCTGGCTAGATAAGGAGTCCTACTGAAAAATAATGCTAATATTAATAATGGCCTTGGTAAAATACATAAAGAAGAGTAGAGTTTAAAATGGAAAAATGTTGAAGGACCTAGAAAATCACAGAAGACACAGTATTGGGCCCAATATAATTGAAACCACAGTTAGGTAAACTTTATCTATATAGGGCCAGATAGTAAATATGTGAGGCTTTGAAGTTCATATTGTCTCTGTTCTAATTACTGACCTTTGCCGCTGTAGTATGAAAAAGCCATAGATCGTACAGAAACATATGGTCAGGTCTGTGTTCCAGTAAAACTTCATTTACAAAACAGGTAGCGAGCTAGATTTGGTTTATGAGCCATAGTTTGCTGACCTCTGACTTACACAATCCTGGTCCTGTATCAAGGAGTGTGAGTTGGTATATTTCTGACTACACTGGGGTATGTATTCTCCTTTTGTCAGGCAGGAAGGAAATGGCTAAGCCCAAGTTATGGTAGAGCAGTCCAGTGTTGCCCAAGGTCCCTGGTTACCTGTGAGTGTGCCAAAGGCCACATTTCTCAGAGGGTATTCCTTACTGATAGAGTGGCTATTGAGTTTCACTGTTCTTTTTGGAAACACAGCTTAAGCGGTATTTTGGGCAGTGAAGTCATATCAGCTAATGTCTCCTAGTGGTAATGATGTAAGGAGACTTGACTTGGGGTGGTGGGTACACAATACAGTGCACAGATGATGGGCTTTGGAAATGTGCAGCTGGACCCTGTATAATTTTGTTAACTAGTATTACCTCAATAGATTTAAATTTTTTCATGTAAAAAAATCAATTAAAAAACAGAGAAGCTGTAGCCTTAGGCTCACTAAATACCAAGCCCTACAAACTGCTCCTTTGAACTTAATTTCCCTCCCCATCATTGTTCTCCTTATTCAGTCAAAAGTATTTCTGAATAGTGATAATGATGGTCATGCTGGTTAATAATTATTGAGGACTTTCTATGTTTTAGGCAATTCACCTGACATTAATCCATTTTCATCATTGACTCCTAGCAACAACTCTATGAGTCAGATACTATCATTCCCCCCATTTTGCACAATTTTGACAATTGGCCTCAAAGACATGCATGGCTTGATCAAGGTCAAAGAGCAATTAAGTGGCTGAAGCAGATCTAAAGCTCAGGCTGGGTGATGATAAAGTCTGCTGTTCTGACCGCCCTACCACACTTCCATCTCTGTCCCAGGTTCTTGAGGGCACAGTGAGCCTGCCTTCTTTCGAAGTAGTCATAATCTCTATCTTCCTCTGAATCTGGGTCTGAGAATGTTTTCTCACTTCTTGCTCTATCACATCACTCTTGTCTGTCCTTGATTCCCAGTCTCAGGCCTGTAGCACTTCATACCTGGACTGCCACATTGGCTCTTGACTGGACTTTATTTAAAAGAGCTCTGTTGACTAGAGAGAACAGGGGAGAGGAATAATGCAGGAAAGAAGGGGAAGGGTCAAGTCAAGGAACACGTATATAGGACCCATGGTAATGGACAACAGGGTAGGGACTGACTGTGGGAGCAGGGAATGGGGGTAGGGGGCAGAGGAGAGCAATTGGGAAAAATTAGGACAACTATAATTGAACAGTAAAAAAATAAAATAGCTCTATTGAGATACAATTCACACACCATACAAGTTACCTGTATAGTCCATTTAAGAACATTTTTAATGTTTCTCCTCCCTCCAGCCCTAACAAACCATGAATCTACTTTCTGTCTCTTTGGATTTCTCTATTCTGGACATTTTGTATAAATGGAACCGCAGAGAAAGTGGATGTCTGTGACTGGCTTCTTTTGCTTAGCATAATATTTTCAGGGCTCATTATGCTTTCAGGCTCATTGATGTTGCAGTAGTTTATTCTTTTTTGTGGCTGAATACTATTCTATAGTGTGGATAGACCATATGTGTTTGTCCTTTTTTCTATTGATAGACATTTGGGTTGTTCCTACCTTTTGTATATTCTAAATTATTTGGCCCCTTAAATGTATTTTCCATGGCATTCTCAGATTATTTTTCTTAAAGTGCAGCTCTTACCATTTCAGCCCTCTGATTGAAAGTCACCTCTGATTTCCCATTGCCTCTAAGGACATTGTTAGAACTCCTAAGTTTGGGTATTATTGTGGGAAAGTGGCTGGCATCAAGTGCACAATTAGGCTGTGTAGGAATGGTGATGGAACTGGGCCTTACTAAGCATCGAGCCTTTTCGAGTTGCTGGACCCTTCCCACATTGATGGACTCTTTCCGCATCAGTGGGTTCTTTCCACATTGCTGCTGCTTCCTTCCCATCTGTACTACCCATGTGGCACTCCACACATACTGCTGCACATTGGGAAGAAGATGCTCCTCTATGTGTCTCATTTCCTCTGCTGATTTGGGGAACCCTTGTGATCAGGGATCAGATATGACTCATACTGATCATCATAGGTGTAATAATAATACCTCTCATTTATTGGA